>NC_134852.1:194390287-194990287 GCF_049852395.1 Peromyscus maniculatus bairdii
CTTGTGTGCCTTTTCCTTCTTCTCCCGGCAGTGATTCAGTGACTTCCTTTAGGAGCTGGCTGTTAGTACAGGCTCTGTATACAGTTTTTGCTCACTCTCCAGTCTATTCTCAAGTCTGCGAACTAGTGGCTGTCTCCGGACGTTGTTTATCTAGAGTGAGGATAGAGGCACATTTTTTTCTTCTTTTTTACTAATGAAATCGAGCACCAACTGTGTCTAGACATGGACGTGAATAAAGTCACGGGCTTTTAATTCTCAAGGGACCAAGCTTTCCTCAATGACCAGATAAAGCATTGAATCATCGGCTCAGACACTATGCAAATTGCAAGAGGATTGGCATTTTTAAAAGTTATTGAGATAGCATGGGGTGAGCGGGGCATCTTTACTTCATTGTTGTCTTCTCAATTCTTTGAGCATAGCAGGTGCTTAGTGACACAGAAATGACATTTTGCAGTTTCACAGCCAGTTCATGGTGGGCACTCAAAGAACAAGTGACTAAGAGAGCTGCTATTGGGAAAGCGTCTGTCTGTCAATTGGAAGCTGGGGCGGGGCTAAGGGCAGAGGGCGTGCCTGACCCGGGTTTGTCCACAGGAAACATGCGCACTCTTCACAGAAGGTGACGCGAAAGCGGTGGAGGCCGCGATTACGTAGACGCAGGCTCTGATTGGCCACTGCTCCAGCGCGAGGGGCCGTGCCTACGCGTCGCCAAGTAAACAGGGCAGGCTGGGGGCGGGGCTACGGAGGCGCCGCGCCCTGGTTGGCCAGGCGGGAGGTGGGGAGTGCCGCGGATTGGTCGCGGTTGCGAGCTCGCTGGTGTGGAGCGAGCCGGGTCCCCGAGCCGGCGGCCTGAGGGATGGACGAGACGAGCCCGCTAGTGTCCCCCGAGCGGGCCCAACCCCCAGAGTACACTTTCCCGTCGGGCTCGGGAGCTCACTTTCCGCAGGTACCGGGGGGCGCGGTCCGCGTGGCGGCGGCCGGCTGTATCCCGTCACCGCCGTGCTCGCCCGGCCACGACCGGGAGCGGCAGCCTCTGCTGGACCGGGCCCGGGGCGCGGCGGCGCAGGGCCAGAACCACACGGTGGCGGCGCAGGCCCAGGCCCTGGCCGCTCAGGCGGCCGCGGCGGCGCACGCTGTTCAGACCCACCGCGAGCGGAACGACTTCCCGGACGACCCCGAGTTCGAGGTGGTGGTACGGCAGGCCGAGGTGGCCATCGAGTGCTGCATCTATCCCGAGCGTATCTACCAGGGCTCCAGCGGCAGCTACTTCGTCAAGGACTCTCAGGGGGTGAGCGCGGGGGCGCGGGCGCAGCGGGGACTGCGCCCCGGGACCGTGGGAGACGGGGAATCGAAAGGGTGCAGAAGAGAAACTTCAGCGCCAGCTCCCCCCCCTTCCACCCTCACCCCCCCCGCCCCGGTGGTATTGGGAATGCTCCTGGGGACTAGAGATGGGGAAGCCTCGCAAGGATGAAGAAATCAATCAGAACCTTTTTGAGGAGGGAAGCGTGAGCGGAAAGTGAAAAGAGGAAATTGACCAGATACTGGGCAGAGAAGGGGTGACCGATGCTGCTTTTCAGTCGGTCCCTTAGATTCAAACTACTGGGACAAGTATCTGGTCATTGCCTCCAGATTCGGGACTTTAGGCCTCTTCTCTTTAACATTTTTATTTACTTACCTAATTTTGGCCCAAAGCAGTGCGCCCCTGTTCTGTGGGTCGGTTGGCCCATCACGGGCTCCGAGGATTTAATTCCAGCCTCTCTGTTGGAGAGGTTGTCTGTACCGGGATCCCGGGTTTCTTGTTAACAGTCATTGGTGACAGCGTGGGTAGACTCATCAGTGCCGTCTGTCCTGGTTGTTGCTCACTTCTGGGAAAAGGTTCACATCGTTGCTTATGGTCCCTCGGTTTCGAACGTGGAGCTTTAAACACAAGAGGCTGTCTCCTGCCCTCTAATTTCTCCCTCAAGCCTATCAGCAGTTTGCTTAGCTAAGGCAGAGTTTTGCTGACCTTAATTTTGTCCCCTGATTCTGTACTGGGGGTATGGAAATAGGATAACTTGGGGCATGAGGTGACCAGGGCAGCTGAGAAATTATGTTTATCCTTTTGAGAACTTCCTAAGAATTTAAAACTTTGGACACAGATCAGACCAGAGTTATTAGAGGGATAGTAGGTCAAGATATGTGAGATCTTTCCTGTTGTTTTCAGATGTGCCAAAGTAGTTCATTTTTTAAATGTACTATTATATGTATTAAAATAATGGGTGTTAAAAATGCCTCAAAATCCCCTTGCATTTTTTTCCTCCCAAGATAGGGTTTCTCTGTGTAGCCCTGACTGCCCTGGACCTCACTCTGTAGAGCAGGCTGGCCTTGAGCTCAGATTTCCTCCTGCTTCTATCTCCCAGGTGCTGGGATTAAAAGCACGTGTCACCACTGTGAAGCTAGTCCCTTGTATTTTTTTTTTTTGAATGAACTTAAAAAATTTCCTTTAATTTTTAGAATGTTATTTATGTGTATTGATACTTTGCCAGCATTTATGTGTCTGTGAACCATGTGCATGCCTGATGCTGGGATAGGCCAGAAGTGGGTGTCGGGTCCCCTAGAACTGGAGTGAGCTGTCATGTCTGAGAATTGAACCCTGGGTCCTCTAGAAGAGCAGCCAGTGCTCTTAGCTTCTTAGCTCCAGCCCCCATGTGGGCTCTTTAGATGGGTAGGTAGCATGCTGTTGTGTGTCTAAGTGGCCAGGGTGGGCTGTGACTTGTAGCTCTTGATAGAGTTCATTGAATAATCCATTCACCCAGAGTTGTCCCTGAGATTACCAAAACCAGAGAGCAGTTCTGTCAACTTTGTGTAAACTGGATTGGAGAAAACTTTGAGAAATTGCAGGTCCCTGATTCAGCTCTAAGCACAACAAAACAAGTCATCAAGATTTTATCTTTTGGCAGGGCGGTGGTGGCACACGCCTTTAATCCCAGCACTCGGGAGGCAGAGGCAGGCGAGTCTCTGAGTTCGAGGACAGCCTGGTCTCCAAAGCGAGTTCCAGGAAAGGTGCAAAGCTACACAGAGAAACCCTGTCTCAAAAAAAAAAAAAAAAAAAAAAAAATCTTTTGGGGGTGGGGGTGGGGGAGGCAGAATGAGATTTAAGGTAGTGGTTGTGTTTGGGGGGGCAGTGAGTAATAGTATGTTGTCTGGATCTTTCGATAGCTATAGGAAGAGTTTTGTTTTTTTTCATTTAGAAGTATATCAGGGCCAGGTGGTGATGGCAGCACTCCCCTTTAATCCCAGCATTTGGGAGGCAGAAGCAGGCAGATCTCTGGTCTTTATAGCGAGTTCCAGGACAGCCAGAGCTACACAGAGAAACCGTGTCTTGAAAAACCTTAAAAAAAAAACACCCTGAAGTATGTCATATCAGCTGGGGAATGATCTGGTGCTCTGATAGGTGGGCTCTGTCACCTTAGTACATACAGAGGACAGATTATAGATCAGTGGGTTTTGTTCCTGTTGTTTTGTTTTTGGTGGTGCTCTGGATCCCAGTCTCTAATTTTCTGGCCATTGCTCTCTGTTAGCGGTAAAATCTACACACAGATGTCCCCCAGAATAATTAATATGATTGCCCTACTCCCACTGAAAATGCGGTTGAAGACAAAAGCACTTCCTAAATGCTTGTTGGAGAGTTAGACTGGACACAGACACACAGTAGTTGGTATTGTCACCTTAGAATCTGCACCAAATGTATTTATTTTATTGAATTAATGCTTAGATAGTACTTACCTTATGCCAGTACTATATTTAAGTGCTTTATGAATACTAACACTTATTCCCCATAACCATCTTAGAAGTTGGTACTATTTTATCTTCACAGGTGACACTGAGTTGTAAATCTCACCTCAGTTGAAGCACTGTTGATGCTTCGGATCTCATGTTCACTCACCTACAGATGTATTTCCTCAGTGTAAATGATTTGTGTAAATGATTTGCACAAAGTCCCTCCCCCAGTAAGGCAGGCATCTTGGCTCCTGAGGTCCTCTCCTGGAAGTCAGGCATCTGAATTCATAGTTTCTCTTTTTAGCCCTGGTGTTGGTTAGTATTGCACTTGCCTGTGTGTGATGGAGATTTTAAAATAATAATGACAAAAAAAGTCTTATTAGTCTCAAATATAAAGGAAGTCTATAGACTTCCCAGCACCAGGATGACTTTCACTTCAAGTCCAGATTTAGCTGTCGTTAGCATGTGGCCTACACTGCATCTTCTAAGATGGCTATTCCGGCTTACTTGCTTGTTAGCCTTTGGAAGAAGGGAGAGAAAGAATGTGTCTCCACCCTCTTGGACCCGTCCTAGAGGTTGCACCAGATTTTTCTGCCTACATCCTATTGTCCAGAACATAGTTGTAGTACTTAGTGCCTGGGAGTTGTAGTTTTTATCTTGCCTACACGATAAATTAGATGTCTTATGTCAGGCAGAAGGGGGAAACAGGAGGAACCAGTAGTGTGTGTGATACTATTTTGGGAACAGTCTGAAATATTCTTTTTTAATATTTTAAAGTTAATTTTTTGTTGTTTGTTTTTGAGACAAGATTTCACTATGTAGCCCTGGCTGGCTTGAAGCTCACTATGTTGACCTGGCCTTGTTATGGCTGGAATTAAAGGTGTACAGCACCATGCCCAGTCTGTTTTAACCTTTATTTATTTTATTATGAGTGTGTCTGCAGGTTTGTATGCCACTTGTATGTGGGTGCCCAAGGAGGTCAGAAGTGTTGGATCCCTTGGCACTAGGGCTGCAGGCAGTTGGGAGCCATCTGATGTAGGTGATGCAAATTGTTCTCAGGCACTCTAGAAGAGCAGCAGCAAGTATTCCATCTCATTCTGGAAGATGCTTGACTATGACTTGACTATGACAGCCTTAATTCCACTTCTCAGTTTGTGGTAGTTTCTGCCACACGATAATTAAGTAAGGACCTGGAACAGTAAAATGGAAAATGCTAGATTAGAAGTTGTCATGGTGATGTGTGCTCACATTACCCCTCCTCAGTTACATTGTTGGTGCTTCGGATCTCATGTTCATTCAACTACAGATGTATTTCCTTAGAATTGACTCTTTTATGATCTTCATATTCCCAGGAATTGCAGAACATGTGATCTAACTAGTTTAAGACAATTAATGAGCCAGGCATGGTGGTGCAGGCCTATAAACTCCAGCCCTCAGGAGGCAGAGGCAAGTGGAGCTCTGCAAATTTGAGGTCAGCCTGATTTACATAGTGCCTTCCAGGCCAGCCAGACCCTGTCACCAGAGAGAGAGAGAGAGAGAGACAGAGAGAGAGAGAGAGAGAGAGAGAGAGAGAGAGAGAGAGGTGGAGGTGGAGGAGGGGGAGCGGGGGAGAGGAATTAAGTGAGATGTCACACATGAAAGCCCCTTAGCAGGTACATAGTCAAGAGTTTTTTCCATTTTGCCCTTTTGTTTTTTGTTTCTCTTTTAAAACAGGGTCTCGGGTAGCCCAGGCTGACCTCAGTCTAGCTATTTGGTACTCTTGATTCTCCTGCCTGTACCTCCTGAATTCCTGGGATTACAGGCATGTTCCATCATGACTGGCTTCATTTTGCCCTCTTTTACAGTTATATACCTATTGACCTCTGTATTAGGCTTTCTTGGATACATGGTGTTGTGTAAAGGCAGAAGTAGTATAATTTTGAGAGGACATTTTCATAACCACTGAGAATAGCAATTCATTAATTAATGCTCTTTAGTCTTTGTATAAAATTACCAATTGCAGTGTCTGCAGGGATATCCATCCACATATTCTAGGAACTTTATATCCTATCAGTGATTTCAACCATATATATATATATATATATATATATATATATATATATATATATGTGTGTATTTATTTGATTTTTTTTTTTTTTTTGAGACAGGTTCTCACTGTAGCCTTACCAGACCTGAAATTTTGTGGACCCAGACTGGCCTTTAACTCAGAGATCCATCTCCCTCTGCCTTGTGAGTGCTGGGATTAAAGGTCTTCACTACTACTCTAGCTTGTTTTAATTTTATTTTTTTAAGGCAGGGGCCTACTGTGTAGACCTGGCTGGCCTGGAACTCATAGTGACTGCCCACCTCTGCCTCCTGAGTGGTGAGATTAAAAGGTTTTCTTATTTGTATGTACAGAAGAAGAGCATTCAATATGTGAATATTTGAAAAACAGCAAAAGACGTCATTTTTGTGAGAAAATGTTGATGTATGTGAAATTGGGACCAGTCAGATGACTCAGTGGAAGGTGCTCAAAACCAAGCCTGATGGCCCAGTTCAATTCCCCAGAACCAGGTGTGGTAGGATGGAACTGACTTCCTCAAGTGCTCTTCTGACACCGGTCCAGAAGAATTCTTACATCCTTCTACTTGGTTAAGAACCAGATTGATAGCCATCACCAGATCCTAAGGAGCGAAACACTTGAATGATATAATGACTGCTCTATACCCTATATGGATGTAGGTCATGAGGTTTGAAGCTTTATCTGCCATCTGGTACAGGGAGCTATCTCACGCCGAAGTTACAAGTACAGTAGTTCACAGTGCACAGTAGTGAGGCCTAGGGATCACTAAAAATGTCTTTTGAGGGCTCAGGGATGAGTATTCTCATAATGGTTGCAAGGCTTTATTTGTCTGCCCTTACTCTCATTTCCCTTTGTGTGGAGAGCAGAGATGTGAAGAGATCACATGATGTGAGATACTGAAACTTTGAACACCAAGGAAGGTATGAGAAGGCAGTGGGCTTTCATTAACTCAGATGTTACATAGTTTGGCAAAACTGTTTTAAAAATGGTTATTTTCATAAAATTTTGGTTATGTTAATATGTAATATGTGTTTATTTTTTATTAAATTAATAGTTTTAACATTTCAGCTTTAGTTTCAAATATAGGAAGTGTATTTTACCCACAAAAATGAAAGCTTTTGAGGTAATCTTATTTATTTATTTTTTGATTGATTTTATTTTATGTGTATGAGTGTTTTGCCTGCATGTATGTATGTGCACCACATGTGTATCTGCTGTTTGCAGTGGTCAGAAGACAACCTAGGTGCTCTGGAAGTAGAGTTACAGATGATTGTGAACCACTCTCTGGGTGCTAGAAAATTAACCTGGGTCTTCTGCAAGAACAGCAAGTGTTCTTAACCACTGAGCCATCTCTCCAGTCCCAGAATCTTTTAAAAAACAGTATTTTAATTAATTCTTTGAGAATTCCATATAGTGTATTTTGATCATATTCACACACCTCCATTCCTCCTAGGTCCATCCTCTCCACCTGACCTCCCTTGGAGTTCTTTTAAATTATTATTTTAATCTAGTCTGTGTTGCCTGCTACTCTTGGTAGTGGGGCCTGCCCTGGAGTATGGTTGACCTACCACGGATCATACTGTTAAAAAGACTGCCTCCCCCTGTCTTTGGGGTGAGGGGTCTTAACAATTTTTAACAATTTAAGGGAATCCTAGTACTGTACTATCATGCCTATCTCAAAGGAACTCTTGAGAGGAAAAAGTTTGTGTGTACCAAACATAATGTTTTTTTACATTTTTTCCCCCTTTTTTTTTTGGTGGCAGGGGTTGGGGTGAGGGAGTTGTTTTTTGAGACAGGGTTTCTCTGTGTAGTTTTGGTGCCTGTCCTGGATCTCACTCTGTAGACCCCGCTGGCCTTAAACTCACAGAGATCTGCCTGCCTCTCCCTCCAAAGTGCTGGGATCAAAGGTAAGCGTTACCACCACCCAACTGTATTTTTTTACATCGTACTTATTTTGAAGGTTTACACACATAGGTACACAATGCAATTAGAGGTCAGAAGACAACTTGTGAAACCAGGACTGTTTTTCAACCACACATATTCTGGCGATTGAATTCAGGTCATCAGACTTGATGGCAAGTACTTTTTTTTTTTTTTTTTTTTTTTTTTCCGAGACAGGGTTTCTCTTGTGTAGCTTTGCGCCTTTCCTGGCACTCACTTGGTAGCCCAGGCTGGCCTCGAACTCACAGAGATCCGCCTGGCTCTGCCTCCCGAGTGCTGGGATTAAAGGCGTGCGCCACCACCGCCCGGCATGGCAAGTACTTTTTAACCTGCTGAGCACTCTGGCTAGCCCCTGAATTTAAAAGAAAAAAAAAAAAACAATAAAACTTTTAACTAAAGGTCACTATTGTGTATATTGCTGTGCATGAGTGATTTATTTGAACTAAAGTTTTAAGTTCTTGGGAAAAAGAACTTCCTTCTAATTTTTCTTTTTTTTTCTTCTTTTTTGGAGCCTGTCCTGGAACTCACTCTGTAGACCAGGCTGGCCTCAAACTCATAGAGATCTGCATGCCTCTGCCTCCCAAGTGCTGGGATAAAAGGCATGTGCCACCACCATCCGGCTTTTTCTTTCTTTTCTTTTTCCTTTTCCTTCCTTCCTTCCTTCCTTCCTTCCTTCCTTCCTTCCTTCCTTCCTCCCTCCCTCCCTCCCTCCCTCCCTCCCTCCCTCCCTCCCTCCCTCCCTCCCTTCCTCCCTTCCTCCTTCCTTCCTCTCTCTCTCTCTCTCTCTCTCTCTCTCTCTCTCTCTCTCTCTCTCTCTCTTTCTTTTCTTTTCTTTTTTTTTGAGGCAGAGTCTTAACTATATAGCCCAGGCTGGCCTTGTTTATGATCTTCCTGCTGGATTACAGGCATGCACCACCATACTTGGATGGTTTTGTTTATTGAGAGGGAGTCTCAGCATTGTTTCTCAGGCTAGCCTTGTACCCCTGGACTCCAGCGTTCTTCCGTCTTTCTGACTGGTAGCTGGGGCTGCAGATATGTGACATTTTGTCTTTTCAGGGGGGTCTCTTTATCACACCCTTATGCTAGCCACTACTGGTTAGCTATCTGAAACTTAGGTTCCAGTAATTGGTTGTAGGTTCTGACACCAGCTAGTAAGAAGTCTCTTGGTTCTTGGTATGGTTGTGTTTTTATTCACAGACTACTACTTAAGGTATCTGTACATTATTCTTCATTAAACAGGGAAATTAGTAAGTGGCTATTTAGGAAAGATACTTTTAAAATCAGCACCAAAGTGCTATGTTCTGAGTGTAACAGATGAATTGACTATCTAGGGAGAGAGAATGGTGAGGAAAATCAGTCATGTTCTTTCTTAGCGAATACTGGTATTTAAATTTGAGTGGTTTTAGAGTTTGTCCTCCATGGAAGTATTCTTGATTTGTCAGTAGCATAGTTCACTATAGCAGTCAACATAACATGGCTTTGGAAATTAGGACAGAGACTTTTTGTGTCTGTTGAGGAAAACTACCACATGCTTACACAAACTAGGTCCTGATCAAATTTTAGCAGAACTAAATTACACTGACGTCTGTTGTTAGTCCTAGTCTCCTTCTCTCTGAATGTCCTTCTGGCTCTCCATTTTCCCACCCCTTTCATTCCCTCAGCTATTTCATGCAGACAGTATTCTCCAATGAAGCCCCTGTGTGACTGAGATAACCATAATTTTTAATTCTTTTGAAGAGCCAACTAATGCCTGCCTCATAGTGGGAGGAAATTGAGGAGCCTGACCGGTCAGTACATAAATGACACTTGTCTGTAATTTGGCCTTCAAGTTCTGCTTTCTTTAAGTGGAAGAATTTAATTTATTCCCAGTACTTCTCACCCCTCACTGGTGTCTGGAATATCTTCATCTCCTTCCCACTGGAGGCTACATGCTGCAAGCTGCACTGTTGAGGAGTCTCATCAGCCCTGATTTCAGTTGAGAGCCTGGGGCTGCTTCTCTTGATTTCAGAGACTGGATTCCAGATGAACACAGAGGCTGACATGCCACTGTTTCTTACTAGCCACTTTGGATAAGAAAGTAATTCTGTGGCAGCACACACCTTTAATCCCAGCACTGTGGAGGCAGACAGGCAGATTCTGTGAGTTCAATTAGTCTGGTCTATATAACAAGTTATGGGCTAGCCAGTGTCTTTAAATAAAACTACAAAAACTCTTATAATATGGTTTATATTTTCCTTTTACCAATAAATGAGTTTGACCTAAGAATAAATTGATTCTTTTTGGAAGGAAAAAGAGAGTTCTCTTGCTTTTTCAAATCCTTGCAAGGAGTTTTTGAAGGATCTGGCTTCAAGATTTAACTGATTCTTGATAGAGCTGGGATGAGTAAGTTAATGGTACTCAATTATTGGAGGCAGATGGGTACGTGTTGTCTGCTGTGACCTACCCTAATTCAGGAAGTCATGCCCTGAGTTATGCCTCATGACTCAAACAACCCTGGGTTGACTGTGAATTAAGGGAAGAAGAAGAAGAGTCATAAGATGAATTACTTGGTTAGCATATCTGCTTTTCTTACTTTAAATTACCAGTTTGGTTTCTGGATGGAATGAGATAAGTAAATCCAGAGGGCCTAAGGTTCTGTGAAAGAAACCATTCAGCATCTAGGCTTGGTGCAACACACTTTTAACCCCAGCACTCGAGTGGCAGAGGAGGTGGATCTCTTGAGTTTGAGGTCAGAGGGTCTACACAGCTGTGTTCCACACCAGCCAGGGATGCACAATAAGACCCTATCTTCACAAACACAAAACCAGGAAAACAGATTAATTACTGTAGCCTAGAGAAAATGAATTGTGGCCTCTCTTCTCTTAAGCCTTTGCCTATCAGAATTAAGAGAACCCCAATTCTAACCACATTCTTTTTCCTGCTATGATTTTTGTTTCCTCTTTGGTTGCTTTGTTACTAGATTGTGTTTCTTAAACTTTTTTTCAAAGTTTTGTTAACATCCAAGAGATGGGATAATAAGTCTAATAGAGGAATGGGTCAATGATAACAATTTTCTTAACTTCATTCCATAATACTTCATGTTCTTTGTTTTCTCTGCAAGACTGAAAGCCAGCCAGCCCAGCAATCCTCCTGTCTCCACCCATTTTGGAGCTGAGGTTACAGGCATTTGCAGGGAATCTCAGCTTGCTACTTGGGTTCCAGGACCTAAGTTCTGATCCTCACAGTTACAAAGCAAGCGCTCTTAACTGCTGAGCCATCCTCTCCAGCCTTTAATCTTTATGTAATTGATAGAAATGACAATATTTACACATACACACACCCTGGAGGTTGGAATTTGATGGTACTAAGTTTCTGGCATACTATAATAAAGTATTAATGGGATAAATGGAACAGGGATTCTTACAATAAAATATAATCCATTATAAAGTAATATTTCATTTTTGGGAAAAGGATTAATTTTAGGCTATTGATATATAGTGGGTTATATCTTTTTAGAGAGGACAAAGCAATGCTGTTTTAGCATGGAATTGTTGCCCATCAATATGTGTTAGCAAGCTAGATGGTGATGGTGTATGCCTGTCATCCCATCACTTGGGAGGCAGAGGCAGGTAGATCTCTGTGAGTTTGAAGCCAGCTTGGTCTACAAAGCAAGTTTCAAGACAGCAGGACTGTTAACACAGAGAAACTCTGTCTCCAAAAACAAAACAAAAGATGTATTACCAAGCTGGCTTCTGGGTTTTGCTCCTAGAAGCATACAAAGGCATTTACTTTGAAGCAGAGTCACAGCAGAGAAGAGTGATGGGAAACACGGGAGTGAAACAAGAAGAATGAGGAGTCTTGCTGTCTTTGGCCATAGCTCTTTCTAGCAGCCTGTCTCCACTGAATCAAAGGCCTCATAATGCTAACTAAGTGTGTGATCTGCTACTCAGCTTCTCCCAGACTTCCAAATCACCTTCCCTGTCCTCTTTTTCTTTTGTCCATGTAGAAGATTGTTGCTGTCTTCAAACCCAAGAATGAAGAGCCATACGGGCACCTTAATCCTAAATGGACCAAGTGGCTACAGAAGCTGTGCTGTCCATGCTGCTTTGGCCGTGACTGCCTTGTCCTCAACCAGGGCTATCTCTCAGAGGCAGGGGCTAGCTTGGTGGACCAAAAACTGGAACTCAACATTGTTCCCCGTACAAAGGTCAGTGACTCATTTCTGGGAGCTTTAGTGCTTTGCTAAAGGTTTGCTGGGCCCTGACTTCTATTAGTGGAACAGAGGTCCAGGGAAGTCTTGTTTAAATCTGAGATAGTCAGCAGCCTTTTGGGGGTAGGTGGTAGGAATAGGCTTACAGTTTGATCATCTGATAAAAGCTATTCTCAGAAGGACACATAACATTTTATATACAATCTTATGAATCTCACAGGTGCTTTATGTGCTTCCTTGGTCTTTGTATCCCAGGCAGTCACAAGCTGGTTATAAACTGCTCATTCACAAAGACTTTTGGATCAAGATTTAGTACACAGTTTCTCAGTTTCTTTTTTTCCTTCCTTCTCCCATTTCTTTCTTTTTTTTTTTTTAAATAAAAATGATCCTGTGTGTGTGTATCTCCATGTGTGTGTGTGCTCATGTATGCAAGTGCCAACAAAGACCAGAAGAAGGCATTGGATCCTTGAGCTGGAATTCCACGTAATCTGAGTCTCCTCATATGGGTGCTAGGAACCGGACTCCACTCCTGGAAGAGCATCAAGTGCTCCTAACCACTGAGTCATGTCTCCAGTCCCTCTTCTTTTTAAGGGATGAGGTCTTGTCATGTTGCCCAAAAGAGTTTTAAACACAGTATCTTCATGTGATCTACCTGCTTTAGCCTCCCAAGTACCTGAGTCTATAGAGTATGCCACCATGCCTGCCTTATGCAAGGTTTGGTAAAGAGAATTTGGTTGGGCTGAGGGTTGGAGTAAAATATCTGTCTCAACTCCCTGCAAAAGACTAACATGGGATTTCCCTCACCTACCTTCATGCTGTGGAATCCTGGGGCTGGTCTGAGTATATCAGAATAGAGGTCCTGGCCTGGGTGTGCTAGAACACTTACTCAGCATGTGCAAGGCCTGGGTCCAATCCACAACACCACAAGGAATGAAGGAAGAGGGAGAATGGGAGGGGAGAGGAGGGAGAAGGAAAGGACCAGTTCTAGACAGATTCACATATAGTGTTGATTTACACATCCCTTGTATGTGTTGTGATATGTTAGTTGAGATTATGATAAAGAGTTAGGATCATATTCCCCTTTCCAATTTGAAACAGTGCTTGAATCCATACTTGATTTCATATGACTTCAGGGGATTTACTGACACTAGTTTAAGAACATCTCCTATGATAATTTTTGCTTCAGACTCTGGTCCCTCACCTGAAATCCTCTTAGATTAGGCCCATCCTACACTGTAGAAGCCTTTTTTGCATTCCCTGCTCAGTGTTCTATCATTTCCTCTCTTTGCTAGGCAAGTAGCACAGAGCCACAACCGTTTCCTGGCTTGCTCTGCTGGTGCTTCCAGGGTGCAGTGCCTAAGGGTCTGAGGCTTGAGTTTGAATTCTGCTCAGTATCTTTTTCTCTTACTGGAGATGGAGTCTTGTTATGTAGCCCAGGCTGGCCTTAACTTGTAATTTTCCTGCCTCAGCTTCCTGAGTGCTGAGATCATAGCATTGGCCTCTAGCTTTTTATTTGTGTGACTCATGGGCAAAGCAGTGAGTCCCCTAGTGCATGTTCAGTGTCTTCCCTGTAAAACTAGAG
Source organism: Peromyscus maniculatus bairdii (assembly GCF_049852395.1). Taxonomy (NCBI): domain Eukaryota; kingdom Metazoa; phylum Chordata; class Mammalia; order Rodentia; family Cricetidae; genus Peromyscus; species Peromyscus maniculatus. The sequence continues at coordinate 194,403,818 of NC_134852.1, forward strand.
CTAGATAGAGTTATTATTTAGTAGTGTGACTATCAAATTATACAAGATTATCTATATAAAACACACAGTCTAGTGCCTGGCCTGGCATAATGTAAATGCTCTATGTATCTTGTGATTTTTTTTTTTAAATATCTTTAGTTTTTTGAGAATTACATATTTCTCATTTCTCCCTTCCCTTGTTTGTACACCCCTCTTTGTTCTTTTTCAAATTCATGGCCTCTTTGTCTTTAATCATTTGTGTGTGTGTGTGTGTGTGTGTGTGTGTGTATAAACCATGTTCAGTCTGTATGATGTTCTTTTAATAGATGTTGTCAAGGCTGTACATTTGGTTTTGGATAACCAGTTGGTGCTCTTGCCTGGGAAAGGCTGTTTTCTCGCTCTCAGTAGTCCTTAGTTGCCTGTAGTTCTTTGTCTAGGCTTGAGGCCTCATGTGCTTTTCCCCCTTCCACGTTAGCTTGTCTATTTGTTGTGTCCTTGTTCAGCTCAGGTTTAGGTAGCCATTTTAGTGATACTTCATGGACATAGCTTCTGACATTTCTAGAAGACAGTCAGTCTCACAGCAGGCTCCCTGTTCCTCTGGCTCTTTCAGTCTTTCTGCCCCATGTCCACAATGATCTCTGAGCCTCATGTGTAAGAGTTGCCATTTGCCGGGCGGTGGTGGCGAATGCCTTTAATCCCAGCACTCGGGAGACAGAGGCAGGGGATCTCTGTGAGTTTGAGGCCAGCCTGGTCTACAGAGCGAGATCCAGGACAGGCACCAAAACTACATAGAGAAACCCTGTCTCGAGAAACAACAACAACAAAAAAAGAGTTGCCATGTATGTAGATGTATTAGTTGAGACTATGCTTCACATCTCTGCACTTTGATCAGTTATAGTTTTTCATAATGGTCTCTGTGGCCAAGATAAGTTTGCTTGATGAGGGGTCTTGCAGTGTTTGTATAAGCTGTTGTAATTATTAGGTACCCCTACAGCTCCTTCATTAGGGAACATAAATGAGTTCTTAGGACCTCCTACATCAGAGTCAACAACACAAAACACTTGTCTTCCATGAGGCTGAGATGAGACAGGAATATAAGAGGAATCTCTTCCCTTTGCTGCCTGCCCTATTCTTGTGACAGGATTCTGTCTGGTTGATCAGATCATCTGTCACTATGGAAACAGGGCCCACGATGTGAAGGTGCTTCAAGAGTAAAGTTCTAGTTCCCAGTCACTGACTTTTGCTTCTTGTTCCTGTGAGGTAGTGAGAGTTTCCTCATTAGTCATGCAGGGAAGAGTGGTGTGCTGGGAAGAATAGTTGTAAATAAACCTGTAGCAGGGAAAAGATGCTTTAGAGCTTGAACAAGCTCAAGTGGAAACTGGAAAAATAGGTTTTCTTCTTTTTTGTTTATTGAGACAGGGTTTCTCTGTGTAGCCGTAGCTGTCTTGGAACTCGCTTTGTAGACCAGGCTGGCCTTGAACTCACAGAGACCCACCTGTCTCTGCCTCCCCAGTGCTGGGATATGCCAAGGCTCACATGACGTCAGAGGACAACTTGTGGGAGTCCATGCTGTCTTCACAGTTACAGGTTCTGGGGACCAGACTCAGGTGGTCAGACTTGGTGGCAAGAACCCCTACCCACTGGGCTGTCTCACCAGCCCGTTTTCTTTTCTTTGTGGCTCTTTTCTTCCCTCCTCTCTTTTTCTCCCTCTCCTCCCCTCCTCTCCCCTCCCCTTTTCCCTTTTGTTTTCTTTCTCCCCTTTTGTGTTTGAGACCAGGTCTCACATATAGCTCATTGTGGCCAGAAACTATGTAGACCACGCTGGCTTCAACCTTGTGTGGAACTCCCTGTCTTTGCCTCTTAAATGCTGAGATCACAGACATGTATTCCCATGTTCAAGTCATTCCTATCACAAGGGATATGATATCATTATATGGTGTGGCTTTGCCATCTCAGAACCCTTCATGTACAGCTTCACAGGTAAGGAAATATGAACCGAAAGAATTGTGGAAGATTCTAGAGGCCAGGCTCAGAAGTGATGTGTATATATATATCATTTTATCAACATTCTATTATTCAAAATTAGCCATATTGACTACCCTGGGCCATAAGACTGAGAAATGCTTTTTGTTTTTTTGAGACAGGGTTTCTCTGTGTAACTTTGCGCCTGGCCTGGAACTTGCTCTGTAGACCAGGCTGGCCTTGAACTCACAGAGATCCGCCTGCCTCTGCCTCCCAAGTGCTGGGATTAAAGGCGTGTGCCACCACCGCCTGGCGAGAAATGCCTTTTCTTCCCTGGAAGAAGAACAGTATTTGATCATCCAGCTGTTCTCTGCCACAGTGGTCTCTTTCTTAAACTTAACTCTAACCTAAACGTCTTTTCTCTTTCCTCTGTAGGTAGTATACCTGGCCAGTGAAACCTTCAACTACAGTGCCATTGACCGAGTGAAGTCCAGGGGCAAGCGGCTTGCGCTAGAGAAAGTGCCAAAAGTTGGGCAGCGGTTTAACCGAATCGGGCTACCACCAAAGGTAAGGGTTGTCCCTGTGTGACATGACAAAGTTGACGGTCTGGTGGCATAGTCACTCAGGGAAACAGGGACCCACAGGCTTGAACTGGTCCTGTGAATGACTGCCCTGAGGCTCTTGTCTCTCACTTCTGTCAGAGATCTCAGGGTTGAGAAATAGCTCTCCAAGGACTATAGCCCTAACAGTCCTCACTTTATTCCTCTGGAGTCTAGACCATTTGGATAGACTTCTTCAGCTTGGGTGGATGAGTCTTTCCCACTCCCTTCCTCCTGTACTTAGAAGGAAATGAAGGCAGGAGAAATGCTCCTTTTCTTTGATGAAAGGCCACAGGGCCTTTGTGGGTCTCTGGCTTACTCCTGGGGTCTTTTACTTGGCCTCTGCAGAAATGATTTTGTTCCTTCCATTGGGTTGCAGGTCGGGTCATTCCAGCTCTTTGTGGAAGGCTACAAAGATGCAGACTATTGGCTGCGGCGTTTTGAAGCAGAGCCTCTCCCTGAGAACACTAACCGACAGCTGCTGTTACAGTTTGAGCGGTTGGTGGTGCTGGACTACATCATCCGCAACACTGGTGAGCAGCCCGGGGTGCTCCCATGCCTTGTGCCAGACTGTGAAGGTTGAGATGGGCCTGGAGGGCTGCAGGAACCGGAGTCAGGACCCCGTGACGATGGTGTTATCCTGTGTTCGAATGGGGATTCATATTTAGAGAGGGCCTGGCAGACCAATTTTCTGGGTTCCATTTTGTCCATATATAGCATCTGCAAGTTACTAGAGGTAGTGAGGCCTGGAGTCAGGATTTACCTGGCTTTTCCAAAACAGTGAAAAGTGCATTCATTCTTGATTCCTAGTCATTCTTAGAGATTGAATAAGGCAGTATTATCCTTCTATGAACTTTTTGAAAAGATTCTTGTCTTGGGTCATTGCTTTTCTTTTGTTGTTTGTTAAAGCAGGGTTTCTCTGTGTATCCCTGGCTGGCCTGGGACTCAATATGTAAACCAAGCTGGCCTTGAACTCACAGAGATCCACCTGCGTTTGTGTTGCCAAGTGCTGGGATTAAGTAGGCCATGGCACCTGGAATGATTTTTTTTTTAAATATGCTGGTGAATTTGAATTCATCAGACCTGACCAAGTTTACATGTAGTAGGGAGTTTTTGATACTCATATATCTCCTTAGGAGATTTTCTGATTCTTTGTGGTTTAATCATGGCAGGTTTTGTGTGTCTAGGACTTTTTCCATATCATCTGGGTCATTGAGTTTGTCATAACTTTGTTTTTAGTGTTAAATTCTTTTTATTTTTATAGAATTGTTGGAAATATTTGTGCTTTCATTTTTGAGCTTTTTTTTTTTTTCTTATTCCATCTAACTAAAAGTTTGTCCCTTGTGTTGGTTTGCTTGTGTGTTTTGCAGTTTTTTTTGTTTTGTTTTGTTTTGTTTTTTTCGAGACAGGGTTTCTCTGTGTAGCTTTGCGTCTTTCCTGGATCTCACTCTGTAGACCAGGCTGGCCTCGAACTCACAGAGATCCTCCTACCTCTGCCTCTTGAGTTCCTGGATTAAAGGCATGCGCCACCACAGCCCGGCATGTTTTGGGTTTTGAGATATGATTTGACCATGTGACTTTGGCTGTCCTGGAAGTCTCTTATGTGGCTCAGTCTGGCCTCAATCTCACCAAGATCCTCTGCACCTGCCCCCGTAAGTGCTGTGACTACAGGCATGTGCCACCATGGGTAACTGGTGGTCTTACGAGCAGCTTTTGGTGTCACAGTGTCTCTAATTTTTAATTTTTATTGATCCCCTGTTCAGTGTATTTCTGCTCCAGTGTTTCATCCTTCCATCGGTAGCTTTCGCTTCAGTTTGTTCTTTTTCTACTTCTGCACAATAGAAGGTGAAGCTGTGGATTTGTAAGCTTTCTCATTTTGCAGTGCGAGCATTCATAGCGATAACTATCACTAAACACTGTAAGGTGCCGTTGTGATTTCTTCTTTCATCCATTGGTTATGCAATTTTGTAAATTTTCTGTTTTCCTTCTTTTGAGGGGGCTTGGAGGTGGGGGGACGACAAGGTTACATCTTGTATCCCAGGCTGTTCTGGAACTTGCTGTGTAGCTCAGGCTAGTCTAGAACTCATTGCACTATTTCTGCATTCCTGGAATTCGGGCATGAGCCCCTGTGCCCAACTTTCTAGTTTTCTATTTGCTATTGCTTGGTTACTAACTTTATTCCATAATTTTCTTTTATTCATAGTTTTGCTCTCTGTTGTTTCTGTTACCTGTGGTTAACTGGTCTGAAAATATTAAATGGCAAGGTCCAGAAATAAATAATGCATAACTTTTATATAACTAAAAAAAAAAAAAATCCATTCTGAGTAGCTTCAAATTTCTTGCTGTCTCACCCAGGATGTGAATCATCCCCTTGTCCAGCATTTCTGCATTGCAGAATTTCTTGTCTGTCAGTCAGTTTTAGTGATCTTAGTCCCTCAGCTGTTGCCATAAGAATCCCTTATTTTGCTGAATGGTAGGTCCTAAATACAACAATTGGGGCACACCAGAGAAAAGCTGTAAAGTAGTTCCTTTAAGTGAAAAGATAACTTGATCAGCATATGGATGTGAGGGGGAGGGGAAAACAGTCTCTGGTTTGGTACTCCAGCTGCAGGCATTCACTGGAGTCTTGGAACACACCCTTTTGGTTAAGGGGGACCTGTCCTTTGACTGTTGTTACCTGTTGTTTGAGAATCTATTGACAGTCTGTGGCTTTGATCTGACCATCCTGGAAAAAGTCTCATGAACAGTGAGAAGCAAGTGTGAGGAGAAGAGGAGAATTGTGTGTGTATGTGTGTCTGTTAGACCTTGCCTAACAGGGCTGGGCTCTTCTGTGCACATCCCTTTGAAGAATAATTAAAGTAAGAAAAGGAAACCAGAACACAAGGATATATGCAAGTGCTGAAATTAGAAAACCAGGCACAGGCTGGGCATGGTGGTGCACATCTTTAATCCCAGCATCTTAGAGGCAGGGGCAAGCACATCTTCAGTTCAAGGCCAGCTTGTTCTACAGAATGAGTTCCAGGACAGCCAGGGCTAGTTTGAAAAACCAAATAGGTAACAAATAGTAGGCAAATCTTTGTCTCTGTTTAGTTTCTGTGCTGTGATGTTTTTAATAAAAATCACTGGACGGTGTCTTAAAAAACACTATTCAAGTGTCATAGTACCCAAAGTGTCTCATGGGAAAAAGTAGTTTTTGTTTTGTTTTAAAATAGGGTCTCACTGGCCTCAAACTCGGAGATCTGCCTGCCTCTTCCTCCTGAGTGCTGGGGCTAAAGGTGTGTACCATTGCACCTCACAAAAGTTCGTCTGGTAAAATGATCTAAACAAGGTCCACCTACTACATTTGGTTAATGCATTCCATAGTATCGTTCATTCTGAAAAAGCCCCATCAACCTCCCATTTTCAGTTTGTTGAAGCAACTGGGCACTTGTTCTGTAGAATCTTCCTATTGACAGATTGAGTATATCCCATTCCCCATGTTTCTTTCAGATTGATGCTAGGTCTAAAGACTTGGTAAAATTCAGGTTTGAGGTTTGTTTGTTTTTGTTTTTCTAGGGGTGGGGTTCCTCTGTATGTCCTTGAACTCAAAGAGATCCACTGCCTCTGCCTCCTGAGTGCTGGGATTAAATGTGTGTGCTGCTACTACAGGGCTCAGGATTGAATTTTTAATAAAGTTCATTTTGTTCAAAAATGGTATGACAAAATAGTATTAACAAATTCCCATGGGGTTGGGTATAGTGGTAAAACCTTTTAATCCTAGCACTTGGGAGGCTGAAGCAGGAGGATTGTAAGTATCTTACCGTATTGTTTGTGTGTTGAGATAGTCTCTTTGTGTAGCCCCAGCTGTCCTAGCACTCTACACCAGGCTGGCCCCAAACTCACAGAGGGCCGGCCACCTCTCTACCTGAGGGCTGGGACTAAAGGTGTGCACCACCCAGCCACATACATTTTGATTCATTTATTCACTTTCTGTCCTTATTTACTTTGATGCTCAAATCGTCCCTGATTTGGCCGTGCTCCTGCGCTCTTTTGATTGTATCTGTCAAGCACTTCCTTAATTTCGGGCACAAGATGTTCTGGGTTCATCTTCTAGTCTCGAGCTGGAATCCACCATTTCTCTGATCTTCCTCTTACTGGAAGAGGATATATTTACAGCTGCGAGAATTTTCATCCAGACACAGGCTTATTTTAGTCTTCTTTCTGTTTGATTTATAATTCCTTTCCTGATACAGACAGACCGGGCTCCCATTACAATTATTTACAACTCAGTAAATCCAGAAAAATTACAATAATTTACTTATTTGTTTAATCCTAGATAACACAGAAAGTAGTTTCAGAATTGCTAAAGGGAGGAAAAAATACTAGGTAGATATGAAACTCGGTAAAGCCATTAACTTGTCCTCAGATTGCAGAATTATCCAGTATTAACATTTCCTCGTCCTCCTTGGCCTCCTTTTCTGCATCCTCCCCCATTTCTTTCTTTCCTACCCTTCTTTTTAGACATCCTGTATCTGTACTTGGCCATGAATGTTCTCTTCCTGTCTCAAGCCTCACTCATTCAGGATTATAGGCTTATGACACCATACCCTACTACAGGGTACTTTGCCCACCTGCAAGGATATTTTATTCATTGAGTGTTCATCTTTTAAAAATATGGCTTAACACTGGGAGGTGGTGGCACATGCCTTTAATCCCAGCACTCAGGAGGCAGAGGCAGGCAGATCTCTGTGAGTTCAAGGCCAGCCTGGTCTTACAGGGTGAGTTTCAGGACTACACAGAGAAACCCTGTCTGGACTTCTCCAGCTGCAAAAAAAAAAAAAAAAAAAAAAAAAAAAAAAAGGCTTACCAGATTGAGTTGTTTTCATTTTGACCCATCCTTTTGTTGTTTGTTTCAGATATGTGTATGTGTGGGTGGCCTTTCCATGTTTAGTGTGAACCTATGATCTTTCTGCCTCAGTCTCCTGAGTGACCCTCCTTGTCTTCCTCTTTTTGTTGTTGTTGGTTGTTGTTGTTGTTGGTTGTTGTTGTTGAGACAGGGTCTCTCACCTTGTAGCCTGTTCTGGAACTTGCTATGTAGACAAGACTGGGACTAGAAGAGATCCACCTCCCTCTGGGTCTTAAGTGCTGGAACTAAAGAAGTGCTCCACCAGCCCGTGTAGCTTGAGTTTTAATTCCCATGATGGCAATTTTTCAGTTCTCAAATTGCTACTTTGGTCCTTTTTTTAAATTTTCTCTTGTTTTCTGCTGATATTTTAGTCTTGCCCTTAATCTTATTTTTTTTCCCTTGGTGTTTTTGAGACTGAATCTTACTTAGCCCAGGCTGACCTTGAACTCCCAATCTTCCTGCTGCCACCTGAGTGCTTCCGTCATAGGCACATATCACTGCTCCTGGTTGTACATTTTATCTCCTGGAAGATATTAAATATTTTACTTGGACATTAAAAAGCCTATATAAGCTCTCTCCCTTGTTTGGAGGCTCTGTGTTGTTTCAGGGTTCTCATTTCTGTTTTTAGTTTGTCATTTTTGTCTCTGTGTACTTGGTTAGTCTGGTTGTCAGATACTTTGTATCTGAAACTGTAATGCTATTTGAAAGGTTCATGTAAAATCTTGCCTGGAGTATGATGTTTATACAGGGCCAGCACCTAAGTCACTAGCAGCCGGGGGTCACTTTAGCCTCAGGTATTGGGGAGGAGCTTGGCTGGCTTCCAAGATGGATTGCAGGTTTTTACCCTCTAGAGTCACAAGGCTATGAGTAGGAACACTGTCCCACTCCGGGCCTTTTAGCAGCCTCTTCCCAAATCAGTGGGTAGCTGGAGCAGGAAAGAAGCCAAAGACTGGGCCCTTCCTGTGGGTGCTCTTTCTCTCCTGGACCCAGCTCTTAGTTCCTCCCCACTCCTTCCCTTTCTTCCAAGACAGTCTTGTGGTAAATAAGCTAGGCTGACCTTGAATTTAAGACCCTCCTGCCTTAGCCTCCTGAGTACTGGAATTTTGACTCAGATTTTTATAATCTTGTTAAAATTACCAGTACCTTCCAGGGATGTTTAAATATTTTATCTGCCTTGTAGTTGATCTCAGTTGGAGCAATGGTCCAAGTCTCCCAAATACCTAATCCATCATTTCTAAAATCAGACAGTTTATTTCTACTAACTTTATGTTTCTGTTGGCAGACCGAGGCAACGACAACTGGCTGATTAAATATGACTGCCCAATGGATAGTTCTAGCTGTCGGGTAAGAAATTGGTCTGTATCTCAAAGAGGAGGATGGGAAGGAGTAATCCTTAAACAATAGAAACACAAAATGGAGATTTAGGTCACCAAAGTTCATAAGAGTCAGAAACACAAGAGTTTAAAGTTAAGTTAATACTTGGTATAGTTTTTCAGTGTGTGTTTTAAGGAGCATCCTGCCGTGTGATAGTAACTGGAATAGCATCAAGAAAAGGAGTAGCTTTGGAGCACATTGTATACTCTTTCACTTGAGCTCCGTGCTGCGCCATAGCATAGTAAGGGTCTGAAAACTGTTACATTAAATGACTGCCTAATATTGGTTAGCCCAGCAGTTCCTACCTTCTTAAGCCATGGGGTACTTTTTTACAGAGGACTCAGACTCCACAAGTTTAGAAAAAGCTGCTTCAATGCCTTTTTTCCCCACAAGTTTTTTTCCCTTTTAAGATTCATTTCTTGTGTATGAGTGTTTTGCCTGCATATATGTCTATGTACCATATACGTGCCTGGTGCCTACAGAGGCCAGAAGAGTGCATCTGATCTACAGATGGCTGTGTGCCCACATGTGGGTGCTGGGAATCAAACGTATGTTCTCTGGAAAAGCGGCCATGCTCTTAACCCCTGAGCCCCATCTCTTCAGCCTCAACACCAGAGAATTCTGATTCAGGGATCCTAGAACTGTAACTCCTGTTCCTGTGATGGCGTTAGTGGAGCCTGAAGAAATCATGGAACCGAGTAGACATAATGTCCCTAGCATAGTCTCAGTTAAAAAGTGGAAAACTCAGTTCCTGTCCTTTTGTTTTCTTTTTGTTGTTTGGTTTTTTTTTTTTTTTTTTTTTTGGTTGGTTGGTTTTCTTTTGAGACAGATTTTCTCCATGTAGCCCTGGCTGTACTGGAACCTGTTCTATAAACCAGGCTGGCCTTGAACTCACAGAGATCCACCTGCCTCTGCCTCCCGAATGCTGGGGTTAAAGGCGTGGGCCACCACTGCCCAACTTGTCCTTTTCATTTGTATATATCACTGAGGCATGACACCTTGTGTAGAAGCCAGCCATCTGTCATCTTGACTCTGTTTTCTCTCTAGAAAATGGGAACTTTGTCATTACCAGTGAAGTCATATTTGAGCTAAGTTCCACACTAAAAGACTTTGGCTGCTGATACAGATTTTTCTTTCTTTCTTTCTATTTTCAAGTTTCTCACTGTTTTACCTCAGAATGATTTACAACTATCTTTGTTTGTTTGTTTGTTTTTGTTTTGATTTTTTGAGACAGGGTTTCTTGGTGTAGTTTTGGTGCCTGTCCTGGATCTCACTCTGTAGACCAGGCTGGCCTTGAACTCACAGAGATCCGCCTGGCTCTGCCTCCCGAGTGCTGGTATTAAAGGCGTGCACCCCCTCCTCCTGGCCTATCTTTGTTTTTATAATTACCCTTCTAAGGACTCAGGCAAGCCCTGGGTAAATAACTGTACATGCCTCATGATGAGCAAGAGCCTCAAGAAGTGTATAGGGTACACACATGTAACCCCAGCACTCAGGAGGTATAGACTAGCCTGAGAACATAGTAAGACCACTGTCTCTGGGAGTTGGGGGTGGGCTCCTGAGAACCTTGAGCAGACTGTGAATGGAGAAGATGCCACTAATAAACCAAGTCCACAAAACAGAATGGAAACCACTAGAGGTTAGATCTAAGTGAGCCCAAGGAGGGGCTGAGATGAGGTGTATTGTTACTATTTTATTTATTTGGTTTTTTGAGGCAGGGTTTCTCTGTGTAGCCTTGGCTGTCCTGGAACTCACTCTGTAGACCAGGCTGGCTTTGGACTAACAGAGATCCTCCTGCCTCTGCCTCATGAATGCTAGGATTAAAGGTGTAAACCATCCCCATCCCCCCTTCTTGCTGTATTTTAAAGGGCCTGAACAAGTCTCTCTTTGTTCTGCAGGAAACAGATTGGGTGGTGGTCAAGGAGCCTGTTATCAAGGTGGCTGCCATAGACAATGGGCTAGCTTTCCCACTGAAGCATCCTGACTCCTGGAGGGCATGTAAGTTTAAGAGCAATGGGCTGTGCCCTGGTTCATTGCTGCAGTAGAACTGGCCTAAGCATGAATGAAATCCTGTAGCTTTAGGCCTTTTGTACAGTGGCCAGCAGCATATGGCAACTGTTCCATAGTATAAACCATTTACATTTTTACCATTTATATTCTCCACTGGAGGGTATGGGTAATGAGAGGGTGTGTAGCATGTGCAAGGCCCCTGGGTTCCATCCCAATTTCTGAAAAATAAATAAATAAGTCAGTATAAAGATGAGTGTTCTCATTTCTACTTCTTTTTTTTTTGAGACAGGGTTTCCCTGTGTAACAGCTCTGGCTGTCCTGGAACTCATTTTGTAGGCTGGCCTCGAACTCACAGAAATCCACCTGCTTCTGCCTCCCCAGTGCTGGGATTAAAGGCGTGTGCCATCACTGCCCGGCCACTTTGCATTTTTAAACTCATGTTTTCATAAGTTACTTCATTTGGGTCTCTGCAGATAAACTGCTGTCAGTGTCCTGTCTTCCTTGGTATACTCCATACCCATTTTAACCTAGAATCCATGAAAAGGAAAAGAAATACCAGTAGGGAATCACCAGCCCTCTTTGTAGCACCAGCCTTCATTTTCAGGATCACCTGAAAATCCAGCAAGTAGTTGCATCTAGATAGGCCTGTTTGGAAAGGTCAAATGTTACCTGGGAAAGAGCTCTGAGATTGGGCAGCTCTGGGTGTGGCTCCTGAGTGCTTTGCTTACTAGTCACGCAGTCTTAGGGTCAGCAGCACTTGGAGATGGATTTTGTTGGTTTTCTGTTGTGTGTCAGGGAGAGTTGTTTTCTCTTGGACAGAACCTGATAGAAGACCCAGGAGGGGGACTTTTCCAGCACCAGCTTTGATTTGAGCCTTTTCTCTTTTCAGATCCTTTTTACTGGGCCTGGCTGCCCCAGGCGAAAGTCCCCTTCTCTCAGGAGATTAAAGATTTGATCCTTCCAAAGATTTCAGATCCTAACTTCGTCAAGGACTTGGAGGAGGACCTATATGAACTCTTCAAGGTCAGCCCTGAGGAAAAAGGCATTGTCCATGGTTGTTCTGATTAGTCCTGAACAAGCCACGAAGGCTGTTGGCTCACACTTGTCTGACTTGAGTTAGCTGGAACAGCAGGGTTACCACATACCAGCTGGAGCTGGTTTGGAGGGATTGAAAGAAAGGGCAGCCCTAGTGCTAGGATGATGTAACTCAGTTTGTAGGGCACTTACTTAGCATACAGAAAGCCCTGGGTTCCATCTCCAGTACCACCTAGATCTTGTGTGGTATAGCACTCAACAGGGGGAGGCAGGAGGATCCGAAATTCAGGGTTCCAAGGGGCAGGAAATACTCTAGGTACTTCCCAGCCACTGCTTCCTTTCAATGTACTTACTAAACTACGCTTAGAAACTTAAGTGGGGGAGAAAAAAATGGGTTCCTGAGAGGCATTTACATGGATTCCTGAGAGGTATTCATATGGGTTCCATCATTTTCCTCTGCCCTTCTCTTACAGAGAGATCCTGGTTTCGACAGGGGCCAGTTCCATAGACAGATCGCTGTCATGAGGGGCCAGGTAAGCCTGGAACACAAGTGTGTGCCATATATATTTGTGACTCTCTCCTAAACTTCAGGAGAGAGGAAAGGTAGCCTCTGCAATCTCCTACCTCTTCCATAGTGTCAATACCAACCAGTGTTTGTTGATGCACTTGCCGAATGTTTAGCCTATACTAGTTGCTGGGTGCATTATTGGTAAATAAACCAGCACACCCTGGCCTCAAGCTGCTCAAGGCTGCATGCATCAGTCACTGAGAACTAGGCTCTGGAGCCAGATCACCCCACCAGTTCTGTGATGCTGGGCAAGAGTCTGATTTTCTTGTTTATAAAATTGGGAGTGACTGTACCTAGTCTGTTGTGGACAAGTGCATGAGAGAATTCATGGTAAGAGTTAAGTGAAAATACTGCCTGGCACATGGAAGTAGGCTGATCCTTGCTATGGTTATAATTTTGTCATTTGAGTTACAAGTTGTATTATTCTCCCTTTCTACTTCACCTTCAGACGGAACTACAGAAACTCGGCATTGTCAAAACTCTGTAGGCCTGAGCATGGAGGTGTACACCCTTAATTCCAGTACTCAGGAGGCAAAGGCAGGTGGATCTCTATGAATTTGAGGCCAGCCTGTTCTATATAGTGAGTTCCAGGGCAGCCAGGGCTATGTAGTTAGATCCTGTATCAAAAACAAAATGAAACTGTAGGATATTGGTTTCATACGTATTACTTAAAGAGAGCTCAGCAGTGAAGGATACAAACTGATCAGAGCACCTGGCTCTGAAGCCTGGCACTCCCATCTACTACGTATGAGATCCAAACCTCTTTTTCCATCCACTTTTCTCTTTGTATCATATACTTGCTTCATGGGGTTATATAATTAGATCTGTTGTTTGAAATAGTTGGAGTTTGAAATGCCTGATGCATAAAAGTACTCAACACATACTAGCTAATTATGACTTTGTAAATAGAAAAGTTTGCTTCTTGGATCTTTTTCTTCTCTGCGATAAGTTGTTATATAGCCCAGGCTGGTCCTAAAGTTACTGTGTAGTCCAGAATGACCATGAACTCTTGATCCTCCTGCCTCCATTTCCTAAGTGCTAGGATTGCAGGCATGCTGTAATTACCTTACTAATTTTAGTCTTCAAAGAATGTAGTAGTCTTTCCACCATAAGTATATGTTTACTTCTTTGCACCATTTAAAGGCTCCCAAAGAAAGCACCTTTGGGTTTGCTGAGTACATTTTCCTTGGAAATGGGATAGTGAAGACTTTTTTTTTAAACTTTTATTGATTTTTTTGTGGATTTCACATCATACATTCCGATCCCACCTATCTCTCTCTGTCCCCTCACATTCACCCTCTGCCCTTGTAACCTCTCCCCAAAACAAAACAAAATTAAAAGAAAAACCAAAAACCAAATAAAACAAACAACAACAACAGCAACAAAAATGAGAGAGAAAGAAGAATCTTGTGGAAGCTGTTGTGTGGCCCATTGAGTCACATGGTTTACCCTTAGTCCATTCATCTTTACTTGCAAGTGTTCCTTGCCATGAGTCATTGGTCTGTCTTGAGGCCTCTGGCTTCTGCTATGCCACCAGTAATGGGCTCTCCCTGGGGCTCCTCTTGGATATCCTGCTGTTGTCCTGTGTCATGGAGATCCTGCAGTTTAGGTCTACAGGTCTGTACCTTTCACATGCTCCAACAGTTCAAAGATAAGGTGGATGTCGGAATGGGCTAACTCATAGCCCTGCTTCTGGGTGGTAGCTGGGCTGGTCAGCCCGCCAGCTTTCCCTCATTGTTACTACCTGGGTGAGCTCTCCAGCACTGCCTTGGCCAGCCCATTCAATGCAACTTGCAGCAAAGATCAGGGCCAGTTCTCCTGCTCTGAGATCCTCAGATCTGGGTCACCCACACTCACATTGCTGTTTTGCCCAGGTGAGGTGTAGGGCCCTCTCTCCTGATTGCTGTAGGGGGCATAGTGTGTGTGCCTGTGCCTGTGTGTGTATGCATGTGTGTATTGGGGGGTGTTCAGCTCTCATGCCCTCAGGGCTGGCTCATCTGCACACCTAGACAGTCAAGGAGTTTTAAGAGCTGCCATCTTGTTAATCTGTCTGATTACCAATATTCTGTCTTTCTCAAGTAGAGCAAGGGCCTACCTAGGCTGGCATATCTTTTGGAAACCTTGAAAGCTACATTGTAGACTCTGGCATTACAGGCCTCAACATAAAGGAACTGGCTTGCTTCCTAAGATAATATAGGTAGCACCTCATCCATATCATTCTATCTTCTCCAACCCTTTCTCAGTCCCTTGCCAACACTAGCAGCCTTCCCATTACACCTAATCAGGGTTATCATCTAGGGTAGCAAAAGGTAGGAGGAAATGGCAGGTGAAATTTTATCTTTCTACTTTGTATTCTTAATGTCTTTGGAACAGCTTTTGTATTTTAAAACCGTTGGCAGAAAGAGGCAGCAGGCTGTGACACAAGCAAGGGAAGCATTGGTTCGAACAGAGCCATTGCAGTTTGATTGCATACCCAGGGCAGACCTGCAGTGTGTTCTGGCAGAGGACAGTGGGAAGAAACTTGCAAGGAACCTAGAGAAGTAATCTGACCTTGTGTCACTTGTTTTGAAACTTTTTGGATCAGTTGATGTGCTGTGGATAAATAATCATAGGGTAGGACTGTGTTGTGGCCTCCTGACTCAGAATCATTAGTTTGCTTAGTCACACACACTCAGCCAATTTACCTACCCTTCAGAAAGACAGGGCCAGGCATGCTGATGCTCTCAACATTGCAAGGCTGACGACGTAGGAAAGGCTTAGCTGAAGAGCAGCTGCCTGGTGTATATGAAGCTCTGGGTTTGGTCCTAGAAGACACAGATTTTAAAAGGAGGTGGGGGAGGTTGCAGGATCAAAAGGGGCTTTATTTTCAGCTCCCCCATATAACTATTCCACATTCCAGCTCCACAGCCATGCAGCCTGTTGCTTTGAACTTTCCACCTCTTGGTCATACTTTCTATTTTATGGCCTTAAAAGGCAAAACAGTATTTGTTTTCACTTGGGGTTCTACATCTTTGCTTGTTGCCCCCCCTCCTCCAAGCTGAGGACCGAACCAAGGGCCTTGTGGTTGCTAGGCAAGTGCTCTACCACTGAACTAAATACCCAACCCCCCACCCCCACCCTTTTTCTTTTGAGACAGGGTTTCTCTGTGTAGCTTTGGTACCTGTCCTGGAACTCACTCTGTAGACCAGGCTGACCTTGAACTCACAGAGACCTGCCTGGCTCTGCCTCCTGAGTGCTGGGATTAAAGGCGTGTGCCACCACTGCCCGGCTTGCTTGCTTGTTTTAAGGCAGGTTCTCACCATATTGCCCCGTTGGGTCTCAGATTCCTGGCTGCCAAGCAACCTTCTTGCCTTATCTTCCCTTCTGAAGTTGGAATTACAGGCAAACACAGTATTTTAAAAAATGGTTAGTGAGGTTGTATCTACTGTCCATGTATTGCCCATTCATATACCTACTTTCTTTTAACTTTTTTAGGATTATTTTAATTTTATTGTATGGGTGTTTTGCTTGTATGTATATCTGCACTCCACTTCAGTGACTGGCACCCATAACGGCCAGGAAGCAGGTGTCAGATCCACTGGTACTGGGATAACAGATGGTTGTGAGCCACCATGTGGGTGCTCACATGGTGGGGAAATTGAACCCAGGTCCTCTGGAAGAGCAGCCATTGCCTTTTAACTATGAGCCATCTCTCTAGTCCTAAATTTTTTTAAATTTTCATTTAAAATTATGTGTCTATATCTGTATTTGTATCTGTGAGTGTGGTACCTTCATAGTTCAGAAGAGGAGCTGGAGTTACAGGTCCACCTGACAAGGGTGCTAAGAACTGAGCTCAGGTCCTCTGCAAGAGCAGTACATACTCAGCCACTGAGCTACCTCTCCAGCCCTGTATTCCTACTTCCATGATGTTTCCATTGGTATTTATTTTGATTTGAAAGAGGGTGCTCTCTGCAGAGGCAGGCTTAGAATAGTAGGCCTATCTCTCACTCATTTTGTTTTTCAATACAGATCCTAAATTTGACCCAGGCTCTAAAAGACAATAAGAGTCCCCTTCACCTCGTCCAGATGCCACCTGTGATTGTTGAGACAGCCCGTTCCCATCAGCGATCTGCAAGCGAATCCTACACACAGAGCTTTCAGAGTCGGAAGCCTTTCTTTTCATGGTGGTAGCCCTAGAGGCCGGCAGAAGATTAATCCTGCAGGTGACAGGCTGGGAGCAAGCCTGGAGAGAAGCTGGTACACGGCAGAGCCTTTGAGGGCCCTTCCTCTTTGCTTGACGCCTCCCTCAGGGCTTTCCCACCCACAGGGAGAAGCACAGTCAGGGACAAGAGTACTCCTGGACCCTTCAGAGTGTTGGGGAGGCTGGCATCCAGGCAAGGTGGCAGGTGGCTGAGGAGGAGCAACTCCCTCCCAGTATCTGGTGGCAGGTTGGGAAAGCCCCATCTCCCTGACAGCCCTCTCCATCCCAGTTCCCTATTATATTCTGCATCAGAAAGAAACAAACTTAAATGCTTGTAGGAAACCAGATTAGATACTCGAGTCAGAAGCCCTTAATCTAGACCTCAGTTTGCTTAGACACCCTCTGATGCCTAGCTGTTGTTTACCCCCATGAACTGAGCTGTGTCAGAGGCCCGTCGAGGGCCCTCAGACAGAAGCCACACCTTCCTTTCTGTTTTTGCCAAATTGATCCTCCCCTTGCCACACTGGTACTGGCTTCTTGTGGCAGTGAGCAGGCTTTTGCTCTGTATCTGCCAGAGGCTCTGCACACAATCTTTCTGTTCTCTGCCCTGCTGTTGCTTGCCTAGCACTCAGCTGAAGTGAGAGAGGGCTAGCCTTGGCAGTTCTGTTCTGCCAAGCGGATGTGTAGCATGTAGAGGTGATTGACTTAGCCTAAGTGCATGCTGGGTGCTAGGAGTGTTCCATGGGGAGCCTGGCACAGCCTCACTCCTGGGTCCTTCCTTAGTCTCCATCCTTTTCTACCTGGTTTCTGTTGTTTTCACTATTTTTTCCAACTTTTAACTGAGGAGTTCAGTTTGTGTTCTGGAGTGGCTCTTGGTAGGGGTTGTGGGTCAGTCAGGTCATGAGTGGCAGGACATTGTCCTTGTTCTTCCTGTTATCACTGCTGCATGGAAAGCAACAGGACCTGTGTTCTGTCTCCTAACCAGCAGTGCCCCAGGGCACCTTGCCTTCTTGTCCTGGGCTGCTTTCTCCTCAGCTTCCCGAAGAGAGGCCTTCAAACAGTTCCCCAGTGCCTGCCCAGCTCACCGTGCATCTTCCTGCTTCCATGTGTCCTCTTCCTTGCCAGGTGTTTGAGCCCTTTCTACACCAAAGCAAAGAATTGGCTTCAGGAGGGGGTCAAAAGGGGCCACCTGTGGCTGAGAGGCAGCAGAGTTCAGACCCTGTGATGTGAACCCCTGAGGGTTCTCACATTCTACAATTGGTCAGGCAGCCTTGGAAAGAAATTGTCTTGAAGGCTTGAAAAAAACCAAAGAAAGGGAATGAGGACCACAGCTGTGTGTCTTGTCTGCCTGCCTGGCTCCCACCATCCAGGAGCAGAGCAGAGGCACTCAGCTCTCCCATCAGCTGGAGCAGGCTGCTCCCCATCCGGTCCAGTCTAGGAGCCAGCTTGCTATCGGCTTCCACTCAGCCAACATGAATCTCTGAGCACTGGATATGCATGCCCTGTGGACCAAGGCACCATTGTTTGCCCCATCCTGACAATCCCATCCAGCCCACTTAGACTCTGGCCTCAGAACCATGTTTGGGAGAATTCCTGCCTCCTGATCACAGGAGCCTGCAGGGGTCCAGGTACGTGACATTCTTCACAGACATCTTCACACCAGCCTGTTGGTGAGACTCCCCACTGGGGTACTGGAAACAGCCCAGGTGCCTGGAGAGAACCTGGTGCCCTACCAGGCTCTTGTGCACTGGCCTACTCCAGATCAGCTCTGCCATCAGGAGGAAATTGGGTCCAATGTAAGAGGGAGCCAGTGCCAGGCCTGATGGGCAAGGGTGCAGGCGTCCTTCCCTGCCTCTCTCGCTTGAAGCCTGTACTCAGGTTGTCTTGAATGTGGACTTTGGGAGTGCCAAGAGCCCAGAGTGTCAGGTACTTTGAGAACAGCGGCCCTCTGCCAGCCTTAGGCCTGTCCCCCATGTCTAGGAGTGGAAGCTGGCTGGTGAGCGCCGCCCCGTTCTTCTAATGCACTGTAGAAATTGTATGTATTGTATTTAAATCAATGCAAATGTATGAATAACAAATCCAATTCTGATCCCTTTGTCCAGTTTTCTTTGGGGGAAGGAAGACAAGGTAAATGCAGTTCTAACGGCAAAGAGTTAACAGAGACTTGACTCCTGAAAACCAAGTGTTTTCCTAAGACATTTCAAAACCTGACCTGAATCTATTGATGGGATACATCAATAGATGTATGGTATGATTACTTGTTACAGACTGTTCTCTGGTAGGGACTCTATAGTATTTGCCCTGGCAGTGGCTGGTAAGTGTAGAGCAGTGGTTCTCAACCTATGGGTTGTGACCCCTGGGGATGGGGGTGGGTGAAATGACCCTTTCACAGGGGTCACCAAAGACCATCAGAAATCACAGACATTTACATTATGATTCATGACAGTAGCAAAGTTGCAGTTATGAAGTAGTAATGGAAAATAACATGAGGAACTTTATTAAAGGGTCACAGCATTAGGAAGGTTGAGAACCACTGGTGTAGAGGTGAATTTAGAGATGTTGGTTTTTCTCCTTGGCCAGCAGAGGGCAGTCTTGCCATAAAGGTACACCACTGTCCCCGGGGGTGCTGGTTGGTGGGGAGGGGGAATGCTGGTGAGCACATAGTTTAGAATAGTAGGAAAAGCCCTTCACTCGAGGTTACCAGGCCATAGTGCCGGCTGATAATTGTCCTGTGCCATCCCGATGGTTGGCCCTTGATAGTGCTCCCAACAACTGCGTAATCAGCCAAGGGCCCAGTGCCCAAGTGCAGAGACCTCATTTTTCCTTGCAACTTACTCATTCTGGAAGAGGAAGCTGTAGTACTGGGATCTCCAGGGTTTGGGCTTGAGAAAGCACAAGCATCCGGCCAGATTTATCTCCTGGGGAATAGCCTGTCCTTCCCCGTCTGGGATTCTCCCTTTCTATAACAGACTCACAGAACTGTTGATGTAAATGTTTTTATTTTCCACTTCAACAGTTTTCTCTTTGCACTGGCCTGTGGCACAAGGGTGTGGGCAGCTGGCTGCTGCACGGGGACGGCCACTGGCAGTTGGTGGCAGGAACGGTGAGACGCTGCATCTGAGGCACATTCCTTTTACCCCAGGGGAACGCCCTGCAGCCCAGTTCTGCTGTGAGGTCTGAGGCATCGCCGAGCTTGGTAAGAACAGGTTCCACCCAGGGCAGAGTCCAGTGAATGCTGGTTCCCATCTGAGCTGAGGACAACCTTCTTACTACTGCTTTCATTGCCCAGACAGGGCCCTGCTCAGGCCTCCTCCTTGCAACTCCATAAGCCTTTTAGCAAAAGTCCCTGCAGTATCTGGGGAGGACCTCCCCACCCCATCACTGGGTCAGTGTCTGATCTGGTGGAGGTAACCTGTGGGACCCGGCTTATTCCAGTTTCGGTGGACTCTGGCACTTGTCCTCCGGGAGTTCCCAATCTGCTCGCCAGAGGCCTCATCAGTGGTGCCGTCCTGTGAGTCGGCCGCTGTAGATCCAGGCTCTGGCGCTCTGTTGGGAACAAGTGTGTGATAAGCCAACGTCAACACGGAGAGCAGGATGGAACCTTAAGAGTTTTATCCCTATAAAACACTGCTGGGATAAAAAGAGACTCAAGAACTGTACGACAACTCTTTCCAGCTCTGCATGTTAAGAGGGTGGGGCTGGATCTGAGAATGGGGCACTCAACAAGTCTCTCCTGGCCTTTTTCATTCATTCATGGCATCATAAGTCAGGCATAAATGGCATCAGTTAATGCAAGCCATGAAGACTGACTTGCCGTCTCAGGCCCGAGGACCTGTTCAATCTCTGCTGTTCAGAGTGAGGGGAGGATCCTAGAGGGGAATTTGTAGTGATGGCTTTAAGGCCAGGTCGTTTGCCTAGGTCCCCTGGGGCCCACTACTCCTGGGCTGGCAGTGCCGGGGCAGAGGTAGATGGCCAGAGAGAATCTCCTGCTTGTCCCCATAGGATCTCCACAGTACCTGCTGAGACCTCTGCTCTGGGTCCCCTGCATGCTTTAACCAGGCTTGCCTTTGAACAGTGCCCACTCCACTACTGGTCTTTTTTCCCCTTCCAACAGTACTCCTTTCTACTGGCCCAGAGTCTTGGAATTTGGTAGTTCTGCTTTGACTAGGCTTTCCTTCTCATGAGGACCACGGAGTCATGTGACTCCAACAATAACAATAGTCTTAGGTGCCATAGCAGTATAAACATGAACAAGTAGGTACCTTACAGCGAGGACAAGTCACTGGTTTGAGGTCACACCCAAGCAGGCATCCTTTCTACCTCTTCCCTCAGCCCTCCAGTCCCAGGCCCCTACCTCAGCCGGCTGCAGTGGTTCTGCCTCGGGGGCCTTTTCCTGCGCAGCCTCCTCAGGGCCTCAGCCACACGGTGATCCCCTGCACATTCCCAAATGATCTGGGCCCGCTCTTCAGCCAGCTGGTCCCCACTGCGCTGGAACAGGCCCTGGATCTGTACCAGCTCGGCATCCTGGAATATGTTGGCAGAGGCCTGCTTGCGGCCCCGGGCCTCAGTTGAAACCTGCCACAGGGGTGGCTCACTCACCACAGAGGCCGGCGTCCCCATCTCGGGTGCTCTGAGGACAAAAGGTGGGGACATAAGCACTCCTGTAGCCATCTACAGAGGCACTGTCAACCAACAGCTGGCCACAAATTGGACAAGGGGAAATTAAAATATAGTCACAGAAGATAGGTGCACATTCGCTATAAAAGAGGCAGAGTGGAATGGGGGCTAGGAATGTAGCTCATTTATTTGACAGAGTGCTTGCACAGCATGCATGAAACACTGGCTTTGAGCCCCAGTGCCACATAAACTGGGTATGGTAGTGCAGGTCTGTGATCCTAGCACTTGGGAGATGGAGGCAGGAGGATCAAAAGATCAGAAGTCAGGACTGAAGAGATGGCTCGGCAATTAAGAGCACTGTCTGCTCTTGGAGAGGACTGAGTTCAGTTCTTGGCACCCACATGGCTGCTCACAACTGTCTGTAAGTCCAGTTGCAGGGAAACCGGCCTCTGCAGGCACTAGGCATATACGAGGAACATGGATATACATGCAGTCAAACCATTCATACACATGAAATAAAACTAAATCTTAAAAAGGAAAAGCGACAAAGTCATCCTCCGCTATATATTGAGTCTGAGAACAGCCTGGACTACACGATGCCATGTTAAAAAAAAAAGTGACAATAAATACAAGCATTTCCAGTTTGTTCTCGACCTGCCTGCTCACAGCAGCAGCCCTCACCCTCACCTGCTGCTCTTTTGTTCTCTGGAAGAGCCTGAGTCATCACCCCGCCCCTCCCTTGCTCTGGCCTCCAGCTCAACACATTAGTCCAGTTGTTTCCACACACTGTCCTAGTTTCTATCCTAAGATCCCACTTTCTTTTCAAGACTTAATACCTAAGGTAAATCCACAGAAGACATCCAGATAAAGTCATAAAAACTCTATTTTTACCTAGAAAACAGGAATAAGAAAACCTGTGTGGTACTCAGCCCCCAGGAACTGGTGTATCTACAAGCTGAGAACAAAAGCTAAGTGACCAAGGCACATTTTCAGGCTAATGAGAAAGAAAAGGCAAGCGTGGGTGTTGACTGTGCACTGGATGGTGCGCATGAATCATTAATCCTCGAAATAACTCTAGAAGATAGAAACTGCTACCGCTATCCCAGTGCAGGGGAAGCAAGGGCTGGGGTCCAGCTGGACCCTGTCCCTCGACTGACCCCACAGTTTAAACCACTGAGCCACCTGTTGTTTGGGGAAGCATCTCATCCCACTTCCTCCATTTCTGTGAGGAGTGAAGGACATCCCTTATCCCACAAGGTGGAGTCCTGTGCAATGTTTCATCCAGTCACTAGTGTCAAGGTGGCTGACTAGGTGACAGCATCTTCAGCCTTGAACCTGTACTCCAGAAGAAAATCTCCAGTCTCCACTGAAGAATTCTAGGACTGCAGCTGAGCCCAGTGCAGAGAGGCACGTGGCTCAGGAGTCAAGGGTCTGTCCCTGGCTCTGCCATTCACTGGTTGATAGGCTTCAGGAATCTCCATCACCTCTGGGCTGATTCCCTGCCACTGTGGGAGCAGGCTGAGGTTGACGGCCTCAGAGGGCCTGCACTAGTGTTGAGTCAGTGAAGCTATGACAAGAATGGTCTGTGCTGAAGGGTAACACTGCTTGCCTGCTCCTTGTTGGCTGGGAGCTGCATGTGTGGACAGGTCTAACTAATTAGGTTCCAGAAAGTGCCTCAACTAACAGTTACCCTTCTCCCCACCCCTCGCCTCCTTGAAGGAAGGCCAGATACTGTTTTGCTACAGTGGGTGGAAGGGTCAGAATCCAGCAGACGTCTGAGATCACTGCCAAGCCCTAGGTAGACTCTTAGGCTGGTCTGGGGTGGTAGGAGATGGGGTGGTGTCCCTCTTTCAGAATCCGAAATCTCATCTTCTCTGAGGAGGAAGGACAGGTCATGTAGCAGAAGTCAGCAGGAGGAAACGGCCTGGGGCCTGACTGCCCACTTTAGTTCTAGCGTCCTCTACAGGGCTGAAGGCTTTAACTGGCCAGCCTGGGGGGGGGGGTGAGTTAACAACCCAGGGAAGAAACCACCGGACAATCCAGGGTCCAGCCTCAACCACCCCCATGAGCCTTGGGAAGCCTTGGCACCTCCAGATTTTTGAAGCCTTTCACTCGAGGGAGCCTCACCCTGGAATTCAGGCAGCAGAGTGAAGCTAGGATTCCAAGTAGGATGAGATGGTAAACATTGGGGAAAACTGATAAAGTGGGGTCATAACACTGTCAGCAGACACTTCCTGTCTCATTCACTGTGTTCAGGCATTCCTCTTCTAATTTCCGGGACGAAACCGTACTCCAGGAAGCTCAAGTGTATCCTTGAACAATGGCACTTTTTTAAACTGGAAAACGAAAGCATGGGGCTATTAAAAGATTACAGATGGAGCTTTCATTCTAGAGCTGATGTAGAAGATAAGCATGGGTCTGCGAGCAGATGAGGAAGAAGAGCTAGTTACAAAACACTTCAGTGGGACACTGAATAGGTTAAGAATGAACCCCCAAAGTAAATACTGAACCATGAGGATGACAAAGTTCAGCTTATTTTGAGTCAGGCATTAAAGGAAGAAATGTACAAGGATTTAAGACATGCCTCACGCCTCACCCGGCCAGTGCACAGGCAGCACAGATGTGTACAGTGGGGGCATTCCCTGTGGCACGACATTAGTTCCACAGCTAGTCCATAATTTCTCCATCCTACCTCCTCTCAGGGAGGCACAGGTAACCCTGGAGACAGAGCACACTTAGGTGGAGTGGCCGTTCCTGCTCCCTATTCAGGTGCCACCTTTTGAATAACCTCGGCGATAGCAATCCTCTCTTTAAAACAGCTAAGGGCTGTAGCTCAAGTCAATACCTGTGGCCTTGGCCTGCTACCCTCTACAGACAGACCTCTGGACAACAGCCTAAATCTGTTGTTCCTCAAGTGGGAAACCACATTCAAATGGCCCTGTGTTCCATATACTGCTGGCTTTCCAAATCTATGCTGCAGAAGTGAAGAAGAAAACTGGGCCCTTATTCCAGACCCATTTTCTGGCATAACCTGAAAAATAAACTAGTAGAATGAGGAATAACTCCCTTGGAAAGAATTCAAACCCCTAAGTTCACAGCAGTGCAACTGATCACTGAGTGACCTTGGACAAGTCTCACTTTTCCTTTGCTTCATTTTGTTCATCAATCAAAATGGTGGGGGAAAAAACCTTACAGGGTACAGAGATGAAATATGAGAATGTCCATTCTAGTACCTGGCATACTACAGACACTCTATACTGCATATTGGTTGAATGAAAAATGATGCCAAGGGAAGGCTATTAACAGGACTATAGAGGACTATGGTCATCACTGACATGCAAACTCTACCCAGGGGGTTTCAAAGACAAGGTCATCTGTGCCCCCTTTAAAACCATGGTTTTATGACTAACTTCACAGAAGAAAGCCTCTTGCTGTGTCAAGCACAGAACAGCATTTTCAGGGGACTTTTTGGTCCTCATGTGAGGTGGCATCCTAATGTCCCTTGTTAGTGGGTACTATTGTTAAACTCGTTTTCCCGATGAAAAAGCTGGAAGTAGTAACTTGCTCAACACCCAAGGCTGGTAGGTAATCTTAGGCCATTAACTAGGTGGTCTGACCCGAGTGCCTACGATCTCGACCAGAGTTATTTTCATTTTTGCCAGATGGCTGAGAAGGTGTTCTAATGAAACAAGGGGGCAGAAGGATCTGAAACCTGCCATCTTCGACTGAAGGTTTTGGAGGTCGCCACCGATCCACAGACAGAATTTCCACGCCAGCCTCTGCGCTGGAGTTAGAGCAAGGGGCGTTAAAGCAGTTCCATGGGGGGTTAGATCAGTGTCGTGTCAACATACAGACAGTTCTAGCAGACCCCAAACAGGGATCCAGCAGCTACGACGCCCACTCCAACCTCTCCGGCTTTTCGAGAAAGGGCAGACACAGCTCTGGGCTTCCTGCTCTGAAGGTGATCGTAAGGGCCAAGCGGAGGTGACTGGCTGGCCAAGAGCTTGGGAGAGGGTATCTTGGCGGAAGGGATTGGTACAGGGCACCATCCCCAGCACAGTCGGCCTCAGGGTTCAGACGCGGCCGCTAGCAGAACAAGAGGCCCTTACATGGACCTAGGGTGTGCGACCTGGCGGATTCCTAGCTACGACCGTCCTCCCGTGCGCTCCCGCGCAGAGCTGAGCCGGACCGTGGCCGACCTACCTGGTTGCCTTGGCTGCCCGAGGCGGGCAGAACGCAGCCCGGAGCCTGGCCGGGCCACCTGGATCGCAGCCACAGTTCTCCGGAGAAAGTGCGCTGAGCCCCTACACAGCCAATCCTCGGCCACAGCCTTGCAGAGAGCAGCTAAACCAACCTTCCCAAAGCGAACGCGGAGACCCCGCGGGCCAATCAGCTGCTGCAGAGGGCGAAGGGCGTGTCTAACCCCGCCTCTCCCTTGTGCCCGCCTCCAAATCGAGTGCGGAGATTCTTCGAGTCCAATCAACCGCAGGGTATCGGTGAGGGGCGTGTCCTACGGGCCCTCCCCCCTCCTCCCTGCAAGACCCAGCCCTCCCGACGCCCGGAGGCGCCCTCTTGATTGACGTCAGTCCTGGGGGTTGGCTGGGTTTTGCCCGCACTCACGCACGCAGGCCGGGCGGGGTCGCATTCTTGCCACAGGGTGCGGCAGAGGCTGCTGGCCCTGCTGGGTACATGTGACAAATGATCCCCCTTTTTTTCTGGGCTGAGTCCTGCTCTCGTGGCGCCAAGTTCTGCTGTTAAGATCCTTGTAACCTGCTGCTCCTAAAACTCCCCTCCTCTCCCCTCCCAGCCCACCTGGGCCTGCGTTCGGAATGATCTTCAAATCCTGTAGCAACCGTGCAAGTTTGGGCATGTTACCTAAAGGAGGAAGTACTTAAAGTTCCTTACTTTTTGACATCTTTCACGGCAACCCTTCCCAGTTCGGTTTCCTTGATGGGCAGTAATAGAACTGCAACCCTTAACTTGGAGTAGTTAACAGCCTAGCAATGAAGGCTAACACTGAACCACCGCTTAATATGTGACTACAATCATGATCATGTGAAGCTGGAAGAGGGTAAAGAGGCATGTTTGGGAGGTCCTGGAAGCCACGAGAAGGAACATAACCAGTAAAAGGAAGGCGCTGAAGTTTTTAGAACGAGTAAGAGTGGATCTGGGAAGAATAAAGGTAGAGGGAAGGAAGCTTGCTGCAGCCAGGATAGAGAGTCGAAGTGAGGCTTGGAGATTCGCTGTAAATAGCAAGGTATCCACGGTGGGAAGCAGAAGGCGTGGGCAGGCAATCTTGCCTTTGTCCCTCGGAGGGTCTGTAAGCAGGGAAATACCGTGATTTGTACTTATGAATAGGCATTCTGCAGCCCGCACAGAGTGCCAGTACCGGAGTCAGTACCTGACAAGTGTTAGCTCATTTTCTCTTGGTGTTGAATTTGCATTTTTAGAAGGTCTCACCAGTTGCAGCTTGGGAGTTGGGTTTGAAAGGGCAGTAATGATTGCAGGGGATCCACGAGACTCTTTTTCCCTCGCCACTGCTGGACATCCGGTCTGTGAGCATGCTAAGCAAGGGCTGTACCACTGAGCTACTATGTGCCCAGCTTATTTTTCTGTCTGTCTGTTGCTTTAAGATGGGGTTTTACTTTAAGATTGGGTTTCCTCCTGACTCAGTCTCTTAGTGCTGAGATAATAGGCAGGTTCCACCAGGCCCAGCTGCGTTAGGCTCTGGAGAAATGCCTGGTTGAGGGGTTGTTTGTGCTCTTGTCCAGAAATGTCAGGAAGGATGCCTGGGCAGCAGGTGTAGGCAGCAAGTTTTCCTGACTTTTCTCACTTCAAAGCTGATATTCTAAGTTTAGTTTCTCTTCTGTAAAAGTTCCAGGTGGGGAGGAGATGAAGGACGCTGGAGAGATGGCTCAGTGGTTAAGAGCTCTGGCTGCTTTTGCAGAAAACCGGGGTTCCAGTCCCAGCATCCATATGGCATCACTACCATCTGCAACTCCAGTTCCCGAGAATCTGGTGCCCTTCTCTGGCTCTGAAGGGACCGAGCACACATCTGGTGCACATACACTCAAGCAAAGACACTCATCCACTGAAAACAAACAAAAGCAACCTTGAAAAAAATGTTCCAAGAGGGAAGCACTAGCTGGGATTTGTGGGATCCTTTTTGCAAAGGGAATTTAGTTTCTATTCTTCCTCATCGTCCCTCTGCACAAAAGCATGTTTTTAAGGATGGTTTCTCTGCTTTTTTCGAAGTTCTGGGGAAATGAAAAGAGATAGATAGATAGATAAAGGAGATAAGAGATTCCAGGGCAAGATCACACAAGAGAAATTAGCAGTGTTCTTTGCATTCAAAGTGTGGCTGAGGAGAAGACTGTAGGCTCTTAAACCAGAAGGCTGGCCTTCCCAGGCAGGAACTCCTCTCACCCGCTCTAAGCTCCAGGAAAGTCAGACTCTCAGCATATCCGTGGTTAAAGGACCTTGGAATTCTGATGCCACCAGCTCAGATGGGTACACACTGCAGGAATCGGGAACTTGTGGCTTCTGGGTCAGATGTGACTAAGGCTGGGTGGAGAACGTCCGCTGTCTCCAAACAGTTCTGCAGGCATGTACGGGTGCTCACTCCACAATGGAACCATTTCCTTTGCTCCCGTTTATGATTCAGTATTTCTAACGAGAAGATGGGACACTCCCCTAGTCATGTGGGCCATGGGAAACCTCACCAGAAACGGGATGTTTGAGACTCACAGAATGGTGCAGGAAACGGTAGCTACCAACAAAAAGGGCCCCGTTTCTTCGTTTGTTTTGAGCCAGGGTCTCTTTTTATGCTCAGTCAGGCCTTGAATTCCAGATTCTCTTGCTTCTGCCTCCTGGGTGCTGGGACTACAGACGTGGGCCACCATACCATAGCTTTCTGGGCCCCTGTTTAGAGGAGGTTGGCACTGAGGAGTGCCCCAGTGCCATTCAGGCAAAGACTTGGTTTCATCCAGGGCCCAGATTAAGATGGTATGAATGGGGCTGGTGGGATGGCTCAGTGGTAAAGGCACTGGCCAGCAAGCTTGAGAGCCTGAGTCTGACCCCAGAACCAACATCAGATGGAAGGAGAAGACAGACTTCTGCCAGTTGTCCTCTGCCCTTCCCACTCATCCTTGACATCGGCATGGAGACACACACACACACACACACACACACACACACACACACACACTACATAAACAATCACTAGAATAATAAAAATTGAGAGGAATGAAGAGATCTTCCGGCTTGCAAACTTAGTAGAGTACAAAAAACTCAGCAATTAAAATAGATAACATCAAAACAGATGCCAAAAACCAGAGATGAACAAACTACAACCTTAGTAAAGACAGGCCTTTGCTTGTTTTCATGACTCTGGTTTTGTAGCAGACATTCATCTCCAGCAGCCTTCCGTTCCCAGCCAGGCTGTCCCCCACAGTGGCTCCATGAGGACTGACGGTAGCATTAGGACACATTGGGCAGCCCTGCTTTTTATCATACTCGGTCGCAGGGCTTTTATCCACTTTTCCCATTCGGTTCAGGACCTGGGGGGATATTTGCATAAGAGTGTTTGGGGCACGTATTTGCCCTTGTTTCATGCTCCAATATGGTTCACCCTGGTGCTGTTTTTACCCCCCACCCCCACCCCCAGGAAAGTCTAGGAAAGGGTTTCTACTCATCTTCCTTAAGCAAGTGATTGAACCTTTCTGTCCCTCAGCTTTCTTGTCTTTAAAATGGGAATGATTGAGGCTGTGAAGATACAGCGTGGTCGTAAAGTATGACTTAGCATGAAAGACATCAGGGGTTCGATTCCCAGTGCTGCAAAAGAAATGCATGTTAAAAAGAGACTTGCTATGAGTGTTACTGTGACGACGACACAGGGAAGAACTACAGGCTGCGTGCTTCAAACAGCACAGGCTGAATCTTCTGGTTGCCGTTTGAATTTTTGCTGTTGTTTGGTTGTTTTTTGTTTTTGATTTTTGAGACAGGATTTCTCTGTGTAACAGCCCTGGCTGTCCTAGCATCATGGTTTTCACCAATGAGAGCAGCAGGTTGCCTGTGGCAAATTCATTGTAATTGTTGGATCATGAAAGGGTTAGTTGTGTATTGATTACTTTCCTTGCTTCTGTGACCGCATATTGACAAAGAGCAACTTAAGCTAGAAGTAAAGGTTTCCTTTGCCTCACGGCTTGAGGATACCATCCTCCATGTCAGGGAAGACAGTGGGAAGAGCAGAAGGCAGATGCTCACATTGCATCTGCAGTCGGTCAGGAGGTCAGGAAGCAGAGAGAGATGAATGTTGGTGCTTGTGCTGGGTAGTTTTATGTCAACTTGACACAAGTTAAAGTCATCTGAAAGGAGGGAACCTCAATTTTAAAAATGCCTCCGTAAGATCGGGCTGTAGGTAAGCCTGTAGAGCATTTTTTAAATCAGTGATTGATGGGGGGAGGGTCTAGTCTATTGTAGGTGGAGTCATCCTTGGGTTGGTGGTCCTGGGTTCTACAAGAAAAATGGCTGAGCAAGCCATGGGGAGCAAGTCAGTAAGCAGCACCCCTCCATGGTCTCTGCGTCAGCTCCTGCCTCTAGGTTCCCACTCTGTTAGAGTTCCTGTCCTGACTTCCTCCATGATGAACAGTGATGCGGAAAAGTAAGCCAAATAAACCCTTTCCTCCCCAAGTTGCTTTGGTCCTGGTGTATTAGCACAGCAAGAGTAACCCTGACTAAGACAGTGCTTAACTCTCCTTCCCTGTTTTATTCAGTCTGGGACCCCACGGGATGGTCTTCCATCCATTCAGGGTAGATCTTCCTTCTTTAGTTTATCTTCTCTGGACACGCTCTTGCAGACGTGTGTAGGTACCTGGGAGGTGATTCCGAGTCTAGCCAACCTGACAGAGAAGATTGGCCACCACAGCTCCAGATCTGAGGATGCCTTTGTTGCCCGCGATGTTTCTGCTAGGGCTGCCGTCCACAGACTCAGATGGGGCCTTTCCCATCATCATGGTGTCTGAGTTACTTTCCTGTTGCTGTGATGAAACACCATGACCAAAGCAACTTATAGAAGGAAGGGTTTATTTGGGCTTGTGGGTCTAGGGAGAAAAGACTCCATAATGATGGCAGCAGGCAGCGGGCCTGGTGGCTGGAGCTGAGAGCTCTCTCTCATCTTGAGCCAAAGGCAGGAAGCAGAGACCGTTCTTGGAATGGAGTTTTTAAACTTTCACAGTCTGCCTCCAGTGACACATGTCCTTCAACAAGGACATACCTCCTACGCCTCCCAAAACAGCCTCACCAACTGGTGACCAAGTATTCACATGCCTGAGACTACTTACCATTCAAATTGCCACATTGAGATTTCTTCTTAGCAATACTTTTTTTTTAATGAAAAGTCATGATTTTATTCCATAGAATATAAAACAGCATGCAAAGATTTGATACATTATAGTTTAGTTTTCACTTTAGGAACAAGGAACAGTTGGTAAAGTGTTTCCACACAAGCATAAGGACCTGGCACACCATCCCAAGATATCTGTCTACCTTGGAAGCTTCCTTCCCTATTTCCCGCAAGAGCCAACCGATGTCCACCAAGTCAGCTGGAAGCAGTTTTTTGGGAGAAACGACGCCCCATACACACTCACCTGCCTTCTTTTATAAAAGATAAGAGTCTGGGATGATAGGAATTCCAACACTTAGTCATCTCCGCCTAGTCATTTCCGGGACATGTGTCCTATGTGACCCACTCCCCATGGTTACGAGGTCATGTAGTCACATGGACGTGACTGCGTGGTCTCTGTGTGTGGGCCTGTGTGTGTAGATGCGTCCTGGCCTTTATAAGGCAGCGCTATGTCCCCCTGTCTCTCTCTCTGCACCAGGCCTGGCTTCTCCTGTCCTAGCCCCTCTTCTCTCTGATAAAGCCCATTCTAACTCTGGTAGCCATGGCTCGTGACTCTTCTGCCAAACAACCAGCACCGTTTATCCTTTCACCTGGGTTCGAATCTACAGAATTCACGTAAAAAAAAGGCAAACATGGTATTGTGAACCTGGAATCTCAGTGCTAGAGAGGCAGAGGTAAGAGGACCCCGGGGTTGCTGAACAGCCAGTCTAGCCAAACTGGTGAACTCCAGGTTCAGTGAGAGACCCTGTCTCAAAAAAATTAGGTGAGGACCGGAGAGATTGCTAAGTGGTTAAGAGTACTAGATTCTCTTCAAGAGGACCTGGGTTCAATTCTTAGCATCCACATATAGCTCACAACCATCTTTAACTCCATTTCCACAGGAACCTAACACCCTCTTCTGGCCTCTGAGGGCACCAAGCATGCATAGGATACATAGATCTACATGCAGGCAAAACATACACATAAAAATAAATTAAATAGTAAAATAAAAATAATAAGGTTGAGAGAAGGTCTGGAGAGATGGCTTCATGGTTAAGAACACTTACTACAAAATCATGAGGACCAGAGTTCAGATCCTGCACCTTGCTAGGCATGGTGGCACATGCCTTTAATCCCAGCACTCTGGAAGTTGAGGCAAGAGGAAATCTGTGAGTTAAAAACTAGCCTGGTCTACATAGTGAATTCCAGGGTAGTCAGGGCTATATTATGAGGCCCTGTCTCCAAAAAAAAATTAGATATCAGCACTAACATATCAAAGCAAGTGTCCCCCAAAACTCCTGTAACCCCAGCTCCAAGATGGGTAAACATGAGCATCTGCTGGCTTCCAGCCTAGCAGAGAAAATGCAAGCTCCAGGTCCAGGGAAAGACCCTGCTTCAAAGCAATCAAGAGAGTACCAGGGAACACCTGATGCCCTTTTCTGGCCTCTATATATGTACATAGGCTCACACATGCACACATGCACATCTACACAGACCCACAAAGAGGCACATATACACACACATATAGATAAAATGGTTTTTAAAAGATACTGTCTTAGTCACCATTCTATGGCTGTGCAGAGACACCATGACAGCAACAACTCTTATGAAAGAAAGCATTTAATCCAGGCTTGCTTACAGTTTCAGAGGTTTAGTCCATGGTCACGATGGGGAGCATGGTGGCATGCAGGCAGACATGTTGCTAGAGAGGTAGCTGAGAGTTCTACACCTGGATCCAGGCAACAGGACCCTGGGCCTGGCTTGGGTTTTTGAAACCTCAAAGCCCACCCCCAGTGACACACTTCCTCCAACAAGATCACATCTACTCTAACAAGGCCACCCCTCCTAATCCTTTAAAATAGTGCCACTCTCTGGTGGCCAAGCACTCAAATCTATGAGCCTACTGGGGAGTCATTCTTATTCAAACCACCACAAACATGATTTTAAAACTAAGGTAGGGAGATAGAGGAAGACACCCAAAGTCAACCTCTGGCTCCGTACACATGTGTATACATATACACTAGCTTCTAAACCTGTACACATACAAAAATAGGTTTATCATTTTCTCGGTTCCTGTGTGTGTGTGTGTGTGTGTGTGTGTGTGTGTGTGTGTGTGTGTGTGTGGTTTTGAGGAAGAGTCTCATGTAGCCCAGGCTATCCTATAACTTGATATGTAACCTAGAATGACCTTGAACTCTTGATCCTCCTGCCTCCACCTGCTAAGTGCTGGGGATATAGGAGCCCAGGGCTACCACAGGCAGGTCTCAGTTCCCTTTGTGACTGTTATAGAGGCCAACAGTCTTGTGCAGATGCAGCCATGAACTCTAGCCATAACATGATTTGGAGTTAGGTTTTACCTAGCTGAGTTCTGGCTGCCTTTTAAAGATGTGTAATTGTGGGGTTGGAGAGATGTTCAGTGGCTAAGAGCACTGGTTGTTCTTCCATGGGACCCAGGTTCAATTCCCAGCACCCATATTGCAGCTCACAACTGTCTCTAATTCCAGTTCCAGGGAATCTGATGCCTTCTTCTGGATTTTGCAGGTACTTCATGCACATGCTGCACAGACATACATGCAGGCAAAACACCCTTACACATAAAATAACCAAATAAAAATGTGTAATTATCCAAGCTGTGGTAGAACCTGCCTTTAATCCCAGCAGAGGCAGGTGGATCTCTGTGTTGGAGGCCAGCCTGGTCTACAGAGTGAGTTCTAAGACAGCCAGGGCTATGTAAGAGAACCTGTCTCAAAACCAACCAACCAACCAACCAAACAAACAAACAAACAAACAAAGTGAAATTCTGTCACAGAACCTGAGGTATCTGCACTGTGTAGCAGCTTCAAGAAACAAACTCCAGGCACTGGTGAAGTGGTTCAGGGGGTAAAAGCCTTGCTGCACAGCCTGAGCTTGATCCCTGGGACCTACGCAAAGGTGGGGAGCCCACTCCACACAGCTGTCCCCTAACCACATGCACACTGTGGTACACCTGCCCCCTCCCATTGCACACACACAGTCATAATAACTGGGGGGAAGCACAGTTATGTTCACTTCCTTTGGGTCAGGAGGTCGTTGCTTAGGAACCGACACATCTGCCACTGGCGGCGAGGTGGCTTTGTGTCTTGGAGACCGCAGGCTTGGCAAGGCAGGCTCTTCCCATCCCGGTTAAGGTGTTGGCTGATTCCACTTCCTGTAGCTGTAGAACTGAAGCCTCGCTGATTTCTTGCCAGCTGGAGGCTGCTCCCAGCAGGCGGAGGCTTCTGGAAAGTTCCATGGTTCCTGGCCACCCCAGCTTACCCAAACTGTTGATAAGAGGTGTCCCTATAGCATGTCTGCTCACAAGACAGAGTCCTACAGCACAAACTCATCACGAGTGCCATTTACCTTTGCCAATTACAGGTCCCGTCCCTACTCAAAGAGAAGAGGTGCCACAAAAGCCTGAGCATTTGGAGACTGATGTCACAGAGAACCACATTCCAGTCTGTCTGTCACAGTCAAGCAAAGATGATTATTTTTCAAAACCAGGGCATCCCCTGAGGTGCCCAGCAGTACTTCCAGGCTGCACAGTGAGGGTAAATCAGAAACTACAGCAGCTCAAAGGATGAGTGAAGCCTCAGTACTCCCAGAAATGAAGCGCTGGGCTGTGCCAGCCAGGGAAGAATTCCAGGAAGCCAAGGTTCTAGTCAAGGTTAGGTGAATCATGGATGGGCATTCATGCCTGGGACCCACCATACAGCCTGGGACCCACCGCCGGCCTGCTTCATAACCAGTCACCAGACTGTAGCAGTTCTGAGTATTTTCTGTTGTTGTACATGTGTGGTGTTTTGTACATGCTGAGAGTCTTGGACTGGTTGGGTTGCTACAATAAAACATCACAGACTGCGGCTCACAACCATCAGTAATGAGATCTGCTGTCCTCTTCTGGCCTGCAGGTATACATGCAGGTAGAACACTGCATATATAATAAATAAATAAATCTTAAAAAAATTTCAAAAAATTAAAAAAATAAAAATAAATAAAATTACATATTAAAAATAATAGTAAAGTATTTAAAGAGAAAGTAAAGTAATAAAAAAATTAAATAAGCCATGTAAGGATGGAAAATACACAGGGAGTCTGGATCCTATATGGTGTCTTATTAACTTTAAATTTTTTTAATGCTAATGTGCAAAAAAGTGGCTGCTGAGAGACATTGGATTATGGAAACTGGTAAATTAAACCAACCTGTATATTTTTTAAAATGCCTTAACTTTAAAATGGAAGTTGGACAATGTGTTATGTTGGGGGAGAGGTTATATTTTTGTTTCCACAGATAATGAAAGGCTGTGGATTCCTTCCAGATTAATAGAGATCAGATTTGACTGGGAGAGACTTCCTTAGTATTTTGGTGTATTAGTCAGGGTTCTTTAGAGTCATAGAACTTACAGAATGAATCTCTCTCTTTATATATATATATATATATATATATATATATATATATATATATATATATATATATATATATAGTATATGTATGTATATATTTATATATATTATATATGTATGTATATATATTTATATATATTGTATATGTATGTATATATATATATGTATATTTATTGGAATGACTTATAGGCTGCAGTCCAACAATGGCTAGTTATGAATGGAAAGTCCAAGAATCTAGTAGCTGCTCAGTCCCACAAAGCTGTGTGTCTCAGCTGGTCTGCTGGGATCTCAAAGAAGGAAATTAATGTGCTGACAGACGTGAGGGCAAACAGGTGAAGAACATCCTTCTTTCTTCCATTGTTCTTATATAGTATTCCAATGGAAGGTGTGGCTCAGATTAAAGGTGTGTCATCCAGCCTCAAGATCTGGATAACAAGTGTGCCCTCCATATCTGGATTATAGTTCATTCTAGATATACTCAAGTTGACAACAAAGAATAGCCATCACACTTGGCTACAGAAATTGGGGAGGAAGCCAAAAAAGACTATAGGACAGGTGACATGTAAGTTGATCCTTTGACATGGAACAGCTCTGAGATGAGATGAGACATGATAAATCTTGTTGGCTACAGAGTCCTCATGACTGATTATTACCTGCCATCCTTTCATACGGCATGGATAGAGATTTATATTAGAGTTTGATTATACAGTCCAAATAGACTTATAAAGTTGACAGATGCCTTTTACTTGCTCAAACATAAAACAAAAAAAAATCATTTTTAACTGATTTGTGTACACAGCACATTCCATACTTGTGCTAATGCAGATCTGTATGTCACCTTTGAAAGTTTATGTGTTTTCAGAGCAAGGGGACCAGATACCAATGAAAACTGATGGCCCAGGTGATCCAGCTTCTCAGAATGCTTCTGTTGTAATTTCCTCAGAGTTCTGCATCCAGAACACCTTCAAGGCTGCTTGTTGAGATGGTCCAGCCTCATAGACTACTCCATTCAGGACTTCAGATAAGCGTTGCACTTTCCCATTGCACAGAGACTGGACAACAAATAATACTGCTAACTCTCCCAGGACTTGACCATTGTCCTAATTTTCTCAGGGTCCCCTAAAGATGCCAGCAACCTGTCCCCAGGCAACAGGAAGTAGTCTAGAGAACATAACGCCCACATTCCTAAGAGGTGGGGTGGGTGGCTTTTGGTTATTCGATAGGTTATAGATGTTTGTCATCATTTAGTGGGGTTGGTTACAAGTTGTTATTGGTTATGGTCAGGAAAAAAGCTAAACAAAGGAGTTAGATTCAAGGATCTTTTTTTGGAGTAAAAAAGGGGGATATAGTATAGAAATGATGAATAACCACTAGTCTCAAATATTTTACATTGGTATGGATTTTTGTATACTGATACAAATTTAAGGTTATTTTTACTATACTTTACATATGTTTCTATTCATTTTTAAGGTATTGTGCCTGTACAGCTCATTTAAAAAGGTTATGTAAAGTTTTAATCTTTGGAAGCTATTTAGGATAATGAATCCAGGTTAATAGTCATTTATAACTATCAAACTTTTAGTCATGTTAGGTGTAGCTAGAGTTTTCCTGCCTTGCCCACAGTCAGGACGAATCTTTGTCACCCGCCAGTCCCACAGCTGCTCAGACCCAACCAAGTAAACACAGAGACTTATATTGCATACAAACTGTATGGCCGTGGCAGGCTTCTTGCTAACTGTTCTTATAGCTTAAATTAATCCATTTCCATAAATCTATACCTTGCCACGTGGCTGGTGGCTTACCGGCGTCTTCACATGCTGCTGGTCATGGCGGTGACTGGCAGTGTCTCTCTGCCTCAGCCTTCCGCTTCCCAGAATTCTCCTCTCTCCTTGTCCCACCTACTTTCCTGCCTGGCCACTGGCCAATCAGTGTTTTATTTATTGACCAATCAGAGCAATTTGACATACAGACCATCCCACAGCAGTTAGGTATGTTTTCAAGGTCATACAGAGATATATTTTAGATAGATGGTCTTCAAACACTTCAAAGACCTACAGATTTGACATTTAATATGTTTTAATAATAGAAGGCTTTTTATGACAATGAGACATGTCTGCTTTTGGAAGTACCAATCTACTTCAGAGAAAATGATAGGCATCAAAGAACCTCCATATGGAGTTTTCTTTCTTTGTGGCAAAATTTAGCCACCGGCCAAGAAACTGCCCTTTGCCTCAACTGCTGACAGTTGCTGTCCAAACTGGACAAGCAGGACGAGAAGGAAAGCATCTGCCAAACTTTGCCAAGACCAGGTAGGACAGTCCTTCGAAATTCCTGCTTCACAGAAAAATCTGTCAGATACATTAGATACCTATAGTTTGAAGAGGGATGCCTCAACATTACAGGAAACAAGTGACTAGTGAGGCAGCCAGCTGTTTCTGTCATTTCTATAGATTTAGAAGTTGTTTACAAAAAAAAAAAGAAAAAGAAGTTGTTTACTCTGTGCTTCCTGCTTACTCAAGTAATAATATGTCCTTCTTGGGTCTTTGATGGAATTGAAGACTAGGTAGTTATAGTTTTTCCTTAGTTATGGTAGAAGATAAATGTAGATGAATTTCTAAATGGTCTTATTAAAAAAATATGGAGCCAAATATAGGGGTGAAAGCCTTAGAGAGATCAGGGAAATAGGGAAAGTCACCAGCCAACCTTACCTCACCAACTCTGCAGCTTCCAAATGCAAGCTACTTCCTGTCTTACCCATGCCTTTATTGCCTTGCTGATCTGCCCTCTCATTGGCTATCTTAGCCCAGTTACCTCACTTCCTTGTCACTGTTTGTCTATTCAGACCTCCAGGTCTCTATGGTTGGTACTGGGATTAAAGGTGTGTGTCACCACACTTGGCTCTATTCCCTGGTACAGCCTTAAACACACAGAGACCCTGCCTGATAAGTGGTCAGATTAAGGGCGTGTGCTGCCTGACTTCTTGTTTACTTAAAATGGCTGTCCTTTCCCCCTGTTCTCCAGGCAAACTTTATTAAAGCACAAATCAAATATCACCATAGGTAAACTAGGTACAGAGCTTTGAACTCACCAAGACAGATGAAATAATGGAGTATTTTCTCCAAATATGCCAAATACAAATGAATTGGGCATTGTAAATGTAATTCTTACCTGATAATTTTTCTTATTGTTTATAGTTTTATTGTGTTAGATTTAAAACCTTTCCTTATTATTTAGACAAGAAGGGGGAAATGTGGAAAATACACTGTGTGAAGATATGTCTCTGTGATTGGTTTAATAAAAAGCTAAGTGGCCAATAGCTAGGCAGGATTTTTGGGGCAGAGAGGATGCTGGGAAGAATAAGGGTGGAGAAGCCAGTCAGCCACAGAAGGAGTTGGACACACAAAACGGGATAGAGGTAAAAGCCACGTGGTGGAATGTAGATTAATATATAAAAATAGGGGTTACGTTGTAAGAACTAGTTAGTAACAAGCCTAAGCTATCAGCTGAGCTTTCATAATTAATAAAAAGTCTTCCTGTAGTGATTTGGGAGCTGCCAGGAGGGACAGAAAAATCCATCTCTCCCTCTCCCTCTCCCTCTCCCTCTCCCTCTCCCTCTCCCTCTCCCTCTCCCTCTCCCTCTCCCTCTCCCTCTCCCTCTCCCTCTCCCTCTCCCTCTCCCCTCTCCCTCTCCCTCTCCCTCTCCCTCTCTCTCTCTCTCTCTCTCTCTCCCCCCCTCTCTCTGTTTCTCTCTCTGCCTCCCTCCCTTCCTTGATTCCCCTCTCCCTCCCTTTCCAGGGTCTGGCTGTGTAGTCTTGGCTAGCTTGGAACTTGCTATGTAGAGCAACCTAACTTCAAACTCACAGACTCACCTGGCTCTGCCTCCTGAGTGCTGTGATTAAAGGCATGCACCACCACCACACCCAGCTAAACTTTTTTTCTTTCTTCTTATTTCATTTACACATAAGTTGTTGGAAGCTACACTATGATTCAGTCTTAAGCAACAGTATTCTGTGAGCCTGGGCTGGGAAACCCGGAGAAGCTGCAGTTTCTCACTGGCTCCTTGTTGTGACCTGGAGTATGGTGGCCTCCAAGTAGCCAGACTTCTATGGTGGCTCAGGGTGAGTTCTAGAAAACAAGGAGAAAGCTATGTAGCCTTTAAAAAAATATCTAGAAGTGTTGCTGTGGCCATCTCATTAGTTACAATCAGATCACAAGTTTGCTCAGATTCTTAGGAAGGGAACCTAGACCCAGCGTCTCCCTGGAGGAAGATCAAACACAGTGTATCGAACTGTGGAAGAAGATCAAATCAGTGTATCGAACTAAACCAACAAATAAACAGAGGGGGGGGGGTGCAGTGCCACACATCTGTAATCTCAACACTTGAGAGGCTAACACAGGAGGCTTTCAAGTTGAAGCCAACCTGTACTACATAGTGAGACCGTCTCAAACAACACACACTAAAAAGAAAAACCTCCCACAGAGCTGGACTAGGATTCAGCCCCTGTCAGTCTGGCCCCAGACCTCCTTGTTTGAGCACAGCTCACTGCAAGGCACACGTGAGTTAGTTCAGGCAAAGGAAGGGGGAGGGAGGTCCCTGCGAGCCACGTGTGTTCACAGTAATGAGGTCCAGCTGTGACCTGAGCAAGCCACAGGAAGCTGTTGTCAGCCTCTCATCATCTCTGGTCTCTGCATATCAGTTTGTGAAGGCGAATTGTATGTGTCAACCTGACCAGGCCATACGGTGCCCGGATATTTGGCTAAACATTATTCTGGGCATTATGGTTTGAATAG
Source organism: Peromyscus maniculatus bairdii (assembly GCF_049852395.1). Classification (NCBI taxonomy): domain Eukaryota; kingdom Metazoa; phylum Chordata; class Mammalia; order Rodentia; family Cricetidae; genus Peromyscus; species Peromyscus maniculatus. Next base: position 194,443,622 of record NC_134852.1, read on the forward strand.
CATCACCTCCTTTGACAATATTGCCAGAATTTCCACTCACAGCTGCGGTGGCTGTGTTGAGAGGTGGTATCCTACCATGTGACTAGGTTATGAAGTGGACTTATTGCCATTCAAGGTGTCTCACAGGACTGAAGTAGTCACTATGAGAGTTATAAATAAGGCTATAAAGTAAGACTGCCTCCTTTGCGTGCATCCACTTACCTTTCTGCTTTTCCACTATGGGATGAAGCCGCTGTAGCCCTCACCAGATGTGGCTGTTCAAACTCGGACTTCCTAGCTTTCAGAACCATGAGCCAAGATAAACTTTTCTTTATAAACTCTCCACTTCTAAGCGTTCTGTTGCAGTAACAGCAAATGGACTAAGGCACTGGATGTGTCTGTGAAGATGTAGATGAGGTGAACATGTGAACTGGTAGACTGAGTGAGCAGATGCACCCCCACCTCCCAGTGTGGGTGAACCTCCCAATCAGTTGCAAGTCTGACCAGCACAGAAAGCCTGGTCCTCCCAGGAGTAATGGGATGCTGACGCCCTTCCAACTGGCCTCCAGCCAGCCAACTGCAGATTTGGGGCTTGTCAGCCTCTGGAATTTTGTGAGCTGATCCCTTGTGGTCGCTTTCTCCCTCCCTCCTCCTCCCTCCCCTCACACACACTCTCTCCCCTCATCCCTTTCCCTCTCCCTCTCTCTTTCTCTCTTCTCTCTCCTCCCTTCCCCTCTCTCCATTGTCTTGAGTGTTTCTCTGGAGAACCCCAACTGGTACAAGGTTCCTCTCTCTACTCCAGCATCCTCTGACTTCCCAGAATTCCTGTGCCCCGCATACTTGTGTCGTGTGTTCCTTGGCTACCTAAGCATGAACTCCAATGGGAGCAGCTACTAACCCAAATCACAGGAAGATGATTCTGGGGGTACCACCGTGGGGCAGAAATGGGGCACAGGAGGTCAGTGTTGAGTCTTTTGGAGCTTTCCTGTGTAGGGTCACTACATCAGCAGGGGCGGAGGCAGGAGGACTCAGCTCCCCAAAACCTGTATGTAGCCTTACTTCTTCTGTGCCAGTCATCCGGCTACTTGGGTCAGGCTGTCTCTCTGGAGGCCTGTATGACTTTGATGTCTTTGGGGGCATGGCAGCAGTGGGTTTTTTTTTTGTTGTTTGTTTTTTTCGAGACAGGGTTTCTCTGTGTAGCTTTGTGCCTCTCCTGGATCTTGCTCTGTAAACCAGGCTGGCCTCGAACTCACAAAGATCCGCCTGCCTCTGCCTCTGCCTCCCGAGTGCTGGGATTAAAGGCGTGCGCCACCACCGACACTTGAGTAGGTTGGGGGAGGTTTCCTGGGGACAGAGTGGAGGCCAGGGTGGTGTCTTTCCATACTTTACCACGTCTTTAAGAGACTCCAGTGGTGACCTGAGGCTGGGGACCCAAGTGGTCATAGGAAGGAGGCCACGTTTGGTTTTCTGCTGAGTGGTCAGAGTGTGTATGTCTTGTGACGAGTTTCCTGTGGGGCTGGCCTTCCTGGGAAGTTCATGGTTAAAGTGGATTCGGAGACTGATGACAGCTGTAGTGTTTCCTAGTGTCCATAGATGGAAGTTGAGTTCCTTGCTCTACTACTTACAGCTCAACTTCTCAGAATCTCCTTGCCTCTTGTCACACGGAGACAAAGAAATGGTCCATCTCACAGGTTTTAGGGGATGCAGAGCACCGTCGAACTCCAGCCTTGCCCTCCGGGTCCATTGCATTAAAGGGTAAGGTGGGATCAAGGGATGTCCCCATCCTGAGGTCCCACAGCGGGAGAAACACACAGCAGGCAGAGTCAGGCTCCCCAAGTGTGGATCTCAAGATGGGGCTGTATACCCACCCCTCCTCTCAGGGTTCTGCCTGGCTCCTCCTCACTGACCCATCTCCAGGCATTTGGACCTTTCTCTTTCTCACCACACAGGGAAAGAGTTTCATCTTCTCCCAGACTAAAGCTCAAGTCCCAGTTACACACAGTGATGAAAGCCACACCTGGAGACCAAATGTGGGAGTTAGGTTCCCTCCTCTTGAGTTGTAGCACACTAGGTAACTGGATTATTTGTGAAACACTCCCATGCCTCAGTTTCCCTGTTTTGAACTGAGGGTGGTTTTTAAAGTGCCTCTCTCAGAACTATTGTGGGAGGCGAACCAGGTAGAGGAGGAAAGCAGCCAGCACAGCCTGGTACCTGCGGCTGTTAGATCTTCCTCTGCGGCTACTCCCATTCCTCGATGAGCCCCTTGGCCGGGTAATTCCCAGCTGAGGTCAGCACGCATGTCCCCACCAGAGGTCCAGGTGGAGGCTCCATCAACACCTGTGGGTCTCCTTTTGATGGCATGGTCTAAGGGGCAACAGTGAGTCTGGGGACCTTGTGGGTCCTAGTCTGGCTAGCTAATATCCCACAGGCTGAGCAGGGGCTAGGCTGAGACTGCCCTTCAAATTCCTCCACCACTTGTCCAGGCCCAGGATGTTGTTCCTAGCCCCTTCTCTATCCAGGGTTCAGGCTGCTTGGGATAAGAAAGGCCTGGGGATCCCTTGTTAGATTAACGAACCCAAGAGTCCCCTAACTATAAACAACTCCACTTTGGAGGAACATATTGTCTTATCCCTTGAAATTGCAGGCTGCACACACAACCCTGAGGGATCACTGGGGACAGAGCAGTCATGGCCTTGTAGTCTAGGCATACCCAGTGGGGGGTGGGGTGCGAACGACGGGACGGGACACCCAGCAAGCTCAGGGCCCCTGAGGATAGCCACTCCCAAGGTCTGTCTTTCCTTCCTTCTTGGGTGACTGCTACTCACCCTCCATGACACCTGTGACTGAAAATCCCCAGACTTCCCTTCACAATACTCTCTCCTTCTCTTCCATAGTTCACTTATGACCCTTTGACTTGTCTTTTGTGTTCACAGCTGTCCCTTAGCAACCAGCAGAGTGCCAACACTTGGGAACAGGAGTGAGTCCTCTTCCTTCTCGTTTTCACGACCACACGTTTGCATACGGCAGGTGCTTAGACTAGATCCATTGGACAGAATCAAAGCTTTTTTTTAATGTGTGGTTACACTTTTCCAGAGAGTCTGCTCCACTGCCTCTTGGAATATTTTCAAGATTCCAGAGGCTAAAAATATCATCCCAAAGCTATTGAAGGACTCTTCCATGTAAGGAGTCGAGTTGAGACTACGGAAGCTGAAGGTTTATGACCACCAGGTGGCGCCCTAACCCACACATCTCTGGATGCCTTTTTAAGATGGAAGCATTCTCTTCCCTTCCTCCTGTTCTCTCCCTGCTCACAGAAATGCCCTCTTCAGTCCAGCAGCCAGATTCAGCTGCTAGAAGCTGGTCAGGGTCTCAACCCTAGTCAAGGACACTGAGTACATCTCTCCAGGTGCTTCTGAGTTCCAAACGTGCAGGTTTGGATTCCAGTGTGACACAGACAGTTTCTTTGGGCAAATCACTTTTCTGGGTCCCTGCAAGAGTAGAAAACAAAACACAGATAATGCGTAAAAATACCTGGATTGTAGAGGTGGAGTCAGCTCCATCCGGGGCCTCCTGAGTCTCCAGCAGCTCCTGGAACATGGTTAGCTATTTCAACCTTCTGAGCCTGCTGTCCCTATCAGTGAGTGGATCAGCGCTAAGAACAAGTTTTCCACAGTGTTGGTAACTAACCATCAACTGGAACAGTAAACACAACTTCTCGCCACAGGGCCGAACACAGTAAACATTCTGTTCCCCAAACCACATATATCATGTGTTCCTGGCCTCTAAAATGGTGCTCAGTGTTTAATAAGCACTCTGCCTGCCTGCTGCACGAAACAGTTTTACAGATGAAGTAATCAGACGCAGAGGGTTGGCAGCCCCTCCCCCATGCCCAGCTACAGATACTAAGGCTGCGGCAGGCTGACTCCAGGGCTGTGCTGTCTTATGTAGGTGTAGCTGTTATACACCACCATTTAAGCATTTTCACATGCATCCGGGCCTTTCCTGGGTAGTGTATACAGGCTGGGGTGGCAGTGATAAGCCAAAGCTCTGTTCTTCAAAGCAGAGCCAGGCCGCTGAAAAAGGGACCTGTTGTGTCAGGCTGGGGGACACTGAGTTAAGAACCAGGATATGAAGGGGGCGCTCTACAGTGTAGAATCAGCTGGAGGTCTGATGCAGACGTCCCAAAGACAAATGTGGCTTGCTTAGGTCGGTCCAGTACTGTTCCTGTAGACACTTGGCAAGCAGCTCCATTCGTATGTACTGAGGGTCTCGTACATGGCAGGCCCAGCAAAGATGGAGAAGCCCGGCTAGACCATGGTTTATGACATAGTAGAACCCCTGCAGAGGAATGGTTCAAAGGGAGGCCGAGACAAGCAAACAATTATCAGCATGGCAAGCTGGACCCAAAGCCAGTAGTGCTTAAACTGGACATTGTCTACCAGCTAAGGAGGGTTTGGAAAATGAAGGACATCCTGAGTCTATGTGGGAAACTTGCAAGAAGTGACTGAGTTTGGGCATGGGTGGGGGAAGGAAGTGGAAAAAACAAGAAATTGGAAGTTGTCTGGGCACAGATTACGCAATATGCCACACTGACAAGACACAGCTCCATACTGTGCTCAGTGAGGAAAAGTACTGCTAAGAGCTAAGAATAGCCAGGTCTGTTTCAGAACGCTGCTGAAGTATGAAGGTTGGCTCCCGGGGTGTGGTGTGTGTGTGTGTGTGTGTGTGTGTAGAAGCCATCATTGGTTTCCTGGTCTGAACTCCTCTAGATTTTAGGAAAACGAAGAAAAGAACCGTTCTGCTCTCTTATGTTGTTGGAGGCTTACCCGAGCATGCACGTAGAGCGTGGGTCCTGTAATGCCAACAAACCGTGGCACCGTTAGTCTCTCTGCCATCTGGATGATAGTTAAGCACACAGGACGTGCTGTCTCCTAGACCCAGGCCTGTGTCCTGGCCATGTTAGGTGGCATATTTTTAATCTAAGCATGACACAAAGATGACCAGGAAGGAATGGCCAAGAGTGTTTGGCATTGCTGTGCTCTGTGAGCCGTGGGTGAGGTAGCCAGGCCTCCAGTGATAGTTCCTTACTCTGACCAAGAGAATTTCATGGCTAGACAGTCTGAGCCCAGCTTTGGACAGGGCCAAGTTTGTGGTGGCCAAGTAAAGGGTACTGAGGGTGTCCCAGAGAGAGCAGCGGTGAGCTCAGGCCTCCTGCTCACTTGTGGCACCCAGGCACGCCATGAGGCTTCCATGGGAGAGACTTATGTCTCCCTTCTCCTATGACTGGAGAGAGGGTTAATCATGGGGGTTCAGACACAGGCTGGGAGAACTCTGTTGTAGCCAGTTTCCTTCATGGAAGACCAGCCAGGCCCGGGAGGCAGGGCGAGCTGGGGTGTCTCCAGATGTGGCAAACTTGACCCAGCAGCGCGGGCAGCCTGGGCAGAAGGCCTGCCATGGGCTAGGGGGTGCGAGCCTTCAGCCCTGGCCCGAGGATGAAGGAATGGAGAAGGGGGGGGGGGGCGTTGGGGGGGAGCCAGGATGAAGGGCGCGACGGCAGGAAGCAGAGAGGCGCGAGCAGGGGTGGAGACCGACGGGGGACGGCCAAAGAGCGGGTAGGAGGGCTGGAAAGAGAGAGAGAGAAAAGAGGAGGAGAGAGGGAAGGAAGGAAGAGTGGCCAGGAGAAGCAGGAGCTAGGAGAAGGACTCGGAGCAGAGTGAATCGTGCAGGCCGCAGTGCGAGCAGCGGGGGTAGCCGGCTCGGAGCGGGCCGCCCCCGCGAGCAAGGCGCAGCCATTCCGCTGCTCGGGGCGCCGCCGCCGCCGCCGCCGCGTCCGGGGGCCATGCTCCCGCCGCCCCCACGCCAGCCGCCGCCCCAGGCGCGAGCGGCCCGCGGATCCCTGCGCCTGCAGCAGGCCTTCCTGCGCGGCCCGTTGGGCGTGCTGCGTCTGCTGCAGCTGCTGGCCGGAGCCGCCTTCTGGATCACCATCGCTACCAGCAAGTATCAGGGCCCCGTGCACTTCGCGCTCTTCGTGTCGGTGCTCTTCTGGCTGCTCACCCTGGGGCTCTACTTCATCACGCTGCTGGGCAAGCAGGAGCTGGTGCCCGTGCTGGGCTCGCGCTGGCTCGTGGTCAACGTGGCGCACGACCTGCTGGCGGCCGCTCTCTACGGGGCCGCGACGGGCATCATGATCGACCAGACGCAGCGCCACAGCTACTGCAACCTCAAGAGCTACCGGCTGCCTTGCGCCTACCATGCCTTCCTGGCGGCCTCCGTCTGCGGCGGCCTCTGCCTCGGCCTCTACCTGCTCTCGGCGCTCTACGGCTGCTGCCGTCGCTACCAGGGCAAGGAGGAGGTGGTGTGAGGCCTCCCACTCCACTGCGGCCCAGATCGGTGCGGGGATCCCTCCCGAGCCCTTCCTGCCGCCGCCGCCCCGTGCCGGCGCGCCCCTGCACCCTCTCCCTGCCTGTGTTTTCACTGCCCTCGCCCTGGATTTCCGACGTTCAGTTCCAGTCTGACTGCTGCACCGCAGCTTAGCCCAGAGATCAGCTTCCAGGGACCAGCGCAGCTATCCGAGGCGCTGACGCACACACTCAGACTGGCCGCCCCAGGCGAAGCCTGGAAGTCCCTTTCCCCATTCCTTGTCGAGAGCTAGACGTGGACAGGCGCCGCCGCGTAGATCCGGGGGAGGCTCCCAAATTGGAACCAGTCTTTGGGCCGCGCCACTGCCCCCTCCCTCCCGGCCCTGCACTCGAAAGAGCATCATCCCCTCCTGCCCCCTCTTCCAGCCTGGGGTGGTGTAGAATGCAGCCAGGCAGCTGCAAGTGGAGCTGGGGACAGGCCTTAGCTGGTGCCGGAATGAATGATGTCTTTAGTTGTAGTTTGGATTTCTCCCTGCGCAGCCCTACATCATCGAAGTCTTTGGGTGGAGCCAGCCACAGGAGTGGTGCATAGCAAAGGCCCGCTAGCTGTACCTTACTAAACAACGCGAGTCTCTCCGCATTTATCCTTGGGGTTCATCCAGACCAGGCCAAATGCACTAAACTTCCCTGGCCTCTCAGACGTCACTCACCAGCTTCTGCTGCACCTCACCCTTAAATATGTTTGTATTAGGGGTCCTATGTGACTGTTAAGGTGATGCCCACCCCTTTGGGGACCCAGATCCCGCTCTTGGGAACAGTCATTTTCAGATAAGAACCACATTATTTTCGCTTCAAAGCAGTAGGTTATCTAGGGAGCCATTCAGGTGCTACCTCGGGAAGAAGGCTGAGAAGGCAAATGGGCCTGTCAATGGTGCTGTCTTCCCGTGCAGATTCACAATGTTAGTATGAGGTCTCAGAGAAATCCCACAGGTACACGCCCACACATGGTCATTTAGTTTACTGAATTACTACTGGGCCTGAGCCATTCCGATCTCAAGATTGCCCCGTGTTGCATAGGTCATTCCCACAGTTTGACCCACTGAAGATTGGGAAGCTCCTCTCTCCCTGGGAGTTTCCCTAACTGGGGGTGTCCACCCAATGACAAAAGAGCTGGATGCCCTTCACCAGCCAGAGACCTGAGAACTGTTGAATATTCTTTCACATAGTTGGAAAAATGAAGCGAAGGATACCCAGGTGGTCTTCCAGTCAAAACGACAGTCATTTGTAAGAGACCCTGGCATTGACTCTGAGCAGCTGGTGGGGTGAGCTCTGCCACCAAAATGAGAACTCTCTGGACCTGGGGTGGACAGCTGGTGCCACCTCTAAGGTAAGACATTTTTGGATAATTGGGAAGTATCATAGGCCTGTGAACTGAAAGCATGGTGTGTCCCCCCCCCCCCCCCCGTTTTCCAAAAATGAACGTGATTTCATTACTCAAAGCAAGTAGAAAAAAATGACAGTGATAACCACCGACATGTGAAGATTCAGATTTTGACTAACTCCTTCAAAGGTCTATTCACAAGCTCAGCTTTCTCTGGAAACACGAGGATAAAGGATACTGCCTGTTAGAATCGGGGGCTCCTATCATGTAGAGGGTGCATCTGTCAGGGAGCCGCACCCAGGCCCTGCAAGTGTTTTCAAGCCCAGGTGTGGAGGTGTTGGGTTTGTCTGCTGTTGTTGTGAAGGCAGTGGTTGGAGTGGACTATAAGTTTTATGTAGCACTTACTGTAGCCCTACTGTGTGGGTATATTGCTTGAATGCATGTGTCCTCTGGATAGTACTGTGAGATCAATACCCAAAGTCCCCTTGGTAATGTGTAAAGGAGGCTGGCTTTGAACCCTGACAGTCCAGCTTCTTCCATACTATGTTTAGTAAGGGTCAATACATATTTGATACAGCAATTTTTTTCTGGGGCTAAGGGTGTGGCTTGGTAGTAGAATAATGAACAGTATATAGGAGGCCCTTGGTTCGTGACCCAGCATCAGGAATATTTTTTCCTAAATTGGTAAAATATGCATGACCTGAAATTTGTCCTTGTAACCAGCTTTCAGGGCACTTTGGTGGCAGTAAGGACAGTCACACAGCTGTACGACCATCACCACCACGAACCTCCAGAACGGTTTTCATCTTGTAAAACAGCCTGTATCCACTAGGATTATGGGAGTTCAAGTTGGGTATGCTCACACAGGCATGTAATCCTAGAATGCTGAATGTTACGGAGGGTGGATTTTGAATTTAAGGCCAGCCTGGACTACATAGTAAGTTCCAGGCCAGCCTCAGTCACATAATAAGACCCTATCCTTCAAAGAAACAAAACAAAACAAAAGTCTGTGAGGGATTTTTGTTGTTTTTTTTTTCTCTCTGGGGAATCCCAGGTCACAAACTCTGATGTTCTTCATGGTCTTGGGCTAGCTCTACCACCATGCTCCACAGAGGAGGACTTTCCCTTCCTTCAACAGAGAGTAGCAGTCTGTGCCTAGGGTGGGCTTTGCTGGGACACCTTGATAACCAGTGATCCTTGTTCTGATGTTGCAGGTTTCCATGTTGCTGAGGTCCCAAAGACTCCCCTGCCTGCTTGGCTGCACTGGTCTCCCTGGGGCCAGCAGAAGGTTTGGGAGTCTCCACAGCCGTGGGGCAGGTGGGGAGCAAGAAGTCTCTCCTTCACACTGTCTGGTGGACGAGGCATGGTGGGGAAGACTGGTTTCTTCCTTGATGGTAGAGGATTCCCGATTCTCCTACATTATAATTCTGGGCACAAGATTCTGGACCCTTGGGACTGATCTCTGCCCGTCTCCCATTCCGTAGATGATGGATTTCAGTTCCAGCTTTGCATCTTTTCCCTGTTTGTCTTTTTTAGACCACTAAGCTCAGGTCTCGTTCCCTGAGGATCTCAGCCCAGTGCTCTGGGTCTGTGGCCAGGTGACCTTACTCAGGGGCACACATCTTGGCCTTACTGGTGCCCCATCCACCCAGATGTGCCTGCAGCGTTCCAGAGCCCACTGGCTCTTCCTGATGTGCCTTCCAGCTTGGCTTCCAGCAGCTCGGTGGTCCCTCAGTCTCCCAAGTGAGAAGGACGCATGGGACTGCTGTGCCACGCACCTTTCCTCAATTGCCACAGAATGGTCACCTGATGTGGCCCAGAGCACTTGGATACTGGCAGTAGTGTCCACAGCATACTTCTCTGACACCAGGACTGGGGCCAGGCCAAGACCACCCAGACCCCTCCCAACCAAAAGTCTGGGGCCTTTTGTGGGCCCAGGAGACAATTTCAACAGTGTGTACAAAGGCCAAGCAGGGGTGGGTTTTGGTAAAGGGAGAGTGGCTAGAGGGAGGGGCCATGTGCCTTACCCAGCAGTGTAGTCATGGTTACCCCAGGATGCTTTTCGGAATAAAATTTGGTTTGTCTGATCTTGTGTCTCCCGTCCTAGTCCTCTGTGGTAACCTTCAGCTGGGTTTCCCCCAGCAACCCACCCTTGCCGCCTAGGAGGGAAGGGAAATGAACTCACAGGTTTCCACTGTGGTTAGTAGGGGCCCGAGGGCAGAGTCCAGAGAGAAACACTGGTTTCTGTGAGTGTGAAGGGAGCTGCAGAGGTTTCCTCCCCTCCTGTTTGCTCTCTACTGGCTCCTATTAATGGGCGCCACTCCCTGCCAGGCTGGGAGGGAGGGAGGGGCTGTGGTAGAGCCAGCAGGGTCCTGTTCCGGTCCGCCCCATCATACCGAGGATGAATCAGTCCAAGACACAGAAGCAACTTGTCTAATGCCTTATTATGATTATGAGCAAGGCTGGAGGCGCCTGCAGCCCAGGCCATGGCTTGTCCCTGCCTGGCCTGTGGCCCTGACCCCCCGGGGTTAGTGGCCTTCTGTTCCCTGCTGACAGAGAAGCCCTGGAATATTTGAGTCTTGGAGCAGAGGGAGCAGCTTCTTGGGTCCCTCCTGCTGCTGGGAAACAGGATCCCGCTGTCTGAGTTTACCTCCCTGGGAACAGCCCCCGCTGGGATCTGATGCCATCTGTGCCCCAAGCCTGACTGTTCTCCTCAAGACCCTCCTCCAGCGTGAAACTCAGCGGGCGTGGGCACATCCCCACCTCCTTTCTCTTCTTGTTTTGGTTTGGGATTTCCAGAGTAAAGACAAGAGTCACCTGCTAAAGAGCTCACCCACCCCTATATGTCTTTCCATGTCTTTGTGTGTCTGTGTGTACCCATGTGTGGGTAAACACCACATGGAGGCCAGAGTCGACTTCAGAAGTCTTCCTCATCTTCCTCAATTGCTTCTCCACTTTAAAAACAAAACAAAACATGTCTCACCAGATAGCCCTGGCTGGCCTAGAGCTGGCAACGTAGACCCAGACTCACAGTGATCCCCCTGCCTCTGCCTCCTGAGTGCTACCATACATGACTTCCACCTTATTTTCTTTAGATGTTTTTATTTTATTTTATTTTATTTTATTTTATTTTATTTTATTTTATTTTATTTTATTTTATTTTATGTGTATAAATGTTCTGTTCCATGTATGACTGTGTATCTTGTTCACCCTGGAACTAGAATTGTCCATGCATGTGAACTACCATGCAGGTGTTGGAAACACAGGTGTGTGTGTGTGTGTGTGTGTGTGTGTGTGTGTGTGTGTGTGTGTGTGAACCTGTGCAAGAATAACAAGTGCTCTTACCTCTGAGCCATCTCTCCAGCCCACCTTATTTTTTTTGAGGCTGAGTCTCTCACTGAGCCTGAAGTCCACTGATTGGCTAGGTCAACTGGCCAGGAAGTCCTAGGGTCCCTCCTGTTTCCATCTGCTCATCGCTGGGATTACAGGTATGACACCACACTCAGCTTTTAGCACTCAGGACCACCAGCCCAGGGGTGACATCATCCACAATGGGCAAAGCAATCCCACATTAATCACTAATTAAGAGAATGTCCTAAAGGCTTGCCTACAGCCCAGTCTTATGGAGGCGTTTTCTCAGTTGAGGCTCCCTCCTCTGATGACTCTAGCTTGACATAAAATTAGCCAACACAGGGGTAAGGATATAGCTCAGTTGGTATTGGTCTGGGCTTCCCTCCCCCAGCTCTGCTGGCTCTTCTATAACTCAGTCATTTTGGCTACGCCAGTCTCTTAGCACAGGCCACCCCTCTTGGGGGGTGGCTCCTTTCTTGCTCTTCCTCCTCCTCTCTCTTCACATGACCCAGCTCAGTCTCTCCATGTTCACTTTGTTTTTTTTTTTTTTTTTTTTTTTTTTTTTTTTGGTTTTTCAAGACAGGGTTTCTCTGCATAGCTTTGCGCCTTTCCTGGAGCTCACTTGGTAGCCCAGGCTGGCCTCAAACTCACAGAGATCCGCCTGGCTCTGCCTCCCGAGTGCTGGGATTAAAGGCGTGCGCCACCACCGCCCGGCCCATGTTCACTTTGGACTCTCCCAGAAGTCTTTGCCTCTGGTTCTCCCTTTTATCTACAATAAACTTTCTCCTCCACCAAACAAGGAGCAGTCATGTTCTTTCCTCCCCCCCCCCCCCCCCGCAGTGTGTATGTGGGTGCACATGTCATGGTTTGAGTGTGAGGTCAGAAGACAACTTTGTAGAATTGGTTCTCCTTCCATCTTTATGTAGGTTCCTGGGATTGAACTCGGGTTGTCGGACTTTCGAGGCAAGCAGCTTTCCCTGCTGAGCCAACTTGGTGGCCCTTGATTTATTCATTGTAGCCTACACTGTCCTCAAATAGGCATATGTAGCAGAGAATGACCTTAAACTTGCCTCCACTTTCCAAGTCCTGGGGCCGTAGGCACCCACAAACATGCCCAGCGTGTGTGTTGCTGGAGACTGAACCCAGTGTTTTGTGAGTGCTAGAGTGTGCATGCACTCTGCCAACTGAGCTACATGCTCAACCCCGGTGCTAGAGTCGTCAGAGGAGGGACCTCGTCTGAGAAAATGCCTCTGTAAGATTGGGCTGTAGTCAAACCTGTAGGGTATTCTCTTAATTAGTGATTAATGTGGGATTGCCTTGCCCATTGTGGATAATGTCACCCCTGGGCTGACGGTCCTGTGTTCTACAGGAAAGTGGGCTGAGCAAGCCACGAGGAGCAAGCCAGTAAGCAGCACTCCTCTGTGACCTCTGCATCAGCTCCTGTCTCCAGGTTCCTGCCCTGGGTTCCCAGAGTTCCAGTCCAAACATCCTTCAGTGATGAACAGGGCTGGGGAAGTGTAAACTGAATAAACCCTCCCACCCACCCGAAGTTACTTTGATTACGGTGTCTCATCACAGAAATGGTAACCCTAACTAAGACAGCCCTTATTTTAATTTAAAAAAATATTTACTTTTAATTATGTATCTGTATGTGCATTTGAGTGCCAGGGCCGGAGGAAGCATTGGATCCCCTGAGGCTGTAGTTACATATAGGTGGTTGTGAGCTGCAGCTGTGGGTGCTGGGAACCTTCCCAAGCTTGGAAAAGTCCTTTGTTTTTCCATAAGCCCTTTGAAGGATTTGTAGGGTGGAGATTCTGTCTTTTGTTTTTCTTTGAAATTATCTTTCTAGGGGCTGGAGAGATGGCTCAGTGGTTAAGAACACTTATTGTTCAGTTCCCAGCACCCTCATGGTGGCTCACAGTCATCTGTAACTCCAGTTCTAGGGGATCTGATGTCCTCTTCTGACCTCCTCAGGCACCAGGCATGCATGTGGTACACATACACACATTCAACCAAAACACGCATACAATGAAATAAAGTGAATTTAAACAAGAAATGTTTTGGCCTGATCTGTTACAGAGCTTGTGTTGCAAGAGAAAAGAACGGTGACAGGAAAAGGGAGGAGGAAGTGGCATTGGAGGGCTCTTCCCGGCACTCAGGACAGGCTGAGGAGAGGGCAGGCTGTTCTGGAGAGCTGGGAAAGGGGAGGCAGGTGGGGCTGGCAGGGCTTTGCTTACATTTCCTATCAAAGCCAGCTAAGGAAAGGCTAGTACTCCCTGGTACGCAGAGCTCCTTTATGAGTTCATTTTTACTTCCCTCTGTAATTTCTAGCCTGTTCTGTTACAGAAAAACTTCATCCAAATCAAGTCCATCTGAGTTTATTTCTGTCTCCAGCCATGACAGGAAGGAAGGACCGTAAAGAAAGCTGGTTATTACAAATCTGGATTACATCAACTTTTCTCTTCCTGGTTGAGAAGGACGTTGGAGAGTTCCCTTCAGGTTTAAGCAGCTCACTGTGCTGAGTCCAGCTCTCCTGCTGCCGGGAGCCAGTTTCTGTAGGCTAGATGTACACAGACTGCTCTGAGCCCAGAGCATCCTTCAGGTCCCGTACCTTCAGTGTAACCGGACCACAGCCTCTCAGATGCTCCTGCTACTCCTTCCGTGGCTCCTGAGCAGTTCACATAACTGACTCTCCGTCAGTCAGTTCAACCAATCTCTTATTAGTTGGCCTGGTCTGAGGCAGTTTCCAAAGCCTCTACGGATCATCATCCAGCCAGTGGGGATAATGCTGCCTCCTGCTCACTGGATGTGGGAAGAGCATCATGAGATAATGTCTGTAGAACAGAGGGCCTGGCAACTAAATGTGCATGTGCGCAGCTCTGCTGAGGCGGCATGGCTGTCCTCTGTAAGATTCCCTAAGACCTTGTAGATAACATGCAGAGCCCACACCATGCCCCGTAGTTCACAGTGATGAGGAGTAGGAATTCTCTTCTGCCCAAGGCAGCGTGCGCCTCTCCCTGACTTGAGCGATGATAGTCTTCCCATCGGTAGATAGGTGTTGCTCTCCTGGTTGTCTTCTGTGCTTTCTTGAAGTCTCGGGTCCTTTGTCCTCTCTTCCTTGTTCCCTTGCAGTCCCAACAGTACACAGCAAAGAGGACTTGTTCTCATGGAGAATTTTCCTCTGGAGAGGTAAAGAGGCCTCTAATCTCAGCTGTCAGTAGTGAATGCCCACAAATCCCTCTCGTGCATTTGTTCATGTGGTTGTACTCATCCCAGGACTTATCTTGGCAAAAGGAGCTGTTTTCAGCCACCTTGCTCATGCATATCTTTGCTTTGCACAAGACTGTCTGCTTCTCTGATAATCGTGGTTAGATTTACCAGCTCGTTGCTGTCTCTTCCCTGGGTCCCTGGGAACTAGTAAAATTCTTTCTGGGTTTGACTTACCAATGTACTTTTATATGTATACGGGTGTTTTGCCTGCCTGTATGTCTGTGCACGACTTTTGTGAGCCTGGTGACCACAGAGGACTGAAGAGGGTGTCAGATTCTCTGGAATTGGAGTGACAGACAGTTGTGAGCCACTGTGTGTATGCTGAGAATTGAACCTGGGTCCTCTGGAAGAGCAGCCAGTGATCTTACCCGATTGGCCATCTCACTAACCTCTGGATTTCATCTTTTTCAAATAAATGAACCACCTTACAGATCTTATCTTAGGGTGCACAGAGATCAGCTTGACATAACTGCAGCCATGTTAAGTCATAATTGCCATGTTTACCAAGTAAACCTACCTGTTTTTTCCTGCAAACCATAAGTAGATAAAAATTTTAGGATCACATGACTGAAGAGGGGGCTACATTTGGAAACACATGAATCTGATTCTTTGATTTTTTTTTTCAAATAAATCAGGTGCATGCCAGCTAGGATGAAAGCAAGTCCTACCAGAAGGACTTCTTTTTCTGACCCAAATTGCTGAGCTCCAACCGGTCTTGCTGTTTGCAACCCATGACCACAGCATCCCTTTAGCTCTGGCTCCCTTATTTTTTTGAATCAGGCTCTTGCCATGCTGTTCTAGCTGGCTTGGATTTCACTGCATAGACCAAGCTTGTCTGGAACTTGCAGTGATCCTCCTGCCTCTGCATCCTGAGTGCTAGGATTACAGATACATGCCACCATGGCCAACTAACTCCTTCATTTTTGTCACTGAGCATATTCCATTGCATAGGTATTTGTAATGTAGGCATCTGTTTACCTGTTGGTGGACATTTGCATTATTTCCAGGGCTTGGTTAATATAAATACAGTCACTATGGAAACATAACTGTACAAGTCTTCCCTCAGACTTCAGTTTCTCTTCAGTGAAATGGTTCAGTCATGTGGTAGATTTTGATTTCTAAATCAGCTATGGTCTATGGTCTAAATGAGATGAGGTGGGTTGTGGTTTTGCTTGACATTTGTATCAAGCAGGGTAAGTCTAGACTCAGGATAAATTAAGAAATTTTTTTTGTCTTATTCTATATGCTGGAATAGTTTGTATTTTGGGGGGAGGGTCTTGTTGGTTGGTTGGTGTTTTTGTTTTTAAGTTTTTTTTTGTTTGTTTGGAAGGGGTTGAGACAGGGTCTCACTACGTAGCTCTGGCTGGCCTAGAACTCACTATGTAGACCAGGCTGACCTTGAAATCACAGAGCTCTGCCTCTGTTCCATCCTGACTCCTGAGTGCTGGTATTAAAGGCATGCACTACCATACTTGACTTCATCAGGAATCTTTTGAAACCTCAAGTGTTCCCTTCCCTGTCCCTGCCACAACTCTCCTCCAAGGCCACACCTCCTAATCCTTGCCAAACAGTTCCACAAACTGGAGACAAGTATTCTAACATATAAATCTATGGATGTCATTCTCATCCAATCCACCAACAGAGCTGCAGGTGGTTTGAGCCACCTGATGTGGGTGCTGGGAAATGAACCTAGTCTTCTGTAAGAATAGTACTCACTCCCAACCACTGAACCATCTTTCCAGACCTGCTACCTTTTTATTTTAAACAAGTTTTTTTTTTATGTAGCTTAGGTTGGTCTCAAACTCTCTGAAATCATACACAAACACACACAGTAAATAATTATGAAGGATACCTCTTTGTTTTGCTTTTTTGAGACAGGGTCTCTGTTATGTAGCACTGGCTGTCCTGGAATTCCCTACGTAGATCAGGCTGGCCTCATACTCACAGGGATCTGCCTGCCTCTGCCTCCCGAGTGCTGGCATTAAAAGCATACACCACAATGCCTAGCTTCTGCTTCCCCTTCTTAAGCACTGATATTAAAGGCATACACCACCACACCTGTACTAGAGACTGGACTCAGGGCTTTGTGTATACTAGGCAAGCACTTTACTATCCTGAATCAGAATGTGACTCCTCCCACCCCCAAAAGACATACAGGATATTAAGGTAGGCATGCAGGCATGCTTGTAAGCTTGTAAGCTCAGGAGGTTGAGGCAGAGAATCAAGAGATTGAGAATTTGAGAATTAGAGACCAGCCTGGGCTATAGATAGTAAGAACTTGTCTCAGAATAAAAATCCTGAGGTATTTACCTCTATATTCACACAAAAGATATACTATGAATCCTTGGGGAAATTAATTGGTGTTGTCCTGTTGTTGAGTCTGACAAAAAATAAACCTTATTTACATTAATATATGCTTACGTGTTTTGCTAGTTTATTTATTCTTATTTTATGTGTAGTTCTCTTTTGCCTACATGCATGTCTGTATACCATGTGTAGATGTAACCAACTGTCTTATTAGATAAGAAACACAGAACCAATGCAAAGAAGAAAGCCAAGAGACTAGAGCTAAGAGCCTTACCCGTCTGCTGCAGCTAGCCTCTTCAGCCAAGAGACCTTTCCAAAAGAGACCTACTTCCTGTCTGTTTGTCTTTATATAGACTTTCTGTTCTGCCTTCTCATTGGTTGTAAACCCATCCACATGACTGCCTCGTCACTGCCTGTCTGTACAGACCTCCAGGTCTTCTATGGTTGGTATTGAGATTAAAGGCGTGTGTCTCCAATGCTGGCTGTATCCCTGAACACACAGAGACTTACCTAGCTCTGCCTACCAAGTGCTGGGATTAAAGGCATGCACCACCACCACCTAGCTTTCGCTATGGCTCTAATATCTCTGACCCCTGGGCAACTTTATTTATTAACATACAAATAAAATCACATTTCAGTACAAATAAAATATCACCATAACCATGTTTGTTCCTGGTGCTTGCAAGACCAGAAGAGGGCGTCAGATGCCCTTGAACTGGAGACGCAGGTGCTTGTGAGCTGCCATGTGAGTATTAGGGATTGAACCTGTGTCCTTTACAAGAGCAACCATAGGCTCCTAATCACTGAGTCGTCTCTCCAGCCCTTCTTTATTTATTTCTTCCTCATTTTTTCTGGGGTGGAGGTGGGTGGTGGCGGTTTCAAGACAGGGTTTCTCTGTGTAGCTCTGGCTGTCCTGAAACTCACTCTGCAGACCAGGCTGACTTCGAACTCATGGAGATCCACCTGCCTCTGCCTCCCGAGTCTGGGAATAAAGGCGTGTGACACCACCACCTGGCCCTCATTTATTTTTAAAAAATAATTATTTTTATTTGTTTTTTGAGAATTTCATGCAATGTATTTTGATTTAATTCCCAGCTCCTCGCAGATCTACCCCAACTTCCTGTCTTCTTTGATTCTTCATTTAAAAACTCCAATTTGTACTCCATACATTTCTGGGTGTAGGGCTATACATTGGCTCATAGTCAACCCACCAGGAGTCATACTCCTAAACAACGAACTCTCTGGGCTAGAGCCATGGCTCAGCAGTTTAGAGCTCTTGTTGCTCTTGCAGGGGACCTGGGTTCAATTCCCAGCATCCCACGTGGTGGCTTACAACTATGTGCAACTCCAAGTCCAGGGGATCTGATGCCCTCTTCAGACCTCTGTGGGCACCAGGCACACATGTGGGACACACACACACACACACACACACACACACACACACACACACACACACACTCATACATGTAAAACAAAATAAATAAATCTAAAATAAAATAAAAAAGCGTTACTCCCCCTCACCCTGAGCCCACCAACTGTACAGTTTCTCAGTTAGGGGTAGGTTCATGAACCCACTCCATGCTACAATGTTGATTGAGATTTTTCTCACATAATTGTCCACTGTGGGTTGTCTCTAGAAGTGGGAGATGGTCCACTATGAGATGATTCCTGGAGGTAGGTTTCATCCACTTTGTTGAGATACTGTCCTCTGCATTGAGCTGGCCACTCCCTGAAGGAGGTAGCAGTAAGTTTCTGACCTTTAAATGTCTTGGTTTACAAGCAACACTCAACCTTCCCACTCATTTCCTTGGAAGTTACACATCCTAGCCTATGCAAAGGGGTTGAGAACCATAAGAACCCAGTCCCAGGATGGGTGACCTCTGCCCAACAACCCTGTGGTTCCCTGGAAGGGAGTGTACGTGAGGGGTTGACTCCTGCCAGGTTTGGGGGGATGGTTAACTGCCTCTTTCACGGGAGCCATGAGGTTTATTAGTGAGGCTTTCATTGCTCTCCACGGTGAGATTTTTGTGTGCCAGTGTTTGATGAAGGATGGTTCTCGTGGCTGCCAAGAGCTGCCGAGGAAGAATGTGACTGCAGACATTCATCTCCCTGCTGTTTGTCCAACAGCTCACTGTCTCCCAGCTGGAAAGCTCGTTACTCACGAGCACCTCTTTCCCAGGTACAAGAACACAGAGATGTATCTATGGAGCACTGTGCAAGGACAACAGCGGCAGGCTGCTGATCCACAGACACACCAGCCACACAGTAAGTTTCAATACAGGAGACAAAAATGAAAACATCAAAGGGAAAGACACATGCCTAATATTCCTTTTATTTTTCCATTTATTAAAAAAAGAGTGGATGGCCAGGTGGTGGTGGTGCACACCTTTAATCCCAGCACTGGGAGGCAGAGGCAGGTGGATCTCTGTGAGTTCGAGGCCAGCCTGGTCTTTAGAGGGAGTCAGGGCTGTTACACAGAAAAATCTTGTCTCAAAAAACAAACAAACAACCCAACAACAACAACAACAATAAAAGAGTGGATGCACAATTGGTATAACATAGAATTTCACAGAACAATTTTCACTTCAGGATGTACATTTCATGAGTTTTTGCATATTCATAGAGCTATGCAGTGATTGCTGCTGCCTAGTTCCAGAACAATTTCACCCTCAAAAGAAACGGTATCCTGTCAAGAACTCCAATCCATCTTTCCTCCAGTCCCTAGCCACCACCATCGACTTTGTCTCTATGGCTTCAGGTCTTCTGGGTGTTTTCAGGGAAGTGTGAGCTTGCATTATTTCCTGTAAGACTGTTTCCCTCCACTTAGTGTGTAATTTATTCTCTTATTGTTGTGACCAAATCCCTGACAAGAAACAACTTAAAGGGCCAAGGGTTTACTTCAGCGTACACACTGCGGGTGTGGTTCATCACAGGGGAGGAGGCGTGGCAGCTGGTGACGCCATGATGGCAGGAGAGTGAGGTGGCATCCACATCCTGTAGGAAGCAGAGAGATGAATGTCGGTGCTCAGCTCACTGACTGCCTCTTACTCAGTCTGGGACGCCAGCCCACGTGATGGCATCATTCACGGTCAAGATAATTCTCTTCTCATTACACCTTTCTGGAAGCTTCTTCATAGACACACCCAGACAATGCTTTTCCATAGTGATTCTCAATCCCTTCAAGTTTACATCAAGATCAACCACACCACTATGTTTAAGAGTTTTGTTCTGAGGTTTGTTTATGACGTAGGTAGTATTGGTAGTTCACTTATTTTTATAATGAATACTATTCCTGTGAATGGACAGGGTATATTTTGTTTACCCATTATGTATCCATTTAAACCGTTTTTTAAGTTGGGGCTCAGAATGTAAATCATTGGGTAGAGTGCTTGCCTCGCATGTTCAAGGTGCTGGACTAGATCCCGGGTACCACACAAAGTAGACCTGGTGGCACATACTTGTAGTCTTAGCACATTGCACCTGGGAAGTGAGGCAGGAGGATCATCCTCAGCTACAGAGTAAGTTGAAGGCCAGCCTTGGCTAAAGACTCTACCTTAAAAATATTAAAAGGTTGTGCCAGAACAGGCAACATAAAGTTTACCTTCTCAGCCGATGTTTGTGCCTAGTTCTATAAGAAGTCTGTCCACAACGTCGTGCACCCCACTGTCCGTCTGTGGCACTCTTCCCAGCTCACAGGATGGACATTCTCACTAACAGCTCATTTCCCCTCACTCCATTCTACTTCCTGTTCCTGTGAATTCGGCCATTCCAGGAACCTCACATGAATGGAATCAGAACAGTTTTTCTGACAGCTGCCCAGGTTCACCCATGTTGTATCTTTATATCTTCTGTCACCCCCCTGCTCCAACTCCCTCCCCAACCTCCTTGACACAGGGTTTCATTTAAACCTGAACACTATCCCAGTCTGTGATTTCTGGTTTTGTGTATCTGTTCATCTATTGATAGGCACCTGGGTTCTTCCACTTAATGCTAGTGTGAAAAATGATGCCATGGACAGGGACATACAAATACCTTTTTAGACCCTATGTTCTATTCTTTTTAGGTATAGTATATAACCACAATTGGAATTGTTAGATTACATGACAGTTCTATTTTGAAATCTTTCGGAAATTACTATGCCATTTTCCACACTGGCTGTCCCAATTACATCCACAGTGACAATGCACAAGGGTACTAATTTCTCTACTGCCTTACGGACACTTATTATTTTCACCAGTTCTCAGATTGCAGGTGTGGACCACCAAGTTCAGGTAGACATTCACTTTTGAGCGGCCACTGACAACCTAGCATGCCAAGTCTCTATACTTGGTACAAACTAGAGATGGCCCGATATTAAACATCTGGGCTCTCAGAAGTCCAGGGTACCATGGGGGAAATGCTGGTTGATGGGTGTCTACTAGAGGTAGAACAGAGTTCCAAGCAAGCATAGGTGAGGGATTACATGAGAGAAGATGTCACCAAGGGCCGAGCTATTGACCAGGGACGTGAAAGGCAAACGGGAGGTGGCCAGCAGCACACCCTCCAGGAAGACCTCTGCTGTTTTCAGCAGCCAATCTTACTTCATCAGCACCAAGTTAGCAGCCAGTGCTCACGAGGGCCGGTGCTCCATCCAGCCTCAGATGCGGGTGAAGCTAACATCCAGCTGCAGTGTCAAGAAAACCCACAGACTGCCCACTCAAACCCCTCCAAACGCCAGAGCCCTAGGAGAGTGAGACAGTGCATGTTGATTGCTAGTTAAGGAATTACGTTTCTTTTTGGAGGGGGCGTGGCCTTATGTATCACAGGCTGGCCTCACAGTCACTCTGCAGCTGACCTTGAACTTCTGATCCTTCTGCCACTACCTCCACCTCAGCCCCTCTGTCACTGGTGTGCAGCACCTCCCCCAGTTTCCATGGTGCTGGGGATTGACCCCAGAGCTTGGTGCATGTCAGGCAAGCACTCTGCCAGTCCTCAGTCATTAAGTTTTGAAATAATTTGAACAATTTTATTGAGAATCAGGAAAAAGATAAGGCATATTCCAAAGGTGAGAGAATCATGGAGGCTGGTGTGGGAGATCTAGCCAGGAACTTGAATTTGAAGTGCAGAGATGCTTCTGACTGCCACGTTCTCAGAAAGAGTGGACAAGGGAGCCCCCTGGTGGCAGAAGGCACGCTTAGCCATTCCTCTTTCCAGCTTGTACTCAGCAGGCAGTCCTCCAAAGGTCATAGTGAGTTTTATGATTCAGTTACATGGGCCATAAACACATTTTTGTAGCAACGTGGGCCATAAACATATTTTCGTAGCAATCTGAAGACTATCCTATGAAAACGTGAAGTTGAGGTATTAGGTGCCCTCTTTGATCATGTTCTGTTCCCTCTTAGCCCCTTGTTTGTATCTGGAAGGACTGAGTCGAAGGGTTCATGATGCTCCGGAGGGGGCAGATAAGTAGAGTTAAATTATTAAAATGTTGGGCCTGGGGGTGTATCTAAATGGTATAGCACTTGCCTAGCACGTGCCAGGTCCTGGGTTCCATTACCAGTACTGAAACGAAATAAAATCAGCTACCTACCCCACCCCAAGCAGGTCAATGTCTTAGGATCAGGGCAAGACTTTGCTCATCGCTCTTGGCCATGCCTGTTGTCCCAGTCAGTCTATAGTGCCTTTTTGTACCCTCTAATAGCTGTGCCAAATAATGTCTAGGAGTTTGGGAATCGTAGCTAGAGCTGATCTAGCTAGATCTGATCGCAGCTAGAGAAAATAGATAAATAAATAAACAAACAAATAAATAATCAACATTGCCACCAGCCACAGCCTCAGATCAGACCCAGGAGGAAAAGTTGCAAAGAAAATGAGATCTATCTTTGGAGTGAGTTACTGATGGTAGAATTCCAGGTAGTTAAGTCACTGAAATAAGTAACTTTTCTCTAAGAAAGGATAGGCTTTTTTTTTTTTTCTCTTTGAAACAAGATTTTGCTATTTAGCCCAGGCTGACCCAGAGCTGGTGTTTAGGATTACAGGTCTGCTTTCCCATGCCTGGCTGGGCACAGAGGCAGGTAAATCTACCCCGTCTCTATGCTCAATATTTTAATACTGGAGGAGTCATTGCTTTGTATTATGGCTGAGTCAGGTTAGTGTCTCCTGTGAAACTAAAAGCCATGGAGAGTAGAATGTGAAACTTGCTTATTCTCGACAGTTTCAAATCCACTCATGTAAGGGAAGAGGTATTCTGCTGGGTCTTAGATTAGAAGAAATGTGAACATCCAGGACTGCATAGACCACGGGGAGACAATGACAGGCTCGAATCACTTGGGGAACATTTGTGCTAGAAGCTAGACGAACAGAAGTTTCTCCAGCCAGTTTCCCCAGTGGCCTCCGTCTAGGCAGAAGATCCATCAAGCAAACAGGCAGTGACTGCCTGTGCCTAGTGCTAGGATGGGCAAGCCCATGGGACCAAGCCGGATGGGCACCTGACCCGCTGATGGGGTGTGTGAAGGAAGACTTCCTGAAGGGGTGAAGTGAGATGCGAGCCAAGTTGTGGAAAGAGTAGGAGCTGGCCCAATAACAGCTGTATGGACGAGGACACAGAGCAGTGGGAGGTGTGATACACCGGGGGACGTTCCTGAAGAGCCGAATGTGCTGGGGCCTCAGGGAGGTCACTCGTGCCACTGAAAAGTTCTCAAGTCTGAGCAGAAGGACGGTCAAAGGTGCGTGTGCAGGAGGGAAGAGGTGCGAGCGAGAGTGGCCGTGGCCTCTCTAGGATCAGAGACGGGCTGGGTCGGGAGAGGGAGAATTGGGGTCTCCAGAGGCAGCGTGTATGAGAGACTAAGGAGGCCCCGGGAACAGAGCCATCTGTGAGAGTCCAGCAGACAGCTGAGCACTATGTGTGGAATTTGGATCTGCTGGCATTCTAGACTTCTGGACTTCCAAAGATAATAGTGATCCTCCTCCTCTTCTTCTTCCTCTTCCTCTTCTAGACAAGGTCTCGTGTATCCCAGTCTGGTGTTGCACTTGTTGTATAACTGAGGATGACCCCCATCTCCTGATTCTCTTGCCTCCATCCCCCAAGTGCTGAGATTATAGGCATGTACCACCATACCTGGAGGGGGAGGGCAGATAGTACTCTACCCAGGGACAGGATAGTACTCTACCACCTGAGCTACATCCTCTAATCCTGGATTTCCAAGGATTCTTTATTCTTTTTTTTTTTTTTTTTTTTTTTTGGGTTTTCAAGACAGAGTTTCTCTGTGTAGCTTTGCGCCTTTCCTGGAACTCGCTTTGGAGACCAGGCTGGCCTCACACTCACAGAGATCCGCCTGGCTCTGCCTCCCAAGTGCTGGGATTAAAGGCACCGCCCTGGTCCAAGGATTATTGTCTAATTCTGGGCTGGGGGTGGTGTAGGTAGAACTTAAAGTAAAAGTGAACACAGTAATGACTGTAATGTGTGTGTGTAGGCTAGAAGAGGGCACCAGATCTTTGTCGACCGGTAGATGGAGGCATGTTTGAGACCTTCAGCTTACTATGTGGGTACTGAAATCTGAACACTGGTCCTCATAACTTCTTAGTAAGTGCTCTTCACTGCTAAGCCACCTCTCTAGACCCTGCTAACATTTAAAATGATTTATTTATTTTTATTTTATGTGTTTGAGTGTTTTGTCTGTCTGCATGTATGTGCACCACGTGTGTGCAATGCCTGTGGAAGTCAGAAGAGGGAGTGAGATCCCCTGGAACTGGAATTATAGAAGGTTGTGAGCCGCCATATAAATGCTGGGAACCAACCCCAGGTCCTCGGCAAGAGCAGCAAGTGCATTAACTGATGAGCCACCTCTCAGTGCCTGTCCCCAACTAACATTTCAAAACCATTATTATGAATGTGCGCACAGTGTTTGTGTGTGTGTGTGTGTGTGGTTTTGTTTGTGTGTATGTGTGTGCAGGTGTGTATTATGTGTCATAGCTCATGGGTGGAGGTCAGAGGACAATCTTGGGGAGTTGGCTCTCTTCCTCTACCATGGGACTGGGGCACTGAACTCTGCCCTTGGGTTTGTACAGCAAGTGTCTCACTCACCAAGGCATCTTGCCAGTCCACACTTTAAACATGCTGGGAATTTCTATATTTTAGCGCGTTTTATTTCCACCCTGTGAAGGTGCTCCTAATTATCCTTGCTTTATAGCTGGAAAAGGCAACTAAGTAACTCCTGTAACATGGAATCCTCCCACCTTACTCAGGTTGGGCCTGCAAAGCAGAACTTCACAAAATTCCTCCATTCTCAAGCACTTCATTTTGAGGGAACTGTAAACTTACATAGTTGTAAGAGTGTACCAGTACTTTGTCATGGAGACCGCTAGCCTGCAAATACTAGGCTTGTCCCCAACTAGAGCTTATAACTTAAACCAACCCATTTATATTAACTTACATTCTTCCACGTGGTGTTACCTCATCTCCGTACTGCCCATCCTACTTCCTCCACGGCTGGCTGGTGACTCTCCACGCACTCATATTCCTCCTCCTCCTCCTCCTCCTCCTCCTCCTCCTCCTCCTCCTCAGTGTCCCTGGAAATGCCGCCTATCCTCTCCCATCTAGCTATTGGCTGTTCCACTTTTTATTACACCAATCACAGCAACACCTCATCATACGCTGTACACATATTCCGAAACAGAAGAGATCCTGTGGGCATCTTGCAATCTTGCAATCCCTTCTCCCTTTCTCACCATACCTACTACACACCCGTGCTCTAGCCCCTGGAGACATTGACATTGGAGGAGGTCAAGACAGGGTCGTATCCTGGACGCTGGTGTTATCCTGGGCACTGTGATGGGCAAAGAAAGAGCAGTGAAGTGTCCAGTGTTGCCAAGCGCTCCTGCAAGGAAGACTGGAAGTGTCCCTTGGGTTTAACAGCCAGAACACCACAGGTGACCCAGGAAGACAGGGTGACAGTTGGTGAGCGGTGTACAGTAGAGTGCAGCAAGTCAGATGAGCAAAGAAAAAGGGGTAAAGAAGACATTTCTTGTGGATCTTGAATCTAGGATTAGGGGTGTTAGGGAGGGATTTCGGAGCCTGTGGAACAGTGACAGGCCTTAAGGAAGGGAGAAGAGTTGGGATTCCCAGTACAGCTGAGTCCTGGCTGGAGGAGCAAGCATGTGTAGCGGGTAGCCATTCCAGCTTTGATCTGGAATTTCCAACGCCCTTTGAGGCTTCGGTAACTGTCAGGCCTACAAGGTGGCGCCAAGAGAGGACCCTGAAGACCCGAGATCCAGGCGCACGGGCTCTCTTGGTTCCTGGACCCTGGACCCTGGAGGTAGACGGAGCAGAGTTCTCCAGAGAACACCTTTCCCAGACCCTGTAACCTATCCCTTCACTTGTGAGCTACCCCACAAAATAAAACCTCCCTTTTAGCTACACGGAGTGGCCTTAATGATTTCACCAATAGGCATGCCTGTCTTTCTGAAAAAGATGCTGGGGGAGTTGGCAATAAAACTTGAGGCTGTTCAGAGAGGGTGGTTATCGCTAGCAGGCTGCCAGGGAGGCTGCAGACATCTGACTCCTGCTAAGATGACTTGTTGGGACTTGGATGGAAAGAAGAAGCAGGGCAGGCGGGTGTGGCGGCAATTTGAGGAGTTGGCGAGAGTCCAGAGCCTTTGTAGGTAACAGGAGAGGGTTCAGCTGGCTGAGATTGATGAGCTTGAAAGGGAGCCGCAGGGGCAATGAGGCCAGTAGATGCAGACTCCTGTGGGTGGTGTTATGGCTGGGGTTACTGGGATCCAGTGATATATCTGGCTCAGATCCCAGTTCCAAGAGGTTTATGTGCTGTGACATTAAAGAAGTTACTTGCCATGACTCAAATTCCTCATCTGTGAAATGATAACCCAAAAGGGTTATTGAAGGAGGATCAGATAAGAATGTGCACAAAAAGCTTAGTGTACTGCCTGGCTGCTGGTTAATGCAAACTCATGGGATGTGTGTTTTAAGGGACACCAACTGGGTCACAAGATGCGAAGAGGACTGAGGTAGGAAAGGTCTACACAGGACCTTGAAGACAGCAGCTACCCACCGCCATTCTGTCTCTACTAGGCAACTGACATAGAAGATGTGTTTTCTGCCTTTCCTAGGCTCACGGAGCTTCAACCCAAGTTTTCTTTCTTTTTTATCCTTCTCTTCCCCCTTGTTTTTTGAGACCCCGTAGCCAAGGCTGGCTTTGAACTAGAAACACTCCGGCCTCAGAATCCTAACAGACTGTGCTTCACCACGCAAGTCTCTCTAATTGTCCTTGTGGTAATGTTCCGGAGCTCGGCCGGTCCCCAGGCATTAGGTCCTAGGTTTCCGGAGCATTAAGTGAGTCGTCTCTTGAGTGGCAGGAGTTGAGCTGACCATAAATTAGCAGGGAAGAGAAACGCGCCCAGGCGCAGTATGGACGACCTCGCTCACCTGCGCTTGGGTGGGAGGAGCTAAGCCCTGAGCTCCGCCCCAAGGCGGGCCGGCGCGATGACGTCACTGGCGCGCCACCGCAGAGCGAGTCGCGCGTCCCGGAAGCGACGGCGGTGGAGGGGGCTGGCGACTCTCTGGGACCTGTGACTTCGGAACGTCGGTGGGAGGTGGCGCGGCGTGGGGTGGGGCGGGCCTGAGGGAGCGCTCCGGGGCTCGGTGGCCCTTCCGTCCCCCTGGCCGTCCCTGCCCATCTCTCCCCTGGGCCAGCGTCCGGGTAGGTGGCGGCCATCACACCCCCGCTCCTGTGTGTTTACTGAGTCTGGCGCTCCCACCCGGTGGGGGCCGCCACCTGCTGGCCCAGCGACCTTGGGCGTGGCCTGCCTTGCGCGGCTTCGGGGGTGATGGTGGTCCAGGCCTCTGTAGGCGCTGACCTGCTAATCTCCTTCCTAGGCGCCTGTCTTGCCCCTGCCCCGGGTTCCTTTTTTCCTGGTTGTCCTATCGGGAGTTTGGTGTCCGGTCGGCCCCTTTCCAGGTGATGAATGGAGGAGCCAGGGTTAAGAGCGTGATAAGTGTTTTGCTAGGAAGAGTTCATGAACCTCTGGGAGCCCTGCCAAGGGTCTTCCGGACTACACTGAGGGTGTTGACAAAGACTTCTCAGAGCAAGAGGCACTCTTTAAGCGGACACCTGAAGGATAAATAGGATTACCAGATAAAGATGGGAGAAAGATATCACGGGACATCTTTTCACTTGGGATTACCAACTGTCTTCCTTCAACAACCTGGTTATTATGGGTTATATGTTCTTCAAAGGTTTGGGGGGCAGGGAAAGAGCGTTGAAGGGGTTCATGAACAGGCTTTATATCCAAGTGGTCCACTTCACCCCGCTGATCTTCAGCAGGAACAAAGTTTCCTTCTGTGTGAAATGGGTAGTCCCTCTTACCTTGGAGGTTTAATTATAAGTACCACATGAAATAATGCAAGGGGAAATGCGTTGAAGACTGAAGTGCATTGTAAGTGTGGGGAATTATGATTACAGGATGCAGACAGCAGCTCGGGACCTGAGTGGGCCAGAGGTGAGCCCGGGCGTGATGCCTGAGGTTCTCTCTGAGAGTCCACCTGCCCCCACCAAGTCCACAGCGTTTGATCTTTTCAACCTGGTTCTGTCCTACAAGAGGCTGGAGATCTACCTGGAACCCCTGAAGGACGCAGGTGATGGTGTTCGGTACTTGCTAAGGTACAGACTTTAGGGGTTGCTTTTCCTGTGGTCTCTCCTGCCTCTCTGGCCAGTTGGGCAGTAATTGGGCTGACTTTTCTGCTCTAGTGATGACTAGTTCTGGAGATGTTTGATCTCTGGATTTATTCAGGTCTACCTGTGTTCCAGTCCTATGCAGGAAAGGCAGGAACTGGGAACTGATCTTCATCAGGATTCTTTGTGGCTGGATAAGCTCCTTTCAGGGACTGCTAGAAAGCCTTGGACATTGGCCTACTAAAGCTTGAGCAGGCTTAGAGTTTCCCACCTCCCTTCTCTCCCAATATTGACATAATTAATATTAAAATGTTGATTTTATTTTGTTATTTTTGTTTGTGTGTGGCATTTGTATGCAGGTCAGAGGACAGCCTTTGGGAGCTGGTTCTCCTTCCACAGTGGATTCTAGGGAGCAGACTCAGGCTTGGCAGCAAGCGGCTAAGCCATCTCACCAGCAAGTTACAATTTTAAACAAACCTCAAATACAAATACCTTTGAAAAAACTGGACACCATATTCATTTGTTATGTAGGATAATGGTTCTCAATTTTTTTCCTGATTTGCTTCATTTTTCATCCACTCAGTTTTTTTCTAGTTTTCCTTTTGTTGTCTGAGATAGTGGTCTGACACTCATGTAGTTTAGGCTGCTCTCAGACTCACATCTTTCTGTTTCATACTCACAAGTAATGGGACTACAGGTGTTTGCCACCAGGCTAGCACCAACTGATTCATTGTATATTCCTGGCTGGCCTGGAACTCACAGAGGCCTGTCTGCCACTATCTCTGGAGTGCTGGGATTAAAAGCATGTATTGCCATGCCTAGCCTCTCTTTTTTCCTTAAGTGATGTATTTACTTTTTAGATTTATGTGTATGATGTATTGTCTATATATATTTATATACACCATGTGTTTGCTTGCATCCCTCAGAGGCCAGGAGATGCTGTCAGGACCCCTGGGATTTAAGTTATAGATGGTTGTGAGCTGCCATGTGGGCGCTAGGAACTGAGCCTGGATCTTAACCAGTAACATCTCTGGGTTTATTTGTGTTAAAAGTATTTTTATTTGGACATATGCCTATAATCCCAGCATTTAGGAGGTAGAGACAGGAGGATCAGAAGCTCAAAATCATCTGTAGACGGAGTTTTCTTTGGGTTGCCAGCTCTCTCTCTCTCTTTCTTGCGCTCTCTCTCTCTCTCTCTCTCTCTCTCTCTCTCTCTCTCTCTCTCACACACACACACACACACACACACACACACACATACACAAACACAAACCGACACAGAGACTTATTATTAATTATGAAAGCTTGGCCTATAGCTTAGGCTTGTTCCATTAGCTCTTATAACTTAAACTAACCCATTTATATTAATCTACATTTTGTCTTTTTTTTTTTAACTTCTCTTCCATCTTGTACCTCTGGTTTCCTCTCTGTCTCTCTCTGTCTCTCTCTCTCTCTCTGTCTCTCTCTCTCTCTCTCTCTCTCTCTCTCTCTCTCTCTCTCTCTCTCTCTCGGCCTGGAAGTCCTGCCTATACATCCTGCCTAGCTATTGGCCATTTAGCTTTTTTATTAAACCAATCACAGTGACACATCTTCACACAGTGTAAAGGAATATTCCACAATAATCATCCTTAGCTCCATAGCAAGTTTGGGATCAGCTTGGGCTACAGGACACCTTGTCTCAAAAAAACCATACCAAAAAAACCCCAAAACAAAACAAAAAGATACCCTAAATTGCAAATAAATGGCTTTGCACTGCACTTCTGCATACTCCAGTTTGTCTGTTCTTCTTCTTTTTTTTTTTTTGAGACAGTTTCTCTGTGTAGCCCCCTGGCTGTCCTGAAACTAGCTCTGTAGACTATGATGGCCTCGAACTCACAGAGATCCACCTACCTCTGCCTCCGCCTCCCAAGTGCTGGGATTAAAGGTGTGTGCCACCACCACCCAGCTAGTTTATGTCTTTTAATAAAAGCATTTGATTTCATCATCAAAATAATGTCATACCTAACATAATTAAAAACCACTCTGCAGCCTGGGGCTCTTAGTTTCCCATAGATTATGAGGAAAGGAATACCATTCTTTGCTTTTCATGACGTCAAATACATATAACCCTAAACATGTCTCAGAACCCCTGGTGGCTGCCATTATGGTAAAAGTAAAATGAAAAGATAGGTGGAAACTCAGCCCTGTCTGAAGAGTCAGAGCGTCACACTGGCAGTGACGTCACTGGCCTTCCAGAGCCACTCTCCTTGATCTGCTGACAGTTTGATTCCGGGAGACCCACAGAGCAGAGCAGCTGATCATAAAATTTTACTGTAGCTTTGGACACAGTAGCCAAACTCCAAGATTGGGTCTCTTGTCAGTCCAGTCCTCTTTACTAAAAAAAGCACTATCAAAAGCATAAACGAATGCGACAGCCACTTTCACAGCCCAGCGGTCCTTCTGCCAGCATGTAGAGACTACAGCTGGGGAGGTGCCCCTCCATCCAGCTCCAGGCTGATCTCCCCAGATCCTCAGACCGCCAAACCTAACAAGTTGGTGTGCCAAGAGGCACTACACCACCAGCAGAGGAAAGTAGGACAGGGTGTGTGTAACTTGTGCTTTGCTGAAATGGGCAAAACAGAGGGGCGCAGACGACCGGATGAGGACAAAGCACTGTTTGCCAGCAGGGATCCATTCTTTTTCTGATACTTGTTTCTCCTCTGATGTGTATGTTGTGTACCTTGTGTATATTGACCTTAGGACATGGGTGTCTTAGTTTGCTTCTTTTTATTTTAACTTATTTTATTTGTTTTTGAGATAGTCTTATGTAGCCCATACTGACTCCAACTAACTGTGGCTGAGGCTGACCTTGAATGCCTGATCCTCCTGCCTCTACCTCCCCAGTGCTGGAATTACACTTGTGCTCCCCACACTGGGTTCTAAATGTCCTTTCCACAGCTAAGCCAGCAGCACTGTGTAAACTGACATTGTCTGTCCCAAATAAACACACAGAGGCTTACATGAATTATAAATGATCCGCTAATTGCTCAGGCTTATTTCTAACTAACTCTTATATTTTAACCTAACTCATATTCCTTATTTATGTTCTGACATGTGGCAGTATCTTTATTAGCATGGCATACTCATTTCCTGCTCCCTCTGTGTCTGGCTGGCGACTTGACTCAGCCCTTCTCCTTCCCCTCATCCTTAGTTTGGTCACCCTGCCTATACTTCCTGCCTGGCTACTGGCCAATCAGCATTTTATTAAACCAATTCGAGTGACAAATTTTTACAGTGTACAAGAGGATTATTCCACAGCAGCACTGTCTTGTCCTATGAGATTTGAGTCACTTCTCTCTCCTCTCTGGGGACTTCTGTATTGTCATTTGGTGGTGGTGGTGTGTGGAAGGAGGTGTATCTCTTCTCAGTTCACACAGGTTGTGTTCCCTGGGCGCCAACTGCAATGCATGCTCTTTTTTTTTCTTCTTTTTTCCTGAGGTCTGAGCTCAGGGCCCTGTGCTTGCTGGCAAGTGCTCTACCACTGAGCTAAACCCCAACCCTTCAGTTTTAGTGTGGTAAAGTGGGTAATCTTTTTCTCCTTTTGAATCAAAGAGATAAAGTAACATGTGGGCAAAAGATGTCCGTATTGTTTTTTTCTCGATTTAAGACAAGGTCTCACTATAGAACTGGAACTCATTATGTAGACCAGCTGGCCTTGAGCTTGCAGGGATTTGCTGGCCTCTGCCTCCTGAGTGCTGGGATTAAAGGTGCCCTGTTGATGAATTTTGGGCAAATGGACTGGTGAGCTGAAAGGGTTTTGATTTTCCCCATATCTGTTATTTTCCGTGGTCCAGCAAGTGGCCTGGAGAGTGAGCTGATAATAGTCTTAGGAAATTGTGACATAAGATAAAGGAAGTTGCTAAAAGAAGAACCTTGTCAGTGTCCCTTGTGAAGGACAGAGCCTTACAAAGCATGGTGAAGCAGTGGGAACCAAGTTTCTCAACGGATGGTAGAGGTACTCTTCCCCCTGGAAGGAGGTTCTGTGGGTCTTCCAGTTTGTCACCCCAGCGTCAGTGTGTGACCTCTTGGTTCCTCCGCTAGCCTCCTGACCTACAGATGGGCCCATGTGTGTTTCTCCATGGCCCTTGTGCCCTCCTCTCCTCATGTCCAGGTCTGGCTGGCTGGCTGCGCTGCCAGGCCTCTTTCAGGCTGGAGGAATGGCTGTCTTTTGATCAGAACTCTCTCTGTTGTAGGTGGCAGATGCCTTTGTGTTCCTTGATGACCTGCCTGGGCCTCAACATCTTGTTCCTCACTTTGAACGAGGGTAAGAACTACTTCTGGAGGCCAGTGGGTTTTTGTGAATGAATGTGGGGGAAGAACCCTGATTTGGAGCAATGTGGGAGGGACCACCTCTTTGCCAGTTGAATTGCTTCTGTATTGCTTCCTTCCTGACCTGCAGTGTTCCTGATCTCCTAGGTGCCTGGTACTCCATGGGTGTCTTGATGATTTCGGTGCCTGCCCTGCTGGGCTACCTTCAGGAGGTTTGCCGGCCACAGCTGCCAGATTCGGAGCTGATGCGGAGGAAATACCACAGCATAAGGCAGGAGGATCTACAGAGAGTTCGCCTTTCCCGACCGGAGGCTGTGGCTGAGGTGAAGAACTTGTAAGTATTGAAAGGAGGCCAGGAGTGTTGGGGAGTGAGCCTGCTGCCCAGCTGCCACAGACTTCATTCTACTTAATCTCTTTACCGGGTCTGAACGGAGACACTATTATTATCCTCCACTTAGAGCTAGTGACTGAGACTCCAGATTCAGCTGCCATCACAGCTGTGTTCATTCTTTCCCCCAGAGGGACCTCTGAGGGTCTGGCTTAGGTGCCGCTTGTGCAAGCCCCTGCTGGGTGAAGTGTTTATCTAATTATCCTTTATCAGTAAAAACTCTGGAGTCAGATATTGGAGTAAGAACCTGAATGATCAGAGAAGCAACCAGTAAATGACACCCCCCCCCCATCCTTAATCCAACAGGATTGAGACCTTCTCTAAGCCTCGCCCTACTATTTCCTGTGTCTGTTCGCAGTCCTCCAAAACCTCTGTGGTTAATTTTGGTCAGCTAGTAGTTAGATCCATCCTCTGATTTTTTTTTTTTTTTTTTTTTTTTTTTTTTTTGGTTTTTTCGAGACAGGGTTTCTCTGTGTAGCTTTGCGCCTTTCCTGGAGCTCACTTGGTAACCCAGGCTGGCCTCGAACTCACAGAGATTCACCTACCTCTGCCTCCCGAGTGCTGGGATTAAAGGCGTGCGCCACCAACGCCCGGCTCCATCCTCTGATTTAAAGCAAATTTTATTGGCAGTCTTGGGAACATCAGAATGCTATCAAAATACCACACAACAGCTGGGCTTGGATCCTGTCTCTTCACCTCTGTGCAACATCCGACAACTCTCTTGCTTCTCTGTGCCTCTGGTCCCTCATCTGCCGGATGTGATGTTGGGCTTACACAGAGGATGGTTGTGAAGATTGCTTGAGTGTTCAGTGTTAGTCATCATTACCATCCTCAACATGCCATGGCGGGTGCTTTAAGGAAGCAGCTTTAAGACTGCTGAGGAATGTTAACCTTGTCGACTTCAGTGGCAGCTGGCTTTTCCTGAGCTTTTCCTTGATTCAGGCTCCAAGTGGGCTTTTGACATACAGCAGGGGTTATAACAGAACTAACATGCCCAGAAGTAGAGTCATCAGGAGTGAGGTCCAGGTATATGGGGAAACAAACAAACAAATGACACTTTTTAATGTGAAGTAATATATTTTTATGCATTTCTGTAGCTTGAGTTTTTCTGCCTGGCCCACAGTCAGGACAAATCTCTCTCACCCGCCAGTCCCACAGCCACTCAGACCCAACCAAGTAAACACAGAGACTTATATTGCTTACAAACTGTATGGCTGTGGCAGGCTTCTTGCTAACTGTTCTTATATCTTAAATTAATCCATTTCTATACATCTATACCTTGCCATGTGGCTCGTGGCTTACCGCATCTTCACATGCTGCTTGTCATGGCGGCGGCTGGCAGTGTCTCTCTCCGCCTTCCTGTTCTTTCTTTTCTCCTCTCTGTTAGTCCTGCCTATACTTCCTGCCTAGCCACTGGCCAATCAGTGTTTTATTTATTGACCATCAGAGCAATTTGACATACAGACCATCCCACAGCACATTTCTTTTTCTTTCTTTCTTTTTTTTTTTTTTCTGAGATGATCTCATGATATAGCCTTGGCTAGCCTGGAACTCAAAATGTAGAACAGGCTGACTTGAAACTCAAAGAGATCTTCATGCCCCTGCCTCCCAAGTGCTGGGATTAAAGGTGTGCACCAGTATGCTTGACACTGAAACAATATTTTAATATCTGACAAGAGGCCCAGAAGAATGAAACAGTTCCGTATACCACTCATACAGAGCAGTTACTAACATTGTCACACTGACTTTAGCTTTCTATTTTTTTTCCCTTTAACCATTTGAAAATTATAAACAGCCCTCTGTTCACTCCCAACATTTCAGCATTTTTCCTGCGATCAAGGACATTGTCTTATGTATTCCCAGTAGAACAGTTTGAATTAGGATATTTATATTGATATATTAGTATCTTTCTTTGCTGCATAGCTCATAATCACATTTTTGCCATTTGTATTGATGAAGTTTTTTTAATATTGCTTTCCCCTGGTCCAGGGTCCAATTTAGAATCATACATTACATTGAAGGTTTTATCTTCCCTGTACTGCTAAGACTAGATCCAAGACCTTGGCTACCAAGCACCTCAGTCCTCACACTTAATTTCTGTGATCTGTTAACGTGGGGTGAGCGGTTCCACGTGACCTTAACGTACTTGATGGAGCACAAGCTCACTGTGTTGTTGTGTGTATGTGTATAAAACAGTTTGTGTTACGCCGTTCCTTGTTAGATTCAGGGTACATGTTTGAGCAGGGCTGACAAGTGGAGTGTCCTAGTCTATGTGAGAGCCACACAATGTCAGGAAATACTAACTGGGTCACTTGTTTAAGGCTTCTCTATGTAAATTAATGTTTAGCCTTGGTTGTTAGTAATCTGTGGAGAGATACATTGAGACTGAACTATCTTGTTCTCATCAGCTTCCACTCACCTGCTGTAAAAGCCACTGGTGGGTCCTACCTTCATGAGTTTGTTCCATGGTGGTGGAGAAGTCGTTCTCTGCTCAACATTCCATTTGCATTTATTTTCTGGCATTCTGCGGTGGGGAAGTGTGCTTCTCATTTATTGTCAGTATGAATGCACAGGTTATTTCACTCAGCAGGGTCTAATCTATTACGGTCCTTCCTTCCATCTTGGAGTGCCCTTGGTTTGGCAGTGGGACCCCTTGAGCTGGTTTTTGTCTTCTTTCATTATAGCCCCATCATTTTTCAGTGCTGCCTTACTGGGTGGCAGCGCAGAATATTCACATTTGTCTAATTTTCCCTGTTCCAGCTCTAGAAGCAGCCGTGTCTCTAATGAGCCCTATGGGCAAGGAGGGCACTGAGTCTACAAAGTGGTTCCTCCCAATTGCCATAAATAAAAAAACAGCAGGGACCTTACCTGTTTCACCTCAACAAGGGCCTCCCAAAGGAGGTTGACATGGACTGGAACACTTTGCCAGACCATCTCCCAGCACAAGTATTTACAGACGGTGGCCACTGCTGGCTAGCTGTGCCTGTGAAGCCCAGCCTCTGCATCCTCATCGCTTCTATACTCCTGGATGGGTACATGGGCTTGGGAGGGGCAGGGCTTGTCCACTCACAGAAGCTCCTGTGTCCACAGCTTGATTCAGCTGGAAGCCTTCCTGACCCGCCTGTGCTGTACCTGTGAGTCAGCCTACCGTGTGCTACACTGGGAGAACCCCATGGTGTCCTCACAGTGAGTGGGCCCTTCCTTTCTACCCGCTGCCCTGTAGGAACCTGTGGCTTGAACACCACCCCACCCCCATCCCCGCCAAGTGAAGCCAGCTACCTTGAAAAGGCTTCTGCCCCACCCACCTCAGGAGAGGAGCACACCATGGCCCTAGGGTGTGGGTCTGCACATATGCTTTTGAGCCTAAATGATTGCTTCTGTGTGGGTGCCATTTTAAAAGATACACCGTAACAGAACTCGAATAATAGGCAAGTAACTCACTGTGTAATCTACCACCCTGCTGTAACAGCTGAGCTCATGTTCAGCCGCCTTCTGGAGCTGCTCATGTGCCTATCAGCTTCATGTTGCTTTTTGGATTTGTTTATTTAATTATATATATGTAATATATGAGTGTTTTGCCTGCATGTATGTATGCGTGTGTGTATACCCTGAGGGTGCTGATAATCAAACATGGTCCTCTATAAGAGCCCAAAGTGCCCTAGGCCAATGAGCCACCTCTCTAGCCTGTGTGTGTGAGATCTCTCTCTTCATTAATTACATCATAAGTGGTTACAACAAAGTCTTTGGAATTATTTTGTAATGTGGACTGTGAATGATTGTAATTTATGGAAGTGTTCTGTTATATATTTAGATAAGTTCTACTTTTCATTACTAGCCTTACAGTGAACATTTTGATGGACTTAGTTTTAATTTTTTGAAAAATTTTTTAGTGAACTTAAAAGATGAAATTGCTGCATACATGGAATGCATATTTTTGAGGCTTTCCTATATCAATAATGGCTATAATGTCTGTCTCGTCTTCACTGTGTGCCAGGCCCATGCTCAGAGGTTCCTGTTGTCTGTCTTTTTCTAGTGATCCTGTGGAGTAGATGCTGTTTAACCTGTACTTTGTAGGTGAATGAAGTAATGCTTGAGAACCAAGGGACTTGTCACTGAGACAGTGGCAGAGTTTGTCTCATGCTCCAGTCTGTGTCTAGACTTCAGGCCTAGACCCTTCCAGCAATGGCAGCTGAGCCAGCACCATGGACTCCCTGCTTGAGACACAGTGTGGTTTCACTGGTGTCACTTGCTAGACACCAACAACTTGGCACTTCTGAGTACTTCCTCAGCAGTTCCACACTGGTTTGATTGGCAGGTCTTGCCAGTTTGTGCCCAGAGCTGTTTCTCACCTGGTGCTCCCCGTCACTTCCTCCTGATCTTGGACTTTGTGTTCATCCAGGTTCTATGGCGCTCTCCTGGGCATGGTTTGC
The DNA here is from genome assembly GCF_049852395.1 of Peromyscus maniculatus bairdii. Lineage (NCBI taxonomy): Eukaryota > Metazoa > Chordata > Mammalia > Rodentia > Cricetidae > Peromyscus > Peromyscus maniculatus. The sequence goes on from NC_134852.1 coordinate 194,481,061, forward strand.
ATGCTGTACCTGCTGCCTCTCTGCTGGGTCCTTGCCCTTTTAAACAGCACGCTCTTTCTGGGAAACGTGGAATTCTTCCGAGGTAAGCCCCAGAGAGCCTGACAGCTGGGCAGAGGCCCACCCTGAGCACCTGTGTAGGCTTCCTGCTTCTGTATGTTTGCTGTGCTTGCCACAGGGGCCAGCTTTGCACCGGGGTTCTCTGGGAGTGTGCTGGGGTTGGGTGTCTGACCGTGCTCTAAAGTGGCTGCCATTAGAGGGTTCCCTCTCTTTTTTGGGGGGGGTTTTCTCTGTGTAGTTTTGGTGCCTGTCCTGGATCTCACTCTGTAGACCAGGCTGGCCTCGAACTCACCGAGATCCACCTGGCTCTGCCTCCTGAGTGCTGGGATTAAAGGTGTGTGCCACCGCCGCCTGGCTTCCCTTTCCGTTTTTTTTTTTTTTTTTTTTTTTTTCTTTTTTCTTTTTTCTTTTTTAAAGATTTATTTATTTATTATGTATACAGTATACTGCCTGCGTGTGTCTCTGCAGGCCAGAGGAGGGCGCCAGATCCCATTACAGATGGTTGTGAGCCACCATGTGGTTGCTGGGAATTGAACTCAGGACCTCTGGAAGAGCAGCCAGTGCTCTTAACCTCTGAGCCATCTCTCCAGCCCCCCTTTCCGTTTTTAAGGCAGATCCATCACTGCTTACTGATATGGTGGCTTGTAGAAGATAAAAGAGGGGTCTTTCCCCTAAATTGCTACCTACTCTTGCACTGTGGCCACCTGGAGTGGCTGCCACATCTCCGTGTGACCCCGAGTCTGCTGTCTGGCTTCTGGATGCTGGGCAGTCTGGAGTGGCCCTGTGCTTGGTGATTGCTCTCCTTGCTTTCCCTCTGTCCTTAGTTCACGGTCACTTGCTGGAGTGACTCTGGAGCAGAGGGGTGAGTGCTGATAGAGAACACTCCTGGAGTGCCACTTACTGGGTCTCTGGGAAGTTCCCTCCAGAGTTCTTTCTGGAGTTTTTCCTTTTTTTCAGACAGGGTCTCACGTTGTAGTCCTGGCTCACTGGAATCTTTTTATGTAGACCAGACTGGCCTTGAATGCACAGAGATCTACGTGCTTCTGCCTCCCGAGTGCTGAGGTTAAAGATGTGGTATGCACCACCACCGCCCATTTACCGTGTCTCTCGTCACCTCTGACCCTGTTCTCCATTCCCTCTGCAGTGGTGTCTGAGTACAGGGCTTGTCTGCAGCGGCGGATGAACCCCAGGCAGGAAGAGTGTGCCTGTGAGGGTTCAGCACTGCAGGAGGCCGGGGGAAGGAGTTCTCTGCTGGACAGCACACCTGACCCTACACCCACAGAGGTGAGTGTCCTGCCGCTGGCAAGTGGGTCCTCCTCCCTTTTTGTATTTTTTTCCTCCCTCTTGTTTATAAGGCATAGCTTCTGGGCTGGGGCTGGGGAGCTTTCCTGCCTAGTCTCTGGGATGCTTAGTAATAAAAAGTGCAATGAAACGGCCGCCTGGGCCTTTCTGAGCACTTGCTCTGTGCCCGGTGCTGTGTTTAGTGCCCGTGGGGTGTGAGCACTTGCTCTGTGCCCGGTGCTGCACTAAGTGCCCCGTGGGGTGTGAGCACTTGCTCTGTGCCCGGTGCTGTGTTTAGTGCCCCGTGGGGTGTGAGCACTTGCTCTGTGCCCGGTGCTGTGTTTAGTGCCCCGTGGGGTGTGAGCACTTGGTCTGTGCCCGGTGCTGTGTTTAGTGCCCCGTGGGGTGTGTCTTGGGGATGGGGATGAGATCATTTCCAGTGGCACAAGAGAAGGCCGAGGCACAGAGTGGCTGCCAAGGCTCTCAGCTCTTAAACCGCTGAGTCTTGGGTAGGCTCTGACAGTGAGTTACTGTGGGTCCAGCGGAGTCTTGTTCTGTGGTCATGCCTGTGGGGTTAGAGGGTTCTCTTCTTGTGATTGCCTCTTTCCTGCAGCTGTGCAGTTTGCTGGGGCGGGGACCAGGGGTGTTGGAGCCTAGCCACTGGCTCTCAGCAGGTGGCTCTCTACCCTAGGGACCAGGGTTGCCAACCCTTTTGCCATAAGTTTTTCTTCCTAGGACCTCACGCCAGGCAGTGTGGAAGAGGCTGAGGAGGCTGAGCCAGATGAAGAGTTCAAAGATGCAATTGAGGTGGGTGGCCTTCTCCCGGTCCCCTCGACTGACCAGGCCAGATGTTGGGTGGGCTGAGAGCTGTACTTTTTGTTTTTTTATTTTTTTCCCTCTCATCCACATGGGAAGCCAGAACTTGATCTGAGCTGGAAATTCACTGGTTGAAAGAGTGCCCCTGGCCCTTCCTCCTCTCCTCGTCTGTCTCGAGAGCCCAGGGCAGGGCTGGCTCTGCTAGCCTATGTAAACCACTGTTGTGGGGTGGTGGTTTGTCACCTGGCCTTGAGGTTATGGTGTCGGGGGGTGGGGGTGGGGCGTGTTTGGAGGAGGCGCCTGCCCTGTGCCTCTGCCTGTCTGTAGACTGAGTTCCATAGATGTCCCTTTGGGAGGGTGGAGAAAGTGGTTGCCTGGCCAAGTGCTGGTTCAGGGGAAGTTCAGCAGCCTTGATTTAGACAGTGATTTAGATTGGTAGTGTGAAGACCTGTTTTCTTTGGCTTGTAAACTTTTAAAATAGTTCTTTGAGCCAGTGTTTGAAACAGGGTGGATGTCAGTTAGAACTGTAGACTTGGTACTTTCCTAGCATCTCAGAGTCTGCAGCAGTCAGTATAGCTGAGGGGCCATTGTCTCCTGTTGGACAAGTCACAAGATTGCTCATCTGGGAGAGGTGCTTGTTGCCAAGTCTGATGGTCTGAGTTTGGTCCCCAGAACCCTCATGGTGGAGGGAGAGACGTGACTCTGGAAAGTGTCCTCTGAGAGGTTGTTGGAAGAGCAAGAGGCTTGTGATTTTAACTGGGCCCTGCTATACTGCTGACTTGCCCCTCAGACCCGCCCAGTCCCTTTCAGCTGTGACTGCGAGAGATTTCCTCAAGTTGGTGATGGCTGTAGGCTTCATCTGTGGAAGATGGAGATAGCATGGCAGGGCTTTCCAAGCGTTTTTGTTCATGACCCAAGTAAGGAACACATTTTTAGATCCAGACCCAGTTCACCCTTAGTTCTGTAGAGTGTGTGGAACTTAAGTGAAACACAGCCCAAAAGACTGTTGTGAGGGATATTTCCTTTCCTGCTCTGTCCTCTTGAACTGTATATGACCAGCGGCAATAGAGTCTCGCCAAGCTTTCTCTAAGCTTCCATGGGTCTGGGCTGCTTCCAGAGAGCCCACCTATTGCGCTCACCCTGCGGGAAGTACTCAGGGCTCGGGATGGCACAGCAGTTTCCCCTGCCTCTCCTGCTCTCCCTTCCTGCCAGCTCTCTCTGTTTTCTCTTCTTCTTCTTCTTCTTCCCCGCACCCTGGGAGGCAGGAGACCCACCTGGTGGTGCTGGTAAGTAGAAGCGGGGTGCAAGGGGCAGGGCTGGTTAACTGGGCCACACTTCATGGGCCACCATGCCCAGGTGCCTCTGCATGCAGGACCTGGGCTGTTGTAAGTGATGAGCGGGACTGGAATACGCTCTTCCCACAGGAGGATGATGAGGGCACCCCGTGCCCAGCAGAGGATGAGCTGGCCCTGCAGGACAATGGGTTCCTCAGTAGGAATGAGGTGTTGCGCAGCAAGGTGTCCCGGCTTACAGAACGGCTCCGCAAGCGCTATCCCACCAACAACTTTGGTATGGCCGAAGAAGTGGATTGGAGGGGGGTGTGGCTAGGGCGGGTGGACACCTGGGCCACAGGAGCAGAGTCCAAGAATTGTGGGCACTTGTAAAGATGTCCATGGCACCTTGGGGAATGTGCAGATGTCTCAGGACGTGTGAGTGTGGCATGAGTGTGGGTCTCTTCATGCCCACCTCTCATTGTCGAATATTAGCTGACAGGAAGAGAAGGTACCCTTGGCCCAGGCTACAGAGAGCTGTGATCCCTAGGCGACAGAACTTGACAGCAAATACTAGCTCAGCCAGTGTCCTTGGGCAAATTATGCCTCAGTTTCCCCTTCTGTAAGAGAAAGTTCTTGTTGGGTTGTTGTGGATGGCATGCCAGTGCATGCCAAGAGTTAGCACAAGGCCAGGCTGGCTCTTAGTAACTGGGTGCTGTTCGTGTGGGAGGTGCTGGCTGGGCCTGTGTGTCCCTGAGAGCCTGTCTCGGTCATTGTGACCTGGCTATCTGCAGTAAAGGGTACCTTCTTCTGGGTATGGAGTTTGCTGAGGTCACTTGCTGCCAATGTTGTAGTTTGGATAATGTGCATTTTGGGGGGTTGTGGGTAGATCAAGGACAGAGTTTGAAGGGTGGGTCTGACTTAGAGCACAGCTTGGGGACCAGGCTCTGATATGGATAAAGTCCTCGTGAGAGCCTAGAGTAACCGGTGACTGAGAGTCACTGTGCCTTTGGCTTGAGCGTTCCAGTGTTTAGTGAGATGGAGGGAGGGGAAATCCCTGGATTTATCTTCAGGAGTTTGAGGGACCTCTGGCCTGCCTTCCTGCCCCTGACTCGTGGTGTGGTTGTCTTTTCAGGTTAGGTGTCTGTCCTGGACCTGCTGGTTTCTTTCGTGTGTCACTATCCCTAAGCACTGAGGATCCCTTTTATTTGTGTTGACTCCTGTCCTTGACAGACACACTCTAGGCTCAGGGGCCTTCCATAGACACACTGTCATTTCTCAGGTGGATGTGGTGGGGCAGGCAGATCCTCTGGGCCCAGGAGCAGCAAAGGGATGTTTGCCTCAGACGTCTCTGCCATGGTCCCCCCGGCTCCACAGTCTTCCTTCCTTGGCCCCAGGGAGTCTCTTTTTAGCAAGAGCCGTGGGTAATCCTGGCTGGACTAGAAAGGAACTTTACTGTTAGGGTCACACATGTTACCCACGAGTCACAGCTGTGCCCTCTGCTGCTGATTGCTGCCCTTCCGGATCATAATAGCCCAGAACCCGTTTTCTCCATCTGCCATCTCTCCTGACATCCGCCCCTTGACTGCCAGTCACCACCTGAGCTGCTGTTGGCTGTTGTGCCGCTGTCTGGAGCCCCTCCATCCCGTCACCTTGGTGACTCATGTTGTGCCGCTGTCTGGAGCCCCTCCATCTCGTCACCTTGGTGACTCAGGAAGGTGGTGGTCCTGCTTGCCAGCAGTGCTTGAGAATTCTGTCTCCCTCCGTGTCATGTGGAAGGTGCCTGGTTTCACACTCCTCTTGGAACCTTCTGAAGACAGAAAGCAGGAGTGTGCATTTCCTAGAGGCCTATCTGTCCCTCAGCTGTGTTTATTTGTAAGGAAACATTATGAAAGGGTCACATATGGTGGGCTTCACTGAGGACACCTGAGTCAGGTCCCTGATGGCTTGGCTAGATTCCAGGGAGGAGAGTCTCTGGGTGCTCCTTGGTAATCTGCCAAGCTTGTGAGTCAGGGTGCGAGACCACTCAGTGTTGGGAGGGTGCAAGAATCGGAGCTGTGGGTAGCCTGGTGGCAGCTGCTCCTAGGGGTGGACACCTTTTCTTGTTCTGAATCCAGACCTTCCTCTCTGTACCCAGCTGAGATGCTGGGCTGTGCCAGGCGGGGGTCCTAGTGTCCCAGTTAGAAGAGTCAGGAGCAGTCCGGGGTGAGTGGTCCGGGCTGGGCCACAGCTGAGCTGCTGCCTTTGTTTCTCAGGGAACTGTGCGGGCTGCGCTGCCACCTTCTCGGTGCTGAAGAAGAGGGTAAGTTGGTGCTGTGTGCTTGGGGCAGTGTGCTGTGACTGCTTGTGTGGGACTCGGGAGAGCCATCAATGGAGTCTGGGTCTCGGGTCACAGGGCCAGTGCATCCCCCCTGCTTCAGGCCCGCACCCTTACCAGCCCCTGCGGGCTGTCCGGCCTCGTTCCCACCCTCTCCATCTTACAGGACGATGGGACGATTGGAGGGAGGAGGTACTGGGCTGTCGGGTGGGCTCCCGAGGGTGGGCTCTGTCTGACCTTGGCGTTCTTGTTGACAGCGGAGCTGCAGCAACTGCGGGAACAGTTTCTGCTCTCGGTGCTGCTCCTTCAAGGTGCCCAAGTCCTCCATGGGGGCCACAGGTGAGGCAGGCAGTGGGTCAGGGCGGCCGCCCTGGGAGGGGGGGGCGTTCCCCACGGAGGAGACCGCCTGGTTGACTCTTACTTTCATTACCTCGGAAACATTTTTAACAAAGTCAAATTATTTCTCTTCCTCTCCTAAAAGCTGTACATGTTTGTTATGAGTAACACGTGTGGATGAGCAGAAGGAAGAAAATCCTCCCATGTGTCCCAGGCAGGGTGTTGGGTGTGGGCCTCTCTGTCGCTGGCATGTAGGTGGCATGAATGTGCTTTGGTGTTCTTGAAAACTGGGGTTATATTTCACTTCCTGCCCTGTGCTGTGTTGTGATGTTGGGCAAGCTTTTTCCCTTCTGATCTTACAAGTAGCACATGCTTGTTAACTGTAAAATTTGGATATTATTATAAAGAAGAAAGGAAGAGAAAAGTGATCCTGTAATCTTACCACCCAGAGATTTTTAACCACCGTTAAAACGTTTAGGGAAAATTTCCTCTGGTATTTTATTTAAAAAAAAAAAAAAAAGGCTTAAAAAAGGTTTTTTTGTTGATGCCAGAAGAATTTCCAATGCACAGGACACCTGGGAGAGGCCTGCCGTCGGCATCAGAGCCCCAGTGCTCCGGCGTGACCGGGGCAGGGAATGCGCTGGGTCAGGGAGGTGTGGGCTGGCCGTGGGTGGTCTGTCTACGGACTGGGGCCCAGTCAGTTCCGTATTGGCGCCTTGAGCCTAAAGGGTACAAAGAACCGTTTCACCGCGTTCTTCTTCCTTTCCAGCTCCTGAAGCCCAGAGAGAGACGGTGTTTGTGTGTGCCTCCTGTAATCAGACCTTGAGCAAGTGAGAAGAGAAGAGAGAGGCCAGACTCCCTTTGTCCTGGGGCCAGCAGTAGACCCTCCTCTCCCAACCCCGGTCCTCTGAGGCGTGTGCCGGGCAAATGTAGCTGACAGCTAGGTCCCTCCTGCCTTCCCCTGCTGCCTCCAGCTGGGCTGGTGATCCGCTAAGGCCCACGGGAGAGGAGTCCCTGGAGCTGTTTGCCCTGAACCGCCCTGTGCCCTGTTGGTTCTGGACTGGCCAGAGAATGTCCACCAGAGGGCGGAATTGAGCACAGCCTGCTCTCGTCTGAGCTCTGATGGTCAAGGCCAGACTGACTAGGCCTTAGGCTCTAAGAGACCTGAGGTGGGGAAAGAGGTTCTTCCCTGTTGAGTGCTGGCCGGCTAAGCCCCAGAGAGCCTGCAGGATGACTTAGACACCATGGCCTGACTCTGCCCTTTGAGAAGCCTCGGGAGCTGTTGTTTTCTAGACATGATTGGAGTTCCCAGGTGCCCAGGGGAGAGTGCACATGAGGGCACTGATCCAGTCTCTCAGTGTCGAGTGGATGGTAGCGTGGGGAAGCTCTGTCTACAGGATCTTATCTCCCATGACTCTCTGGTGTCCTCAGCCCTGCTGGGATGGCTGCGGGACCCTCACATCACTCCTGCTCCTGCCCTGGGTCTAGGGCACCCCACCTCTCTTCTCTCACACTGCCACCTCTCCGTAACCCTTACCCCATAGAACATGAGGCCAGGGGAGTGGAGCAGAGATTCTGAAAGCCCTTGGCCTTTGAGGTCCGGGAAAGGGTAGGACTTGATGGGCTGGCTCTTAGAGTCCAGGGCTGTTCCTGGAGAACAGTGTCCACTGTGGTATAAGGTCACATGATTAGTTTTATGTTCCCTCTGATCTGCCAAGGGGGCCCTGTGCCTCTTCTTAAGCCATGAGCTGGCTCAGGCCCCCTTTCCCTGGAGCTGCCCTGTCTTTTCAAAGTATTTATTTATTTATTTCATGGTTCCTGGGAGCATGCAGCGCAGGGCTGGGGTGAAGATGAGGGGCTTCTGCAGGACCTTGCATCTGGGTGTGGGATGAGTGACTCCCGTCTGAAGCCCTCTTTGCTGATTGGCCATATACAGAGCAGTGAGGGTTTGGCAGTGCGGACCAAGCAGGTGAGGTGTACCCTTTGTCCTGGTGAGCGAGCATTACCTCTGTGCTTATTTATTCTGGAGAGCAGTGTAAAGGAACTGTATGGAGAATTGTCAATAAAAGGCCCCAAGCTTACGCTTTTGTCCTGTCCTTGTGCCAACACTCGCCATCGGGGGGGGGGGGGGGGGGGGACGACCCAGGTTTCCTAGTGCTGTTCAGATTTTTCGCTTTGCCAAGGGTGGGCTGTGGGGCGGGTCTTTGCACACTCTGTGGCAGTGCCCGTGTGCTGCTGCCCGGTCTGTGAGGGAGCCAGACCCAGTGGAAAGCTGTGCCCTGTGAACAGGAGGGGCAGGCTTTGTCTTGTGACCAGAGTGAGGGCCGTGGATTGAGGTTGGGACCAGAATTTAAATACTAAACAATGCAGGCTTTAGAATGGAGAAGTCGTAGCTACCCCCTCTCCTTCCCCTGCAAAGCCAGAAAGGCCCAGCCCCGCGGGAGGGAGGCTGAGAGCTGGTGGGAGAGGTTGCTTGGAGAGGTGAGGTGCAGGTGGCCCCTGTGATCCCAGCGAGGCGGGGTGGACTGGGTGCCGGGCACTGCCTGGGCACTACACACATTGTGTTAGTGCCAGTGACAAGCCCAAGGGGCACTGCTCTTCTCACAGTAAGACGGCAGTGCCTAGCACAGTGGAAGCCGGCTCCAGGTCAGCCCACCTATCGTGGACCTCCTCTGTGTCATCCTGCAGCCTTGGGACATGCACCTCTGTCCTGTGTCCTTACAGCAGTCATCTTTTTTTTTTCTTCCCCCTTTAAGCCAGAGGATAATATAAAATCATTTTTTAGAGGAGAGTGTCAGGGAGAGTCCTGGGATAGTCTGAAACAGTTGATGCCATCCTGTTGAAAGGAGACTGTCATTGCTCAGGAAGGCTGGCTATAGGGTGTAGTGGAAGATGTAAGGAAAGGGGTTTTGCCCTTTTTGTTTCCTGGAGGCCCCTGTGAGAATGGGTGGGGGAGGCTGTCTTTAAATGCAGGTTCTATTGAGAGCAGGGCCACCAGGTTTCACCAGGACTGGTGACATTGTCACCATGGAGCTCATGGTACAGAGAATTCAAAGTGGCATGACAGACAGCTACCCTTTGTGGAATTAGACACATGCCAGTTTGATCTTGGGCATCCAGGAGGAAGGGACAGATAGCCAGGGTACAGTCCTGGCACCTGGCAGGGCAGGTCTGGAGGCCTGGCTCCAGCCGGCTTGGGCTTAGGTCTACTGAGGTTTTTGTGGTCTGGAGTGCTGATGCCTTTGGAGAGTCTTGGCATACCTGGAACAGGCGATGGTTTGGGGTAGGGGGGTCTTCTGTATGAGCCAAATGAAGCTCCGTTTTCATTCCTTTTTCAGAGGTCTGTGTCTGTCTGTCTGTCCACAGCTGGCCCTGTTCATGGGTCACTTTGCCAGGCTGAATGCTGAGTCAGTAACTCATTTTAATGTCCACAACACCACAGGTGCATCTAATTGGTGGGTATTTTAAATGGGTAAATAGAGGCACAGGGAGGCTAAGTGACCCACCCAAAATGGAATGGGAACTGTGCTGCAGGTGTTCGTAGCAGCCGTGGCCTAAGAAGCTTTGGGTAAAGGTCACACTCTGGGCAGCTTCCTCACATTCTGGTCCCCACTCTAAGGAGCTAGCCACTGAGCAACAAGAAGGATCTGCCCACTGAGCACCACCGCCTTCAGTCCCTAGCAGAACAGAGCTGGCCTTGTGGCGATAGCCCCTACCTTCCCCAGCTCCCCGTGACCCCAGCTCCTGCCAGCAACACCCCAACAGCACATTCCATTCTCTGGCACTGTTGGTGGCTGGGGATTCCGGGTTCCTTTGGCTGTGAGCCTTCTCGGGGCTCCAGCAGAGCCTGCTGTCTGGGCTGGGACCCTGGGCTCTGGCCACACACATTCCAGCAACAAACACCCCCACACTAGATTTCCCAAGGAGTGAACTTTAGCCAGGATTACAGCTGGCTGTACAGCTGTGGGATGTGAGCTTGCTTTGTGGAGACCTGAGGCTGGATTATGGTCGGGGTGAGGGGAGGAATGTGTGGGACTTGGTGGCTCCGCGGCCTCTGTCCAGGCCCTTGCAAGTGTCATCAGAGCAGCTTCCAGAGTCTTCACCATTGTTTAGCCCACCTCAGACCCACCTCTGTGGAAGATAGGAAATGGTCCTCTCTTTGTGTTCATGGGGGAGGTTTGAGACAGGCTTTCTCTGTGTAGCTTTGCGCCTTTCCTGGAACTCACTTGGTAGCCCAGGCTGGCCTCGAACTCACAGAGATCCGCCTGCCTCTGCCTCCTGAGTGCTGGGATTAAAGGTGTCTGCCGCCACCATCTGGCTTAGTCCTCAGACTTTTAAACTGTAGGCTCTGACTCCATGTGGTGCCCTGTAACTGGATGTGGGGTTGTGAAAAATTTGGTAACAGTAAAAGGTTTTGGAACACTGAATAACCAAAAATTCACTGAAAATCAAACGTGTAACTCAAGGTGGGAGGCATCTCTAGGGCACTGTCCTCTGCACTGTACTACACAACACACACCCTGTGGTCTGTGCATCCCCAGATGCCACACAGCCAGAGAATGCTGCTTGAGACACCCCAGCTCAGATGAGAGAGCATTGCGTGTGTGCATGACGAAGTTTTTACTGAATGTTCCGTTCCTGCTCTTACAGGAACATAATGGTTTACAGAAAACAAGGACTTAATATTTGATCCGTCAGCATGTAAATATCATCAAATTAGTATGTCTTTGGATTGCATTAGGTTGGAATATTTGATTTTAAGAAATGAACGTTGGCGGCCTAGTGAGAGGGTTCACTAGGTAAAGCCTTAGCTGCATAGGCTGGATACCCGAATTTGATCCCTGGAACCTATGTTCAGAAGTCAGGTGTGGTGCCTTTGTGATCTCAGCACTCCTGTAGTGAAGTAGGAGGAGACAGGAGAATTGCCCTGGAGCACACACACAGCAGCCTGACCTAAACTCGAGACCCTGCCTCAACAAGGTTAAAAGAGAGAACCAATTCTCCGGCCTCCACACATGTACATACACAAGTAACAAAATTTAAAAAAGAAAAGAAAATTACTGACCTTAGTTTCATAAAAAATTGTTTAATGATTTCATTTGGATCAGGGGTCAGGATAGAATTTCAAATAGTTTATGAAATGTCTCTAAACATACTTCTGCCATTTTGTACTGCGTGTGTGTGTGTGTGTGTGTGTGTGTGTGTGTGTGTGTGTGTGTGTGTGTGTGCAGAACAGCATTCTCAGTGTTGGTGATTATAAATTCAAAACTGATTATCTAAAAAAAAGTGTTATTCATCCTAAAGTATCAAACAGCTACAATTTAATTCCTTATGTAAATGCAAGTACATTGTTCCATTAGTGTGCAAATTTGCTTTCATCCCTTAAGAAGTGGTGTGTGTATGCCAAAGGATTATTTTGAAATAGATTTATGGCTTATTATCAGTAAATGTTTGATTTATATACCCATTTCACATAACTATGCTTGGAAACAAGTAAACATTTCTTGGGTGAAAGGTTGTGGGTGGGAAGTGTTTAAGAAGTCCTGGGTAAGCCAGATGGTGGTGCACACCTTTAATCCCAGCACTCAGGAGGCAGAGGCAGGCAGATCTCTGTGAGTTCAAGGCCAGCCTGGTCTACAGAGCAAGTTCCAGACCAGCCAGGGCTACACAGAGAAACCTGTTTCTGAACAATAAAATAAAGTCCTGGGCAGTGGTTAAGAGTTTGAGGTCCAACCTAACTCCACCAGGTATGTTGTGCAGACGCAAACAAGGACCTCAACTTCTCTGGGCTGTAGTCACTGGTACCAAAATGAGCTACCTCTTGCTGGACGGTGGTGGCGCACACCTTTAATCACAGCACTGGGGGGCAGAGGCAGGTGGATCTCTCTGAGTTTGTGGCCAGGTTGTTCTACATAGTGGAGTTCTAGGCCAGTGAGGGCTACACTGTGAGATTTATCTCAAAATGGCTGCTAGAGGGTTTAAATTAAAATACAAAAGTGTGGGCTGGAGAGATGGCTCAGAGGTTAAGAACACTGGCTGCTCTTCCAGAGGTCCTGAGTTCAATTCCCAGCAACCACATGGTGGCTCATAACCATCTATAATGAGATCTGATGCCCTCTTGTGGTGTGCAAATGTGTGTGTAGATAAAGTACCACATAAAGTAAATCTTTAAAAATTAAAAAAACACTTAAAAATTCAAAAATGCTTTGAGTGGTACCTGCTGCTCAGCATGACCTTGGCAGTCATGGGTGTCTTTTCCCAATATTGGCTTATATGCCACCTAGGGATATATTTCTGAAGCAGACAAACCTCCAAATGCAGTTTCTGTAATTCTGGCTTTAGATAAGACACCCCTGCTTCTCCCTGCCATCTTGTCAGTCATGTATCTCTATTGAATAAAGAATCAATTAGGAATTGTACTGAGCACCTACTGTGTGCAAGCATTGTTGGATTAATAAAAGTACTAATAACCACTAACAACCATTTACATCTGGGCATTATGTCCAGGCACTTGTCATGGACTTGGCACCACTCTGTCACCCTGGGGAGCAGGTAGTATACTCAGTGTCACCTGGTCACTGATGCGTAGGACTGGAGGCCAGAACTGGACTGCCTTTCCCTCCTCACCATGAGTGTGTGGTCCCCTGCTCCAAGTCGCTCCTGTTTTGTGTGAGAATTTTGTGTATTCAGGTGAAAACTTGACTTCCTTTGCTCTCTTGCAAGTAGGAGGGTGGTCATGTGACTTCTCCTGGCCTGGAGCTGGAATGGAAGTCTACCAGGTGGGCCTGCTTGCCCACTACTTTTCTGCTCAGGAGGGGTGGAGGCTTCTCACTTAGCTTTATGCCTTGCTGTCTGGAAGGGGCTGGGAGTTGGGAAGAGAACTGTGCTGTAATGGTAAGAACTGCGGATGTCTGGAGCCTCGGACATCCCCAACGCACACCTGCCTACCTCTACAACTTTTGTGTAGAGTGGTCCCATGTGCCAGAGGGATTCAGTTCTGTTCATGTGAACAGAGGCTTGCCTTCACTGGTTCCCTGAGTCCAGGTGTGGGCTCCTGCCGACTGTGAAGGAAGTCATTGCAGCCAGCAGGACTGGGTGAAGAAAACTGGCCTGGGCCTTGCAGAACCTCCCTGGTCTTTCTATTCCAGAAGGGATTCTAAGCAGGCAGAGAACAGAGCAGGTGGGGCCCAGGGCCAGGTCCCTTTTTGGAGTGGTGGGGAGAGCCTTCCTGGACTGCATGGAATGGGCTAAGGCAGCCCTCTCCTACCGCCACTCTGGGCCGCCAGCACCTGACAGAGCTCAGCATTGTGCTTTAGCCCGAGGTGGCCTGAATCCTGTGTGCTTGGTGGAAAAATAATCTCTGCCTGGTGGACCAGAGAAGTGCCTGTAAATATTTGGTGAGAGCAGGAGGCCAGGAGACAAGGAGCAGATTCAGGAGCTGGGCATGCTGGGCAGGGTTTGGGCAGGGTGGGTGGCAACATCCTCCTCTGACGGAGGAGGAACAATTAGGCCTCTGCTGCCTGGGCAGAGGCCACCTGACTGCCCAGAGGTGATTTATGGACATGTGGTCAGGCCACCTGTTAGTGATGCCCCCATGGAGGGCAGTTCAGCTGGCCCACCTAGTCTCCGCCAGTGGCCTTTCTGGCCATGCTACCAATTCTGTTCTGCCCATGTGACATCTTTCCAAGGGAGCACACTTCCAGAGCTGGAAGCCAGTTTTCCTTACCCGGGCAGCTCCTGTATTAAGAGGAACGGCAGGCCTTGACTACGTCTGCTGGCCAGAAAAGGCTCTCAGGGTGCCTGCCCCCCTGCTCTGGGGACATCTGCCTGATCTTTTCACATCTGCCGAGGGACCCCACCTGGTCCCCACAGTGAGCTCTTTCCACATGCTGGTCATTTGCACAGCAGGAGCCTCTCACCTCCAAGACTTCTCCATTCCTGCACCTGTACCTTACAGTGGCTGTGGGCCCCAGCCTTCTCTCGCCCTGCTCAGGTTTCTTCGTCCTGGTGATGGCTCCCAGATCCCGCATGCCACTAGGTGGCAAAACCATGGGGTTTTGGTGCTTGGCAGAGGTCCTGTTTTCATGCATGGGAGTGAGTGAGGCCCAGTATTTGTTAAAAGCTCAGTAGATGGGCTAAGGTTTATGTGTTAGATTCTTGGGTTTGATCCCCAGTACTCTTTAAAAAAAAACCAACAACAACAACAAAACAAAGCAGTTCCCATTACAGCAAGTTTGGGTGGGGCCCAAGTGTCCATATTCTCAGGCAAGCACTCTCTCTTTGAGGGGCAGGCGTTCCTAGCGCTCTGAGGTTCTGTGTTTCTAACTGGCTTCCGGGTAACACAGCTGCTGCTGGTCCCCGGGGCATGCTTAGGGCAGTGGGGTCTAAAGCATCTGGCACCTGAATGTCTGCTGGCCCCCGGGGCATGCTTAGGGTAGTGGGGTCTAAAGTATCTGGCACCTGAATGTCAGCACAAGTGCCCCGGAGTATCTGGGAACCCCAGGGGAAAGTGACATTGATCCCTGTGGCCTGGCCTTCTTAGACCCTTCTGACCCGGAACTGCTCAAGTTCCAGGGGACAGTGCATGGTGGGGTCTTCTGACTACTGGCTCAGGTTGGGAAACTTGACACCTCTGTTCCTCCTCAGGGACAGAAGGGTGGTTGTCTCTGTCCCGTACTTAGTGGTTGGGAGGTGAGGGTGACTCTCACCTTGTATTCTTGTGGAACATTGCCTTTCTTAGGCTTTCCAGGGAGGTGAGTGACCAAGCCTTGGCTTAGGCTATCGGTCCTTGCTCAGTGTCATCTAAACCTCCCTAGCCCCCAGCCTCCTCAGTGCCACTGGATAAAGAAATTACCTGGTCCAAAGCAACAATTATTTTCCTTTATTTAATTAAAAACTTTAAAAAATATTAAGAACCAAACCTGTTGTCTAAAACCAGTGGCCTCACAGCAGTAGCAATAATTTATTGTCGGGTTTGGGACACAAGGGTATGGAGGGCCGAGGCAGGAGCCAGGATGTGCAAGCCTGTGTGACAATGTCTGCCGTCCAGCAGGGCTCCAGAGAAGTGGGTGTGGCTGGAGGACATGGAGGCCTTGACTCTGGTTCTTTGGAGGCCTATGATGACATAAAGAGGCAGCGGGGAAGAAATCGTCCTCTAAGCACTGAAATCCGTCTTTAAAGAGACCCACGCTTCTTTCTGGAAACTCCCTCCCCAGGCTGTGGGAGGCCCTGCATCCTTCCTCACATTTTTCTCCTTTGCCTGCTTTCTCAGACACTGGGGCTTCCCCCAGAAGAGGACGTCCCTCTCCGGGAGACCCCAGGATTCCAGGACCCCTCATTCAGTCAAGGAGGGTAGCCCGAGGCCTAGCCTTGGGAGCCCCGTGCAAGTTAGTAGCTGCATGGAATCACCTCTGCCAGGGGCTGGGTCGGCCTGGGAGTGGGGGTGAGGCCAGGTGGGCAGGGACGGAGGGCAAGGCGCGGCTGGCTGGCTGGCTGGGCAAGGAGGAGGGCCCTTCAGTGGGGCTCAGCTGCCCCATAGAAAAAAGGGTAGTAGAGAGAACAGGGGTAGGAGAACATGAACTTGACCGCGAACTTCATTTCCTTATTCTTCTTGTCCCAGCGGTAGACGGCCGTGAGCAGCAGCTGCCCCTCCACTTTGCGACCCATGACCAGGAAGCTGCCTGTCAGGCTGTCCAGCTGTGGGCAGGGACAGCCTGCGCCATTCTTCATGTGTAGGACCAGCTTCTTGGTGCCCTTGCGCTTTAAGGGGCCTGCCTTGAGCAGCTTCTTCTTCTTCTGGGCTCCAATCAACTTCCGGTCCCCATTGTCTATCTTGATCTCCTTAATGCGCATCTTGACCACTGTGGGAGGATGGGTAAGGGATGGTCTGAAAAGTGTCACATTTGTCAAGACAGCAGGAGCCCTAAGTTGATACCAGGACACTCTTGGGAAGCCTGCTGAGGTGTGGGGCTTGGATGGCCGGACTCATGAGGTTACATCAATGTTTATGAAGCTCCTATGGGCATGGTAGGCAGGCTTTCAGCTTTGAAGTACAGTAGGGTGGTAAGGGTATGAGAAGAGTGTGTCCTTCCTGAGTCTGGAGCCCAAATCCCGTTAAAATCATCCAGGTTTAGATCCAGAGCACTCCATAACACCAATGCAGGGTGGTAGGTTCTTCCGCAATGGGGTGGGGTGGCCACTGCCCATCTGGAGGATGTCTTTGTGATGCAGGGATACTGGTTTCTGCTATCCCTTTGTGGGTGGTTCTGATGGGTCTTCTAGGCGTGTGTGTGTGTGTGTGTGTGTGTGTGTGTGTGTGTGTGTGTGTATGTGCGCATGTGCGCATGTGCGTGTGCGTGCGCGTGCGCGTGCGTGCGTACGTGCGTGCGTGTGTGTGTGTGTGTGTGTGTGTGTGTGTGTGTGTGTGTATGTGTGTGTGCGTGTGTGTGACGAGTGGGTAGAGTGGTGGGGATTGCTAATATTTAATTGCCAGT
Source organism: Peromyscus maniculatus bairdii (assembly GCF_049852395.1). Taxonomy (NCBI): domain Eukaryota; kingdom Metazoa; phylum Chordata; class Mammalia; order Rodentia; family Cricetidae; genus Peromyscus; species Peromyscus maniculatus. The sequence goes on from NC_134852.1 coordinate 194,497,632, forward strand.
TCTGGGAGGTGGAGGAGTCCTCCTATGTAGCATTTGCTGATATCCATCCTGGCTTGAAGTATGTTGTGGTATGTGTAGGAGTGTGAGTGAATGTTTAGGGTAGGGAGGTAAAGTCCGGGCCTGTGGCTTGAGTCATCGTCTAGATCACTCACAAGTGGCCATAGGGACCCAATACAGCCAGGGACAGGAATCCTGGGCTGAGGGTCCTCTGGCCAGCTTCACCCTTCTTCTAAAGCCGGCCTCCATCTTTCAAGAAGCCAGAGAATAACTTTGCCCACTCAGAAAGGGAACTGCCCTAAAACCTCTTCTTTTTTTCCTCCCCTACTCTGCCCTCTGCAATTATAATAGCATTTTCTTTCCAAAGAGGCTACCAACATAAAGATTCCTCTGAAGTAAGGATTTCATCATTGCTCTTTCCCCTGTTTTTATAGATGAGGAGGCTAGGACACAAAACAGAACCAACTTTGCAAAGATTACATGCAGAACTCCGTGGCCCACAGTGAGCTTGGTCCTAACTGGCTCGGTACAGCTGTCCCAGAATGGGAAGAGTCCAAGATGAAGCTGTGGGGAAAGCCGGTCACAACCCACCCTGGCCAGAGGAACACTGGGTACTCAGCTGGGATTCCAGGGGACAGGGAACTCTACTTCTATCCTGGAGTCCTGTGTCCTGTGAGGCTCCATCCATCTCTGGCTAAGCTTGCACCCCCTAAAAAAAGAGCCCAGCCACGGAGGCCTCTCCACAGCCAGTGCCAAGACACAGCTGTTGTAGCCTTGCTCAGGTAGGGCTGGTTCTGAGCCAGGCTGCTGGGGGCAGTGGCGGGGCTGTGGTCCTGTGAGCCCATACTCACCAAAGTCGCTAGAGCACATCTGTTCCATGAGGCCATCAGCGCTGTGCTCCATCTCACACTGGGCACAGATCCTGCTCACTGCAGAGAGAAAGAAAGCAGAGTGGCTGGAATCCCAAACCGCCAAGACCGTCCAGGCTCCTCCAGTAACCTCCCTCTTCACAAAAGCTGCTCTGTGATGCCCAACCAGAAAATGGGATGGTGGCACGAACTGAGTGGCTGTGACAGTTCAAGAGAGCCTATAGTGTAGGGACAATATGGTGTGTGTGTGTGGGGGGGACATTGTTTCCCCAGGGCGGCTGCAGCCATCACACACGTTGTGTTCTGAATTTTACCCTACCTAATACTCTGCTTGTGAAGCGTGCGCTGCCTTTTCCACGTCCAGTAAAGGAGCCCAGGCCTAATGTGGGTACCAAAGGCAGCAAAACTTAGGACGCGTGATTGCGGCTCCTACTCCATGGCCAGGGCAGATATGTTTGCAGGGGTCGGGCAGGTGGGTAGCCAGCAGAGAAAAGCCAGCATTAACTTACAATTTCTCAAAGAAAGCCCAAACGACTCATTTTTATGTGAAACATCTGAATGTCATCTGTTGGCCACACATAGACCTTTCTACAACCCGCCTATTGTCCATCCCCCCCCCCCCTTTTCTGGCCTTTGTTTGGATTCTCTTGTGTGCCTGCCTCCAGGTGAGCAAGCCTCACTGGGAAGTGGGGTGTCGTGGTATAGCAAGGCAGGGTTCTGAGCCTAAGATTCTTGAGTTTCTCAGGCTGTTCATGCTTGGGCTCCAAAGAAACTATAAAAGGAACCAGTAGGGACTTCTGGGGACTGTGGATTTCTTGCTTAGCTGGCTCTATTCCTGCTTGCCTGCAGCTTTCAGCCTCCAGGATGGGGATTTCCCCCTCCCAGGACTCCATGGAGAGGGAGAAGGAGAAGGCGAGAGCCTCCTAGGACTAAGCAGTTAAGATTAGCTTGGAGAGAGGGGGTGGGGTGGTGCAAGGAGGGGGCCCAGCTGCTTTTGGGGAGTTGGGAAGGGAGCAAAAAGGGAATGGAGCTTTGCCTGTTCCAGCCATGGGGGCTCATGGGAGCTCTTGCTCTCCCATGCTAACTGCACAGGCAACCTGCTGGGTGTCACCCTGAGTGGGGTGTTAGAGGCCCAGGCCAGCCTGGAAGGGGACCTGCATTCTTGGAGAAAGGAGGAGGGAGCGCGGCCTCCAACCTTGGGACAGTTTTGAGAACCGGCACAGTGAAAGAGAAGCTGAGATCAAGCAGACATCAGACATGACAGCAATAACGGTGCCAAGGTGCCAGTGGGAAGCAGGACCCGGGAGCTCAAGACGCTGGGATTTTACTGCTGGGGAAGAAGGCTCAGAGAAGTTAAGTACCCCAAAGATATCCACTCTAGGAATTGGAGAAGTTAGGGTTCCAGGCATAGAAATGAAGGGCCCTTAGTTCTTCCCTTAACCACTCGCCTTCCCGCAAATTTCCCACGTCGTCGGGGAGGTGTAGGGCTTGTCTGGGTGCCTGCAGTTCAGGTCAAAGACACTGTCTAGCGACCCCAAGCATTGCTGAGTTGATGAAGGCAATACAAATTTTATGGGGACGCCCCCAGGCACCCAGGGATTCAGCAGCTTGGGAAAGCCAGAGTGTTGTGAGCTGCACAAGGCACAGGTCAGATTGGGGAGAGAACCAGCGGGGATAACCAGAGCCCCAAGTTCATAAAGGTGGGAAGGAGAACGGAGACAGTTATTGGGCGCTGGACGCGCGCGTGTGTGGTGTGTGCGCGCGCGCACTGTGTGTGTAAGGGACTTGGCACCTATCCGAGCGTGCAGATAAGGGTTTAGGGAGAGGCCATCGGGGCGCGCGGGACCCTGGTGGCGCTACCTGGAGGTGCGGTGGCAGGCAGGTGCCCGAACTGCACCGCGATGCAGAGGTCGTTGTCCAGGGGGAACTTGTGGCAGTGCAGCATCTCGGGCCAGGGGAAACCGTAGGCCTCCATGAGCGGTGCGCAGCCGGCGCGCACCGCCTCGCACAGCGAGCGGCATGGGTAGATGGGCCGGTCTAGGCAGACGGGCGCGAAGAGCGAGCAGAGGAAGACTTGGGTGTCCGAGTGGCAGCGCTTGGCCAGCAGCGGCAGCCAGCTGCTCGCCTGCTGCTTTACCTCGGCTAGGCTCTCGTGCTCTAGCAGGTTGGGTAGCCGCATGCGCTTGTAGCCCACCGTGTGGCAGAGCGGCAGATCGGCGGGGATGTCGAGGCATTGCGGTGGTTTGGAGTAGGAACGGCCGTGTAGAGGCTCGGCCTGCCAGCCATAGTAGTCGTACTCCTGGCCGCGCGCCGGAGCCGCATGCAGCGCCCCGAGCAGCAGCGCCAGCGCGGCCGTCCGCGCTCCCCGCGCCACCCACATGACTGGATGTCGCCGCCCGCCCCGACGGCTCGGTGCTCGGGGCCCGGCTGCCCCGTGTGCGCCCGGGCCGGGATGCTCCCTGCAACTGTCCTAGCTGCTAGGGTCGGCCAAGTAGGTGGCAGCCTCGGCTCTGCTCCGCTGCCGGAGTGATCCAGGCGCCTCCCACCTCAGGGCTCCAGCCCAGGCCTCCCTGTGCCCTAGCCAATCTGCAGTCGTTGGTCCCCCCCCCACCCCACGCCCGCCCGGGGTTGGCGGACCTGGGAGGAACCCTGGAGTCCCTCCCGCCCGCTTCCCGTCCGGTTCCCGCTCCGCCCCACTGTGCGACCCTGGCCGGTCAACTACTCCCCTGCGGCAGCCCAGGCCTCTCCTTGTGCCTATCTCTTCCTGGGGCTCGATATTTTCCTCACTCTTGGCCTTTTCTCCATCCTTCTTATCTCTCTCCGCCACAGTCTCTCCTGTTCCTTTTCTCACTCACTTCACCTGCTTATCTCTCCTCCTCGGCCTTTCGCTGCTCCGCTCTGGTTTCTCTTCCCCAACACCTTCATTTGCTCTTCTCCGATACTGGAGTCTCTTGACCATACACGCCCTCCTGGCCAGGCGGGTAGAGTTTCACCCGGAGGTCTTCAAGTATCCACTGAGCTTCTGCCCAGAGCCAGGCACCTTGCAGCCTGCTGGGGGTCATAGATGGCGGTCAAGGGGGTGGTTTGGAGGGAATTTTAGCTTCTATTTAATGAGCTTCTGCCAAGTGCCATGGATACTGTGCCACACTGCAGAACCTTATCGATGCCTCTTTCTAATGAAAGTTCGCATCCAGTGGGTGCTAACTGTGCTTGGAGACTGTTCTAGGCACATTACATAAACTACCTCATTGAATTCTCACAGTGATGCTGTAGAGAGGCTAGGTACCATTATTACAACCACTTTACAGATAAAGACTCGGAGGCTGAGGTTAGGTGAGGATTAGTTAGAGCTGGCCGTTGGATCTGGATAGTCTGGTTCCAGAGTCAGAGCACAGAAACAATGAAAAGGCCTGGATTCCGAGAGTTCAGAGAAGTGGAGATAATTGTCCCAGGGTTGCTCAGCTCATGTGCTAAAGAAGGCAGGATTTGAATCCAAGCCCTGGGCTCCAAAGAGCAGAACTTCACTATTCTTGGTTAAGATAAGATTCCCGTCTGGGGCAGGAAACACTATGGGTGGAGGGAGAAATGTTGTTGTCATCCAAGCAGACATCAGAAAGGTGACATCCAGAACCCTGCGCTTGGTGTCTTTTGTCAGTCTGGGCTCTGTCTTCCTTGACTTTCCTGTGAGAAGAAGTGGAGCCGTGGCTTGTGGGAGGAGACTGTGAGTCTCACCGGACCTCTGGCTTCCCCTTTGGGGAGGAGCCGCCTTGGTCAGGCTTGGGTAGTGAGGTGGGGTGGAGTGGAGTGGCGGGGGGTGGGGGGTGGGGGTGGGGGCTGGTTCTACTGTAAGGGGTGCTTCTCCCCAGTGGTCCTTACCTTTCTCTCTGCTCCTCAACATTTCCAGGGTTCTGACCGATCTACTCACGCAGTGGTAGTGGATTGAGGTGGGGACCACGCCTTAGTACCACCCCAAACATGCAGAGCACTTGCTATGTGCCACATATCGGTGAGGTGCAAAAGGCGTGGTCCTGAATGCAGTTGACGTAGCTGTGAGAACAATACACCAGGTGGAGCAGAGGATGCGAGATCGGATCAGGCAGAGAGCCCCGGGTGGGGCACGATGCCTCTGGTGTCCTGGAAGACGGAGTTGAGTCCAGGTAGAGCTTCCCTTTCCCTTCTGCCTTTATGTGCAAGAGGCCCTATAGATGACCATTTGGAGGGTGAAGGACTGGTCACCACAGAGCCGAGCCATATAGAATAGTAATGTGAAGGGCACTGACTGCCTCAGAAAGCCAAGTTTGAATTCTGTCCCTCCTCAGCAACTACCACCTGTGTGGCCTCAGGTAAATAAGAGTGATCTGACCTTCAGTCTCCTCCTTTATAAAGGCGACTTCCATTGAAGTTATTGTGATGGGCAAGGAAGATGAATGGACGGCCTCATGCAACCCCCGCATGTGAAGAGCAACTGGGAATGTCAGATGTTCACAGAGATGAGTCTTTGGGTTGTTCTGAACACCCCCTGAGATGCTTTGGACAGGGCTCCGATTTGAACTCTGAGAGTGGCGTTGCTCTCTGTGATCCACCCCCTGCCTCATCTCTGGGCCTGGCCATCTTGTGACCATCTTGTACACTGTAGGGTAGGTGTGGCTGTGGACACTTACAAGGGCCCTGGGCCTCCCAGGTGGTGTGTAAGGTGTTGGCTCCTGGGCCTCCTGGTTTGGCTGGGCTGTTCTTGGCATTGCTGTGGGTGACCTGGACAGAGCTGGGCATTGTTCCTGTGGCTGGTTATATAAGGGCAACACATGGCCACAAAGCAAGCATGTCTGGGCCTGGCAGGTTCCAAAGGGCAGTGGAACTGGGCTGGAAGCCTCCTTAAAGAGGATCATGCGCCTTCTTTACCTGCCAGCTCTGATGTGGGGAGGCCTGAGGCTCCCTGACATGGATGCAGGATGAGAGCAAGGGGGAAGCCCTTTACAAGGGATGGAGCCAGAGTGCGTGGGGCTGCTCAAGGCAGTCTCTTTCTGTGGCTAGCCCTTCCCCTGGCTCTGTGGCTGGGCAATCGAGGCTGCTTTCTGATGTGGTGCTGCTCCTTGCTGAGGTGAACCCAGGGCCTAGGCAGCTGGATCGGGCACCTGGCACACTTGGCATCTGTCTGTCCTGGGATGTATGTAGTCTGTCCAGGTTCATGCTACCTCAGCTAGTAGAGGGACCACTTGTTCAAAAGAGCAAAATTCTGTGTGGATATCTCTTGCATTTAAAATGCTTCTAATTGTTTTTTATAAACTCGTATAGTTTTCTACATTTTTATTGTTTATTTCAATGGTTCTCAAAATCTCAAGCCTTTTCAGAGGGTATATAAAATCAAAATCGTACATAATTTAAAAGTCAATTTAAAGTACAAGATAAATCAATGGATTTTAGGGCAATGGAAAAAAGTTTATTAATAGGCTTCAGATTACATATTATTATAATGAACATATAGATCATATGTCATTTTGGGGTGCTATCAAAGAAGATGTCCATAATTATCTGCAAAGGCCATTAAAACACTCTTCCTTTTCCAACTACATTTCTGCATAAGGCCAAATTTTCATCATATAGTTCAGCCAAAACACATGTGGTAACAAATTGGCTGCAGAAGCAGCCAGAAGAGTCCAGCTGGCCTCTATTAGCCTATACATTAAGGGGATTTACAAACTGTAAAATAATGACCCTCTTCTCAGGGCATTGTGTGTTTTTTCTCTCACTTGAAAAAGCATAATTATGCTGGTGGCGGCGGTGGCGGCGGCGGCGGTGGCGGCCGCGCATGCCTTTAATCTCAGCACTCGGGAGGCAGAGGCAGGCAGATCTCTGTGAGTTCGAGGCCAGCCTGGGCTACCAAGTGAGTTCCAGGAAAGGCACAAAGCTACACAGAAAAACCCTGTCTTGAAAAAAAAAGAAAAAGAAAAAAAGCATAATTATCTTCATGAAGTTTGTTTATGTTAACATACAATGATTTTTTTAAATTTATTTTGTAAAGATTTGTTTATTTATTATGTATACAGTGTTTGCCTGCATGTATGCCTGCCCACCAGAAGAGGGCACCAGATCTCATTTTAGATGGTTGTGAGCCCCCATGTGGTTGCTGTGAACTGAACTCAGAACCTCTGGAAGAGCAGTCAGTGTTCTTAACCTCTGAGCCATCTCTCCAGCCCATACAATGATTTATTGACAGAACTAATGAATTTAATTGTTTCTTATCTTAAATTTCAAACACTGTAAGTCACTTTTTGGGATTCTAAATTGATTAATTTACTGACTGATAATAGGCTCATAGATACCAGACCGGCCAAGAGAGTGACCAGGAACCTGCCTGTTCCCTTCAGCCTCTGGCCTCACCTGCAGACAGAGTTCGGAACCTGGAAGTAGTCTTGTCGAGCTGACTTGCTTTCTGTGTTACTTTACTAAGGGCTGGGCTTGAGGGTCTGTCTAGCTGAGGCTGTAGGAAATCCCTTCACACATGACAACTCCTGTCCTTGGGAGTGTGGGCTCTGGGGTGACAAAGGGAGATCCGCCTGCCTTTGCCCCGAGTACTGGGATTAAAGGCGTGTGCCACCACTGCCCGGGTTCTTCCTGCCTTTGTACTTGAATCCTTTCTGCTTTATATACTTTAAAGCTGTGTGGTTGGGAGCACAAGGCTTTGTGATTGTGAGTGTGTGTGTGTGTGTGTGTGTGTGTGTGTGTGTGTGTGTGTGATGTGCACCCTCCTCCTGCCTGGTGCCTGAGGAGGTTAGAGGAGGCATTAGATCCCCCGGAGCTGGAGTTACAGGCAGTTGTGAGCCACCTGATGTGGTTCTGGGAATCAAACTTGGGTCCTCTACCAGAGCAGTATGGGCTCTTAACCACTGGGTCATTCCTGCAGCCCACTGCTTCCTCTCTGGAATGCAGTTTAGAGACAACAAGGTACTGGCATTGTGCCCTATACTATCCCTGTATGCTGTCTCATCTAATTATCTCAATAATACCATGAGAGAGACATTGTCCCCATTTATATGAGGAGACAAGCTCAGAGAGGGTAAGTAACATAGAGTCACACAGTTAGAAAGAGTACCAGGACTCGAACCAGGACTTCCTTTTGTGGTTTGTGGATTCCTGGCTGCATGTGAGCAGTTGCTGGGGGATGCGCTATCTTGTTGGGCACTGAGTCAAGCTGCCTTGCAGAAGGGGGTCTGAGGGGGGCAGACCCTTCAAGGAGACCCAAGTCGCTATAGCTGAGGTGGGTTGGCTCCCTGATCTCAGCAGTGCTCCGTCTAGAAGGCAGGAGGCCATTGAGCAAATCCATGAACTTGCGATCACTATGGAGGATGACTTCCTGGTTGGAGGAAGATGCTCAGAGCCCCCTCCGTGGGAAGGGGAGAAAGTGTGGGCGGAGTCAAAGACCCCTCTCCTCCCAGGCTTTGTTTCTACCGCTTTCAGGCTGTGGGAATTCAGACGAGACCCAATTCCCTGTGCTTTGGTTTTCCTATCAGCAAAATGAATGGGGAGAATTTCTCTGCAAGTTTGTAGACGGCTGCTCTGGTGTTAGGTGCAAAAACCTCTGTGCAGTCACAAGAGTACAGCGCAGGGTCCCCTTTTCTAGCTCCAGACATGGTGGTGTGGGTTGCTGGGGGCCCCACGTTTACAAACTGTGGCAGCTGAGAGTAATCCTTGATTCTGCCCTGACCACCAGCAGCTGTGGAGGCAGTGCAGAAAGCTATCAGCCATTCTCCACGACTCCCCAAATCAACACAGACACAGAACGGCTCATTTGCCTGTAAATAAAACAGCGATTTCTGTGATTGGAGCTAAATGACATGCTCTCAGGGCTACAGCTCCTTCCCAGGCTCACAGAAATCAGCTGGCAGCCCTTGAGGCAGGAGGGGGAAGTGACTGGCTTTTCAGGGGACAGCAGGTCAGAGGCCCTAGGGGGGCACTTTGTGCGCTGGGTGCAGGAGAGGAAGTCAGCATCCCTGGGAGGGATCTAGGGGCAGGACTGTGGAGGGCAAACCCCGGGCATTAGTGTTTGGGGTTGGGACCAGCTGTTGGGGGAACCCTGCAGAGACAATGGCCTCATTAAGGAGAGGGTGCAGGCAGGCAGGAGCTGGGCATGGCCACAGCAAGGGAGAGAATGTGGGGAACTGAGCCTCCTCTTGCCGGCCCAGCCAATGGAGCAATTGTCCTCCGGGAGGAGGGAGCTGGGGTCTGAGCCTGGGAATGGCTGGACAGTTGCCCTTGGGTTCTGTCCCCTTTGCTGGCCTAAAATGACTTTTTTGCTGGTTGCTGAGAGTTCAGGCCCCAGAGCGGGTGGCTGGGCCTGACAGTTCAGGGTGTGGGTCCCCACAGAAGGCTCCCCGAAAAGGAATTCCCAGTTCCTAATTGCCCGCGTCTTGGGAACCTGGTACTGTTTAGGGTTGTCTGGCCTGGCCTAGCTGGCTTCTGTAGCTCTCCATCCTGCTGTTCTGTGCTGGTGGATCCCAAGAGCTCCACTTGCCAAGAGATGGTTGGGCTGGCTGTGCTCCCACCTGGGTGAGGTGGGGGGTGTGTGGTCATCAGGATGCCTGGGCTACCCCTTGAACTTAGTGGGCACCATCCTGCACAACCTGTGTGCCAGCGGTTTCCTGTCTCACACGCGCGCGGACAGAGCTCCTGCTGAGATGTATCCAGAGCCCAGTGCTTCTCACCAACTGACAGAGGTGACATGGCAGAGCTCAGCAGAGAAGAGAGGGGCAAGGTAATGGGGGCTGGCACTGAGCCCCAACGTCCCTCCCAACCCTGGACCCTGCCCCGGAAGATGCTCGGGGCTCTTTTGCAGCTGGATACTTGCATACCTGATAGTTCCGGATGCTCTGATTGGTTAGATCTCTGTTCTGACGGGTCAGTGTTGATTCTGATGGACAGAGCTGCTGGGACTGGCCTGTGTCTGCTCCGTAGTGGCTCCTAGTTCTTACTCCTGGCTTAGGCGTTTATTCATTCTAAGGGAGGCGGTGGGCAGCTCAGGTGTGAGAATGAGCTTCCCGCAGCTCTGAACTGTTGCTGGTTTTCTGGCCCTCCAACATGGCTGATTCGGGCACACGTCATAGAAGAAGGGAGAGATTCTCAGACTACACAGCAAAGTGGCTGCTGTGGATAGAAACTGATCAGAATACACATTTTGATACCTGGGCCGCCTGCAGAGGTCCCAGCTCAATGCATGTCACTCCTAGGTAGTTGGATGCTGTGGACTTTGGACCAGGGTGAGAAACACTGATCTTGGAGGTGGTTTGTATGCATGTGTGGTACTAGAGGTCGAACCCAGGGCCCCGGATAGGCATATGTCCCACTACTGAGCCATACAGCTCATGACTGTCTTGGAAAGGCTGTGGCTGGTCCTCTCCTCTGTACCACCTCATCTGCTGGGCACAGCCTCTCCCCAGTCTCCTGCTTATGGGCCCCTTTGGGATAAAGGGAGGACTATTTTTTTGGAAGTTCCACACAGCCTGACCTCTCTCCTCTGCCCTGGTCCCCTGTCTCTTGTCTTCGGCAGTTTAGTTGATTTCACAACCCTCTTATTCGCCCAGCCCCCAGCTCAGTGCTCTGATGGATGGCCGTGTCAGGGGACAGTGTGTGTCCTGCATGAAGTGTTCCATCATCTCAGTGACTGGGCACTCGGTGGGGAGGCGTTATCACCTTCCTCCTGTGCTCAGATGGGAAGACAGAGGTGAACTGGTCGCACAGTAGGGAGGCTGCAGAGGGATGGCCCTCTACCACACACCTCTGGCTCCTCTTCTCACCCCTCCTCAAGCCTGGCCAGCACTGTGAGAACAGTGTCTGTCACTAATGAGGACATTACAGGGGTTTCTGCTTTGGAGAGAGTCCCATGAGGCAGCTATTGGGGTCCTGGTGAGGATGACTCACCTTAATGGAGGGTTTGGGAGTTACAGATGCTGTCTTGTTCCATCCTTACGGCACCAGGGAGGCTTATGGGAACACTCCCTATTTTGCATTTGAGGACACTGAGGCTCGAGGTTAGCTTCCTCCGGTTCACCCCGGCAGTATGTGATGGTGAGGCCCAGAACAAAGCCCTGATTCTTTTTGCTCTGACATTCTGTCCTTTTCCCACTGCCCCATGAATCCAGTGGGGCCAAAGTCAGGAAAACTACAAGGGCTGGCCTGGTCCCTCTGCGGCCAACCAAGGAGGGCTTGTGAAATCAGACCAGGGTCTGCAGGAGACCAGAGGTCGGTGCCTTCTGACCAGGCTCAGGGATGAGGCAGTTGGGGGTCAGGGATAGGTGCATTCTTTCCCCTTAACTCATCAGCCAGCCTTTGACTTCCTGGAATTTTTGTTTGGATTCCAAATGACTTGGCAATGAATTCTTTTCCCCACAGTTCCTGAGTACGGGAACCCAGCACTGTGCACTTCTAGACCGCACACTTTCACACCCTTTCCTAAAGGGCTGGTTGATAGCAGACTAGGAGGTCAGTTGGGCAGGGGAGCCAGTGGTCACCAAGAGTTTGGCAGCAAGTTTCTGAGGAAGGCAGAAAGGACGTGGGCTTCCGTGCCCTAAGACCCGGGGTAAGACCAGCCACTTCCGGTGCCACTGCAGGGTGTGTGTGTGTGGGGTGGGGGTGGGGTGGGGGTCGGGGCTCTGCATCTCCTCTCCCAGTCTGTCTCTCAGCCCTTCCAGGCAAATGTAAAACCATCCTGGTGAGCGGCTTGGGTGAGAGCATGTCTGAGGAGATCGATCACTATAATTGATTAGTTGGAGGTCAAGTTTGGCAGAGATTGTGAGTGGGATCTCTGCAGTGGTGAAAATATTCCCTCCTGCCACTCCAAGTCAGTGGCCACCAGCCACATGGGTCTGGGGCTACTGAGGAACTGAGTTTTAATGTAATTATGCTTTAGGGAGATGAGAATCATAGAATACCAAATAACCATCTTTTAAAAACTGTTTTTTAACCTTTATTTTTATTTTATGTGAATGGATGCTCTGCTTACATATACATCTATACGTGTGTTGTTGGCTCCCCTGGGACTGGAATTACAGTTGTGAGTCACCACGTGGGTGCTGGGGATTGAATCCAGGTCCTCTGGAAGAGCGACCAATGTTTTCAACCCCAAAGGCATCTCTCTAGCTCCCTAACCATCTTAAAACGAGCAACCCAGTGGCGTTTAGGACACTCACAGGCTTATACAGCCACCAACCATCACTTCGATTTAGGTGCAAACCATTTGTCATCTCTGAAAGAAACTGTGCTCCCTAAAGCAGGCGCTTCCCATCCTCTCCACACCCAGCTCTGGCAGCCACACAACACTTCCGTATCTATGGCTTTGCCTGTTCCGAGCGCTTCCTACGAATGTCCGTCGATGTGACTTGCCTGGCAGGTTTCTTCCTCTTAACTTGATGCTGTGAAGTTCGTCTATGTTATAGCAGGTGTTAGTCCCCTGTTCTTTTTTAACCGATGGCTGGTGATCACCGTACGCACAACAGAAATGCTGATATACTTTGAGACACGCGAGGGACCAGAGCTTCCATATGCTGGCTGTTCCCTTAGGGGACTCCGTGGGACAGTAGAAGGACCTAAGAAATGAGAAGACTAAAAATGGTGCCTGGGGTCTCTCCAAAGAAGTCCAAAGTGTTACCTGATGACAGGCATGTCTGTCATGTGTGGAAGTCTTACTGAGGTCCAGCCCTGGGTTGTGTATGATGTAACTATTTAATACTGGCAGAACCATTTAAAATACATTTATTTATGTGTATTTATGGGTACTATATGATTTTTTAAAATTATATATGTATTTCTTTTTAAGACGGTGTTTTTCTATGTAGCCCAGGCTGGACTCAAACCCACAGCCCTCCTCCTTCTAGGAGCTGGGACTGTAGGTGTGTACTGACACACTCAGCGTCACAGCTGGGACTGTAGGTGTGTACCGACACACTCAGCGTCACAGCTGGGACTGTAGGTGTGTACCGACACACTCAGCGTCACAGCTGGGACTGTAGGTGTGTACCAACACACTCAGCGTCACAGCTGGGACTGTAGGTGTGTACCGACACACTCAGCGTCACAGCTGGGACTGTAGGTGTGTACCGACACACTCAGTGTCACAGCTGGGACTGTAGGTGCGTACCGACACACTCAGCGTAGAGCTTCCTTTTCATCCCTGTTTTACAGAGTAGGAGGGAGACGGAGTCTCAGAGTGCTGAAGTAACTCATTAGCTTATTTAGCTGGTACATGGCCAGCCTATGAACCTGAGTCCGTCTCTTGCTGAGGCCAGTGATCTTCATCAGAGCTGTGCACCCCGCAAGGGAAGGAAGCCGATTAGGGACTCAGTCCCCTCCCCCCAGCTCGAGGCAGGGTTTCCCAGCTCCACGTCCTGTCAACCTTTCTGTACTCTGACGGGACCTGGGCTTCTCGGAGTGATAGCAGGGGTGGCCCATGGGCTAGGGAGCAGTCTCTATCTCCTTCCCAGTGTTTATCAGTGAGTAACCTGCCTGTGCCCTCGGAGGCCCTCACTATTAATTGATCCGGGAAGGAGGCTCTGTTAATTGCTGACTCAGAATAAACAGGGCCAGGAGAAATGAGGCTGATAGCAGAGCGAGCCCCTCAGCAGTGCTGACCTTTGCCCTCTGGGGAAGGGTGGTGGGAAGGGGTGAGAGACAGCGAATGGGAGTGTGCTCTCAGGAATGGCTCTGGAGTGGGGGAGGGAGACTGGCTTCCCGGGGCCCCAAAGAGTCACTCGGGGTGTCCTTACGGGAATAAAATCTGGCTAGGCTCCCCGTGCACCATGCCCTGTCAAAGGGTTGGGAGGACAGCCAGCAAGACTCTGACACTCATCTTTTATCACTCCCTTTATCCACCTATTCTTCCTCCCTTCCCTTTAACATATTGGTGTCTTTCTCCTCACCTCTTCTCCCCTTTGAGCCACATTCACCTACTTTTCTTTCTCCTCGTTAAGTCGCTTGATTCTGTGTTCAGTTTATTCATCTGAAAGCCCATGTTTTCCTTGTAGCCCTCCACTTTTTTCATTAATCATCACCATCTTCCTCCGTCTTCATCCTCCCTTCCCCTGCGGAATGACCACATGTTTCTAGGGAAGAGAATATGGGGGTCCTTCAACCAGCCCAGTTATGGGGTTCTGAGATGGTGACCTACATAGTCCTGACTGAGTTCACAGTCTGACCTCAGACATGATGTGCGCTTGCTCAAGGTTAGGCAGTCTCGCTGTCCCTGGGGGATGGGTAAAACTTTATTCCTTCGGAGTAGAGACCACATAACTTACTGTACAAACAGAATACTTCAGTCCTAGTACCCACCCAGCTGGGCCACGAGTGACCTCAGAATGTTCTGGGCAAAGCAGAATGTTCAGCCATGTTTCCTTGGACCCAGCCATGGTGAGTCTGACTCCAACCTCTCTTTCCAAAGCCAACACTGGATTTGGGGGTGGGTCCAGTGAGTAGAGCTCACTTCAACATCAGGCCCTTGGTAAGAGTTGGGTGTCTGATCTCCCTTTGTCACCCCAGAGCCCACACTCCCAACAACAGGAGTTGTCATGTGTGAAGGGATTTCCTACAGCCTCAGCTAGACAGACCCTCAAGCCCAGCCCTTAGTAAAGTAACACAGAAAGCAAGTCAGCTCGACAAGACTGCTTCCAGGTTCCGAACTCTGTCTGCAGGTGAGGCCAGAGGCTGCAGGGAACAGGCGGGCTCCTGGTCACTCTCTTGGCTAGCCACAAGTGGTTTCTCCAAGAAGGAACAGCGGCAGCAAGGATGATGTGTAACAATGATGGAGCCCTTGTTAAGTGCCAGACACAGTCCTGGGTGCCCAGCCGGTAGACGTGGGAGTGCAAGAGGCCACTGGGGGACAGAGCCCTTTGGGACCCTAACCTTCCGCTTCTGCTCCACCCCCACCCCCATGGAGCGCTCAGGCGGGTCTGGTTGATTGTGTTCACCTGCCTGCCGCCGCCACCCCTACTCCTGAACTGCTCTCCTGGGAGATAAGATAATCACAGCCCATTAATCAAGGCAGCCTGGCACATTACAGGTGCAGATAAGCCCCCTCCCGGATTGGCTCCCAGGGCTGGGCCAGTGGAGGTTGCTGGGGAGTTTGGCCTCGAATTCCAGTATCCAGTGTGTGGAGGTGGGGGTGGAGTCCATCATGGGCATTGGGGTGGTGACGTGTTGGGAAAGGCAGGTTAGCTGAGAGTCCAGAGATCTGGCTGTCCCCACTCTGTGTCTTTAGATACACCACAGCACCTCTCTGGGCCTCTGTTTCCACCTGTGAAGAAAATGGAGGAGGGGCAGGGACAGCATGACCGGTCCTTAGAGTCTGAGATGCTCTAAGCATTGGGTGGTGAGCGGTGGGCTCCCTTGTCGCAGGGATAGGGACAAAGGGCGTGTGTCTGCGGAGGGGCTGCCTTGGCTAAGGGTCAATGGGTTGGGTGGGATTTATTTTACTGTCATAAAGGGGGAAGGGGGTGGTTGGTGGCCACACAGGCTGTGTGACCGTGTGACAGAATAGAGAATAAATAGTGGGTCATTGTGCCCTTTGGAGTAATGTGGCAGCCTGGATAGGCTCTGGGATAATGGAGTTTGGTAAGGCCCCACCTCTGCTACTTTTCCATGCAGACTTTGAGTAGGTCACCCAGCCTGTGACCCTTTAGTGTCCCCGTCTACGATGACATGAAGATGGTGGGTGACAGACTATGGTCTGGCGGGTTATACTAGGAAGACCAATGCAGAGCTCCAGGCCTGGCGAGCAGCTGGCCTCAGGTGGCGGGTGCTCAAGAAACAGTAGTTTAAAACACTTTTATCATTATTTCTTCCTTCTTGGCAAGGTCCAGAGGACCTGGGCACCCTTCAGTGTGTAATCTGTGGGGCCAGGACCGTGGAAATGGGGCAGCTACCCCCCCCCCCAACAACTGCCAATCAGAGGATGTTGAATCTAAAGTGTATTAGTCGCTATTGTTTTTAAAACTTAGTCTAATGGCCTCATCAGTCGTGGTGGCCAGGAGTTCAGCAGCAGCTTAGTGGGATGGTTCTGACTCAAGATCTCTCATGAGGTCAAGATCAACTCATGCAGCTGGACTGCAGTCATCCCAAGGCTTGCTTGAGGCTGGACCCTCCGATTTCAAGCTCAGCTTTGAGGCCATTGACGAGAGGGCATGCGAACAGCTCATATCCTCCAGAGCCCGGGGGCGGGGGCAATGAGTGTGGACGAGTGTGGTCCTTTTCTCTGCTTGCTCTGGGGTTGCCAAGCAGCGGCAGATGCCCATCACTAGGCCCAGCTCCTCTCCGGTGCAGGTGCCTTCTGTGCCTGGGTGCCCTGTGCTAGAACTGGCATACCTTGTCTTTAATCTCACACCTGAGTCAGGGGCTACTTTTCTTTTGCCAGCGAGACTTGGTTCAGAGAGGCTGAGGGATCTGCCCCAGGCCACTCAGCAGGGATGGCTGAGGGAGGGTCTGTTCCTCGGGGCGTGGCTTTTTTGCCCTAGGCCACTCCCCACCCCAGCTGAGCCACATCTGAGGCATCCTGGCTCTGAAAGACACAGGACTAGCAGAGAAAGCATGCGTCTCCCTTGGTTGTGGAATTAGAAATTAGAAATAATATATGAGGCACAGGGCAAGGGCAAATGGCTTGAGGGAGCTGTGCCCGCTCTGATGCCATCAATAACTTTCTGCTTCTTTTTCTGCATCTACCTGCAGGACGGCTGCAAGGTACGGTGAGGACAGTATGCATGGGCGGTATGCATGCTACCTCTTATTACTGGGACAGGACTAGTCAGTGCCAGGGTTGGACTGCCTGTCCTTGGAGGACTGTGTTTTCTTGGTAAAAGCAGTGCCCCCTTTTCAATCTGGGGTCTCCCATCTAGACCTTGCTCAACTAAGACTTCCTGGCCAGGACCAAAAGTCTCAGGACAGAGACGCCTGACTGGGGCAGGGTCAGGCCAGACTTCTGTCCTCTCAGCGCTGCTCACTTTGTCTGTTCTGGGCTCAGGAGGTGCTGCAGGAGCTCCCTGTAGCCTTCTGCTTCTGCCTTCCCCGAGGATGGTTAGTTACTTGGATGGGCAAGCACTTCCTCAGTTTTGCCAGCAGAGGGAGCAGATGCTGTGTCTGGGAACTGGGAGGTTCCAGGTGAGGGCACCCAGCTGGGATATTCCCGTTCTGGAACCCCAACAGCCCAGACACTGGCTGGGGTGGGGTAATTTTTTCTTTTTACCATCCATCCATCCATCCGTCCGTCCGTCCATCCGTCCATCCATCCATCCATCCATCCATTCGTCCATTCGTCCACCTGTCCATTCGCTGTTAAGGTGGACACATGAAACCATGTATTTGTCAAAACTCAGTACAATATTACAGGGCAGAGTCCCTGTGAACTTCATCGTTAAGTTACAGTGTGTTGATACTGGATTGTGAATTGTGTTTGCTGTAGTTTAGGGACACACACTGCACCTGAAGCCAGTTGAGTGGTTTTGAACACACTCTAGTTCACTCAGAGAAGTACTGGTACTGGATCATAAATTGTTAACAATAACCACTCTGAAGCAAGATTTTAGTATAAGGGCAGCTAGGAACATTCAACTTTCCTATAAACACAGATTCCCAAAGTCATCTTTTTGTTTTAAAATGCCACATGTAACTAAGACCCTATATGCCAAAGGCTGTCCCAGAAACGCCAGGAGCCTTGGAATTAACTGTCACGAAGACTGTGGAGCTCATTAAAGGCCGAGCCGTGGGAAGGTGTGAATTGGACGCTAGTGTGAAAGCCCAGCCGCAAATGCTGCACTTGTCTAGGGAGTGAGCAGCCAAGGGCTCTTCAGGCACATTTCAACAGTGATGTAATTCAGTGGCAACAAGAAAACCCAGACGGATTTCTGGGTTATTTCCTGATGTTTTAAAATTCACCACTAGGCTGGGCGGTGGTGGCACGCACCTTTAATCCTAGTACTCGGGAGGCAGAGCCAGGTGGATCTCTGTGAGTTCGAGGCCAGCCTGGTCTACAGAGCGAGATCTAGGACAGGCACCAAAACTACACAGAGAAACCCTATCTCGAAAAACAAACAAACAACAACAACAAAAAAAAAAAAAAAAGAAAGAAAGAAAGAAAAAAGAAAAGAAAATTGGGGGTGGAGACGGCTCAGCAGTTAAAAGCACTGGCTGCTCTTTCAGAGAACCTGAGTCCAGCTCCCAACATCCACCTACTGCCTGCCTCACAACTGCCTGTAACTTTGTCCCAAGGAATCTGATGCTGTCTTCTAGACGCCATGGGTACTAGGTGTACATGTGGGACAGAACATGTATGTAGGTAAAACACCCATATATAAAAAAACAAACCAACCCTGCCAGGATTCTCCCGTTGGTTTGTACATGATGGTCCACTTCGCTGCTCTGGGCCCATTCCTGCCAATATCTTCCCTCAGTGGATCAAGGAACATTGCAGCTCATCTCAAGACCTTGTTAGTACTTCTCATGTGTACTAACATTTCTCACATCTTTAAAATTAAAATTTTAATTGATTTTCTTAATGTATTTTGGGTAGATGTCTCAGTGATTAAGAGTGCATACAGTTCTTGCAGAGGAACTGAGTTTAGTTCCCAGCACCTCCAGCTCCCAGGAATTTGGTGCCTCCTTCTGGCCCATGTGGGCAACACACACACACACACACACACACACACACACACACACACACACACACACACACAGAGAGAGAGAGAGAGAGAGAGAGAGAGAGAGAGGTTTAAAAACAAATCATTTAAATAAGGGTACTTTTTGTTCATATCAGAATTGAACAGGAAATACAGAGGCTTCCGTATGCCACCCCCCTCATGTCATTCTGTGTCCCAAGACAGAGCAGTGCATCTGTTACAACTGAGGACCTGAGCTGGTGTCTCATCAGCATCCAAGTCCATAGTCCATGCAGGGTCACTTAGTGTTGTACATTCTATGGGTTTGGACAAACATGAGGACATGCCCCCACACCACGACAACATACAGAAGGCTCACCGTCTTTTAAATTTCTGTTCCACTCATGTTCACTATCTGCCCCTAGCCCTGGCAATGCTGGTCTTCTCCATGAACTTGCCTTTTTCAGAAGCTGATTTTACTGGAACCATACAGTCAAGTAACCTTTTAAATGGCTATTTATGGGCTGGGCATATTGGCGCACGCCTTTAATCCCAAAACTTGGGAGGCAGAGGCAGGTGGGTCTCTGTGAGTTCTCAGCAAGTCTGGTCTATATAGCAAGTTCCAGGTGAGCCAGGGCTGCACACTGAGAACCTGTTTCAAAAAATGAGTAAATAAAAAAGCGATTTATTATTATTGCACTATATTATCATTGTCATTATTATTATTATTATTATTATTATTATTATTATTATTATTATTATTATTATTATTTTCACATGTGAGTACCACAGCGCTTGTGTGGAGGTCGGAGGCATCTTCAGGCACTGGTCTTTTCCTGGCACTGTGGGATCCAGGGGAGCAAGCCGCACACTCGATAGCCTCCAGTCCTGTTAACTCTTTCAGGCTTGGACTCACAGTGATTTGAATGCAGTAATCGCCATTGTTTGTACAATTTAAACCTGAGAAGGCCGGTGTTTTGTTTACCTTTGAGTCTGCTTATGTTGTCGCATTTTATGTTATGTCACAGACAGGGTCTCGTGTAGCCCAGGCTGGCCTCAATTTGTTATGTAATTGAGTATAACCTTGACCTTCTGGTCTTCCTGCCTCTACCTCTGGAGTGCTGGGATTTACAGGTATGCACACCTTATGTAGTTGGGAATTGAACCCAGGGCTTTGTTGTGTGCATGCCAGGCAAGTATTCTACCAGCTGAGCTACATCCTCAGTCCTATGTATTGTTTCTTTTTTTAAAAAAGTAATTTATTTAATCTTATTTCATGTGCATTGATGTGAAGGTGTCAGATCCCCTGGAACTGGAATTATAGACAGTTATGAGCTACCATGTGGGTGCTGGGAATTGAACTCAGGTCCTCTGGGAGGGCAGCCAGTGTTCTTAACCACTGAGCCATCTCTCCAGCCCCTATATATTATTTCTTATTCCAGGGTTCAGAATAATACCTTATACCTAGGGTTCAGGGCATGCAGAGAATATTTTTATTTTCTTCAGCTGTGATTCAGTTTCAGGGCTGGATAGTTCAGAGTAAGAATCCAGAGGGCAGGTTTGTGCTCCGGCTGGCTGGTTTAGGGGCAGCATTCTTTCTGCTCACTCTGTCCTGGACTCACAGATGCAGTCTCAGCTCCATGCAGGGTTTGGGTTTGCAGCATCTTCACTTCACAAACTCTGGGGCTTCACTGCTCTCCCTCCAGCCCTGAAAAGACCCAGCACAGCCCGGCTCCAATATCTGTTTCCAAAATCAGCAAATGTCCTTGAGGTGAATAAAAACAGCGTTCCAGCTCCGTGCTCTTTGCATAGGTCTAGGAATATCCCAGTTGCTTGGCATGTTCAAGACGATGTTTGCCTGATTTTTGGCTCCCTTCTAGTTCATTGTCCTCAGTGGAGAACTGGCCTGCATTAACTTGTCTGTGTTTATGGGCAGAATGAGCAACTGTGGCCATACTACGAGGAAATATTCCTCCTAGCCTCATTGGCTGCAGGAGGCTTGCTTTTTATCAGATGGGTCCATGCTGGCTAAGGACAAAGATGACTGTGGTGGTATTGTGTTCCCCAAAATATTGTGCAACCTAATAAACTTACCTGGGGTCGGAGAACAGGACAGCCACAATATTAAACATAGAGGATAGGCAGTGGTAGCATATGCCTTTAATCCTAGCATTCCAGAGGCAGAATCCCTCTGGATCTCTGTGAGTTCAAGGCCACATTGGAAACAGCCAGGCATGGTGACTCACGCCTTTAATCCCAGAAAGTGAGCCTTTAATCCCAGAAAGTGATGGTAGAAAGCAGAAAGGTATATAAGGCATGAGGACCAGAAACTAGAAGCATTTGGCTGGTTAAGCTTCTAGGCTTTTGAGCAGCAGTTCAGCTGAGAGCCATTGGGATGAGGACACAGAAGCTTCCAGTCTGAGGAAACAGGATCAGCTGAGGAACTGGTAAGGTGAGGTATCTGTGGCTTGTTCTGCTTCTCTGATCTTCCAGCGTTCACCCCAATATCTGGCCTCAGGTTTGATTTTATTAATAAGAACTTTTAAGATTCCTGCTACAGCTGACCTAGGCTTTGCCACTACATAGTCACTCTGTTGTTCCTAACTGCTCTCCTGTCACAAGCCCAGGAGTGGGAGGTATGGTCTCAGTGCGTCCCTCGCCCTGGGTGAGGAAGTTCCTTCCTGGCTAAGCCTTCACCCTTGCGTCTCTAAATAGTTTACATGCAACGTGGTATGAAGAACGTGCTCTCCTACGATTATCTCCTAAAATGATGCCTGTGAAAGTCCCCATCACACGGCCTGACATATTTAGACATCACAAATGTTTGATGACTATCAATCCAAAGCAGTTACGTGGCTCTACCAATGTAGTTGTGAATATTAGAAAGGTCCCCAAGGGACAGGAGCTGCAGAGGTCTCCCTCCCTCCCTCCCTCCCTGTCCCCCTAAGCAGGAGTCCAGGGCTAGGTAGTGACTATCAGGATCACGGGCACCTTGCTTTTCCTCCATCCTTGGTGCACGCCCCTCCCCCATCCCAGATGCTGCCCATGCGGCACCCGTGTTTCAGACAGGAAGGGAAAGGTCACTCCTCCCACACAAGGAGACACTTTAGCGGTCCTGTACAACACTCCCACTTAACCCCATGGGCCAGCTCTTACACATAGTTTATACGGGATCTGCCAGGGAAGCTGAGAATGGCATCTCTGGGAAGTTTGTAGGGTTCTCTTTCTAAGGAAAAGGGACATTGGCAATGAATCGATTGAAATCCCTTTCCTCGTTGGACTTCAGCTGCTCATCTATAGACATTGGTGGAGGGGTGCTATTAGCATTTGGAGCGGCGCTTTCTTTACTGTGCAGTACTGTACTGTTCTATGCCATGTAGGATACTTGCCATCCCTGGCTCTGCCCATTAAATATAGTCACATCTGTAGGCATTGTGCTCACCCCAGGGGCCACAACATCACTCTTGTCTAGCTGCCCTTAGGTGACAATACTTCTCCCTGCTGAGAAGCTATGGGCAAGACGATTCTCAAGTCTTCCACCAGTGGCATTCTGTGCTACTCTTGATTCTGTGGAGCCTGGGTCGCCTACGGGTGAGCGTAGGGCAGCAGATGGGAATGTGGATGTCTACATGAGTCCTCCCTGGAGCCAGAGGGGGAAGAAATCATTGTGTAGGCAAAGAACAGGACATTAATGGATCTCCCAGTGGTCAGAAAGAGAAAGGACAGAAGGAAGAAAGAGGCTAAGACAGTTTTCCAAGAAATGGTGGGAGGCAGGAACTCAGAACACCTGGTCCTAACACAGCCCCCCTGCTCCTCCCCAAGGTCCTTCACTGTGCCCCTGGTACGAGGGATGGAGGGGGAAGCTGGCAATCCTGGCCTTCATCTGTCATGATGCCCTCATTAGCGGCTCCCATGTCCATTGGCAGGACCTCATCAGTGGGGCCCACCTGACCTTTGGGGTGGCAGATACTCTACCTGGCAGATCTGATCAAAGAGCTGGGACCAGGAAGTCCTAGGACCTGGGCCAGTGCCCACGAGCTCTCCTTGCAGGTCTCAGCCCTTACCAGGGTGGGGAGCAGTTAGCTGGATCATGCTGTGCTTACGCCATGGGTGTTGATGAAGCCGGGGGAGGATAGTAAGTCACGAGGCTCACACTGCCCGGATCCAAAGCTGGTTTTTACACTTCTTAATGGTGTGAACATTGGACACATTGTTTGACCTTCCTGTCTCGTTTGCTGGCCCTTCTGCAAAATGGAGATAATAATAGACCATTTTCACGGGTCACCGTGAGCTGTGAATTGGACACCACTGGTAGGCTATGACGAACAGTGCCGGATGTACAGTTCTGGCACATGCTGCCTTTCAGGGAGTGCTGGTAGTGAGGCTGGTGAACGGCGGAATGAGGACTGTGAGTGCCCGGGAGGAAGACATAGTGGGATGGATTGGAGGATGACCCAGCTGAAGCTACGTAGCAAGCAAAGTCAAGTGGGACTCCACTCAGGGAGGATACCTGAGCGCTGAGCTGCCTCAGCTGTGCCCATCATGGGCTGGGAACTCAGAGCCACCTCCCTGTCACCTGCCCCAGTGTCAACATGGATGCCTACACAGATACCAGCCAACTCTAGGAGATTTCAGCTTTCCGCTACACATATGGATTAATGCTGGGAGCTGGAGGGACAAGGTGGATCAGCCTCAAGGGAAATGTTCCTCGAAGCAACTCAGGCCATGGAGTGGGGTGGGGTGGGATGGGGGTTAGAAGGCCAACCATCAGGCTCCTCAGGGTCTGCAAGCAGCTCACTGTCTAGACATGCTTGTTGCTGGGGAAGTCACATACCGTTGGAATGAAATGGGTTCCTGGCTCCCAAGCACACAGTAAGGCTGGCATAGTCACTGTGGAGGACGACTCATCTTCTCCATGGTATCTCTTATCTGCCCTCATTCAGTGAGCACTGGGTGTGGGAGGGACAGGAAGGACTGTGCTGGGGACAGTGGGGGATTTTGGTTGACATACTGGATCTGGGGTTAGGAGAGGCAGTGTTGATTCTAGAATGAACTATTGCTGAGTATATTTAAGTAACATGATATTGCAGTGCTCATCCGATGTCAATGAATAATGAGTATGAATTAGTAATGATAATAACCACGTTTTACCAAGTGCCAGACATTCAAGTGCTGTCTACTGGTTCTTTTGTGCTCCCCAATAATTGTATGAGGAAATACTACAAATCCCATGTTGAAAAGGGGGCACTGCACCAAGAAAAAGGCCAACTTGTCTGGTTAGGCAGCGGGTCTATGGGGGGTGGGACGGGACTGGATTCTACCCTGTGGCTCTCTGACACCTCTCTTTGCTCACTGGTGTTAGAATGATTTCAATACTCTGACCTGGGCTATGTCACAGAGAACAGAATCAACTGAGTGAAGGAGGAGACAATTATTTTAAGCTCGCTCACTGATCCACAAGGAGCCTGTGTTCTGTCCTGGCTACTCTTCTTTGGACCAGGGAGAGAGCATCAAGCAGTGGGGTTCCTGCTCTGGGGTCTAGACAACAGCCCAAGGTCAGGGAGACAGGCAGTGGCCAGATCCAAGAATAAACAAGTCTAGAGGCTCTGGGAGTGTTCCTCGCTGGCAGGAAAATGAGAGGGGCGGATGGGCCACAGTTGGCTCCACACGGACCGGAAGACAAGAGCCATCTGAGCAGATGAAGCCCGGAGCAGAAGCCTGTTGACATCAAGCCACAGGTGAGGGCTGAGGAGGTGTGACAGGTGACACAGGAAGTGGGAGGGAGGGAGGTCATAAGGTACAGAATCAGGTGGACCCAGGTTCGGAGTCCCATGGGCATGTCAGGAAGCGTGGATTCTATTCTCAGGGCAGTGGGCGCTGGTGGTGGAACTGTGTTGGTGGGTACTAGCGCAACCGTGGCTACAACAAACAGAAGTTTGTTTTTTCTCACTTGAGAAGAAGATGGGAGCCGCGTGCCTGGCTGTCTAATCTGGCTCAGTGGCTTGGTGACCAGCCTCTGGGCTTTCTTCTGTGCTGTATGTAGCAAAGGCAGCTGTAGGCATTACGTCTCTACTCAAGGCATCTTCTGCTTGCCTCTTCTCAGCTAGAGTAGCTAACCGTTCTGCAAGGATGCCTGGCGAAGGAAGCAGTCTGGGAGTGAGGGGTTTCACTGGCCCGAGGTGGAGGGAAAGCAGGGTTGGGGGGAAGGGACACGCTGGCAGGGTACACGCTTTAGTAAGCCGTCTGGCTGCAACCAGGCTCTTGGGTTTCTATGTCCCTTCAGTACCTGCCTGGTTAAGTTGACACTTGGCAAACTGGCCCACGGACAGAATCCAGCTACCACCTGGTTTTGCGTGGTTTGAGAGCTAAGAATAGTTTTCACATTTTAAATGCAGAATGCAAACCAAGACTGCCTAGGCTGTCAGCTAGGACATTTGTTCATTTTGCTTTGGGCCTGTAAAATCTAGAGTATTTACTCTCCAGCCCTTTGTAGGAAAAGTTGGCTGGCCCCTGGCCCGCATTAATTGGCTTGGCTCAGACTGAAGAAGACCTGTGTTCAAGTGTGAAACCCTCCTTGTCACCGCTGACCTACTTCTCCAGTGTTTTAAGTGCCTGCAGGTTGTCAGACTCAGGAGCGTACCCCCCACTGTATGCCCACCCTGGGCAGGCACAGTCCAGTCAGCTGAGCGGGTGGAACTGATTAATGCCATCAGGGCCCTGTTTGCTGGAACAAGTGATTTATTCAGCACCTAAATTTTAAATGGTGCCTATGCTTTCTGGGAAGCCGTCTGGCTTAGAAAATTACCTATAATAAATGCATGTAATAAATCCATTCTTTTGAACCTAAAGGAAGGTACCCGAGTTTTCTATGGAAAAAAAAATCAGTTTCTCCTCATCCTTGCTAAATACATGTTGTGTAAATAATTAAAAACAATGGTTTGAATGGATGTTAAATTATCTGCTTTTCAAAATGCAATCAGGGCTCTTATTTTCACAATTAATCATGTGAAAAAAAAATCCTGCCTGCTGGCTTCTCCCTAGAGAGGGCCTTTCTCTGCTCCTAAACGATCCTGGATCTACAGTTCTGGCTCAGTCCAGTGTGCTCAGGGGCTTTGTAGGATGGGGGCAGGAGATGTTTGCACTCGGGGCTTTCAACTGTTAGAACTGGTTTTGGGATTTCCTGCGCTTTCTCACTTACTAGTGGGGTGCTCTGGAGTGGCTTTCACACCGTCCTCAGAGTCACCCTACTTGTGGACTCCCCAGATTCTAACTCAGTTTGTGCTCACTCAGTGACCAGGAGCTGTATATCCGAAGAAGTATTCAGCTTTGGTTCTGTGGGCAGAGCCAGGTCTCTATTTCCCTCTGGCTGTACCAGGCTCCTCCCAGTGGCTCAGGTCTCAGGAATAATAATTGCCCATGGGCCCCTGACAGCTTGCCTTCCCTGTGAGCCCAAACTGGGGTCTCCCCTTCCTACTGCTGACCCCATCCCCCTTTCCCAAGACATTACAACCATATCAAGTGGTTGATGCCAAACTGCCCACCACTGCCGTGTGGTGTGACCTTGTGATACCTCCGTGTGCTCCTTCGCTTTTCAGTGGCCCTGGGAGCCCTTTAAGGACCACAGGCATGTAGGGTCTGCTTTGAGCTGCTAGAAACCACTCACATATTAAAGCACACTTAATTTTTGTAAGAAGTGTGGAGGGGCCAGTGAGATGGTGTGACCCAAGCCTGACAATCTGAGTTCAGTCCCCAGAATCCACATAAAGGTGGAGAGAGTTGGCACCACCACAAAGTTATCTTCTGGCCTTCATCCAAGCACAGTGGCAATGTGCCCCACCCCCACATCATCCACACACGCATGTGTGCATAAGCAATAATATTTCATAAGCAAAATAAAAACTTTATTTTAAAAAAGATAAAATATGAAGGCAAGAGACTTTGAGAATGTGTTAATTAGGTGGTTCAACAAAATCAGAGCTGGCTTATCTTCTTCTTTGGCTTTCCTCAACATGACCATAAGAGCCTGTAAGAAACCCCACGTTCAAACAATAGCATTCTAAGACAAGAAGGGACCCCGTGCCCCTCGTTCTCCTCATGTATCGTTGGCTGATTGACAGGTCTTTGCACACCTATTGCATGCCCAGACCCAGTGCAAACACCTCTGCAAACTGACGCAGAGATGGATCCCAGGATCTGTCCTCATGCTTGACATGCCCAGAGAGAATGTGAAGCAGGTGCTAATGAATTCTGCTCTTAAATTAGAAGGTGTGGCGCAGGCCACAGGAAGGAGGGAGGTATTCAGTGTGATCTTTAGACAGGCAGGGTAGCATAGTATGATGTCAGGGTGCTCCTCTCCAGCACAGAGTTAGCTTTGGAGGGAGTCATGGGGTACCAGAAACCCAGACACAGGATCTAGCTATAGGGGATACCGCTTGGCTTGAAGAATTTGTGAATGCCCCCACTGTCACAGGCCCTGGAGAACTGGGCTTCCTCTAGGGAGAGCATCCAAAGCCTCTCAGAATGGAGCCCCAGCCCACCCTCCCAGGCACCTTTTTCCCTGAGCAGATCCTGCACCTCAAAAGCCTCTGTGTCCAGGCTAATGGGCAGTGAGAAACTCTGGCAAAGACTTTCCTTCAGGAAGGTAGGGAGGTGGTAAAGTGCCTGCTATCCATGCATATGGGCCCAGAACCCATGTAAAAAGCCAATCATGGTGATCTGTGACTAACCCTAGCCGTGGGAAAGGGAAAAGGTAGAGACAGATTCCTAAAGTTATTGGCCAGCCAGCTTAACTGAATGGATGAGCCCCAGGTTCAGTGATTGAGTCTGTCTTAAAAAATAATGGTAGAGAGGTTGGAGAGACGGCACAGCTGCTAGGAGTGTGTCGTGTTCTTACAGAGACAAATGTGGTTACCAGTACCTGTGTCAGGCAGGTCACAAGTGCCTGGAAGTCCAGCTCCAAAGAGCTAGACACCCTCTTCTGGCCTCTGTGAGCAACTGCACTCACGTGTGTGTGTGTGTGTGTGTGTGTGTGTGTGTGTGTGTGTGTGTGTGTGTGTGTGTGTAGACACATACACATAATTCAAAATAAAAATAAATATTTTAAAAAGGTGGATAGTGATCTAAGAAAGGTATTCCACATCTACCTTAGGCCTCTGCGCACACAAGTACTCAAATCGTGCATATATGCATGTATATACATATGTACACATGTATCCACAGATCCATAGAGATGCACACACATATACACACACAAGTACACACACATGTACACACTTTTCTTCTGGCTGCTTCATGCTTGTGCTATGTTATGTGGTTCTGGGTTTCGGGGCTCAGCTCTACCCCAGAGCACAGACTTCTGCCTTCAGATTGACCCTGAGCTGGGCCACAGACTTTCTCCTGTGTGTGAACTTGGACTCCCTGGTCTTGCAGCTCTCGAGATGCCACTTGCACACTGCGGGAACAAACCCTCTCTGCTGATAGATCGGCTCCAGGAGGCATGGTTGGGCTTCTCCCACCTCTGCCCCACAGCATGCCGGCAAGAGTAGGAACATGCTTCAAGCCTGCTGCAGGTGAGAACGGGGCCCGAAGCCTTGCTTGCATCTGATCTCTAATTCATGGGGATTTCCCACGTGCTGGCTTGAACAGGTCATTGCGATGTACGGAGGAAAGCGTGCTCAGACCTGCCGTGGCTGCCCAGTAACCACCGCATAGACCCAGCTGCAAATGGCAGCTAGGTCTTCACAGAGCTTTGGTATTTACATTGCGTCCTCCTCTCCCTGACCTTCGCTCACCTCCCATCCTCTCCCTCTTCCTGTGTGCATGCACATGTGGAGGCCAGAAGTCTGTGTGGAGTGTCTTCCTCTGTCACTCTCCACCCTGTTCAACAATGATCACTTAATTTTGTGTGTACGTGTGTCATGGTATGCTCATGGAGGACAGAGGACAGCTTGTTGGAGTCAGTTCCTTCCTTCCACCATGCAGGTGCCAGGCCAGGGTTGGCCAGAGTCTCTACCCACTGGGCTGTATCCCCGGCCTTCTACTTTTTGAGACAGGTTATCTCACTGAACCTTGAGCTTATTAATTTAGCTCGGCTTTTTCTGGCTCAGGCCAGAAAAGCCCCAGGGATCCGCCTGTTCCTACCTCCTCAGAGTTGGGGTTATGGGCTTGCGCCACTCTGCTGGCTTTTTACATGGGCACTGTGGACCCAAACCCAGGTCCTCAGGCTTGAGTGGCAAGTGCTTAACCGAGCCATCTCCCACACCCACCTTCATGCATCCTGACTCGTGGATCTGCAGAAGGCTCTTCCCTCTCCTCTCAACGCTGTTTTCTTCTCTGTCTATCCAGACGAAATTAATATAAAGCCCACAAATCTTTAAATGTACCATATAATTTAGGAATTTTTCTATAAGTAGACATCCCTGTGAACACCATCACGATTAGGATGTGGAACATTTCCATGCCTCTGGAAGCTTCCTAAAGCCCCTTCTCGACAGCTCCCAGCCCCTGCCTCCCATCAGCCCAGCTTGCCCCAGGAAATCTCACGTGCTGTGACGTCACACCACGTGAGCCTCACTGCTTTCCTGACCAGTTTCAGACATGCTTACATCATCATGGCCTCTCAATGGACCAGGCTCCTCTCAGCTGCCCATCACCAGTGACAGTGTTTCTGCTCTCTAAGATGGGCAGAACCCTTGGCTATGGCTCGCCTGGCAGAAGTACAGCCAAGGAAGCCGGGTGGAACCTTTCCTCCAGGCCTGGCTGTGTGGCTCTGCTAGCTCTTGCCGCTGCAGTTCTGGAGCTGGAATGGCTGGAAGCCTGTACCGAGGCCACGAAGTGGCCTGACAGAACAAGTGGAGGAGGGATCTTAGCATCAAACTGGAGGCCCACCAGAGTCTGCTGTAAATCTGGTGCTCACAGACCAACCTTCCAGGGATTCTGAGGTACCTGAGACCAGGGGTGCCTGAGCCAGGCATCAGCCTTGACTTCCACTGCGAGTGAGGGGGGTGAAACCTGAGGAGGGACTCAGACCTTGCTGACTGGCCAGGCTGGCCATTCCCCACAAAGCGTCCCTCTCACTTGCTTGCTGGCAGCATGTTTCCATTTTCTGGGAAGCCCCCTGGCCCAAGGACGACACAGCATCTGCTGTCCCAAGAGGGTCAGTATCCAGACTAGACTGCAGCGTCACCTAACAGGGAAGTTCCCCAGCGGATGTCAAAAACCACACAAGCACAAGACTAACCTAGAGGAGTCTGGGGCTTAGAAGTTAGGGTCAGATGTAAACCATGTTTTTAGGGCAAAGCTGAGGACCTGATCCCACCATCTGCTTTCCTGATGGAGCCTTGTTCTGAGCACCTCCCCCCTGGCACACCCCCACCAAGCAAAGGACGTGAGAAACACCTTCTCCAGGCTTCCTGCCCCTGCACCTGGAGGAAAGGTCATGCTAGCCTTTGCCAAGTCTCATCATCTCCTGGAGTCTTTGAACTGCTACCCAGGCAGGGGGCCAGCTCCTGGGTGGGGCAGTGGCAGCTGGCAGGTAAGAGCCATCTTGCCTCCTTCTCAGCCAGGTGGCCTGACAGTTGCTGGGTTCTGGCCAGGAGGCTGGAATCACGGCTCTGTGCTTGGACAGAGGACGTGGGGACTTGTATGAAAAGAAAGTGTAGCAGGAATCTTAAAAGGTCTTATTAATAAAATCAAACCTGAGGCCAGTTATTGGGGTGAATACTGGAAGATCAGAGAACCAGAACAAGCCACAGCTGCCTCACCTCACCAGTTCCTCAGCTGGTCTTGTTTCCTCAGACTGGAGGCCTCTGAGTCCTCATCCAGAATGGGTCTCAGCTGAACTGTGCTGCTCAAAAGCCTGAAAGCTTAACCAGGCCAAATGCTTCTAGTTTCTGGTCTTCATGCCTTATATACCTTTCTGCTTTCTACCACCACTCCCTGGGATTAAAGGCGTGATGAGTCACCATGCCTGGCTGTATCCTTGAACAGATGGATTTCTGCCTCTGGAATGCTAGGATTAAAGGCGTGTGCCTATCCTTTATGTTTAATATTGTGGCTGTTTTGTCTCTGACCCCAGATAAGTTTATTAGCATGCACAATATTTGGGGGAATACAATACCACAAGAAAGTGCTTTCCTGAGTCGGATTGGCGAGGCAGGATGGGGGTCTTGGGCTATTGCTGTTGGAACTTCAGCTATGAGAGTGAGAGCGATGAGTCATACAGGAAAGGGGGGCTGTCAGGGCAGGGTCTACGGAGTGGGGAGCACATAGGAAGTTCTATCCCCCCCCCGCCCTCCCCCCCTCCCCCGTGTGTGTGTGTGTGTGTGTGTGTGTGTGTGTGTGTGTGTGTGTGTGTGTGTCTGTCTGTCTGTCTGTCTGTCTTTCTGCATTGCTGAAGTGCTGGGGATCAAACCCAAGTCCTACCACATATTAGAAAAACACTCAACCAATGAGTTACACCCCCAGCCCAGGAGACCCTTTTCAGGATGATACAGTGAACTTAGGTCTTAAAGTGATCCTGAAAGCAAATGCCTCCTTAAGAGTTATAGTGCTGCCGGGCGGTGGTGGCGCACGCCTTTAATCCCAGCACTCGGGAGGCAGAGGCAGGCGGATCTCTGTGAGTTCAAGGCCAGCCTGAGCTACCAAGTGAGTTCCAGGAAAGGCGCAAAGCTACACAGAGAAACCCTGTCTCGAAAAACCAAAAAAAAAAAAAAAAAAAAAAAAAAGAGTTATAGTGCTGAGGGAGCAGAATGCATGAACCCCTGAGCCTCTGGGTGTTGGCTGCTGTCTGTTGCACACAGAGGTGTAGGGGGCAGAGGAGAGGGTGGGGCCTAGAGGACACCTGAGGTCACCCAGAAAAGACCCTACATTCTCAACTTGACCACACATGGAAGTCCCTAGGCAGCTCTAAAATTTCATCATGCCCCTGTTCTAAACACTGGGATTCTGATGAACTATTCTGGGGTACAGCCTGGTTGCTGGGGTTTATTGAAGTTGACTGGGGATTTGAATGCACAGTGGTACTGCAAACTTCCAGTATTTTTAAAAAAGATTTATTTTAAAGTGTGTGAATGTTTGCCTGCATGTATGTAGATGTATTGCATACATGCCTGGTGCCCATGAAGGCCAGAAGAGGGTGCTGGATCCTCTGGAACTGGACTTATAGGCAGTTGTGAGCCACAGTGTGGGTGCAAGGAGTTGACCCTGGGTTTTTTTTCTGTAAGAGTAGTGAACACTGTTAACCATAGGGCCATCTCCCCAGCTTCAGATCTCAGTCTTGAAAGAGCAGGGTGGAGGTGTGATTCCCTAGTTTTCCTTTCTTGGCTTTTAATGGGGCGGGGAGGGGGGAGGGGGACTCACAAGCGTAACAGAGGTGTCTGTGGTACAGCCACGGAGCAGACCACATAGAGGAGGATGTCTGTGGCAGAGCAATGGAGCATACCATACGGAGGAGGGAACTGGAGCATGGAAGGAAGCTGACCCTCAGGGCCACAGCCTAGGGCTCAGCTGGCAGACAGGTGTCTGCGTCTGCCGGGTTGGGGACATTGCAGATGTCCTACAGTAGAACCTTTCATGACATGCACTTGTGACAAGTTCATAAGAAATGAAAGTCAGGATTGTTACCTACAGACTTGACTCGCAGATCATGTTTTTTCTATCTTTAATTCTTTATTAGCATGTATTAGCTATACATGATCAGTCTCATATGACACTTTTACACAATACACACACACATGCACACACATACACACTCACACACAATATATTTTGATTATATTCTTCAGGTCCCCCTTTCTTGTCCCCCTTCCCTTTTCTTACTAGTCCCCCATTCTACTCTCATGGAGGTTTTTGTTTAAATGACCCAGTGAGTCTCATTAAGGTCACTTACAGGAGGATGGTTGAGGTTAGTTGGAGAGCGGACGCTTTGCCAGTGGCTACAAGAAATCTCTCTCTCTTTTCAGCAACCATCGACTTTGCATGCTCCTCAGGGAGGACCAGGGACTCGTGAGCCCCTGACCCCATTGGGTTTGGGGGGGCAATTTGTGCAGGTGATCATGGCTGCTATGGCTTGAAGGATGCGACGCCAGGAGTCAGCATTCTCTGCCACTCCCCAGCCCTTCCTTTTACATTCTTCTGGGCCCTCTGGTCTGTGATGTTCTCTGAGCTGTGAAGGGGGTGGTATAAATTGTCCCTTTATGACTGAGCTGAGCATTCAACCAACCAAAGGTATTTCTAAGGCTTCCTTAGTATGAGAGGAGACCCCCTCCTTGCAAATCAATCAACATGTATTCCCGCAAACGTGTGTCCTCACACACA
Source organism: Peromyscus maniculatus bairdii (assembly GCF_049852395.1). Taxonomy (NCBI): domain Eukaryota; kingdom Metazoa; phylum Chordata; class Mammalia; order Rodentia; family Cricetidae; genus Peromyscus; species Peromyscus maniculatus. Next base: position 194,530,438 of record NC_134852.1, read on the forward strand.
TGTGCATATACACCACAATTCTTCCAATGAGGTTATTATATCAAATGCAAGATCTCCACGAAGGGACGGACACAAGAGATTGCTCATTCATTACACTAGAGTGTGGCTGACGGAGAGACTTGGCAGGGAGCCAACTCCAGCATCCTTGACAGATCCCGGCATCCAGGCAGATATCAAGCTACACAAAACAGACCACGGAGGCTTCTAAAGATGAGAGAGAGAGCATTTAAGGTGAGGTTAGGAGAGTGTTGAAAATCCACCATAACGGTTATGAGAAATAATTGTCATGCTGGCTTCCAAAGCAGGTGACACTGCTGAGTGGCTTTTTGCTGTGGTAGCGAAAGTCTGTTTTGCTTTTGCTGATGTGAGCTTTTGCTCTCGCAGGGAGCTTCCTGCAGGGGCAATGGGGCAGGAGGAGAACACTGGGTTTGGCTGGGACACCAGATCCAGTTCCTTCTGGCTACTCCCAAGCTGTTTGGCCTTGGGTAAGGGGCTCACTTCTGAGTCCTGGTGTCCTTATATGCATGTCGGGGGGCTTCTGGCCGTGAATGAGGGACGGGGCTGGATTTGCTCTCCATCTAGCAGCATTTAAAAAACAAGTAGACAACATTCTTGGAGTAATGGCTTTGAAGATACAGGACCCAAGTGTTAGGATTCAAGATTCTGGACCTCCGAGTGTTAGGACTGTCCCTGATTACTGCTTGCCACAGAGAAGGAAACAGGCCAGGAGAGAAGTGGAAGGGGACCACGGTGATGTCCTTAGACAGTGTGAAGTGTGCAACATCACTCGAGGGTAGGCGGTGAAAGGAAGCTGTGTGGACCATAAACTCTAAAGCGGAAAGTGAGTAATCAGCTGGTGAAGGCCATTGGAAGTAACCTAAAAGGAGGCAGAGAGGGGCCTAGAAACAGGAGACAATTAGTAAAATGACAGATGACTTCACACTTAGCTGTCACAATGATCATATCAGGTGGAAGGAGTCTGAACACCAGTCACAGATGTTAAACTTGGAGAAACGAGTCAATGATACACCACCTTGCAGAAATACCTCTAGAGACATGTGCTCCAGGTAAACTGTGAAGAAAGATGCTGTCACCAACACTCGTCAAGAAGATGCTGGAGAAGTCGAATGCATGTCAAAATCTATTTTAGAACAAAGGGGATTAGCTGTTGGTCTAGATCTCTAACCCACGGCCATATTGTAGGAAACATCAATCCATGCCTTGTAGGATTTGGGAGAGTCCCAAATGTGGTAATACCTAGGAAACAGCCCTAGATGGTTAGCTGAGAGGTGTAATTGGATTCTAATAATTAGAAGTGGAATCGGGGAACCGTTATGAAGAATCAGATTGTTAGGCCTGGACTTTTGTTATTAAAAAAAAAATAATGAAGAGATGTCACTGGGGGTGGTTGTCAAGGTGGCATCCAAGATGTCAGCTATGAACTTCCAAGAAGTCATTGACAGGAACTGGATTTGCCTAGACAAACAAATGTGGGAAGGTAACCTTTGCTGGAAGAGTGAGCCATAGGCTGTGAGACGGCTCAGTGGGTGAACACTTGCTGTGTGAGCATGGAGACTCGAGTGTAGACACCCAGCACCCACATAAAAGCACAGTGCAGTGGCATGTGTCTATAACCTTCCAGCTGCGGGCCGGGTGAGTCAGGTGGATCCTGGGGACTCTCTGGCCGGCCAGCCTTGCTGAAACATCGAGCTGCAGATTCAGTGAGAGACCCTGTCTCAAAAAATAAGGTGGAGGACAGTAATGGAAGCCTCTGGCCTCCACACACACATGCATGGATGCACATACTTGCACACATATGTGCATCATACACACACACACACACACACACACACACACACACACACACACACACACAAGGTTAAAAATATTCACATCGCCCAGAGTACCCTATACCCTTTTATTGTTGTTTTTTGAGACAGGGTTTCTCTAGACAGCCTCAGCTGTCTTGGAACTCGCTCTGTAGACCAGGCTGGCCTCAAACTCATAGAGACCCATCTGCCTCTGCCTCCCTGGGATTAAAGGCGTGCACCACCACCTCCTGGCTACCTTATACCCTTTCAATGATCATTCTTTTTCTCCTTTTTAGCCTCTGGCAATCTAATCTGCTTTCCCTTTAATGAATTTACCTATTATGGTTTTTAAAAAATTAGTTAATTAATTATTTATTTTTTTGTTTTTTTATTGAATATTAAAAAAAATGTCTTAAGAGTAATTTAGCCAGATGTGGCAGCACATGGCTGAAATCCCAGCACTCGGGAGGTAGAAGCAGCAGATTACAGTTTTGAGGCCAGCCTGAGTGATACCGTGAAACCTTGGTTCATAAAACCAGGGTAACTGTAGCAGAGCTGTAACTTTGTGCTGGAGGGTCTGCCTAGCCTGACAGGCCCCAGATTAGACTCCTAGCACCTCAAAAGAGGAGAAGTTTTAGTTAAAAAATTCTAAAACTGGGGCTGGAGAGATGGCTCAGCAGTTAAGAGCACTGGTTGCTCTTCCAGAGGACCCGGGTTCAATTCTTAATACCCACATGGCAGCTCACAATTGTCTCTAACTCTAGTTCCAGGGGATCTGACACCTTTATACCAATGCACATAAAATAAAGTAAATTATTGAGCAAATTAAAAAAAATTCTACAAGTATACACACACACACACACACACACACACACACACACATATGCACATGATTGTTGTAACAATTCAAATAAAGAAATTTCTAGGGAAAAAGTCTTTCTATTTTCTCCCTCTCCCCTCCCTGAGGCTGACTCGTGGTTATCCTTCAGTGAGTACATTTAACAAATCTGCAGTACAGTCAAGGTGGTGGCCCGAGCCTTTAATCCCAGCACTTTGTGTTGTGGGAGCCGCTTGGAGGAGCCAACACAACTCACACACGGAGTCAATGCAGAAAACACAAATTTATTGTCATTAAGCCGCTACTGATTGATCAGGGACGGACACAGAACACACCCGGGAGCTGAACGGCGACCCCTAGCAGAATGTTACAGCGCTTTTAAGTCTGAAAACCACAAACATCCGTGCCAAGTCACAGTTACATTTTCCCACTAATCGGGATTTAGGGATAGGGAGCTTCCCTAGGAACATTTCCCTATGTGACCCACTTATCTTGTTCTCATTGGTTGGTTTATTCAACTGTGGCAGGGGTGCCTGGCCCCCCCAATCCTGTCTCAACTTGCCAGCCAGGATGTCAGTTACCAACGTACATGTCTCTCTCTGCCAAGCAGAATGTCAGTTGCCCAGGGAGGTCTTGGGAACTTAAACTTTGTTTGACCCCTAATCAAGATGGAAGTTGTATTCAAAATGGCTTCAGTTTGGTTCTTTCTAAAGTGGAAAGCTGGGGCAGGTGGATCCCTGTGAGTTCCAGAACAGCAAGCTCTACATAGATAGACCCTGCCTCAAAGAAACAAGCAAAAAAATTAAAAATTTTAATATTTACGTTTTGTAGTACTAGGGATTCCATGTAGGGCCTCTTGTGCTAGGCAGATGCTCTACCCGTGAGCTCCATCTCTGTCCTAGTGCGAACCTTGCCATGCTTTCTCTGGGCATCAATATTATTTTGAGTATTTTCACATAACTATGTCACATATCCTATCACCTTGCTTTGAAGCCCCTCTGTCCATTTCTTACGGATTTCTGTTGTTCTAGAGATCACCTCACAGCCAGGCTGAGGGTCCCACCCTCCACTCACTCTGAGACCTGATTGTATTCCCTTTCATAAAGTGTGTCAGCCCAGGCCTCAGACTGGATAGAGCTGCCTTTGGGTATAGGATAATGACTAGAGTATATTATAATTTTTCTTTTGTCTGCACGTACAGATTCTTTTAAAATGAGCACGGATTACTTTTATAAGAAGAAGAAAGAAGGCAGTCCAGAATTGAGGGCTCGAGAACTCTGTGCCCAGCTTGTCCCTTAATTTAGCACCTGCTTCATCCTTCCCCTAGTTGCATAATGAGTTGTTGATGTGTTTGCCTCCCTGGGGGGCGGTTGGGCAGGCTTATCCATCTCTCTGCCCTCTCTGCCTCTTCCCACAGAGCTGAGTCCAGGGCCAGGCACACAGCAGGTGAGCGGAGTGGCAGGCTGCCCCTCTGGCTTGCCTGGAGCCTACAAAGGACAGGGTGGATCTTAAAGACCCTCATTTCAGACTCACAAAAGGGTGTTGTGGGTAGAGTCCAGACCCCAGAGGCAGGTCTGGAGTGGTCACACTCTCTGCCTGGCTATGGGGGTCCAGCCTCCCTGGGATGCTTAGTGTGAACACAGGTGCATTTGTTTGCTCCCGGTGGCTCCAGCCAGGGGTGGCAGGCAGGCACCCAGCTGAGGAAGTAATTAGCACTGCCAGGAGCAGGAAGGAAGCAGTGATGCTGGGGGTCCTGGCTCCCTTTCTAGAGAGATATAAATAGCTGGTCTCTGGGAGGAGGTGCAGGAGCTGTACACTCAGGAATCGAGGTGGGAACTACCAGCGTGGGGACCTGGGGGGCAGGCTGCCTGCTTGGGCATGTCTGTAAGTCTGCGTGGGGAAACCACTAGGGAAGTGGTACCGAGGGAATGGGGCCCAAGGTCGGTGGCTAGGCAGGTGCCTAGCTATGGCTCTTCTCCCCCAGCCTGGGCCTTCCCATCTGTCCCCATAGACTGGCCTGCTAGGACTCATGTTCCTGCTGGCCTCAGATTGCTCCTGGGGGCATGAAGATGGCTGAGCCACACAGGTCCCAACCCTACCTGCCTTTCTGCAAGGAGCAGGCTGCTGGGGTCGGTGGGAGCCCTGAAATCTATGCTATTTATAGTGTTTCTTCTGGAACATCCCCTGAGGTGCCGGGCAGTGTGTGTGTGCCTGACTCATCCGAAAGCACTTTATAAATAACCCAGCAGGGTGGGGTGGCATGGGCTGGCCACCCGGTGCCTGACTTTAATCACCCAGGCTTGCTAGCTTTCCTCCATGGGGTGCCTCTCCTCGGGGTGAGGGGAGGGGTTAGGGTGCTGGCAAGAGCTTTGTCCTGGAAGAGGCACGATAACGGGTCGGGTCCTCTCAGCCATGACGTCAACACCACGGTTCTCTGTTGGGAATCTTCGGATTTCCTAGCTAGGCAAACTGAGCTATCCTGGGCTAAGTTCTTTGGGTGACCTAGAATGACCCTTTCTTGTGAGGTCTCAGAACCTCGTCGGTAAGAGGAGAAGAGGGAGTGTGGTGAGCAGCAAGCGAGGCCCTTTCCGGCTGGTAGGGCTTTGCATCTCCTTAGCAGGTACAGGTCAGCATTCCCAAATTAGTCTCCAGGGTATTTACTGAGTCCCTGTGTGCCTGAGCGGTGCTGGAAACATATTTTAATAAGGCTCAGCTGGTTAGTTGGCCTATTGTTTGGGGCCTTTGCAGACCAGTCAATACCAGAGGGAGGTGCATGAGGCCTCGCTAGAGTACAGTGCCAGGTGTTACCCTTCAGAACACCCCTGAAGACACACCTGGGTTGGGATGGGTGGTGAGGAGGCACTGATGCCATCTCCTGGCCTTGTGCTGGGCTGACACTGAATTTACACAGTCTCCAGCTCCTTCAGAACTCACGAGGGAAGATATGGTCTGGGCGAGTGTACAAGGAAGGATATCAAGGAATGGGTTCCGTCCCATGGCCATGCCACACGGCAGAGAAGTGGAGCAGGCCTTGGACTTGGGTCTGGTGACTAACCGCACAGGAATCTCTCAGTGTCACTCTCTTCCCTTATGGAAGCAGCCTCCAATTTTTATTTAGTTCTTTCTCAAGACAGGGTCTCATTGTATAGCTCAGGATGATCTAGAACTCACCGTGTAGCCCAGGCTGGCCCCCAGTTCACGATCCTCCTGACTTGGTCTCCTGAGTGCCAGGATTACAGGCACATATCACCCTACCTGACTCAGGAGTATCATTCTCTGAAAGTGTGTGGCACTTCTGTGCCCAAGGCTCTGAATGTGTCTGTCCAAGGTTGGGGCATGTACGTAAATGAAGCTGAAGGAAGTGTGCGTTAGGATGAAACTGCACTGGAGAAATTTGAAAAAACCTAGAATAATCTAACAGTGTCAGCAGGACCTGAACCAGAGATTTACCTGAGTGTGGAATCAGCTGCTGGGGAAACTGAGGCAAATAAGCTCTGGCCCCAGCCTTGAGCTCCTGTTGTGTGGGAGGCTGGCAATGGGATGGCTGCAGTGCCTCCTGTTTCTGGGGTGGTTTGCTGTGTGGGGAGCTATGGGGGAGGAACCCCAAGAAACAGCTCCTGTGGCCTCTCTGAAGACCGGTTGAGACACAAGAGTTGGATATGGGAGAAAGACGGTCCAAGGACTGGGGCAGCAAATGCGAAAAGATCCCAGGATTGGAAGGATGAGTTGGGTAAATGGAACAGTTCTCGGAGAGGATGGGGTTAGATGGAAGGAGGGTATAAGCTGCGTGGCTGGACAGCTGAGCAGGGCTGGGGAGGGGAGGCTGGGTATATGTTTCTTTCTGATCTTCAGTGATCCTCAACTTCCTTAGTTGAAAAATGGAAGACTAAGGCCACCTCTCTGTAGGGCTGTGGGATTTGAACGGAACAGCAACAGTAAACAGGGGCGAGGCGCCGTCCAAACCGCATGCTGTTATTGAATAAGGGGCCCTGCCTTCCTTAGTCTATTCCTAACACTGAAGTAAGAGGGAGTGTCCAGACATAGGGAGGGTCATGTCCCTTTGCTCACAGGTCTCCAGGGTGCCCTCATAACGGTCCCCGAGTGCCCACTGCTGCTGTTCCTCTGTGCTCTGTTCCAGCCACACTGGCCTCTTCTCTACACCTTGAACTTGCTCCTGCCTGGGGGCCTTTCACTTGCTGTTTCCTTTGCCTCTGGCCATGCAATTTAAAATCTTAGGTGAATTTCTGCTCTCAACTGACGCGCCTCATCTCGTTTCCTGCTCTCTCTCCCTTCTCAGCACTTCTCACCTTTTAATACATTATGTATTTTATTTTTTATCTCTTGTTTCTCCCACTAGAATAAAAGGCCCACGAGGGCAGGACTTTTTGTCTATTTGTGTCTCTCTGTATCCTTATTGTCTACCTCAAAGTTGGTGTTCAGGGGCATGTGCTGTTATTTTTTAATTATTTCTGGAGCCCGGGGGATAGGTTGAATCGGCTTTCTCCTGCTGCATGGGGTTGGCCCTGTGTCTAGGGCCTTGAGGTATCTCATTTGCTTCTGGAGGGCATTTCCTTCAGGCCCCACATGGGAGCTGTGGGCAGCAAGCTGACAGCCTCCTCTCCTGTAGATATTCCTGATTATTTCAAATCACAACCTCTTCACTCCCTTCCAAGCTCCCTGAGCCCTTGGGGTGGTGCCTGGCAGCCTGTGCACCATCTCATTTCTGAGGAATTTCCCCAGATCCCAAAGCATGTGGGGGCCTGGGAGCCTCCTGCCTGGGTGGCCTGACTTGGATACTGGGAGCAGGGCTGCAGCTGAGGCCACCCCTCCAGCTGGATCTCTGGGGAAGCACTCTGGCCAAGCCTCCGGCTTTCCACACATCTGGGCTGTGTCCAAGCGTGAAGCACAGTCCTGTGGTCCCTCTGACTGCTGGCCAGAAGAGCACCACCCAGAGTCATTGAGGTCTGGGAGATCCCTCTCCTCCCAAGAGCTCCAGGCTCCACCTCTATCCAGCCCCGAGAGCCACACCCCACACATTGTCTGACCTGCTTCCCAAATTCTCTGCCCCCCCCCCCCAAGCTTTAAGAGACTCAGTGCTTTGTTCTAAGGTGTGGCCAGTTGAACTGTAGGCCTGTGGGGCAGGATTTGGAAAGGCTGGCTGGGGATGGGATGGGGGGAGACTTGCTGGATTCATAAGCCAAGACTAGGATCCTAAATTCGCTGCTTAGCTGAATCACTCACTAACTTGCTTACTCACCTGTAAAATGGGTATAGTCAAGGTGCCGCCTCCTAGGATTAAGTGAAACACTTTGTCCGAGGCCCTTAGCTGGGCCTGGAGCAGAGTAAGGGCCCAGCAAATGGAAGTAGCAGTGGGATGTGAGCCCTGGCTTCTCCTGAGAACGGAGTCATCCTCTAGCTGCCCAGGCCTGTCTAGAGCCCTGCAGGCATAGCTGCTCTCCCGGAACCTTCCAGAGGCCCACGGCAAGAGGCCCAGGCCTGACTTCTCTATGGCTGTGACTCTTTGTGAAGAGCCTTGTCCTTCAGTCTGTCCCTTCCTTCCTCACCAGCCAGGGCCCTGATGAAGTGGCTCACCCTGGAACCCCAGGAGGGGATCCCTGCCCATCATACTGAGTAAGTCCTCCAGCACCCAGCTATTCCAGTTTCCTAGAGAGCTCTTGAGGATCCTGAGTTCCTGCTGGTCCTAGGTCTAAACTACTCTAGAAAGGGAGACATCCAGATGTGTATGAGCAGCTGTGAGGGGACTCTGCAGACTGAGAGTCAGGCCTGGAGCAGCCTTTAGGGTTGTGAGGCTTGTATTCTGTTAGTACCAGACTACCCAAGACCCAGAGAGGCCTTGTGAGTTTTGCATATCACAAAGCTAATTGGAGTGTGAGCCAAGTCTTGAACCCGAGTTCCTGTTGCTCACCTGGGGCTCTCTCCATGGTTCCTTACTCACCAGTGTGCTCATAATGTCAGGGAAAACCCAGCTCTTAGTTCCCGTTGCTAGGTTTTGACCTGTACCCCTATTTTCGACTAGTTAGACATGTCACAGGAGCCAGTGATGCTGTGGGGATGGAGAGGATAAAGTTCGTCTCTGATTCCAAATGAGCCCATGACGGGAAAACTTCATGCTGTCCCTGGCAGTCACCTTCTCTCCAGCTCTGTTGTCCAAACACCATTCTCATCCTTGAGAGTGTTCGCCAATCCCTACCAGAGAAGGCAGGCCTGTGAACTCGACTCTGGGCTCCGGTTAGCGTTTTGATTTTGCTGCTTTGGGGATCCTGGCTGTTTATGTTTTAGATGCTGGCGGAAGGCCATCACCTCTCCGATGTTTGTTCAGAGAAGTTCAGAAGCCAGGTTAGTTTCAGAGGCCAGAGGCAGGGAACTTGGGGTCACCTCTGTTCCCAGCTAAGTTTACAGGGCAGGCCTATCTGCCGCTGAGCCTTTGCTGGCTGGCCGTGGTGTCCTCCAGGCAGGCCAGCCTTGCTTCTCCACTTCACCGTCATGCCCAGTCACACTCCTGTCTACCCTGAAGCCTGCCGGAGAGGGGCTTATCTTTGAAATCTTAACCGAGACTTTCTTTTTTTTTTCGGTATTAGGGATGGAAGCCAGTTCTTTCCACACGCTGAGAAAATGCTCTGTGCTTGAACTATAATAGATACTTTTAAACTAGGGGCAGCTCTTTCAGCAAGTGCTTTACACAGAGGCTCCTAAATGAAAGCTTATCTGCAGGAGACGAGGCCAGGGGACAAGCCCTGGACCTGCCGCCCCGGGACCCCGCTGTCCCGTGAATCAGCAAAAGGCTACTATTTGGTTGTTTTCCACTGCCTTGAAAGTGAAGGAGAGGAAGATGTGGACCTGCCAGGCCAGGCTTTCCTGCTCAGCCTTCTACCTCAGGGTTCTCACAACACCGCAGGCTCACTGGACTGCCACCCACTCCAAGCTTGGTTCCCGCACGGTTGTGGTAGGAAATGGCACCCCAGAGTCTATTGAAACCCCAGGATTCTATGGATCAGCTCTGTCTCCATCCTAATGTAGATGGTATCCCAACAAAATCCAATATGTGTCTCTGTTTGGGGTCCAGAATCAAGACTCAGTGTGTTTTCCGCTTACCCGGCCCTCTGACAAGAGCCAATATAGGTCGTTGCATTACCGCCTCCATTTACTTTATAGCATTAGTGCTATCACCATTTCCCAGATGCAGAACTTGAGGTCCCAGGCTCCTGAGACCTCATGGCCACATGCCAGAAAGCTGGCAGCTGGGACAGGAATCAGGTCTCTGACTGAAAGCCTGTTCGAATGACCACCATACTACCCCACCACCAGATTACTTCTGGCCAACACTTGGCCCTAGCCTTCTCAAAGGAGGCAGCCATATGTTCAGTCTCTAGATCTGGCTCACAATGGGTTTAAATGCCACCAGGGTGGTACCCACTCCTTCCGTTAGAACTGTGCCCAACCTCAGAGCTTTCCTGGGAGGAAATGGTTCCTACCACTAAGCCTAAAATTCCCGGGGATTCATTTTGTTCCATTTTGTATAATTCTATGCTCCACGTCATCCCCAGTGCATCCTCTCCCTCTGAGGGCTTCACACCCTTGAAGACCTTGGATGCAATTATCTGATCCCATTTAAGTTGGCAGAGGCCAGAGTGTGGGTCTTTTCATCTGCTGTAATTATTCCAACCCCCTTGTCCACACATTGTTTCAGATAGTTCATCTCTGAACATCCTCCAATTTGGGGTATCTTTCTGTAACAGTGGCTGCCAAGAAAGTAATGGAAAGATCTCATTAGGAGTGGGGGTGGAATGCATGTGCCCACTGCGGGGAGCCATGACCTGTCAACACCAGGGCTGTTGGGAAGGCCTTACTTCCTCTTTTCATGGATGTCTGGATACCAGTCTGAAGGTAGAGAGGGCTATGTGCCCGACTAGGCATGGAAGAGGTGGGCAGAGGCTCTGAGCTGGGACATGGGTGGAATCTGTTCACCTGTCTTCATCTTGGATGTCTTTTGCCAGCTGAGTTCAGCCTTTTATTCATTCCAGAAAGTTCATCAGCACTTGCCATGTGGCTGACTAGAGCTATGTGACGCTCTAGTGTGGGATGTTCCAGTATGTGATGCTCTCGTCAGGAGCGAAGAGCTTATGGGGAATTCAATCTGAACAATTTAGGAATGTGGGCAGTTAAAGCCAGAGCTGGGGGGGGGGGGAGGCGGGAGGGAAGGGGCAGAGTTCAAGGAGGGAGGGCAAGAGAGGGCCCTGAGTGAAGCAGATTGGCCAAGGCCTCCCGGAAAGTGACACTAAAGCTGAGACCTGGAGGTGGGCAAGACACTCCAGGAAAAGACCTGGGGTTTCTGGCATAGGGGAAGGATGTACAAAGCCCTGGGTAGGAGAGTCTATTGGATGGGCTGGGTGAAGGTCATTGGGCTTGAGTTGAGGTTGGGGGCTCACTGCCTGAGACATGAGTGAGCTATTTGATTCAGCTCTAGCCTTCTCTTTGTTGGAATGGAGGTATCAGTACCCATTTCTGAACTAAACAGGAAGCTACTGAAATGGCCAAGCCTGGCTCAGGGCAAGTCCTCTAGGAAGAGATTCAGGGTCTTTTTCCTTATTCTCTCCTCTAACTCCCCAAAAAGAAGCATCTAGACATCCTGGCTCTGTCTCCGTCCTCTATTTCTCCTTCCCTTAAATGTGGAGCTCACTCAGTCTACCTGACACCAGGCAGAACTGGTCAGACTTCAGCCAGCCTGGTCCTGCAGCTTCTGGGCTCTGAAGATTCTAGATGGTGTTGCCGTGGGAAGCGTTCGTGCCCTCAAAACAGGCCGCGCCCGTCCTCATCCCACCTTGATGTTCTATGTTTTTTCTTTTAATTATTGTAATTAATTTTTCCAAGAGTACAAAGGATATGTCTGGGCTATGCAATCTACAAGGAATAAAAATGCAACAAAAGCCTGTGCATCTACATTTGGCTTAAAGGGAAAACGCTCCCTCCTTATCTGGAGTCCTCAGGATGCTTGTCCATGTAGGTGGAGTTTCTCTGTGTCTTCAAAGCTGCTCCCCAATAACCATTCAGAGACTTATTATTAATTATAAATGCTCGGCCAATAGCTCAGGCGGGTTACTAGCTAACTCTTATATTTTAAATTAACCTGTATTTTTTTAATCTACCCTCTGCCATGTGGCTGTACCTTCTTTCAACACAGCATGTTCATCTTGCTTCTTTCTGAATCTCTCGAGACTCCCGAGACTCTAGCCTTCTTCTCCCAGCATCCCCTGTGTCTTATTGTTCCACCTCAATCTCCTGCCTAGCTACCTGCCAGTCAGCTCTTTTATTAAACCAAGTCAGAAGGTGCCTTGGCAAAGACACATCTTTACAGTGTACAAAAGGATTATCCCATAATGGGTCCCCAAGTTTAATCATTTTATTGAATCTGGGGTACATGAGTGTGGTTTTCCTCTCATTGGTAGTTTTACATTCAGGCTAATTTTTTTTTTTTTATCTAAGTAGCATATTCTTTTAGCTTTTGCGTGTTGTGGAACTTTATATAAATAACCATGCTGGATAAACTCTGCCGCAGTTCGCCTCTTCTGAACGGTGTCTTCCGGAATTAATGCGGTGCATGCTGCTCCTGCTGTGCTGTGATCCCCAGGACTTCACTAGTCACACTACAGTCTCAGGATATTTTGGTTGTTTCCAGCTTTGTTATTCTCTTACAGGGTGTCTCTGTGAATATTCCCATCTATAACTGGACACACATATGCAAGGCTGTGAATCTAGAAGGGGAATTTGGGCCATGGACTTGATTTCCAAAATGACTGAGGCAACTGATGTTCCCATCAGCCAATGGAACGAAAATGTCCCCGTTGCTTCCCAGAGTCTGCCTTGTGTGTCCCAAATTGTTGATCCAGAGGGCGTGGCTCACGGTGCTTCCCGAAGCAACCACCTTGTGGGTTTTGGTTTGGTTTTATTTTGTTTTGTTGAGTGGGGTCTCCCTATGGTTTTGTTTTGTTGAGTGGGGTCTCCCTATGGTTTTGTTTTGTTGAGTGGGGTCTCCCTATGGTTTTGTTTTGTTGAGTGGGGTCTCCCTATGGTTTTGTTTTGTTGAGTGGGGTCTCCCTATGTAGCCCGGGTTGGCTTGGAACTCACCATCGGCTGTCTCCTTCCTGATTACAGGCGTGAGCCACCATGCCTGGTCTCCTTTCTGGCATTGCTGAGGTGAAAAGGCACTGCCTTCTCTTCAGAATCTGTTTCCTTGAGCTGGAGAGAGGGCTCAGCTGTGAAAGGACCTTTCTCCTCTTTTAAGTGACACAAGCATGATTTTCAGAATCTTTTTTCTAGACTCACTTTCTTGCTCACAGCCCAGAAAGACACAACCCGCTCTTCCCTCCAGCATGGGCCCTCTCTGGCTCCTTTGGGATCCCACTCCTTCCCCACCATCTTCAGTGTGATGGTTCCCACATTTCAGACCCAAATAGCATGGCAGATGGTGTTGGTCGCATACCCAGTGGGAATGTTTTCAACCCTCTTCTCCTTGTCTCCTTCCCGTTCTGGAGTTTGATAGTGTGTCCTGGCTTCATTGATACTAGACATGGGCAATGAAACAAGCAATGTCTGAGAGGAGGTTCCTGGGAGAGATTCAGTCCCTGAAAAGAGGAATTGTGCTCTTCCTTCCCACTGCAGATGCTTGTCAGTCGTGGTGTCTGGCACAGCAGCAGCTGGATTGCAACTCTGAGTTCGAGAAGCCAATTGCTCAGGATTTGGTAGAGAAAGGATGGAAAAATCCTGGGTTCTCGGGGACACTGGTGAGCCACTGGGCTAATTTTGGAAGCACCACCCTCCAGACTTATGTTAGTTAAACGTCTGCTCTGCAAATGGTGTTAATAGGACAATCTATTTGCAGCCTGAATGCCCTGACTCGTGGAGTTCCTCCTTTGATCTCTCCCTCTCTCCTTCCCTGTTATTCTGTTCATCTGCTCCCTCTGCTCCTCCTAGCTGCTCTCTCTCTAGACTTCACGATTAATTCCTGCCAATTCAGTTGCTCTTGAACTTCCCTTGAGACCTTACACTGTTTATCCGCCTTCCTGAGGGACTTATCTCTGGGCTTCTGCCATAGTCCTAGGCTCAGGGTCCAGCTGTCCATCACTGTCTCCTTATTCCTCACCTTCGTCTTCCTTTGCTGAAAACCTGCTACAGGCCATGTGCTGAAGCTGGCTCTTCCCAGAGCTCCTGTGACTTACTTGTTCCCGATGGAGCTCCTGTGACTTAGGGAACATTGTGTCCACATTAGCTAAGTGAAGCTGGGCTTGTAGAGGTTAACTGATTGCCAATGGCCATCTAGCTAGTGGGCAGCAAAGTCGCAGCTCACACAGAGACATCCATGTGCCCATCATTCAATAGCCAGCCCCTCTTACTGTTCTGTTTACATTCTACTCTGAATGACCCATTTTCACGGCATCAGCTGTAGCAGGAACACCTGAGTTTCTCCCATGTTCTTGCACTAAACCTTAGTCTTGAAGAATCACAGGACTTTTTCTTTCTTTCTTTCTTTCTTCCTTCCTTCCTTCCTTCCTTCCTTCCTTCCTTCCTTCCTTCCTTCCTTCCTTCCTTCCTTCCTTTCTTTCTTTCTTTCTTTCTTTCTCTCTCTCTCTCTCTCCCTCTTTCTTCTCTCTCTCTCTCTCTCTCTCTCTCTCTCTCTCTCTCTCTCTCTCTCTCTCTCTCTCTCTCTCATCTTGTATGTGGACCACATAACACTAACTGGATCTGACTTGGAACTTTCACCAAAGCCTGGATGAAGAGAGGTGACAGTTTTTTTGTGATGGAAGCCATGGAGAAGGAAGACAGGGCCGAAGAAGGAGTGATGATGCATGTGAAGCAGAGAATGGATGCTGGCTGGTGGAACATTGGAATGCTGCGAAGATGTTCCAGTGCGGGCCCTTCCTTATGACCTGGTCAATGGCTAGGAATTCCAAAACCATATGACAGGGGTCAGAAAGCTCTGTCTGTGGCTTTGGATTGGCAGACTTTGACACATGGCTACAAGGTGAGAGTGCGAGCTGACATGGGAGGTTAGGACATCATCTCCCTTCCTGTCTATGCAGCGGGAACCCTGTTCTCTTCTGCAGAAAACGGGGTGGGGTGGGGTGGGGGGTTCACAAAGTTAACACACAAAGAAGTAGCATCATGAGTCTGTCACCTGGTAACTTAGAGATGAGTATTGGAAGAATTTAAAGCAGAAATCCCTGAATGAATGAAACAGCCATTTCTTCTGGTAAAGGGTGGAAGATGTGAGGCAGTGTGGGCAGGACCTCTTACCTTTCCTCATAAAGCCTTCGGCAGTCTGGATTTTCTTTTTTTTTTTTCCAAGACAGGCTTTCTCTGTGTAGCCTTGGCTGTCCTGGAATTTACTCTGTAGACCAGGCTGGCCTCGAACTCAGAGATCTGCCTGCCTCTGCCTCCCCAGTGCTAGGATGAAAGGTGTTCACCGCCACTGCCTGGCTTGTACATCTGGCTTGTTAAAGTGGTAGGCTTGTGTTACGTCAATGATTTGAAATGGACTATTCTGCAGAGCCTTGGTGGGGAGCGGTACCTTGGCAGCTTTAGTAGGGATGAGGGGGTGGGGGTGGGGAGGTAGGAGAGCAAATGAGTCTCTATCTCTCTGTATCCAAATCCACCTCTTCCATTTTTTCATAGATCTTTCCGGTGAGACTGTGTTTGAACAAAGGGTTCTTCAGTTGAAATTGGTTTGAACTGCATGGTCCCTGTTGGTTCTCATAATTACCAATGTCTTCAAAGCCCCCTTTACCCTTTGTGCCCATCCTTTACTTCTGAGATCATGCCCTTCGTCCACTCACAGTCTCTCCCAGTGCCTGGGGTTTGGAGTGATTGCTGAGTTGGCTGCCAGTGTACTTGATGTGGACGGACAGACGACCCTGGAGTCAGTCAATCGTTCATGACTGACTCTCCTCCAGGAACCTCCCGAGGTGGCTCCCACAGCCTCCGGTACCGTGACTGCTGTGACGACGGGCAGATGTCTTGGCCAATAGTTTTCTGGTGTTTCCCTAGTTTCTGCATTTCCCTCTGACGGCTGTGAACTCTACCTGGAGACCTTTCCCTCCCACTCTACTTCCTGGAGGAGGAGGGGGGCAGAAAAGGAGGCAGCCACACTTTGGCTTAGTCACCTCCCGGTGACTCTGCTTGCAGACATGTGTCATGGGCTGCCTCCTCTGGCACTATTTTTAGGGCAGTCCCCTCATTCATGTTTCTGGGGACTTTACAGTTGCCCTTGTCTCTGCCTGGCTGCTGCTTCATTCAGTCTGCAGTTCTAGAGGCTCTGAGTGCCCAGGTACTGTGGAAGCAGTATCTTAGCTTCTGCGCTGTCTGGAAGTCTGATACCAGTCCTTGAAGGAACCGTTGAAATTCCATAGACCTTTATGGGCTCCATCCACCTCTCTGGGCTATGTCTTCATGCTAGTATTCTTCATAGACCTTGCTTATCTCAGTCTTTGTTTGCAGCAGGGTCTCTTGTAGACCAGGTTAGGCTTGGTATGTACCAAGGCTGGCCTTGAACTCCCGCCCCCGCCCCCAACCTCTCATGTGCTAGGATTGAAGATGTGTAACCATCCTTGTCTTCCTAGTTTGTTTTCTGCTGCTACTGACACACCACAGACTGGGCAAGTTACAGAGAAATGATGCTCACTTTGGAACACGGTTCTAGGGTGAGGTCAGAGTCCTTGTTGGCAAGGTCTTGTGGCACAGAGTATCATGTAGTAAGAAATAGGGAAGGTGGAAAGACCTGGTTTGCCTGGCTTTATGGCAGATCCACTCTTTTTTTTAAAAATAATTTATTTATTTTTGTTCCATGTGCATTGGTGTTTTGCCTGCATGTATGTCTGTGTGAGAGTGTCAGAGCCCTTGAAACTGGAGTTCAAACAGTTATGAGCTGCCATGTGGGTGTTGAGACTTGAACCTGGGTCTTCTGGAGTTGAGCCACCACTCCAGCTCTGCAGATCCACTCTTAAGATAACCTACTAGATCACTAATCCATTTCTTCATTAAGTGCATGGGCCTTGATAACCTCTTAAAGGTCTCACTTGGCCTTCTTAATATAATGGGGATTAAACGTCAGCATACTTTTTGGTGTGTGTGCATTTTATGTATGTGTGTACACGTGTATGTATAGGTGTATAGGCATATATATGCACATACTGTGTTTGTCTACCTTATTCCCTTGAGACTGGGTGTTTTACTGGATCTGGACTCATTGTTTTTTCCTCTACACTTGTGGCTAGCAAGCCCCAGTGATTCTCTGTCTCTGTTCCTTCTCTCCACCCCAATGCTGTAGCTACAGGTGCGTGCAGCCATGCCTGGCTTTTAATGCGGATTCTGAACGCAGGTCCTCAGCTCACACAGCAAGTGCCTTACCCATTGAGCCGTCCCTCCAGCCCCTCACCATGCATTTTAGAGGGGAAAATCATATTCAAAACCACATCCCTGGCACGGTGCTTGTGTAGGGGTGGGAACACCCCATGGTCTTCTTTCCGGCTGGTGGGTAGTAAATGTTTCATCTGCTGACTGGGTGAACTGGCGATTGATCGTGTATCTTTTCTGTGCTTTAGGAAGTCCTGCTGGGCCGGGAAGAAGCATCACTGACATCCCGCGGGGCATCCACATAAATCTTTCCCCGTTTTCTTCTCAAAGGCTTGGTTTGGAAGTCAGGTAAGGTCTAGAGGAAACTTCCTGTACTTGGTGGTTTCTAGCTGGGAGGGAGAATGATCACGTGACCTCACAGTAGCTAACAGAGGCAGAGGCTGCTGTCCCGTGCAACCTGGCTCCGGAGACCCTGATTCCTACCACACACTTCCTCCCAGTCTCCGGTGCTTCTGCCCAATGACACCACTTAAGACTTTGCGGGCCACAATTTCCCCTCAAGCGCTCACGCGATGGTTTCCCTCCCAGGCCCCATCTCCCCTCCCCTTTCTCCCCCTCCCCGGGGTTTGCCAGGCTTTCCCCTCCCAGGCCCCATCTCCCCTCCCCTTTCTCCCCCTCCCCGGGGTTTGCCAGGCTTTCCCCTCCCAGGCCCCATCTCCCCTCCCCTTTCTCCCCCTCCCCGGGGTTTGCCAGGCTTTCCCCTCCCAGGCCCCATCTCCCCTCCCCTTTCTCCCCCTCCCCGGGGTTTGCCAGGCTTTCCCCCTCCTCTGCCGTCTTCTTGGCAGGACTTACTTTTCCTCTCATCTCCCTCCAGATCTTTCAGTTGGTTTCTCTTTCTGGCCACGCTCCTCCTTTTGGAGACTTTCCAACGCAGCCACAGATTGGAAGATGATAACAGTGAATTAGTTAGTAGATTGTCTTTGATGTTATTTTGTGGGTGAACTCATTAATTTATGACAAAAACATCAAAGACCTGGGCTCCTGCACGGGACTGGCCTGTCTCAAGGCATCTGGATAATAACGATTAGTCAGATTAAATCTCAAGGCCTCAGCCCAGATGACTGGGGTGTGGGAACATTCCATCCTATAGTGTGTTACCCTAACCTGAGTCAGCACAGCGTGGGGCTCTCTTCTCACTATTCATCAAGGTTGTTGTAACTACCCTGGAGGCAATGCAGAAAAGTGGGCTGAGGCTGGTAAGGTCTCTTCTTGTCAATAAAGCTAGACATTGAAAGGGACCCTCTGTGCTCGCATAGATGACCTCAAGGCCTTGGAGTTCAGGTTTTACATCATACAGCGTAGCTGGAAAGACTCTCGGGAAAGAGGCAACATCATACTTGGTGCCATCAAGCTCTCTATACACTTGTAGGCTGAATGGACTTGTTGAGGTCAGTTAGGACTCTGGTTGGTTGAGGTGGAGCTTGGAATCGTATTTGTCTTTCTTCACAGTATGACATCAGATCAGCTTGCACGTGTGGTCGAGTTCCCTCACCACCAATGGTAGAAAACTGGCTGTTCCCTACAGTCACGCCCTCTGTGTCATCCCTACATTCCACTCTCCGTGGACCTCCGTGAGGTTGATCCAGCCAAGTGTAGTGGCTTATCATGTCTTTAATCTTGGTACTCTGGAGGCAGAGGAAGGATGATCTTTGTGAGTTCAAGGCCAGCTTGGTCTAGATAGAATGGCCTGGCCAGGATATATAGTGAGAGCTTGTATTTAAAAAAGAAAAAAAAGGTTTGTTTCTGAAATCGCCTGCTCCTCTCTGAACCCTTGGTGTTTCCCTCTCCACCTGACTTCCGGTCAGTGCCCATCAAGACCTAGTGTCTGCATCTTCAGAAAGAATCTTCCTCGGCTTCTCTCAGACAACCATGCTACTCTCAAGGCTGTTACTTCTCCTCCGTTCTAACTCCCAAACTCACTCTAATCAGGAGCACACCCTATCCCACTGATGGTCCTTCGCAAGGCCACCAGTGACTTCTCTGCTGCCAGCCAATGGTCATCCCTCACTGCTTGTTTTAGGTCCAGTGGGAGCAACATTGGGTAGCATGAGTAAGGCTTCCTTCCCAGCCTCTCTGCTGGGATCCAGGGTGTCATTCTCTTGGGTCTTGGACTTGGCTACCTCTTTTTAGTCTTTTCTATCTTCTAGTCTAGACGTGGTCAACTCAGGATTAGATCTTGACGACTTTTCTGGCTATACCTCTTCCTTAAATGAACTTATGTAGTCTATTGTTTCTGCAGGGGAGAGGAGGGAGGGATTGAGTCAAGTTCTCTCTGTTATACAGCTCTGGCTGTCATGAAACTCACTATGTAGGCAAGGCTGGCTTTGAACTTACAGAGATCCACCTGCCTCTACCTCCTAAGTGCTGGGATTAAAGGTGTGCACCACCATGCCTGGCTAGTCCTTTGGTTTTAATCCTTATTTGGGTCTGGATAGGTCTAGAAGTTTTATCTCTTTTACCCCCCCCCCAACTCCTAAACGTCTTCTCAACCCAGTCTACACTATGTACATCAAACTTCAGACCTAATTCAGCCAAACACAATTCAAACTGCACCCCGTATCTTCAGGGCCTACTCAGGTCCTACTTTCCACTCTACCTCTTCAGTCTAAGGAGGCGCTTCTCTTCTGGGTGTCTCAGATCTCAACATTGGGGTAACTGTGGACTCATTCAGATCATGCCTGTAAAACTCCTCTCACACTGTCACGCATTACCTTCCCGCTGTGTCTAGAATATTCCTCACTGCCTGCAGTGTCACGCTGTACTCTAATTTGTCTCTCTCTGCCCCTTGCCTGAACTAGTTCAATTGGTCTGAATGCTTTCAAACTTGCCTCTCCTACAACCCCATCATCTGAAACACAACATAAAAACTTCAATAATGTCATGTCTCTACAAATTGTTATCTCACTCTCTTGACCATGATCCAAAGTTCTTAGTAAGGCCTGTAAGGTCCTAAAAAACCTGGTTACTTCCCACTTAAAAAATCCCCATCTTCCTTTCTCTTGCTCTCTGTTCTATGGATACTAGTTCTGAGCTATTTTTCCTTTATTAAGACATTTTTTATTCATCTTACATACCAACCACAGACCCCCTCTCTCCCCAGCCTCCCCTACCCCATGGAGCTATTTTTTAGGCACCTTAGGCCCAGTCCTTTTCAGGGCTCTTGAACTCTGCCCTTTCTGCCTCATTACTCTTTCCTAGGTATTTGTATGTCTATTTCTCTCTCTCCTTGCAGACCTCTGCCCAAATTTGACCTTATGAAGAAAGTTTTCCCCTGAGTATTCCTTCAGAAATAATCTCTGCCTGTCACCAGGTCCTAATCACAGCTCACTTTACATTCTAGCAATGATCACAAGTCTGAATTGAACTTATTTTCTCATATGTTGCAAGTAAGAACAGTCTGTATTTAGTCATTGCTGTATCCCCAAAGATATAATGGATGGGTGGATTCGTTGAATGGCTTCCTTCTAGCCACTGGGTGGACAGGGTGATTTTCAGATGATTGTCAAATTAATATGAAGTCAAGTGAGAGGGACAGTGAGGTCATGGAGACCACTGGATGGGCTCACTTGTTAGCAGTGATCATCACGGGATTTGCAGGTAGTTCCTGTTTGCACATTAATGCCAAAACACTTTTGGAGTTGTGAAGTAGACCAGAATATCTGCCTTTAGTTGTTTTTGGCATGTCACTTATCCTCAGAGACCCAATGTGCTCTTATGGAAAATTGGCCGTTGGAGATGTTGGACCTCTGCCAGCAAACGAGGCAGTGTAGTTAGGGGACAAGCCACACATGGCCTCTAGAGCTTGACTGCCTTTGTCTAAATCCTTCTCATAGGAGACCTTGGGCATCTTATTCCGCCTCTTCCTTTGTGGAGTTGGAATAATAAAAAGATGACTGTAATATGGAAATGGGGCTGGGGAGACGGCTCAGTGGGTAAAGCTTTTGCTATGCAAGTGCGAAGAACTGAGTTCAAATCTCCAAAATCTGTGTAAAAAAGCCAGATGTGGCATGCCTGGAACCACAGTGTTCCTATGGTGAGATGGGCCAGCTAGTCTGGTGTTTGTGATGGCAAACAAACAACCCTGTGGAAGGAAGGTGAAGATTGACAATCCAGGTTGTCCTCTGACCTCCTTACAGGCTCCGTGGCATCCTTATATTGGTACTCCCAACACAATTCAACAACAACAACAACAACAACAACACACACACACACACACACACACACACACACACACACACACACACACACACACACAGAGACAGAGATAGAGAGATACCCAGATACCCAGAGAAAGACTTAAAAAATTTAAAAAGAACATTTAACTCACAGTGGTTGTGGGGTTTACAAAATATATATGCAGTGTGGAACATATCATCTGGCACACAGTAAGAGATCCCTAAATGTTTGTTATTAAAAATAGAAAGTTCTGGAGGAATTGCTATTAATATGTCTTTGGGGCAACAAACTACTCTAAAATAAGAGGGTTACTATGGAATTTTAAAAGAGATGATAATGATATTGTGATTAGTTAGGAGAGTGTTATTTTTTTTTTTTTTTTGAGACAAGATCTCATGTGTCCCTGCCTGCCTTAGCCCCCTGAGTGCTGAGATTAAAGGCATACACCATCACACCTGGTTTAGGAAAGTGTTCTTAGTCTGAGGGGATGAATGCGGAAATACTTAAGGATAAAACTGTAGAACTTATTGATTTCTAATAATCTAGTTAGATTACTTCTATTTTCATCAGTGAAACAAATCAAACATGGTAAAAAAAAATAACAATCGTGGAAGCAGTTAGATAGTATAGTTTGTGACATTCCCCTCCTCAACCTCTCCTGTGTGTTTGGAAATTTTAAAATAAAATTGTGAAGGAAAAAGAAAGGACCCTAGCTGTAGGCTAGTGAGGGTCAATGCACTAGTCGCTCCCTGCACTGGAATCGGGTCTTCTGGCTGTCCCATCTCCCCCATGTGTGTGGCTGCCGCTGCTGACCTGTAGCAGCCATGCTGTGGAGAACGGTACCCAGCTCCCCTCAGACAGACCTGGGGGTATTATGGGTATGTTCAAGGGCCTCCGCTCTGGGGCTTCCTTTCTCCTTATGAAGTAGATAAGCCAGTTGACTGGAAGGCCTGATGTCAGATTGCCCCCTTGGACAGTGGGCACACCAGTTTGGCTCTCTGCTTGTGGTTTCTGACTGGTGGTGGTGGTATTGGGAGAGTGTGTGTAAACTCTGGGATTTCAGGGGGGACAGAGAAGAGTAGGGTGTGGAGCCGAAGGCCAGGAGGAGCATAAAGACAGGCTGGTTTCCATCTAGAGCTCCTTGAAAGAAGGGACTCCAGGGCAAAGCTGGGAATGAAATATGTGCAAATATTAAAAAAAAAAAAAAGACTGTCTGTGATCTACAGCATCTTCTTCTAGCTAATGCGGTTCTAGGAAGTGGAGAGCAGAAAAGAGAGGAGAGAAATGTCCGCGTAAGGCCGGGTGGTGCTTGGAGAGTGCATAGAGATAAATCAGGCTAGAAAAAGGAGGGGGGGGGCAGAGGAAAGAGAGAGGAAAAAAAAGAAGAGGCGGCCAGGGGCAGGGTGGGGGAGGGGTTAGAGTCTGATGTTGTAGGTGTTTGGGGACGCCGGTCGGGACGTCCGTTCCTGCAGACTGGAGTGCCTTGCGGCAGAGTCCAGCCTCTCTTCTCCGCCTCTGGAAGTCCCGGGAGGCGGTGATAGCTTGCGCAGAGCTCTAGGCTCTTCTGCAGGGGGAGGGCAGGCAGGGAGAGGCGGGGCGCTGGGCGGGGTCGGGACGGGGCGGGGCGGGAGCGGAGCGGGTGGCCGCGGGCGGGGCTCCTCTCCGGCGGGTGCCGGAGTCTGGGGGCCTCGGCTTCCCCCTCCCCGCCCGCCGAGGCACTGGCCCCTCCTTCCCCCGCCGCCCCCGTACCCGCCGCTGCTGCCGCTGTCAAAGATAAACCGGGCATTGCTTGCAGGAGCCCTGGCAGCAGGCGATCGGGCGGTGAGGAGCCTCGGGCGCGGCCTCGCCTCCCCGGCCCGGCTCCCGCATCAGCACCGTGGACAGCACAGACCCTCTCTCCGGGACCCTGCCGTTCGCAGGAGCTCGTCTCGGGCTTCGGCGATCTCATCAGCACCGCGGACAGCACCCAGGCCCTTGCGGGCCTCGGCCAGCCCACCAGCTCTCCGAGTCAGCACCGCGGACAGCCCCCCTGGGCCAGCCCTGAGGCCACCTAGGAGTGGTCAGCACGCTCTGAAGATGGCCACTGAGGTAGGGGCCAGCACCTTAGCCCGCAGGCAATGCTGCAGGAATGCCCACTAGGGGCAAACTGGGCGCAAGGAGAAGGCGGGGGCGGGTGGGGGTAGGGGGTGTTTCCTCAGGTTTGTGGGGGGCAGGTATGAAGTGGCAGGGCTTCAGAAGAGCAGGGCTTTGGGTAGTGGTCCCCGCATTTCCGGCATGTCAATCTTGTCCATGCCACCCTGAGCCCTGGAGAGTCCACTTGTTACCAATAGCACCAGGTCCCAGCCTAGGCTGGGATTTCCCCTTCTCCTGACACAGGGTTCTGATTCTCTGGAGGGTTGGAGATCCCTGCACGCCTGTGTAAGGGGAGGGGAGGTGGCCTACTGCTGCTGTTGCTATGCGGTGCAGTATCCTGCTTCTAACCCAAAATGCTTGGCTAAGGAAGACAGACCTTCCTCTACATCTGCATTTCCTTAGGAGGAGGAGGGCTTGGACAAAGACATCCTCGGGCCCAGAACCCAAAGGGTTGGTTTTAAGAACTTCCTGCACCAGCCCCCACTTTTGAGAATCATCATCCCTTGCTCTCCTTCTCTGCCTGAGTTGCTGGTCCCAGAGTGCCCACATTGCCTGTGTGTGGGGAGAGGCTGCCTTCTTCACAGTGTGCCTATGGACCAAGGGACCTGTTAGCTAAGGGCATAATCTTGTCACAGTGCTTAAGAAATCAGGATTTTTGTCTCTACCCCTAGAGGCTCCCCCCCTGCCCCCATTTGTGCTGGAGATGTGAGCTCTTTATACATGATAAAGCTGATGTATGGAAAAAAGGATTGGTTTGGTACTCACACAGCATGCTAAGAGCAGAGCTGAAAGTTTCTGTCTTTGAATTTTTGGAGTGTAACACAGCACACTGGGACTCCCCAGTTCTGCTGCTGTCTTCTTTTGTGGTGTCTCCCTATTTCCAACCTAGCTGGAATACTGCCAAGGAGGAAAGCAAGGGCCTGTGAATGATTCCGTGCAGTGCCTCTGGGCTTCCTGGTGAGTGGCATGACATCAGTACCAAGTGCTGTGGCCATTATCCCACAGCATCTCCTGATGCTGCTTGGCATTGTTTGCCTTCTGCTATTATACAGGTTAGCTAGGAGGGACTCATGCCCTCCCAGAACCCCATGTGCAGGCAAGTCTGCCTTCTAGAGGAATGCAGAGCACTTCAGGAGCACCACAGAGATGGAGAAGAGCCCAGAGGAGCCAAGGAGCTGGTCACCTTCCAGATAGGCCTGCCAGACTGCGGCAGCGGTTGCTAGTGTGATCTGATGGATCCCGACAGGCCCGGCTGTCATAGTGTCTCTTCTCTACAGGTCTGCTGTGGCCCACACATTCTGCCCACAGGCTCACACCTCCTGGCTGAGGCCAGGTTTCCAGGAAGCTGTTGGTAGGCTTGATGACTCTCCCCTGGGAGAGGCTCTGCTCATAATGCCTCTGTGGATACGGCACCGTGGCCCACAGAATGCCTTTGAGGGTTTGAGCAGCTCTGTGAAGTGGACCAGGATAGTGTTATTATCTGCAATTAGCAGATGAGACAACTGAGGCTTGGAAGCCTGCTTCAGTCTGGTGAAGGAGTCAAAGGAGGCTTCATCATCCCATTTTACAGATGATGCAACTGCAGTGCTAAGACAATAACACATCTTGCCTCCATGACCACTATCTTTGTTCCTTTGCAACCAGGATGGTGTGTCCAATTAGCCAGTGTGATGCTTACTAGAGGAGAATGCTAGGGGTCTTGAGTGGGGCTTTGAGTTAGGAAAGGTATGTCAGGAAGAGCTAGAGCAATGGTTCTCAACATGTGGGTCATGACCCCTTTAAGACCATTGGAAATGTCAGATATTTGCATTGTGATTCATAACAGTAGCAAAATTACAGTTATGAAGTGGCAACAGAAATAATTGTATGGTTGGGAGTCACCACAGCATGAGGAACTGTGTTAAAGGGTTGTAGCCTTAGGAAGGTTGAGAACCACTGAGCTAGAGGCACTCAGGTTCCCTGGCAGGCCTAGCTGGTCATCTTGAGGACAGAGGGACAGAAGAATGTCTAGGATGGGCGGGAAACATTTTCAACCTCACAGCTCAGCCTCCACTGGACTCTGCTAGCAGTGCTGAGGGAAGAAACTCAGGTTCTGCCAGGGCACAGGATGTTGGGTGTCTGGGCCAGGGTGAGTCATCCCCCTAGGCTAGTTTTTACTATTAGGATTGGATTGAGAGTACCAGGAAAAACCTGTTAGGGGAAGGAAAACCTCACTCCAAGTTCCCATGGCCATTTCCTTAGCATTCTGAAGAAAGAGCTGAGCTACAGGGGAAAAGAAGACAGGAAGAGAGAGGAGAGGAAAAAAAGGAGAGAGAAGGGGGAGAGGGAAATGGCTTCCTGATTTCCATTTAGAAGTTAGCACTGGGGAGGGGTGTGTGTGAGGAACACAGAGGAGGGAGAAAGGTTCCTGAATGAGACCCTGACCTCATCTGGAGAGCTTTCCCGAGCCCATCTCTTGGGCAGCAGACCTTGGCAAATATGGGTCTGCCTGGGAAACAGTCTAAATGATGAAGAACAGCTGGGAAGTGCCTTTCGTTGGAGGGGCTTCTCAAAGTGGGTTTTGGTGCTTCAGAGATGATTACGTACATTACCCAGGCAGGGTATTTGGAGGTCTGATCTCTGAGTCACTGGCCTGAGCTTGAGTGTAGTAGGCTGAGAAGAAGGGTGGCCCTGTGCCCAGTTTTCCACCTTCAGGTCCTACCTGGCTGCCAGTGTGACTCATGATCTGCGCGTCTCCACTACAGCCCAGCCCAGTGTTGGTTATCATATGGATCCCATGATTCGTGAGCTGTGCCTCACCTGTACCTTATGGAATGAGATGGTTTTAAGTGAGGCTGGATCTGTGGACCAGCTGGGACCTCCTGTTTGTCTTGGGCATACCAGGCCCAGGAGCTCATTGCATTCCAGTGATTGCTCTGTACAAGCCCAGCCTGGAGGACTGACTGCCAGGTGTATGGAGACACACTATGTGACCTGCTGTGTCGCATCTCTAGGTATTCTTCCATTCCTTGTCACACTGTGGGAAATGGCACCCACAGATCTCACCACGGAGTTTCCTCCTCAGGAAAGAAGCTTGGTCTTGGCCTTACCTGTCAGCAGGCTGCGGAATGACTATGGGAGAGAGGGGCAGGGCTGAGGATATTGAAATACCAGGGATAGCTCAGTTCTCAGAACCATCTAAGCTTCCCCTGGGGAGATTCTAAGGGGGCACTGCTGAGGGAGACACAGAATCTGCAGCCTCAGGGAGTGTTGGGCATTGCTGTAAGAACTCCTTCCTGTTTCCAGAACCCCAAAAAGCTGACTGTAAGTGTTTGGGACCTGGCTCTGGCCTCTGTCTTTATTTTCAAACTGGAGCTGCAGGAGTCAAGTCTTTATTCGTAGGTGAGCCTTATTTAACCTGCTTAGTGCTCACATGCTTAAAAAATCATTGGAAATATTTAGAAATCAGGATACCTGATATTAAGAAAAAATTGGATTTGTGGCTTCTCTTGAAAAATCAGAAGTGCCAGGTACCTGGGTGTACATTTTCAGTGGCAATAGCCAGCTGGCTCTGTGACACAGGTCACAAGCTCTCTTATTAGACACAGGCCCGACCCAGCCCACTGACTGCTCTGCCTCTGGAAATGTTTATGTTCACCATTGCTGATAAGGCTTCTTTGAAGTCAGAGATGTGAGGGGTTATGATGACGGGGTTCCAGTTTAGTGTCTTTGAAGAAATGGGGGCCTGAGAAGGGTCATGTGGCCCGGGATCAGGCCTCTGCCACTGTGCTCAGCAGGCCATCTCGGTACTTCATATGGAACCACTATAGATGGAGAGAACCAGGAGACCCTGCTCTTCACCGACTGTGCCAGAGCTCCTCTGTGGCTCCCACTGCCCACATACGTTCTCCAGGGACGGAAGCAGGTGCCTAGTCACCTGGAGCCAGGACAGGCTCTTAGGTTCAGGATACCTCCCACTGTGGCTAGGGAGGGTGCTGACCTCTTCCACTTCAGGGACTTGAGACTGAATGAATCAGTCAAGAGGAAATAGGTCTGTCTTACACAAGACTGTAAGGCTGCTGTCTTAATAATTGAAGGTTACTTCCTTCTCAGTAAAGTCCTGAATGGGGGGCTCCCAATCAGCAGGTAGATGTCCTCGGAGCGGCCATTCAGGGACCCAGCCCTTTCCAGTTCCACTGTCTGCAATGCCTGGCCCCTCTGCTTTTGGGAGAAGGGAGGCGTTCCTGGTCTGTATGAGTCAAATAGGAGATTCATCAATTCCATTCACTCTGCTCAGCGTGTGGCCACTACAACTTGCAAGGAAGCCTTGGAATGAATTTAGTTGTATTTCTAGGAGGAAGAAGAAATAGCTGGTCATCAGACAGCCAGTCACTAAGAGACACACTGTCATGGCTCATAGTACCGCCTACATCGATGTGTACACAGGTGTGTGTGCACAGGTGTGTGTGCAGGCTCAGACAAAGGATGTTGCCTGTGGCTGGAAGCCAAGTCCAGGTCAGAATGGTGGAAACATTGTCTCTGTCTTCTTTCAGTTCTCTTTCTCACCACCTCCTCATCATCTCCTTCCAGCCGGTCCCTTAGGCCTACCCACTCCTGCAAAACTGCTAGAATGACCCTTCCAGAGCTGAAGGAATCCAAGGCTGGCTCTTGTATGCTGCCTTTGGAAGGGCAGGGAAGGCCACAACCCTTAGAGGAAGCCTCATTTTCCTTACTCGTGAAAATGAATTGTAGTGAAACCATAACAGATGGAACAGAGACATTGATGAGAGACTTAGTTATATTACCAAAGCATGTTGATTTTTTTCTTTTTTTTTTTTTTTTTTTTTTTTTGGTTTTTCGAGACAGGGTTTCTCTGCGTAGCTTTGCGCCTTTCCTGGGACTCACTTGGTAGCCCAGGCTGGCCTCGAACTCACAGAGATCCTCCTGGCTCTGCCTCCCGAGTGCGGGGATTAAAGGCGTGCGCCACCACCGCCCGGCGCATGTTGATTTTTTTCACAATTACTAAAAGATTCTAGTAGATATTAAAAGGGGATTCCCTCCCATCCCCACCCCCACCCCTGGACAGGGTTTCTCTATGTAACAGCTCTGACTGTCCTGGAACTTGCTCTATAGACCAGGTTGGCCTTGAGTCCACTGAGATCCGCCTGCCTCTGCCTCCTGAGTGCTGGGATTAAAGGTGTATGCCACCACACCCAGCTAAAAGGGGATTTTTCAACAAAGATCCTGGCTAGTGGGATCAAGAATATTAAAACTGGAGGAGCACTTACATGCTATTTAATTCATTCTCAAAACTTTGAGATCAAAACTCCTGCTTACAAAGTTTACCTGAATTTAGGAGAGCCTCATGTAATGTTCTCTGATTGCTACATTTCTCAGGCCTTGATACACCAACCGTCCACTCCTTCTGTCTTGACAACCCCTCTCTACTCTTCCCCTCAGCCGTTAGGGTCTCCACCTGCAATCCTTCCTGTCGGCAGAGACCCATCCCATTTGTGATCTCACCCCTGACCGCAGTACATGTTCATTCCCACTGACTGTATCTGTTCTGCACACCAGCTTAGGTCTTGCTAAACGCTGCCTCAGGCCACTGGAGCAGATCATGTTCTGCTGTCTTCATTACCCCCTTTCCCAGGGTCACCCTTTCCTCCCCTTTCTACTTCCGGTCAGCCCCTACCACTGCTAATCCCTAGCCTTCCTGTAGGACTCAGTACAGTCTCCAGGAAGCCTTTGTGAATAAGCATTTCTGGGTAAATGTGACTTTGTTTCAACCATCCATCACAGTCCAATTCATTACACACTTATTTGTCTTCCTCCCTGGAGCCCATAGACTGACTTTTGCTCAGCATCTGGAGAGCCCGGCACTAGTAGGGACTCAATAAATGGGAGTAGAGTGACTGAACGGATTCAGCTTAATTACACAGGATGAACTGCTGTTTCTTCACTCTGCCTGCAGGGCCTGGTCTCCATGTGGCTCCAATGCTGGTCGTATTTCACCAATGAGGTGTCTGTCTCCAGCGTGAGTGACTGAGGCTGGAGAGGTAGAAGAAAGAGACCTTGTTCTTCTGTGGAATGGAGCCCACTCCCCTCAAGTGCTAGGTCAATGTCAAGTTTTCAGAGCGGATGGAGAGACAAGTCACCCTACTCCTTCCTATCAAGGAAGCCTATTCATTACTTCAGCTTCTGGCCCCAGTCCACTTTGTACTGTTGTCTCTTGGGAAATAGCCATTCCTGGGCCTTTTACTGGGGTCAGAAAACCACTGGGGGTGCTCCATGGCCTTTCAGAACTTGGCCTGGACCTCAGTCTCCTTTGGAGTTCAGGGACACATCAGGGTTTCCTCTCTTCCTCATGTCCCACTCCCTAGTCTCCCTCTGGGTCTCTAGTCTCTTGTGAACTCCACTTGCAGGGCCTGAGGTTTCCATGCTGGCCAGTGCTGTGCTGAGTTCTCCAAGGACAGGGCCAGCTGCCATTCCACCTCGTTTCTCTCGTTAGAATGAGTTGCTGCTGTGATTGACGGCTCTGAGGGTCTCATTTTGGTTGAGATGACCTCAGGCAGCTTCTCGTGTAAACTGCACAGAGGCTGCTTCTCTAGGCTCCTCCTGGAGCCTGGCTGTGTGGCCAGCCCATCCCTGTGCGCCAGGATTCAGGAATGCTGGAGAGCCCTCCGTATCAGTACAGTGAGATAATGGTTCCTCCTGCCTATCTCCTCAGGTTCACAATCTTCAGGAGCTCCGGCGAAGCGCATCACTGGCCACTAAGGTCTTTATCCAGAGAGACTACAGTGATGGCACCATCTGTCAGTTCCAGACCAAATTCCCCCCGGAGCTGGATAGCCGGGTAAGGGCACCTGTTGGGTAAGGATACCTTTATCTAAACATGAGCTCTACTTCCATGATGGCACCAGGGGGCCGAGGGGGGGGTCTTCTTAGAATTATTTTTTCCCACCAGTCTTATGTGACACATAATACCACAAAATGTAGGACTTAGCTGCCTCAAATGGAAGGGTCATCTTGCATTTCCATAGAGAAAATTCTCTGAAAAACAAAACACAACACAAAACCTCAGACTTGTTCCAGTCCGGCAGCTCAAATTACCCTTGCATGAAATGTCTCTAGAAAACTTGTTAAACAAATGTAAATTCCCGAGTCCTAGTGGCTTAGATCGGGTGTCACTCAGACTTGCTGACTCAGTTGCTGGCCTGTGGCTTAGGAATCTCTACTTGTCAGCTGTCCTTAGCCTTGGCTTGCACACTAGAATTTTCTAAGGAGCAGAAAAAAATCTCAGTGCACCCTAAAGCACATTAATCAGAATCTCTGGGAGTAGGGCCTGGGCATTGGCATTGTTTTACATCTTAATTTGCAAATTAATTTTTAAGTTAACTAAAAATTATTTTTAATTATAATTGTTCAAACTTCAATTCTTAATGAGGAATTCTCAGGTGAGCAGGAATTGAGCGGTCCCTAGATCCTGCTTGGGCAGTAGCTTGCCTCTTCCCACTCTTGGCTGGATTGGGGCCACTTGTAATTGGATTGGGAAGTGGGGGACCAGACAAGGCATCTACTTGGGTAGGGGAAGGTGACAGCAGTATTTGCTGTTCTGACCTATCCCTCCCCACCCCAGACTATTTGAGGCCTCACCTCTTGGGGCTGAGATTTGGGTGCAAGGTTGGCTTTAAAAACTGCCCAAGTGATGTTACTGTGCAGCCAGCACTGAGCATGCCCACCAAGCCCTTGTTTCAAAATCGTGCCCTGTGGCTGACAGGGTCAGCATCACCTGGGAACTCAGACACAATGCAAGGTGCCAAGCCCACCTGAGAGCTCCCAAATACGAACGTGTTTTAGCCAGATCCTTAGGTTGCGCCACACACACATTGCAGCTTCAGAAGCAGAAGAGTCTTTCAGGGCTGGAAGCAGGAAGTGACTCATTGAAGTTATTAGAAAGTACTGGAAGAGCCAGGTGCCCACTTTCTCTGCTTTTCCACTGGCCTCTGATTATAAGACAGATGCAAATGCATCCCCAGTCGGTACAGATGAAAGTAGAGACTGTGTGATCAGAGCTATGTCAGGGAAGCTTAGCGACCCAGAGGGAGAGCTGGGGGGCTGCTTTCCATCTTGTTTTTTCCTGTCTTATATAAAAAGGGTGGAGGGAGTCCTCTTCATCTGCTGGTGGCATCTAAGGTAGTCAGCCAAGGGTTGTGCTCTGCCCCTGTTTCTGAGGGTGTCCAGTCCCTACCATGGGCTGCCTTAGAGCTGGTTTGGGATCAGAGACCCAGTGCTGGTCTATGTTGTAGGCCAGGCTGATTTGAGGAGGTTTGAAAGGTGAGGCGTGGCTGGTCTTTGCTGACTGAATCTCCAAGGACTCTCGGAAAACCATGAACATCTCATTCTCAAGTAAGCATGCCTGTCCTTTACAGGAAGTTAGCAGTGGTAGGGGCAGGAAGGCCAGAGATGAGGCCTCAGGGCTCTTTGGTCTCAGGAACACAGAGCAGTCCTCACCTGTCAGAGAGCCGGGGGTGATAAGAATGCTTTTGAGGTTGTATGAGAGTTCGTGAAAAGACTGGTGCATGGAGTTCTTAGTGTTTCCTATTGTTATGGTTACAGGCCAGCTTCCTGGCTGTACACACACACACACACACACACACACACACACACACACACACACACACACAGCGGGCTGTGGTGGCTAGTGTCTTTTTTTTTAAAGATTTATTATTTATTATGTATACAGTGTTCTGCCTGCATGTATGTCTGCAGGAAGAGGGCACCAGATCTCATTACAAATGGTTGTGAGCCACCATGTGGTTGCTGGGAATTGAACTCAGGACCTCTGGAAGAACAGCCAGTGCTCTTAACCTCTGAGCCATCTCTCCAGCCCGGCTAGTGACTTCTTAGCTGGGAGGAAAAGTGCTCCAGGTGGGGCTCTCCAGAGCTCCCACTGTCAGTCGCAAGCAGCTGAAACCCCCTCCAAACCTGGAGAATCTGCTTGTGGGAATTCGCTGTTGAGCTCTGTCTGGCACAACCATCAGAGTGGAGGCCGATGTCACCAGAATACTACTCTGAGCTTCTGCGTAAAACATCTACGACAGTGGTTCTCAACCTGTGGGTTGAGACCCCTTTGTGTGTGGGGGGTCAACCGACCCTTTCACAGGGGTCACATATCAGATATCCTGCATATCAGGTATTAACGGTATGACTCACAACAGTAGCAAAATTACAGTTAGGAAGTAGCAACGGAAATTTTATGGCTGGGGGGTCACCACAACGTGGAGATTGTATTAAAGGGTCACAGCATGAGGAAGGTGAGTTTCCTGTTCCCAAGGGAGGCCAACAGCCATGCTTGTTCCCATCCTACAGATGGGAAACCAACAGAGCACGGGCAAGCCCCTGGTGCAGGGCCACGCCTCTAGTTCACGGACAAGTCTGGACGGACTCCAGGTCTCCTGCTTCCTGGGCTCTGCCCTGCCTGCCGCTTCTCGGTCATGCCTGGGTACCAGTATTTCACCGCCTCCCACTCATGTGGCCCCAGCGATGTTATCCCAGCCCCACCTGGGATTGTCCCCACTTTGGGGAGGCTAACAGTCTGCCTCTCTCCCTCCAGATTGAGCGGCAGCTCTTTGAAGAGACCGTGAAGACCCTCAATGGTTTTTACGCGGAGGCTGAGAAGATCGGGGGCAGCTCCTACCTGGAGGGCTGCCTGGCCTGTGCCACAGCCTACTTCATCTTCCTCTGCATGGAGACCCACTATGAGAAGGTGGTGCTTCCCCCCCCCCCCCCCCCCCCGGCCTCCTTGCCACAGACATCCTTATGGACCCCTGTTTCTCCAGGTTCTCAAGAAGATTTCCCGATACATCCAGGAGCAGAACGAGAAGGTCTTTGCTCCTCGAGGGCTCCTGCTCACGGATCCTGTGGAACGTGGGATGAGGGTTGTATCCTTCCAGGCTCTTCTGTGTGAGGATGCAGAGCTGTCTACCCACTGGGCCCCTTGAGGATGTTACTAGGAAACAGGAGCTTCCCCGGAGCCTTCAAGGATTCCACACATCGCTGGTCATAGGGACCCTTCCACTTTTAGTCATTGGGGCCACTTGTGAGTTTCAGGCTTTGTATTTATTGAACTGTATGCCATCAGTGCTTAATATAGGCCAGCCACCATATAAAGGCTTTGAAAAATACAATCTCATGTGATTTTCATCACATCCCCAAGAGGTGGGCCCTTCTTACCCTCCTGTGTATACCAGGACACTGAAGGTGAGCTGGCTGTCACTTAGCTTTAAGCAGCAGGGTTTCAGCTCAGGCTCTCTGAACTTGCAATGCTGTCTGGTCCTCAAAGAATCTGCAAGCCTTCCACAATCTCATTTAATATTCCATATTGACCCCACCACCCACTGAACACAGATGAGAAAGATGAGGTCCAGGATGGGGATGCGCCTCTGGGCTGGCTGTCTTAGTGGAAGGCTGGGCAGGGAGTGGATGATAGTTCTGCTGCCCCCACTTGGAACAGTTGTTCAGGTGAACAGCCCCCTTTCAGTAGCAACAGAAGTAGAATAGTTAAAATAATGCATTTTATAATAAAGCTGAGAGAAGAGTTCTGAAAACCACCCCTAGAAACATGTTTCTCCACGCTTCTTTTGTGCTTGGCACTCAGAGAGCCCATTTAATTTATACAGTAGTCCCAAGCTCTGTAGTGGCCCCCAGTTTGAAGATGTGATCATTGATGGTTAGCAGGTAAGGGAACTGGCCTAAGTTGAGTGGGCCAGTAGGGATCAGCAAACCCAAGTGTTTGTATGTAACTCCATTTCCCGGTGCATCTGTGCCTTGGAATCCCATAATGCATCTCGAGGAAGGCCAAATTCATCATGGGACCTCACTGTGCATTCAGCCCCGTGTCCTCTCAGAAAAGGTTAGCTGAGGCTTGGAGAAGAGTTGGGACTTGTTTGTTTTCATTCTTTTAGGGGGCCCACCATCCAGCTCCCAAATAAATCACACACGGAGGCTTATTCTTACGTATGAATGCCTGGCCTTAGCTTGGCTTAGTTTCTAGCCAGCTTTCCTTATCTTAAACTATCGCGGCTACCGTTTGCCTCTGGGCTTTTCCTGTTCTCTTACTTCTGTAAATCTTACTCTTACTCTGTGGCTGGCTGTGTAGCTGGGTGGCTGGTGGTCCCTGAAGTCGTCCTCCTTCTTTGGCTACTTCCCAGATTTCTCCTGTCTGCCTGCCAGCCCCACCCATCCTTTCTCCTGCCTCGCTACTGGCCATTTAGCTCTTTATTAGAGCATCAGGTGTTTTAGACAGGCACAGTCACACAGCTTCACAGAGTTAAGCAAATGCAACATAAACAAAGGTAACACCCCTTAAAATAATACCCTACAACAGGGACTTCAGGCCTCCTGGCCTCTGCTATTGGGCGTGGCGGGGCTCTGGTCACAGGCCTCATTCTGGGTCTGTACCCCCTTTCCCAGTTAACAGCCAAGTGTGCGCAGCTCCTTAACCACCATCCCAGATCGAGATCTCCATCTACGAGGACCGGTGCAGCAGCGGCAGTTCCAGCAGCGGCAGCAGCAGCGGCAGCGGCAGCAGCAGCGCCGGCGGGGGCGGGGCGGGGGCCCGGTGACTGGCCGAGAGTCCCCGCAGGGAGGTGTATGGCCGGAGCGAGGGGCTGGCAGATCTGCGGAGGCTGCGTTACCAGAGCACCCGCTTCTGAGTCTTTCTCTGGGCCCACCCTACCGTGTGGCGCGGGAGGGAGGGTGACGACCCGCTGTTCCGTGTCCCCAGTCCTTTGCCCCTTGGCGGGATCTTCCTCTTTCTGACCCTGGACCTTTCTCCCTCCCATGGGGCTGGTCCGGGTCACCAGAGCCAGGCTTTCCTAGGGAAGTCTGAGGGTGGGGGAGACCCAGCTTAGATGAACCCTCTCTTCTTTGCCTTTTTCCCCTACTCCAAGGAGGACCTGGAGAATTCCCACCCTGCATGATCCTTCACCGTCAAAGCCCATGTCTACCTGGACTCTGCCCTGGGCTCTTTCTAAGGCCCAAGGCCACCATGAGGCTCCTGCTTGTCAATGATCCCACCTCCTCGTTGGAGATCTGGGGAGATGGGTGCCCTGGGAGCTATCCAGCTGCTCCTCAGGCTGTGGCTTTCCTGTCCTTCCCTCAGAGCAGAAAGTCCTCTCAGCCTTGCCAAGACGCACCCAACTCAGAGACTTTGCACCCCACCAGGAGCTGGTTATGGGTGTTCAGCTTGGGACTCTGGGGGGTGGTGTTCCACTAGGATGTGGTAAAACCCTGTGGATGAATGCAGCTGGACAGAGCTTGAACTCCGGAACTGGAGCCAATTCCTGCATTGTGTGCACAAATGTATGTGTGTGAGTTTATGGATGGGAAAGCATGTGCACATGTGAATTTACAAGTGTGTGAGTGTGAGTGAGTGTATGTGTGTGACTGCACAAGTGTGAGTGGGTGTGTGCACATGTGTGCTTGAACCTCTGTTTATCTGAGTGAATGAGTGGGAATATGAGTGTATGTGTGCACACCTGTGTGCAAGTTAGGTATGCTTGTGCATAAGTGCAGGTGTGTGAGTATGGATGTTTATGTGTAATGAGCATGTGTGTGTGGAGAGAGAGGTTACTTTGTGTGTTCTTTGGCCGCTGGGCTAATGACTCCCAGGTCCTGCCCTGTCCTGTCACACAATGGTCTGCAGCGCCTCCCTGTGAGTTCTTCCTGGCCCTGTCAGTCAGTGTCCTAAGGCTGGGCTTTGGCTTGGTTCTTCTTCCTGGCCTTCCTCCACCCTGGCTCTATTGCGCACATTCTAATGGAGGAAAGGCTGGGGTCCTAGGAGAGCAGAGCCAACATCTGGGTGGTCTTTGGTGCCCTTCTCCCAGGCCCCATGACACAGCGGGGCCACAGATGCTGCATATTCAGCCTGCCCAGGTGTCAGGGCCCTGAAGCCCTGCGGGGAGGCTCCCTAGACATTCAAGGCAAATGTGCCTTGCAAGAGAAGAAGGGCTGGCCAGCCAATGGTGCTGTGGCTCCCAGGGGGAGCCAGTGTGTGTGTGTGTGGCGCATCCTGGGGCATGAATATGGACAGAAATGGGCTGCCTACCTCAGCGGACAGGAGGTGCTAGAGGTAAACAGGAAACACCAGCCACTGTGGGTAGCTTCCTAGAGCTTGAAAGGGCCTGGTTCTTTACTGGCCAAAGCGGCAGCATGTGACATCAGGAGACTATGCAGAGAGATGGAGAGGGCTGGCCAAGGCCCTGAAGCCTCAGGGAGCCTGAGCCTGATGAGCCTGGGTGCAATGAACCCCTTCTTCCCAAGCTGCAGCCCCAGACTCCTGGCAGAAGCCTATGCCCTCCCTAGCCTGCGGTATGGCCAGGCATGGTGTCTGACCTTGGCACATCCTGTTGGGAAGGTTGGGAAGAGGCAAAATGGAGACCTTTTGTTTTACTCTTTTTCCAATAAAAGGACTTGCCAGCTTGAGGTTCCATGCTGTTTCCACTAGTCCAGGGTGATGGGCTTAGTTCTGCAACCCGGGTTCATGCAGAGATGCTGGGGTGAGTGTGTGTGTGAGAAGAGGCAGATGGCACAGGACTGATGAAGTCTGTCTCCCTGGAGCTTGTGGGTCATGGAGGAGGTAGACATCCCACCGTTACCACTCCTTAATCTGTGGTGGATTTGCAACTTTGGGGGGGAGACGGCAGGTTCAGATAAAAGCTAAGCCCGAAGTAATTTATCAGTGAGCTGGGTAGGGCCTGTTTCTTGAGCTCTTACTCTAGGTCAGGCACTGTCTGGGTTGACTCACACGGGGCATTCGTTACTGAAGACCAGAACGGGCTGGCAGGGTGTCTCAGCGGGTACAGCGCTTGCCGTGCAGGCCTGATGGCCTGGGTTTGAGCTCTGGAACCCGAGTAAGGGTGGAAGGAGAGAACCACCTCCACAAAATTGTCCTCTGATCTCTCCGTGCACCATGGAACGTGCACAGCCTCCACCAGATTCATATATCAATTTTTTGAAAAGCAGAGAAAGCAGCTAGATATTAGATATATTTTGGATATCGTAAAACTAAGCATTTATTAACCACCTATGATATACCAGGCATTTTGCTAAAACCATATTCTAGGGATAAGGGGGATTTTAAAGATTAGCTGAGTCTTCTCAAAGGTCCCAAGAGATTGAGTAATGTGTCCTCAGTCATAGAGCTAGTGGGTGAGTTAAAACAGGGAAGTCCTCCTAGATAGGAAGTTGTCTGGGGTTGTAGTGGGGCTGAGCCACACAGATCTTCTGGCCAGGGTCTGTTTCAGAGAGGACCTCATTAGGTCACAGGGACCACAGCTCTGGTCCTGGGGTTGGGAGCAAGGGAGAGGTAGTCTCTGGGTGGCGTGGAAGATCATTCCAGGTGGCTCAGAAGTTTCCATTTGCTGCTTCTACAGGACACCTGGCTCTGTACCCGAGCCCTGGGGAGCCTGGGCCTCTACCTCTGCTCAGTCTTGGGATGTAAGTGAGTGGGTTGGGGAGCCTCTCCACTGGCAGGGAGGGTCATGCTTGAGTTCTGCTTGGGTGGGAAGTTAGCTGTAGCCTGAGGTCAGGCTTGAACCTCAGCCAAGCTGTTTAGTGAGGAAGCCCTGAAGAAGGCTGGAGATTTCCAAACTGGCAAAAATTCACCCAACCCTCCATTCCCAGTGCTTGACTTGCTGAGAGGCATTCAACTGTCCCACTTTCAAATGCCAGTGGTCACAGTGATAGAACAGTAGCCGTGCTGGAGAGATGGCTCAGCAGTTAAGAGCACTTCCAGAGGACCTGAGTTCCGTTCCCACCATTCACATGGCTGCTCATAACCGTAACTCTATTTCCAGGGGACCCAGCACCTCCTGGCCTCCTCTGGTACCGGGCACACTCATGGTACATAGATATACATGCAGGTAAACAGTCACACACGTTTAAAAAAATCTTTTTTTAAAAGGAAGAAAAATGGCAGCATTTGTTTAATGCTTTTGTGTCGGGGCCTAACTAGGCTGAGCCACTAACTACTTAATTCATTGCGTAGGCCTTCTACATGGTGTCTATTACTATCCCCATTCTACAGATGAGGCGCACAGAAGTTACATTGCTCCAATTTACATAGGAAGTAGTAGAGCTTGGCTTTGAATCTAAGGAGCCTACAAAAGGCAGAAAGGAGCAGGGGTGTATCCGGCTTTAAAGGCCACTCAGCTGCCTGGAGGCTGCAGCTGTGGATCCCCAGGGAAGGACCTGGGGCTGTTTGCGTCTGGGTTCTGAAGCAGGCCCGGCACCCCCATGCCCTGGTAGCACAGGCTTATGAATGGGCTGTGCTCACAGACATGTAGGACCCAAGGGGACAGCCCAGTGAGTGGCAGGGGAGACCTGATTAGCAGATCTGATGAAGTATGGCTTTCTCTGCTTCCTCTGTTCTTAACGCAGTGGCCTGTCCTCTCTGGCTGGTGGCAGCCACGTCACTACTTCCCCCTTTTGACCACCATACACAAGCCCCCAAAGGACAGGTTACCCCTGGTTCCCTTAGAAGGGTACAACCATCCTGGCACACCCCAGGCAAGCTTTCAGTGCGTGGCCTCCCTGTGTTGCATGCATTGGCTTTCTTCTGTTACTTAAGGACTGGTTCTTTGCTGTGGTTAAAGACAGGGCCTGTGTGACAAGAGGACCAACGGGTTTGCAGAAGTCGAAGGTGCCGCCAAGTGGCGGGATCATGTACTGCACCCGAGAGTCAAAAGAACAGCCACTCAGGTACTGGGAAACTTCCTCAACCACACTAACTAAGCCAGCAGCTGCTGCTTGTGGCTTCCAGAGGTGTGAGTCAAGGGAGGAGAAGATCCAAGACCGCCACTCTTTCCCGCCATGGCCAGTGTCAGCTGCTCCAGGAACCGCCGGTCTGGGAACCTCTCTCCCACTTCCCACGTGGTCCCTGCAGGCAGCACCCTGCCCAGACCTTTGCCTTCTGTTCCTCCAAGGACAAACTGCTGAAAATGGGGCTCCAAACAAGACCAGAACTTTGAGCTCTGGCTTCAAGACATCAGCATGCCTCACAGGCAACCTCAGTTTACACTTCACACGATTGTTCGGACCCAAGCCCGAGACCTGGATTAAAAACACTGGCTCCACAAAAGTAGCCAGACACAGCCTGGGACAAGCTCAAAGACAGACACAGTTGCCTACGAAGAAAGAACTAACATGGCTGTTTGCTATTGAGGGTAGTGGAGGAGAGGGGCCTGAGGACTCTCAGGCCCCCACTCTTCCGTTTCAGGGCCAGAGAGTTGGTAGCACAGGGATCTCACTTCTTAAACATTCAGTGTACTATATAAATAAGGTCTATGCATTTTTCTCTGTTTTATTGTTTGGTAAAACTAACCAAAGAAGTTTATTGGCTCCAAGATAGGAAAAGAAAGCACAACACAGGAATTCATGTTTTATTGAAGATCTATTAATATGCCTCATGTCAAAGCAGACAATTGCAATTCAACATGACATATGTATATATATACATGTGTATGTTTGTATGGCTCCCATTTGCTGTGGGTTGTGAATATATTTGATATGCTGAGGCTGCCAAAAGAGAAGGTCCCTGGTGCCTAAGGAAACATCAAACAGGGTCTCGCTCTGTAGCTCTGGCTGTTTTGGGACTTGCTCTGTAGACCAGGCTGGCCTCAAACTCACAGAGATCCACCTGCCTTTACCTCCTGAGTGCTGGGATTAAAGGTGTGCATCACTATGCCCAGCTACCAGTACTTAATCTTAACCGCCAAGCCCCGAACTTATTTATGTGCATAATCAGTACCTTTATCTGGGAGACACAATCCATAGCTCTCAGCAGATTCTCAAAGTACACATGACCAACCTCCAAAGGTTAAGAATAACTGGTTTCAAAGAACCAGAGAATGGCTGGAAATGTGCCTGGCATGAAATAGGTGGTCTGTAATGCCAGTATCTTTGCTGGCTTCCAGAGTGTGGCCTTTGAGGATTTCCCCATGCCTCTTCTCAGGTGACTCTAGGAGGCTATATTTTTCCAGACGGTACCAAGGGCAGAGTACATTGTGCTCACAGCTCTTCTTTCAAGAGGTCCTTCAAAGGAGCTGTCATTTCAGCATCTGCAGGATGCAGGATGCAGTGCATAGCATCCTGGGGTAGCACCAGGGCCTGGGTATTTGAATCAGGGATGATAGAGGAGACGAACAAATGTGAAGGTGTCAGAGGGCAGCACCAGCCAGGGGACCTCCCACCCCTACCCGTTTCCCTGAACTTCCTCGAGTCTATGCTTGGTCATCTGTAAATCAGCAGCATTACAAGAATGCATCTTTGTAAATGATAATTATGATGTAAATTATAATTTCCTCAATCTATAAATGTTATTGTGGAAGTGATACGAGGACCTCATTATGCAATGGGCTCATGACACAGCTTTATAGACGGTTTAAGATACCCACACCGGGTGAACGGATATTTATCCCAGGCTTCAGTGATTCCCCAATACAAGCAGGGGATACAAACATTCGTATCATTATTCCACTTACTTCTCTAATACTCTAATGGGTGGTTATACTCATGATCTGATTTTATATGTTCCAGTTTCTTATGTAGCTTGGCAAGCGCCCG
The DNA here is from genome assembly GCF_049852395.1 of Peromyscus maniculatus bairdii. Lineage (NCBI taxonomy): Eukaryota > Metazoa > Chordata > Mammalia > Rodentia > Cricetidae > Peromyscus > Peromyscus maniculatus. The sequence continues at coordinate 194,571,427 of NC_134852.1, forward strand.
CAGCTGAATGCCATAGAGCAAAGATTCGAACCGAAGTCCCCGACTCTGAACCCTGCTTCAGTCTGCCTCAGTGTGTCACAGTCAGACACAAGATGCCGATCTACCTGGGTGGACTCATAAAGATAGATTCCAGGCCCAGAGTAAAGCACACGGGCAAACGCAGACACAGAAAAAATTAGTTTTGGAGGGGGATGGAGGTGCTCGTTATTTTGGAGTAATTCAAGTTATTGATTTCTGTAATGGAAAAGTGATTGGGGACCAGCTACCACCTGAGAGCACTGTTGCTTGATGCCTGCAAAGGAGGAAACATTGCACACAGCTTACAAGGCCTCATACATAGTGAAGGTCCCTTTCCTGCTGTCCCCAATTAATCAGTAAACCCCTTGAGGGTGGGGATCTTGTCTTACTCATGTCTGCCTCTCCCCTCCCCACCTCAGGTGCCTGTCACAATGCCTCGCCTTTGGCACTGAATGGGAGATGCAGCCTATCACAGGCCGGCAGGAAGAGAGAGAAGATGCAGCTTGTGCAGTCTGAAGGCCTCTGGGCACTGCGCTGCTGAGAAGTGGTGCAGATAGGCAGTGCTTACCGAGGGATAGAAACTGGACTGCAAACGGCCACCAAATAATTCAATTAAAAGGTAGAGGCAATGGTCTGGCCTCTCCTGGGCTGGCAACAGCTCTCAATAAGATCATCCTGGCTGTGTTCTTGTGGCTCTCTTCATGCTCTCCCGGGAGAGGGGGAGAGGAAAAATGCATCCTGCCTTGACTTAGCCCTCACTGCCTGAATACTGCCTGAATGCCATGACTTCAAGCAGGGAAAATCCTTTTGGATTTTGATGTTTTTGCTTGTTTTGCCTGGAATTCTAGGCCTGGGTCTTAAGAGGGTACAGTACCATGGGTAGATGAATGGTAGATGGATGGAAGAATGGATGGATGGAAGGATGGGTGGAGGAAGGGTAAATTGACAGATATGTGGGTGGATACAGAGAAGATGGGTTCAGGGAAATGACTGATGGATCAGAACTGAGTGAGAAGGCTGCCTGGCTGGAGATGGATGCTTGTAGACCCTGGAGAGGCAGGTGAATGGATGAGTACTGATTGGCCCTGTGTTCCCTGAGCTGTTCAAAACACAGGCCTGGACTCTTCAAAGCAAAGATTCTGTTTACCCCATTCCGCAATGAATTCAGCATCTGTAACTGAGTGATGGATGGGTCTTGCTGGGAAGTCCTATAGGTCTAATGTGGCCTGGTTAATGACTTACGGATTGTTGTAAAATCAGGCACTGCAAGAAGTGAATCAGGAGGAGAAGGGCTTGGGACAGACTTTATGATCACTTCTACCTCCCATCAGTTGGGTGTTGCACCTACCTGGGGGGAGCCTCACTGCCCTTCCTTAAGGCTGTTACTTCTGCCCCCACTCTGTGGATGAAGAACCCGAGGCTTAGAGGGGCGATGCCTTGCTTCACCAGCGAGTATGGAGGTGGACTGCCTGGCATGCACACCGAGTCTTTGATCCCACAGTCTCTTAGTGAAGGGAAACTTTCAAGCATAGACAGATAGAAGGAGGGTCCTAGGGGTCTTGTACTAGGTCTCTAAGAAGTAGCATGGCATTTGGCACATGGGATACCTGTTGCATGGGCTGAGGTATTGTGACTGTCTAGTGACTGTGTCCTGGTGACAGCCCCAACCCCCCCCCCCTCTTTTCTGCATCTGCCTGGAACAGCAGAGATGAGCACATTTGGATTGTACATCTGGTTGGCCGTCCTCCATTTGGATTGTACCTGTTCCCTTACCATGCAGGGGCATCTGGGAGCTGGGGTGTGTTTCCCCTTCCCGAGCAGCTCCACAGAGGGAAGGACCTCAGCTCTTAGCTTGGAGAGGCATCCAGGCTCTCTGAGGGTAGGATTCTCTGTGGTTGCTCTGGGGCCGGCCATACAGGGGAGCTATCTTTATGGGAATGCCTGGCTGCAGACAGGTTTTCTTCTTTCCCACAGGCTGGGGTGGCAGTAGGGTCCCTGGGCTCTGAGCAGGGTTTCCTAAGGAAGTGGTGACATTCTCTTTGCTCCCCTCACTAGCTCCTGACCCCACCTCCTTACTCTCATGTGGAGGCCCACAAAGGTTTTCTAGTGAGATCTGAGCTTGCTTCATCCAGCAGGGCTGCATTAGAGGATTGCTTGACTACGTGCATGGTTACCAGGAAGGGTTTGCACTTGGCTGTGCTAGGGGGAGGTCTTTTGCTCCACCCTTTGGCATTCTTATAAAAAGCCCTTTAGAAGAGACAGAAGGGGCCAGTGGATAATGATCCAGGCCCTCCTGAGGCTGTCCTGTGTTTCTATCTCCCTCTCTCCCCTCTATATTTCTATCTAAATCTCTTATCCCTTACTCCTCAAGAGTACCCTGCGGGGAAAAAGTGGGAGCTAGTCTTCCACATTCTCAGCCTCACAGGTGTCTCCTGTGGTGGGTGCCTTCTATCTTGGGGTGCTTCCAGGATGAAGTGCATGAATGATTTTTCTGTCACTTGGTGGGAGGGACCAGCGCTGCCCACTGATCTGCAAAGCTGTGGTCACATGCTTCTGAGACACTGGAGCTTTCTGGGAAAGGAAGCAGGGAGTGGCCTGGCCTGAGCTTTTTGAAAGAGCTATGGGCGGTGTGGGTCCGGAGGAGGACTACAGAGCAGAGAGTCTGTGGTCCTCAGTCCCCCTGTCAGCAGAGAATGGGGTAGCGCTGGATGACGTCTCAGGTGCCTCAACACTTAATGCTTGAGGAATCTGTTAGCGTTGATGCAGTACATCTAGAAAAGTTCCGTGACTCTTGGTACCCTCTGCTCAGTGTGGCCCAGTCAACCTCATGCTTACCTTATTTTATGACTGTTCTCTTTGGGAGTGATGCCCTGTGAGCAGTATGCCAAACCTGGCACACCCAGAGGCCAGGGAGATAGGTTCTGTCCCCTTATGGCCATCTGTGGTCCTGCAATCTTTCTTACTAACCTGCTAGCATCCTGGGGTAGCCAGTGCATTCCATATCTCCACTTGCACACTCCTGAGTGTTCTAGGCATAAATGTGGGGACGCATAGGAGCTTTGACATCAAACAGAGCCTGGCTCCATCATTAATTTTGGTATTTATTAATAATCAGATCTCTAATTTATTGGAGGCATACTCCATGCCAGACACCGTGCCAAGTTCAATACAATAACTGTGAGGTATCGATTACTGCTAAAACTCAAGTTTAATAAATAATTGTCAACTTCATACCCATTTTACAGATGAGAAACCGAGGTTCAAGGATACTCCACCTACTTTAAATATTTTCTCAAATGCCTGTCGTCGTCGTCGTCGTCCCCCCCCCCCCCAGCCCGGGGCTGAGCACTCTGGCTCACCTTGCTTAAAGTAACAGTTTGCCTCTACCTAGGAACCCACATACAGTCTTAATGCTATTCATCTTCCCTGATACACCTGGCATTTTCTTGTACACAAGAACTTCCTCCCCCGTCCCATGTTTACATCAACATGCCTTGCCATGTGTCAACAGGGAAGGGATGTTCCCTGTTGTATTCACAGATGAATATCTGAAGCCAATGGAATAATGCACAGCACATAGTAGGTATGCAGTTGATTACGAGTGAACAGTTGTTATACAGCTCCCTCAGGTGCAAATTACCTGGCGATTGGCAGCCCAGGCTGCAGAGTAGACAGTTTGGGGTCCAAAAAGCATTTGCTACCTCAGTGAACTGTGACCTTACGTAACTTACTCTTCCTGAGCCTCAGTTTCCTTGGTAATAATAATAATAATAATAATAATAATAATAATAATAATAATAATAATAAACAGCATTTGCCTTGCAGGATGGTGTGAGGATTAATGGAGACATGTATGTAAAGTTCTTGGCATAGAGTGAGCACTCCGTGTTAGCTTCTCGCCCAAGGGTGTCTTGTGTCTTCTTGTTTCTCGTTTCTCCTCTGATGGCCTTCCCTCTGACAGTGCTTAAGAGGACAGGGCTGCTGAGCGTGGGGGACAATGGGATTATCTATCTGGTTAACTAGTCCTAGCTACCCTTCTTCTCTTTCCTTCCAGGAAGTGCTTGTTGCCAAGGAGACACAACATCAGCCCTTGGCAGGTTTCTGACTCTCTGTGGCTTGGCCACTGGCTTTTCAAAAGGAATGAGACACCAGTGACCATGAGCAGGGAGGTAAGGGAGGACCTGACTGTCCTCCTGGGCTGGAGTCTGGTGGGGTCTGGAATCTCTGGTGCCCTGGGATAATGAAGTGTTCTTTCTCTGTCTCCACGTGGCTCTTGGAGGCTGTGGTGGAGTTCTTGCTTGGTCCGGCAGCATTGGTCGGGATGTGATGCCGTAGCCCTGAGAGGGGGCCATAGCAGCCAGAGTGACTCATAATCAGACTCCTGGCCTTCGGAATGGCACCTTCCCAGAGTAGGGCCCGTGACTGTGGTGATGGAGGTGGCCTGGTGTGGGATTCTCCACACTGCCCTGGAGAAAGTGGCCAGGCTGGGCTGCTGAGGATGCTCTCCACATGGGTGTGGCCTGATCTTCCTTCAGGCTTTGGTATGACATTGGTAGGACTTCTTCAGATCTTAGCTCTCTGGGGACTCTGTTTCTCTCTTCCCACCCGATCCTTGACTCTGGGTAACATAAGGGACTGCAGCTTTTGCACAAACCAGTTGGCTAACTGGATGAAGTGGGCAGGCCTGGCAGGTAAGCATGTAGGCGGGAGAGCCAGACTGTCTGGGACGCCAATCCCACCTTTGCCTGGCCCAGCTGTGTGGGCCTAAGGAACCACTCAACTTCTCCTCGTAACTAGGATAATTATAGCGCTTTCCTCTGGGGGTTGCTGCGAGGATTAAGCGAGTTGGTTCTTGTAAAGAGTTTATATCCGACCCAGACACAGCTGAGCTCACTCACTAAAAGCTATTATTGTCATTCTGAGGGGGAACATTCCTGGAGGAGGCTGCATCAGGCAGAATAAAAGTATTATTATTATTGTAGTTATTTTGGGGGGTTTTCTTGAAAAAAACAAGGTCTGGCTCAGTTGGGGTGGATCTTGAGTTATTCACTTACCCTGAAGGTCTTTTCTGTTTTTTAATTTTTACAACTTCGATCATAACCTAAGAAAGATGTCAGGAACCTAAGTGGGCTTATGGGAGGGAAGAAAGATGTGTGTGTGTGTGTGTGTGTGTATGTGTGTGTGTATGTGTGTGTGTATGTGTGAGTGTATGTGTGTGTATGTGTGTATGTATGTGTGTGTGTGTATGTATGTATGTGTGTATGTGTGTGTATGTATGTGTGTGTGTATGTGTGTGTATGTGTGTGTATGTGTGTGTGTATGTGTGAGTGTATGTGTGTGTATGTGTGTGTATGTGTATGTGTGTGTGTGTGTGTGTGTGTGTGTGTGTGTGTGTGTGTGTGTGTACTCAGAAGGGGACAGTGAGGGTTCAGACACCATGAGTCTCGGGAAGAAGAAGCAGAGGGGAAGAGGGGATGAGGACACTGGCCTGGTCAATCTGACTGAAGCTTTGCCCCTCCCCCCATCTGTGGCCAATAATGCTTAGATCTGAGCTGGAGGTGCCCGGCTTGAATACCTAGATTCCTGACGAGTGGTGAGCCCTGGGCTTGGGGGCAGGTGAGGTTCAGTTGCTTCAGAGTCTGCCTGTCCTCTGTAGAGGTTAGCCTTGTAATGTTTTTCTCCACTCTAAGCATCTTGGATGTAGGAGACTTGACCTTCTCACTGGAGGGAGCTTGTCACCTTTCCCATGAGAATACCCATGAGGTTCTCAAGAAACACTTGCTGAATAAACATGTGCATGAACAAATGTGTGGAGTTTGCGTCTTGGTGCAGTAACCCATGAATCCAGCTAGACACTTAAGAAACCCGTTACGGTCCACCTCCCACCCTTACACTTGGCTTTTCCATCTGGCTGGAGGGAAGGCAGTGTGGGGGTATTAGCCACGTTATCTTTACTCACTGTTATAAACGTAGAGCCCTGCTCAGACCCCATTGCAGGGCAGGAGTTCGGACAATAGTTGCTGAAAGAATGAACTGCATGGAATGCCTTCTAACCCTGCATTTGCTCTTAACAATCAGGGAGCCTGGCAGCCTGGGTGCAGGGGGAGGGGCTTGGACCTGCCTCACTGAATGTACCAGGCTCTGCTGAGTCCCCATGGGAGACCTTGCCTTGGAGGAGGTGGGAATGGGGGTGGGTGGGTGGGTAGGGGGGAAGGCTGGGGGGCGGGAGGAGGGAGGAGAGAGGATCTGTGGTTGATATATAAAATGAATAGAAAATCTCTTAATAAATAAATAAATAAATAAAACAATTAGGGAACCTGGAACGTCTCTTTGTGACTCATCTGACCTGCCCACCAGATAGAGTGAAATGGCTGAGCCAGACCCTGTGACCTGAAACTCAGTGTACCAGGCAGCTCTGGCATCCTTTGAAGTTGGCTGTCATTCTGAATTTCCTGGTGTCCTTGGCAGGCCGGCTCACTAGCTGTTTCTGCCCCTCCCCCCGCTTCTCATGCTGTTGTGTGTGGCCAGTCGATGGGGCTTGTTGTCTTGTCGGTCTCTACCATCGCTGTGCTTGCAGCCCGTCTCTGTGGGCCGTAGATCTCACTCATCGTGATATCTTAGATTCACTTGTTCATTTCTGAAAAGGCATCGGCTTCTGGGTGAACAGGGAAAAGTCTGAGCAGTGAGCTTGTCGCCGCTCGCCCTCACCAAGATGGTGGGAAAGGGCCGCAGGCCTGGCTTGGGGACCAGCTGCCACTGTGACCTTGGGCAGGGTGACCTCAATCACTTCATCTCTCTGAGCCTCATGTCTGGGGCCCTTTCAGATCTTTAATTCTCTGTCGATAACCAGGGATGGCACAGTGGAATCGGAACGATTTTTAGGTTGTTATGTGCTTCCCAGGGAAATTGTAGCTGTTTTCATTTTAAAACTTTTCATTTAAGCTCTGGTTCCAAGTGTAAAAACAGCACTAGCTACAAGGAATTCATATTTTGTGATTTATTGGGAGAATTATTATGGTATCAGAAAAGGGTAGTTTTTTTGTTAAATATGTTTTTAAAAGGCTTGCTGCATTCTTAAGCATGATTTTATTATATCTTCAAGCGACTTTTTCCCCCCCATGAAGAATATATCTGTGATTTATAATGTGCCCTCACTTCCAGAGCTGGTCGAGAGCATATTCTATGGTGTTACATCATCCCCAAAGAGTGCTCTGGCTACAGGCACTTACAAGTTCCTAAGCATATTGCAAAAGCTGGGTTGTTAAGTTCTTTCTAGAAACCAGGACTGCTGGAGACTAGCCATACATATGCCCAGCCACACGGGGAGGAGTTGGGGAGGAAAAGGGGTGTGTGGATGTAATGACCCAACTCTCTTGTCATTTATGAAAAGGGAGTGGAGACCCAGAGTGAAGAAGTGAATTCCCCAAAGTCAACTGTCCAGAGCACTGCCTCTGTGTCCGCCCCTTGCCCATGCCACACGCCTTGCCTGCTCCCCCAAGTGTGAATGTTGCTTCGCTCACCCAACCACACTGGCGGTGCCTGGGGCTAGTGCCTTCCTGAGGTCGTGACTTGTTTCAGGTACCTCCTGGTGGAAGGGTCACAGCTAAAACAGCGTTCCAACCGGCATGCTCTTGCACACCCACCCTCCCCAGCTAGCTAGGTGCTAATATCCAGCAGAGAGTTTATTGGCATAATTTCTCCAGAAAAGAGGCTGGAAGACTTAGCAAGTTCAAACTTGAGCATTTTTATCAACAGTCCCAAAGGGCCACCCTTTCCCTTCCCATCATCACCACCAACCCAATAAGGCTTTCATAGTCATAGGAAATCAGGTTGTACAAAGCAGCAACAGCGCAGGCCAAATGAGCAGGCACATGATACATTACTGAGTCAGCTGAGCAAGCAACCACCTGGGAGCCATCTTTGTTAAGGGCAAAATAAGAAGCTCACAATGATACAGAACTGACTGGACTGTCTTGGCTCTTCGGAAGGAATGAAGGATGGGGTAGAGAGGAGATACTTTCCTTTTCTGTTGTCTCAGTAAAAATGCAAAGGAAGGCCTCACAAACGACCAGGGCCGCACCAGTATCTCCCAGACTTCCCTTTTCAAAGACGGCCACCCCTGCTGTCCACTTGGAGGAGCACATGGCAGATTCTATTGGGTGTGGAGAGAGGTAGGCAGCAGGAGAGATATAGTTTTCCACAAAGGTTGTTAGATTTTTTTTTCCTTTATTGATGGGATTTAAAGTGCATATAACTGAAGGCAAAGTCCAAGGCCTAGAGAAAGATATGAGGCTTGAGAGAGAGGTTCGGAGAGCCTAAAGGCAGCCGAAGAATACCCACCTAAAAAGGCCACTTGAGCTGCAAAAAAACGAGAGGGTGGGGAGATAGAAAATGGGGGAGGGAAAAGGGGTGGTTGGGAGGAAGGAGTTTGGGAGGAAGAAGAAGGCAAACACTGGTTCAGAGATTCCGCCAACGGGGACTTGGAGGACCTGCTCCCCACCCCAGCTTTGAAAACATGGGCTGACCTCCAGGTTGGAACACTTGCCTCAGGAGATTCAAGAGTGGCAACCACAAAACCAGGACACAGCACCCTGGGGCCCTTCAGGTGGGGTAGCAGTGATGGGCCTCTCCAAGCCTGACAGGTCTCCCCTGGAGATCTAATGTGAGTCTAGGAGCCTCCATCAATCCAGGGGAAGCAGGAGCTAAGGACCGTGGTCTAGAGCCCACCCAGAGACCCCTGCGCTCCCCAGGACAAGGCATGTTTCCTCTGCTACTGAACGTGGCCAGCGTTCCACTTACCCACACAGGCTGTGCCGTCCTCATTGGGCTCAAAACCCCGACTGCATCTCTTATTGGTCCGGCACCTGTAGCTTCCATACGTGTTGACACACACGGGCTTGTCTCGAGGGCATACGAACGGGAACTGGATACATTCATTGGTGTCTGCAAGGCAAGGGAGCCACTCACCAGGGCGAGGTGGGCAGTGCACTGTCCCAGCTTAGGATCTGTGTGCCCACCTGCCTTGTGATCCCAGGCATGTCCCTTCTCCTTGCTGGGCCTGCCTCTTTATTTTAATGCCCTTGGATAGCGCCTCCTGTCCTTGACCCCTGAATATTGGGGGAGCTCAGGCTTGGCCCTGGGCCCCTTCTATACACTACATTTTCTCCGGATAAACTCTTTAAATGTGGATGACTGTAAACTTCCTACCTCCAGCCGTAACCTGTCCTTTGGGCTCCAAGCTCGTGAATCCAATCACCGCTGACCTACATGGCAGTTCCACTTGGATGTCTAATGCACACCTCAGACTGATCATTTCCAAAACGGAACTCTGATTTCCCTCAGCCCTTAAGCCTCTTCTGTCCCCAGTTCGCATCTTCCACAGCTCTGTCAACGCCACCGCCAACTGCTCAGCCACACCAGCAGAAATCAGACTTACCTCCCCATCCTCCCACTTCCTCAGCCCCGGGTGCAGTCCACTCTGCCCCAAAGCACGCTTCTCATCTGTGTACCTTCCTCACTCGGCCACCACCCTGTGCCCAGCCCCCATGGTCTCTTGCCTGGATTTCTGCAGCGGCCGCCTTATTGGCCTCATGGCTTCCATGCTTCCCTCCAATCCGGCAGCCAGAGTGATCTTTTAAAAATGTGAATCGCATCAGGTCACTCTCCTGCTTAGCTTCCAAGGGCCTAAGAACGAGGTCCGGACTCCTTCCCGGAGCCTCAAGCCCCTCCTTGGCCTGTACTGCCCTTCGGTCTCATCTCAGCCGTAACAGCACCTCTGAGAGCCCTGTGGCAAACTCATGCCCTTCTTTGCTCGTCCTCTGCCAGGAAAGCTCTCCCCTCAGCTCTTTCTGGGGCTGGTCCTTCTAATCCTTGTGGTTTCGACTTAAAAGTCCCTTCACCAGTGGCTCTTTCCGACTTCTCTGCTCAGAGTCCCCAGAGAGCACCCTGCTGATAGGGTTTCTAAACAATTTTTCTCACGCCGTGTAGTCCTGTGTTTGAGGTCTGACCCCCTCTACCAGAGGCACTTGGCTGCATCCCCAGAGTCTGACGTGGTGCTTAGTACCACGTAGAGGGCCTACTGGGTGACAGACAGAAAGAGGTGCTAGACCGGCGATCTCAAAGGGTCCTCTCAGTACACAGTGAAGACTCTGAGGTTTCATGTGCCTGTGCTGTCCATTTATCATGTGACCACAGTGGGGTCATGGACAGTATGGGAGAGTCACGTCTTCCTCTAGCCACCCTAACCCTCGCGCTGTGCTTCCTCGCTTTGCAGTCCTAGGCCCAGGCAGCGTCCTCATGGGCACCCGGCCTCCTCTTTCTCTGGCTGTCCTACTCACCATCCCTCAGGTCCCAGACTGACCTCGATTTCTCTAGGCTTTCTTCTGGGACCTACCCCAGAGAGCTTAACAACTCCCTTGGTACTTTCCTGCTCATTCCATCCCTGGCCCCACATATGGTTGTCAGCTGTTCATATGTGGGCCTCTCTATTAGCTGTGAGCTCCACAAGGGTGGGGCTGCGTCTAGTTTTCTCTGGGTCTAAGGAAGAAAGAATCCTCACCCTAAGTCCTCATTGTAAATAATCAGGATGTAAGGCTTTGGGTTGGACGTCTTCTGGACCCTGGGCTGCTAGACTTGCCCCTTCATAGCATACTGGGAGACTTGAGGAAGTCATGAGACCCTCACTGACCTGGCATCTGGAAGCTACCAGCCTCCCCTGTGCTGGACCAGGCTGCGGTCTCCTATCTGCACTGTGATTACATTCCACACCCTGTTGTGCCCCAATGCCTCCCACAATCAGCTTCACCGCCATCTCTTAGTCCCCGGGCTGGCTGCTCTTCAGGCTGGCCATAGACTGTTTCCGCTCTGCTTTCCGGCCGGGTGAAGCCTATCCATCACCATCTCAGTGTCTGTGTGGCAATGTGTACCCGTCCCCGGGTTTGTTCTGATAGGCGTGGCAGGCAGGCCAATGCCCAGGAGTGAAGAGGGTCAGCCTGCAGATGCTAATGCCACTCTCACCTCGGGGAGTCCCGGGTTGACTGTGTCGGCACCTGGGTCCCTCAGGACCAATGGCGTCTTCCGCTCCCTGTCTTTCTAACCCCTGTCTGCATCTTGGGCCTTGGTAGGGTCGGCTGATAGTCCCCAGGAAGAGCCCAGCTTCTGCCCCTTCCTCTGGTGCCTAGAGGTGACTCACCCATGCAATGGCCATTGTCCTGCTGGGAGAATCCTTGTCCGCACTGCAAGGTGGCAGAAGCAGAGACACTTGTGAGTTGAGAGGCCTCGTCTTGGGTCCCCTCCTTGTCACAGCCACAAAGCAGCTGTCCCCCTGATTACGGCACGAGAGATGCTCTTAGCCTGGGCCTGAGGGTGTTCTGCCTTGCACTGAGGGTGGAGATGGTGTTGGGGGTGGGGAGGGCAAGAACATGAGATTCAAACTCTCCCTGTGCTTGAGTCTATGTACCTGATGGACCCGAAACTGGACCAGAACTGTACCCCCAAGAGGCTCAAGAACCCGGGTTTGTGGTCTGAGCCTCATCCAGTGCTAATAGGAGGCCTCTTCAGGTATTCAGAAAATACCACCAAGGCAGCAGGAGACTAGGGTTCAGTTCTCAACCCAGTACATAACTGCCTATGTTACCTTAGCTAGCTTTGGGTTACTTTCTAGGCCTCTGGTTTCCTCCTCTGTAAAATGGGTTCAAAACCCATTGCCTACCAAGCCCCCAGGATTCTGTGAGAAGCTGAGGGGGGTATGGTGTGTTGTAAAACTACAAATGGAGCTGTCATCCCTATCATTCTAGAGAGCAAGTCTATAGATTTACCCAAGGGTCGTGGCTGGTGGTCCCTGCTTTTTTTTTTTTTTTTTGGACTATGAGGCCCAGAGGCCTTGGCCCACCTCTAGTGGGGCTGTGTCCTGAAGTTTGTCCTTATCCCTGGGGTAGAGGATCTCCAACACTGAGTTCATCTCCCCGCTGGCCACGCTGCGGCTCACCATCTTGCCATCTGGCCACGTCACCTCCACACTGCTGGCTTCATCCCTTCCTGTTGGAGAAAGGACAGGGGTCAGGAGAGGAGGAGGGGGGGCCCCTTGGAGTACTAGCGTAAGTATGTTAGCAGAGAGTCAGTAAATAAGGCACTCGTCCAAGGGCCGTGGGAACGAGTCAGACAGATTGGAGGAAGCTCCTCCTCGGGGCCCTACTGTCCAATCGACCACTCTGCGGTGATGGAAAGGCCTGGTGTGTCCCTGTCCAGTGCACTAGCCCCTGGCCACATGCAGGATGAGACTGACCGAAGAACTGAATTTAACATTTTACTAAATTGAAATTAATTTACAATTCAACGGCCACACGATGCTGGTGGCTGCCGTGTTGGAGGACTTTTATCCAACAGAGTGGGCAGCAGGAGGTTGAATCTGGGGAGCTGTACGGCTTGATGGTAAGCAGGCTGACTTCAGAGCCCGGGGTTCAAATCCTGGCTCTGTCACTTGCTTGAGATGCTGAAAAGACATGATGGGGAGCAGGTGGTGGGAGTCCTGGGGACAAGTCCTCGCTCTGCAGCCAACTCGCTGTGACCTTCCGAGCATGCCTCTGATATTTCTATTTACGGAGCTGTGCGAGGAGCCAAGCTCTTTTTTGTCACTGGGAATGTCCCCTCATGGGTTTCCCTCTCCATTTGGGAGGCAGGCCAACAGACGAACAAATACATCGTGTCAGATATTGATAAGCCATGTGATGGGAAGGAAAGGCAGACACTGGGGTAAAGACCTGGGTGCTGGCCAAGGTCCTGTGCAGTGGTCAGGGACACACTCCCTGGGGAGGAGGCACTGAGCTGCACTGTAAATAAAGACCCAGGAAAGACGGGGAGAGAAAGGCCACTCTGCAGATCTGAGATGTTTACAAATGACACCCACAAAGCTCAGACAACGTCCCCTGGGAATCCATCATGCACACCCCTAGAGCAGCATGCTCTATCAACGGCAAAAAGTGGGTTGGGAAGACTGGTCAGGTGTTGAGGTGCTGCCAAGGTGTGCCCAGCTCCTGCCTAAGGAAGCAGGTTAACCTATAGCAAGATCTGGCTAATGGTGATGACACCGGGTGTGTGTGTGTGTGTGTGTGTGTGTGTGTGTGTGTGTGTGTGTGTGTGTTGATGGCCATCACCTGTGGGCCGTTCTCAGGTCATAAGAAAAGCAGGCAGTGCTCAGCACACCCAAGGAAGGAGGCTGGGACAGACCCGGGAGGGGCTCAGAGGACAGGACTTGTGTCCAAGCCCTGCTCCTCCCACAGAGGCCCTGGCTTGGTTGGCCCCCGCCTTTGTCTAGTCAGAGGCGGCTTCTCAGCCGGCCTGACTGTATCCCCCACCCCCAACTCCTAGAGCAGAGGGTGGGAGAGAGACTGAAGGGGGCCAAGTATAGATTTTCTGTTTTGAAGCAGAATCGTGAGCTCATGAATTTGGTGTTTTTAGGGCGTGCAGTGCCCAAATTAAGTGGCACACGTGAAAAGCAAACATTTTCCATTAAAAAAAGGAGACAAAAGCAAGCGTTTCTCACCTAGGCCAACAGAACGGCTCCATGAATACATTTTACAGCCTGACTGAAGCCACAAATAACTCAAGGAGTTGAGGAATATTCATAAACTCAAATTTGCAGCCCGCACTGGGGCGTGTGGCTCTAGATCAGGTTCTCTCTCCCTGAATACCAGGGAGGGGCCGTTAGATGAGTAAGCCATCCTTTCTGGACCTTAGTTTCTTTGTCTGGAACTTGGGGGTGCAGGCTCAAAGCCCCACTGTCCAGGGAAGCACAACCTTTCCCCCTGGAGTAAGAATACTGCCCCGTGGATGACCTGTTACTCTCGGCACGCTTAGACAGGTTGTTAGTAACGCTGAACACTGACAGCATGCCCAGACCAGACCAAATGCTTCATGGTGTGAACACATCAGCTCCTCACACGTTCATGTGGAAGGTGTTGTCTATATAATCTTCATCTTAGAGAACACTGAGACCTGGAGAGGCCAAGGAAATCGCCCAGGCACTCGCCTAAGGCCTGTGTGACCCCAGAGCCTCTGTCTGCCTCAGCCTTAGTACACTACTCTTCCCTTACTCAGTGACCATCATGCACCAGATGCTGGACAGGATCTAGGATTCAGCATTGAACAAAAAGGACCCAAGCAAGTTGGAGAGAGCCGATTGCTGCGGGACTAATGAACAAGGTGATGCCATAAAGAGTGAGTGAGGGCTTGTGAGGAGACCCCTCAGTGAGGACGGTGGCAGAGAACAAAAGCATTCAAAGTAGGGTGGTGAGTTTGGTAAGGAGGCGTGTGAAAGGGCAAGCTGTGTTTGAAGATGCAGAAGTTCAATGTTGGGGGGAGCAGAGCGGAAGGATGTTATTAGGTGGGGGTAGGGAGGCAGGAGCTAGGGAAGAGCTTTGGAGCCTTTGTACCTGCAAGGTGGGCATTTTGTGCCCATTCTCTGGATTTAAACACCAAGGCCTGGCAAAGTCGGAAGGGACTTGGGGTTACTCTGAGCTAGTGCTGGAACCCAGGCTCGGGTCCTTGGACAGGGAGACAGATTCCTCGGCTCTAGGCCGCCAGCCAGGCATCTCCAGTGTTCCCAAAGCTGAACAACTGCAGGGCCTGTCTCTCAGCCTCTGAGGTGAAGCGGCCACAGGGCCAGGCCTATGTGCAGGGAGAGGTCTGCCTAGGCGGGGCCATTACCCAGCAGAGACATAGGTCAGGAACAGTGGGGAGTTGCCTCTAGCAGCTTTGAAAGGACAAAGGCCAGGGAGCCACATGGCATTGTGCTTTTCAGAATTACAAGCAAAACAGATGGTGGGAATACAGTTGGTGGAATATTTTTGCACTTTAATAAAGCCATTTTTATGTGGGGCACTGACTTTTCCTTCCCTAAATGAGCACCAGCCGGTTTGGAGGCAGCTCTGAGTCACTCACAAACAATTAACTGAAGGGAGGGGTGAGGGGGTGGGGGTGGGATGGCATCAATGCGCGGAGTTGGGAGAGCTCGAGTGGGTGCCCACAGTGGGGGGCACTCGGGGACCGAGTGGGCTAGCGGTACCTGTTGTTATTTGCTGGGCTTGGCTGTACACTGGTTCAACCTACTGGCACTCAGGAGATGCAGCGGCAGCCCTGTGGGGGCTGGGTGAGCAGGATTCAACACCATAAACAGAAAGGTTTATTTATGAAGCCGGCAGGTGGTCTGCACCCCGGAGGGCTAGGGACAAGCCAGGGCCGCTGTGCAGGAACTGCAGAATGTGGTTAGGACTCCCCGGAGGGAGGGCAGGGTCTTCTGAGGAGGAACAAGACCCATAATGCCCTACATAGCGGAGTAGGTCCTGGGGGGGGGGGGGCGCTGCAGAACAAGGCTGGCAAAGGTCCCTGAGAATTTCACTGCCTGGTGCAACACAGCTCAGTTTTCTAGGGAGGGAGGTGAGAACACATGTAAGGGTCTGAGTCGTCTGTCCTTATCGGAGCGTTTGGAGAGGCAACTGCAGGTGGGCAAGTGCATTTGGGCGTCTGCTGCATCCTGCGGGGCCGAGAAGGGCCGATGTTGTATGCACACATGTGTACTCACCTCTGTGCTCACACACCAACGCCAGCTCACCACACCTTGCGGCAACATCAGAAGGAAACAGTGGGGAGTGATGCATGGAGAGAGGACCACCAGGGAGCAGAGTTGCTTAGGTTGGGCTGAAACTGTATGCCAGGAGGGCTTCTTGCAGCCCTCTCCCCTCCAGATCTGGCCCCTGGACACAGCCTCACCCCCTACTCTGCCTCTCAGCCACGCAGCACCCCAGGGCAGGCCTTTCTTGAATACGTGATCTAGACAGCCCCCTTATCACCTCCAACTGCACAGAACTGGAAACAATCTAGCTGTCCATCAACAGGGGACTTGGTAAATAAATTATGAATGCCGCCACACAGTGAAATACTCTGCGGCGCTAGAGGAAAATAAAAGAGATGTGCATAGACTTGGAGGGATGGCCAGGCATTTATTGTTCAGGAGAGGAAAAGAGCAAACGGAGGAAATGCCATCATTTTTGTTTCATTCTTTAAAAAAAACAAACAACAAAGCTAAGTAGTATGTGCATCTATAAATGTGCCCTGTGTGTATTGCATGGGATAAAGGCTTATTAGAAGCTTGGCCTCATATTTGAAAATTGCTGCTTGTCCCTTTTCCACTCTACTCCTAACCCCTCTCCCTGCTTGGCATTTTCTTTCTTTGTGGCTCCTAATACAATCTTAACATGGTCTATTTCACCCACTTATTCTGTTCATCAAGTATTCCCTGCTTCTCTTACCACTAGAATACAGGGGTGCTCAAGGCCAGGCCCTTGATCCAGATACTGGTGGGTAGCTCGTAGGTGTTCAGTGGACATGAACTGAATTGAACCAAACCGTGCTGGAGTGAGTGAGGGGAATGTTTGTGTTTTTTTTTTAACTTAACAGTCTAAGCACTGTGATGAGGACTGTGGGTGATTCTTACTTCTTTTTATGATTTGTTGTATTGTCTCATTTTCCTGTAATCAATACACATTGTTCTCACAATCAAGAGAAATGTTTTAAGAGGACTCTAAGAACAAGTGCTGTGAGGCTGCTGCCCCTGCATGCACACATCTTCTCACCTCAGCGCTGGCTCTGGCTTTCCTGGACCTGCCAGGATACCCCCTCTGCCCACCATGCCACATCCAGCCTCCCTTGGAGACCGTGGGGAGCTTGGCCCAGCCCCCACTTCCCAAGCTCGGTTCCTATCCCTCCAACAGAATACTCCCACCCCTGGGCCTTGGTTCAAGCTTGCCTGGCCTCTGGAATGCTCTCAGCCCCTGCCTTCTGAGTTCTCGCTATCTTGCTAGCCCTTCTTCCAGTCTCCGCACTTGGCAAAGCTGTCCAGGGCATGGATGATTTCACGTGCTTCATCCTCTCAAGGCTCCACAGCAGTGCAGGATGCATCCGGGACAGCCCTGCATGAGACTTCCTGGGTTTGTCCAGCAGACTGGTAGCATGTCTTCCTGTCTCTTTTGCCTTCTGCTTCTGCCCTGTTTCTCTTCCTTTGCTCTTGTCCCCCCAGTCATTCCCAACACCTGTTTTCTCCACTGTCTCCCTGACTGCCTGCTCTGCCCTGTGGCTGGCTTCCCTGTCAGTCAGGAAGGACAACTATGCTCAGTCCATTAAGAACCTGTTGGAATCCTAGGGGGCCCTGAAGAGGCAGGGATGGAGCTGGCCTGCCTCACTGTTTAGGCTTCTGGTCTGGTCCCTAGAGCTGCTCTGATGTCTGAGGGTCACTGTCGGCCTCAGGTAATTAGCAAGGGTCTGTTCCTGAGAGTGTGTGTCCTTCTACTGTCCTTCTGGGAAGGGAGCCCTACAAAGGGGGGAGCCTGATTGGGGTAGGGTGGGGGACCCTTGCAGCAATTTGGTTCAAACCAACAGCAAATCCCATTTTTTGGCCCAGTATTGAGGGCTGGTATCAGGAGGGGCCCCTGGCCTGGTGCAGTGTGTACAGCATGGGCCGTAGTTGGCTCCCAAGCACCCTGGGTCTCATCAAATGATCCTGTGAGCTGCCTAGTTGAGGAGGCAGGCTCTTCCCCTGGTGGTGACAGATCTTGGAAAGGACCCAGGGAGGCTCCTAATACACAAAATAGCAGAGACAGTCCACAGGATGTGGGGCCAGACAGCCCCAGGCCAGCTCCGCTGGTCTATTTTGGGAGCCTCAATTTCCTTTTCTGGCCCGTGGAACAGGGCTGACATCCAGCTTGATAAACATTTCACCTTTGAAACCACAGCAGCCACCTTGGTGCTTGAATGGCCTTCTGGGATACCCATAAGCTGAGGGGATGTGCACACCGGGAAGAAAGAGGCAGAGAAGCCGGGGGAGGTGGCGTCACCAAGCCCAGCAACTCTGTTTCTAGGGAGGGGTCCAAAGCCAGCCCCTCCCCACCCTCTGGAGCTGTGAACTGGGTTAGTGTGTTTAAGCGGAACCTCAGTTTTCTGGCCTGTAAAGTATGGACTACGGTTCATAATTCATCAAGTTCCCAGGAGAACTGATGAGGAATCTGGGCAAAGCCCTGCACACTCGAAGCATTCTGTAGGAGTCAGCTACCGCTGGTTTGCAAAAGAGAGGACTCCATGTTTAAAAGTCAGCTTGTACCTTTAGGGCCAGCATAGCAAACAGCTGCCCTCGGAGTGACAGATGCCCCAGGCTCAGGCTAGCCCATCCAAGAGCGATCGCCAGGGAACATGCTCATATAACTAGGCCTTGGGTCCCCTAACTATTTATTGCTTCTTTCTCAGACCACATAAATATTATGTGTTCCCTATAAAAACCAGAATGCGCACACATATACTAGAACATATGGTAGAAAACACGAACCACATTTTCAGGCAGGCCTGAGTTTGAATCCCAGCTCCGCCATTTGAGAACCATGAGCTCACAGGCAGGCTTCTTTTAACATTTGGATCCATAGCTTCCTCATTTCCAAGATGGAGAGAATAACGCCCATCTGAGGGTACTCACGAGGATCAGCTTGTGAGTACTGAGTGCCCAGCACTGTGTCCAGAACAAGCGGCAGTCCCTGTAGTAATCTAGCCACTCACATGGAACGGTTTATGCTCTGTCTTTCCTTTTTTTTTTTTCTGTGCACATACGATGTGTGCTTAATATTAATGTGGCTATATACTTATCGATTAAAGAACATATTGTCTAATCTTTTTATATTAAAATCATATCACCTCATGAGGTGCTAACACACGGAGAGCATCTGGTTAGAGCCGGGGAATCTTTGACTGAAATGCTTTAACTCCTGGCCTGCCTCTTCCTCAGTTCTCCTCAGTCTTTTCCCCATTAATTGTAATCCCTGCATACTCCCTGAAGAATTTTCACATCTCCCTCTAACCTCCACATTTTTAAAAAACAGTTTATTTGGACATAACTGGAGACACAGCAGGCATGAAGATAATGCAGAAGGGTTCACATAGACAGTTGTCCCAGTGGTTATGGCTTGCTTCATGATTGTACCACACTGCAATGGGGCGTTGCCATGGGAACAGGTGTGTGGACAGTTGTACGTCACGAATCACACATTAGATTCATGTAGCCACTGCCACTGAGACACTTGTCGCCCATCACTGTGGAGATGCCCCTTACGGCTTAACTGCCCTTCACTAGCTCTACCCTGGAACTGCCTGTCTTCAGCTCTGTGACTTTGTCATTTGGGGAAGGTGACTTTGGCGATGAGACTTCTTTACTCACCAAACGCCTCTTATTGCCAAACCACATTCTACAGCATCAATGTACCACAGTGAGTTGAAACATTAACCCACCAAAGGACACTTGCATTGTTTCTGTTTCGTTTTGTTTTGATACAGGGTTTCTCTGTGTAGCCCTGGCTGTCCTGAAACTCACTGTGTAGACCAGGATGGTCTCGGACTCAGAGATCCACCTGCCTCTGCCTCCTGAGTGCCGGGATTAAAGGCGTGCACCGCCACCACTGGGCCATTGCTTCTGGTTTTTAGCTCTCAAACATAACACTATTATGAATAACAGTGCAGAGATCTTTGTGTGTCTATTTTTTCATTTTTCTGAGATGCATAGTTAGGGATATTAGAGACTCTGCCCCCCCCCCAACTTCTGATGACGGCATTTGTAATTTTTTTGACTTCATTATGATGTGAAAAACAAGAGACATTCAAGTAGAAACTGAACCTAGGACCTTGAATGGGCTGCTACTCTCCCAATCCCACCACCTCATCCAGTAATAGACATTATGGTCCTCTCTTGGGACACTGGGCAGTGGTGGATAGTCAGGAAGGGAATAGCTGACACTCTGCAGCTTACCACGCTGCTATCTGAGGATGTGTCCTTGATGTGCTTACTAATGCAATGCCTTCCCAGTGTAAGATCTTTTCACTTACGATGGCATGGAAGCCCAGGATGGATCAAGGAGCACCTGTAACAGCTGGGGCATACCTATAGTTTTTCTTCTCTCTCTCTCTCTCTCTCTCTCTCTCTCTCTCTCTCTCTCTCTCTCTCTCTCTCTCTCTCTCTCTCTCTCTCTCTCTCATCAGGGTTTCTCTGTGTAGTCCTGGCTGTCCTGGAACTCACTCTGTAGACCAGGCTGGCCTTGAACTCACAGAGATCCACCTGCCTCTGCCTCCCGAGTGCTGGGATTAAAGGTGTGCGCCACCACCACCACCCAGCATAGTTTTTCTTTTTTTAAATAATCTACCAAACAGGCAGGCCAGTGAGATGGCTCAGCAGGCAGAGGCACACTTGCCAAGCAAGCCCAGTGACCTTCGTTCAATCCCTGGAAGCCACATAAAGGTGGAAGAGACAACTTCACAAACATTGTCCCCTGACCACCCCATGCACGAATACCCCCCCCCACACTAATAATAAATACAAAACTAAAACTATGACCCACCAAGCCATTTTCAGAACGGGAGCTTATGGCCCACCGCAGCGAGAGAGCCAGCTTCTCCCGTGTCTGGAAGCTGCCCAGCCCCTAGCAGCATAACTGTGGGGCATCCTGAAAGCTGGGCAGCAGTAGCTCAGCAGCACCAGGGGCATGCTGGTGATCTGCTTCCATGGTGTGTGCAGATTGCTGCTTTTAGACATATAAAAGGGCAGGGTTTTCTAGAATCCCATCCTCCACCAAGATCCAGCCTTCACCCCGTGGGGTGACTTTGTGCTCATTAAAAACTCAGGGCTCCAAGCCTTCCATCTGTGGAAGTCATCAGCATCTTAAAAACTGAACTAGCTCCTGAGAGGTCAGGGGCAGCTGCTCTGGAGTCATAGTGGAGATCGGCATGTGAACAAGGCTTTGGCCTGGGCAGATGGAGAATTAAGTACTCTGACTCCAAGGTGAGCTAAGTCCACAGAGGCCCTGGGGTGGGGGCTCCTGCAGGTAAGGGCCAACCTTCTCTCCCCCATTCCTTTCTTTTGAGCACAGACTCACTACAGAATGTAAGCGGTTGCCTTTACGGTGGGCATCCCTGGTGGTGCCACAGTGAAGTTGCATCATCACAGGGCACCTTGCGGGCATCCCTTGTGGTGTCATAGTGCATCACAGGGCACACTGCAAGACTTAGTTGCAGAATCTGCTACTGTCCCCATGGGCCCCGACTCACCCAGGCCAAAATGTGCCACGGGTTCCATCTCACATAGGTAGCCGGAGCCCCCATCAATGATCCGCAGGTGCGCCCCACTCTTCTTGGTGTAGAGTACAACCTTGGCGCCCCTGGCGAAGGCCCCAAACCGGGTGCGAGGCACCACACGCAACCAGTTGTTGCTGAAGCCCTGCGGGGGAGGAAGGTGGCAGGCATCAGCCAGGCTGGCATAGAGCAGGGAGGCAGGGATGCTGGGAGGCAGGGATGCGGGGAGGAGGGCAAGCCAAATGACTGTGGGGCACGTTTGAGGTGGAAGGCAGAGAGCTGAGCAAGGGAGTCTCCTGGAAACGGTTCTTCCGGCTGGGAACTTAAGGGCTTCTGGGTCCGAGGCTTTTCACTTCCCATCACTCTGGCTAGCAAGCCCGGGTTCCTGTGCCTTCCTGGGTCCCCGAGAGCACACCAGGCCGGGAGCTAAGGGCCCTGGGATGGGCACACACCTGATTTCCCCGGAAGACAGATAGTGGCTGAGCCATGGACTCTCCATGTGACAAGATGAGGTCCAGCATCCCATCTCCATCGAAGTCGGTCACCACGCCCCCTACAAACAACACAGATTTCACCTCTAGCCATCAGCCACTAGACCAAGGGGGAGGAGGGGCTCCCTGGTGTGGGACAATGGCCATGAGTGTTAAAGGCAAAAGGAGAGAACAGTGTTGGGGCGGGAACAGGGCTGCAGGCCCATCTCCCTCCTGTCCATCATCCAGCTCAAGACAGGAATTCACAGACAGGCTTCTCTTCCTTTCCCTGAATCTTCATGGACGGACGGGACGGGTGCACATTATTACCTTGCTTTTCTTGTGGTTTGAATGATACACTTCTTTATTTGTTTTTGTTTTTGTTTTCCAACCTCTCCAGTGTTTGCACAGGCATGGTCTCTTTCTGGTCCTCTTTACAACGCAGAGGTGAGAAAGGCAGATACTCTCATTTTGTGGAAAACAAAATCCAGAAAATAAGGTAACTACAGACCTGGGTCCTAGGACTCCCAGTCAAGTGCTCTTTGCCTAACACTGAGCTGATTGCCGGGTGCGGGAAAGGATCAGACATGGGACGCCTGCCAGGCAGCAGAGGGGGCACACCCCTCAACCTCCCTATCTCTACACAGCAAGGCATGGCCAGAGAAACAGTTGCTTCCCACCAATCCTGCTCCTCCCTTAGCAGCCCTGGGGATGGGAGGAGGGGTGGTCTCCTTCCCTGCCTCCTGCCTTGGGTTCACGTCTCTCCTCCGTTCTCGTCCTACCCTTGGATGCAGGACAGCAGTGACAAGACTGGCTGCCTGACATCTTGCTCCTCCAAGGGTGTGGGCTGTGCAGAGCTTGGAGGAGCCGCTGAAGCCTCCAGGTGCCTTACCTGTACCTCGGCCCTCAGGCTCCAGAGCATCACCAGGATTGAGCTCCTCGATGAGAGGGTCCCCATGCTCCCTGCGGATAACGCTGTAGAAAAGACAGACTTGTTCCAACAGGGCCCTTGTGGGCTCCCTGGACCTACTGGCCAGTCACTTTTTCTATCCCTTGAGACCCCTACACTGTGCTCCGGATGCCCATGGAATTTCTCTCCGCTCACAGACTCTGCCTTCACTATGGCAGTTCCCTTCTTGCGTTTTAATTTATGTTGGTAAACATTGATTTTTCCTTCTCTAATAGATGAATTATAGACAGCCTGGGGAGGGGCAGGTGATGGATGGAGAAGGGCAGAGGCACAGCTACCTTCAACTGACCTTCATGCTCCTCCAAAGGGTGTTGGCTCCATAGTTCTGGATGTTGCTGAGGATTCAACCTCACGCAGGCTCTCTCTCCTCAGCCCACCCGCCCTCCAGTGACTGTGCTGCTAGAAGCCATCCCTGCTGACCCTGTCTTTCCTGCTCTCCTGGCCTTTATCACTTCCTGCCCATGTTAACTCTGCACGCTGCATCTTATCTCTCAAGCTGGTCTGTGAGCTTGCTGTAGGCTGGGACCTTGTATTATTCATCTTCTCCCATGGGATTGAACACAGGGCCTAGCTCCCAAGCAAGCTCCAAGCACATGTCTGTGGGGGTGTTGGAGTGAATCCCAGGGGCAAATAGGAAGGGTCCCTTTGGGTTGGAATACTCAGTCTTGTCCCCGAGCACTTCTGAGGCTCTCCCCATGTCTTGCTGTCTCTGTATAAAGTGAGCAGTGTGTAGCCGATGGTGATGTGAGCTCTCCTCTCTAGCTTCTCTCACTTGTTGAATTCTGTAGCTGTGGATCCTCTGCCCTGGCTGGGTGAGGAGCCTGGGAGGAGCCTGAGGCAGGAGGAACTTAGACTCCTCTCCCCACCAAACTGTCTCCTCAAGTCACACTCTGTGCCCCAAGAGCTGGAGCCTGGGGTGACTGGATGCAGGCCGTTGCAGATGTTCAGGCACTTGCAGGGTTGTACAGATGCCTATGATGCATCCTCCATTCACTTAGGGCCTTTAGGTTGAGCACATCGTACATGTGCACATGTGGGTGGCACACAGTGTGCCTGGGAAGGGTGTTGTGTGTAAGTACACATGGGCATATGCACATCTGTGAGTGGTGTGACTCTTCAGCTTGTAGGCTCACACTGCCCTTTTGACCATTTGTGCGCTACAGGTTTTGCGGTAGCTGGGCCGAGGCACAGGGTGGTAAAGGGAATACAGGAACGGTCAGACTGGCATTTCAGCAGGTTGCCACGCTGGACTAGAGACTAGGCGAGGGCTGTGGTGGGCTCAGAAAGCCCCACAAGACCAGACAGTGGTGCAGGGAGACTTGAGAACAGACCAGGTGTATTTAGATGCATAAGCAGGAGGCAATCCATGCCCTACTAGGCCTGGGAGAGTCCTTGCTTGCATGGTCCTCACAGGCTCCTACTCTGGGGTGAGGATCTGGTTTGGGTGATACACTGCCTGAAGCGTCATTAAAGGACCATGAGGCTTTGGGTCCCCAGTGCCTGGGCATGTGGCAGGAGAGACAGGGCTCCAGGAACGGGTCCCTTCAGTGATGGTAACAAACTGGTATAGCACAGGACAGGTGAGGGTTAAACTTCCAAGCTGCCAATTGAGCAGCAGTCCCAGCTGCAGCCCCTAAGCTGTGTGCTCAGGACCCAGCCATCTGCCTCCGGGACTTGAGGCCCAGCTGTACCTAGACAGTGGCTTCTGTTGCCCCTGAGTGGAAGCTAACACTGCTCCAGGGGTGACCATGTGGTAACTGTCCGCTGCCAGCCCAGGGCCAACCTCTCTTGGGCAGCATAGGAAGGTGGGAGGTTGGACCAGGCCAGGAAGGTAGACAGGCAGAAAGGAACCTGGGTTCTTGGGCCACAGAGCCAGAGCCCTAGACAAGTCGCTGCTCAGGGCCCCGGCAAGTGACACTTTATTAGCTGGAGAAGGAAGGCAGCATCTCTGTTAACGAGCAATTGATCTTCTGCAATTAATCTAGAAGTTGTGAATAAGCTTTTTGCAAGGCACCTAATTAGTAAATCTGGTGCCTTCAGGGGGTGATTACATCCAGTCAGGATTGATGCTTGGTTAATAATTATATTTTAAAACATGCTTAGTCACAGCTTGCGCCTTTTATTAATAGCTGAGCCCCCCCCTGAGAGAGGGAATAGGGACTTGGAGGGCCAAGCAGGTGACCTGACCTATTTCCTGGCTCCGAGACCTTTGCTCCACCTGCTCTCCAGACCCAACATGTCTTAGTGACATCCCAGACCATGTGAGGTTCCCGAACTGCTTTCCAAATGTCTGTGTGATAAGAATGGCCATGTGCATGCTGCTCTTGCTAGGCCTACAAAATCCTGGGCCTCAACCCTTGAGATTTGACCTGGACATCTGAAGTGGGCCCTAAGACTCGACACAAGCCCTTGGAGATTCCTCCAGTCCCCAGGAGATGTATCACCTTAGAAATCTGACCCTTTCTCCTTAGATGCGATGCTCAGGTGCGTGAGGACTCCAAGATTTCCTCTCCATTCTCTTCCTTAACTGTTGTGGAATAATCTTTTTGTACACTGTGAAGTTGTGTCACTTGGATTGGCTTAATAAAAAACTGAATGGCCAATAGCTAGGCAGGTTTTTCAGGGCAGAGAGAACGCTGGGAAGAAGAAAGGTGGGGTTGCCAGGAGACACAGAGGGAGCAAGATATGCTGGAGGACAGGTAAGCCATGAGCCATGTGGCAATACATAGATTAATAAAAATGGGCTAATTTAAGTTGTAAGAGCTAGTTAGTAACAAGCCTAAGCTATGGCTGAACTTTTTTTTTTATAGTTAATAATAAGTCTCCCTGTCATTACTGGGGGGCAGTCCCAATGAAAAGGCCCAACTATACTTAATCATCTCTTCCAGCGTTCCCCAAGAGTGCTCTACAGAGCATCCACCCTTTTGAGAAACATTTCTGAAAGACATGTCCTGTGGTCAAATCTATTTGAACACTGTCCATTTTTTGGGAAGTTGAAATACTCAGTGGTTCTGTTATAGGTGCTCAGAAGTCTCTGGTAAACAAGCCAGACCCTCTTTGTTTAGCCCAGGTTTACCCAAACAGACTTGACTTTGGAAGCATTTCTGTGGCTGTGGGAGTTCTACCTCATGGGGATGGAGGTATGGGCCTATCTGGACCATGTCCTCTCTACTCATTTTCCAGCCACAGCAAGGGCTGATGTCTAACTCAGAGCTCTCCCTGGATCTTGCCTGGTTTCTGTCCTCCCCTCCTCTCTCTCTCTTAATCCAGGACCATCCTCCCTCTGGCACACCTTCTCTGACCCTTGGCGTCGCCCCCATGGCCCGGGTATGGTACCGGAAGAGACGATTGGCTGCAGAGTTGCGGTAGGCAATGTTGTTGAAGAAGACTTCCAGTTCCTGGTCGTTGTCGAAGTCGGCAACAATGACAGTTCTGACCGGAGAGGGCATGGAGAACTTGGGTGAGGCGATGTCCTGGAGGAGAGAGTGATGAGGGTCAGAAGACAGGAGGGTAACAATGAGCAAGAACCCACACCCCTCTACTTCAGCACCTCTATTATGTCCCCTCTGCTGTGACCTGGAGTGGTGACCTGTGGGACTGCATAAACTTCAGACTACTTGCAGAACAAGGAGGTCAGCGTCACAGCTGCGGCTTACACCTGGGAGGGTGCTCTGAGCTGAGTCCAGATCACACTTAACCCGCCTGCCAATCCCCTGAGCAGCCTGATGTCAGCATTCCATTTTACAGATGGGATAACTGAGTCTTGAAGAGAGAGAGAGTGATTGCTAATGATGGGGGCCAGAGCCAGAGCTACAGATCAAAGATTCTGACCATGCACCTTTCCTTCTCAAGTGCTGAACCAGAAGCTAGGAAGGCACTGGAAACCACCTGCTTTTGAATCCAGGCTCCAGCACTGGCTTGACCTTAGAGAGGTCACTCAAGCCTTGGGCTGGATCTCACCGTGGGGATAGCAGCAGCCCACACTGTGAGGCCTGTATGTCAGGTGTACGTCACAGAGTGGCCAGGAGACAGATCACTGGCAATCTGTGTTGCCTCCTCTTTGTCACCGGCCCCATGCAAAGCCAGGATTATCCGTTAGCTGTGTCTCTCACTGCTCCTACTTCCTTATCGTGTTTCTTGGGAGTCTTAGAATTGTAGTTGAGACATATGATTTGGAGGAGTGTCATTATCATTTACACTTGCCCAGGACTTATGGGGAAACTCTGGACCCAAGACAGCCAAGCCGGGAACCCTCCCCCCAAGTGCTGGCAGTCTTGAGAGGGTCTGGCACAGGGTCCTAGGTGTGGGATTTGCCTCTGAAATGGAAGAAGAGCTGTGCAGATGGTCTTTTGTTTCTGAGCAGAACACTCCCACTGTGTGTAGGTTGTCCCTTGAAGACACTCGGCACTGTCCAAATCCCATTGCCTAGGTGAAGAGAGCTGGTTCTCTGGGAGTCCCTGCCCTTGGACCAGGCCCTGCCCTTGGACCAGGCCCTGCCCTTGGACCAGGCCCTGCCCTCCTCTCCTGTTGCAGCCTGCTTTGGAACCACAGGAAGGAGTAAGCTTTCTTGGCTCAGCTGCAGAGATGCTTCCTCCTGGAGTCAGGAGAGGGTGACAGCCCTCATCAGCACTGTAATGAGGTTGATTAAGAGCCTGGCTGGCTGGTCAGGGTGGGCTGAGCAGGGTCTTCAGACTGGGGGAACAGGGAGACCTGAAGATCTCTAACTCATTACTGCTCCATCGATCCTGTAAAAATGGAAACTTACACAGCCCCCGTGGGGTTGCCCCTCTGCATGCCTGGGCTTCGAGATAATCTATGTAAAGCTCTTATCAGGGATCCTGGCACGTGGGTGGCATGTGATAAATGGGACATTTGTTATTATTGTTATTGTGCTGTGAGCTCTGTGTAGGGGCCTCAGAAGGCCAGCACGTTCTCTGACCTCAGCACAGGACATCTGGAGCCTTTATACTATAACGTAGAAAGGCGATACTTTATAGTGGGGACTGTCCTGTGTATTGCGGGGCATCTGCAGCAGCCTCGCTGGCTTTTTTCCTTCCCAGTCAGGACAATTCAGAATGTTCCCAGACATTGTCAAATATCCTGGGACAGGGAGGGCAAATCATTTCTTCTGTGAGTCTGGGCTAGGATGCTAGATAAAGGAGGAATTCACTCAGAACTCCAGGCTCAATGTCCCGAGTTCAAGGTAAGAATCCTCTCCAGATGGCCTGGAGTCTCAGCAGGGATGGGAGACACCTGTGGGTGGTGCCTCTTCACAGTCACACAGACTTTGGGAATTTTGGATAATTCTCCGTGTTCACAAAGTTGGGAATACCATAACCTTTCATTTCCCATTGTTGTTGTTGTTGTTATTATTATTATTATTATTATTATTATTTACCAAGTCCTACGTACTTCAAGAGTAATCTGGCTCCTTGATATCAGCTTCATCAGATCCATACTCTATCATCTGCTGAGGAAGTCCCAAATTCAAGCTCATCACTGCCACCCAGCAGCCCTCGGGGAGAAGACTTGTCATTACATTCCGCCGACAGCTCAGGGAGGGGACCACGGGGTGTGTATGGTTAGCCTATCCTTTATTTGACCTTAGGGACAACCTGGGAGCTCCCTGGCCTCAACTGCTCTCCTCTCCCATCGTTCCTCCCCGGCCCTCAGCTGGAAAGCCCAGTTAGCAGCTACAGGTGGGGCGTCCCGGGAGTCCCAAAGAACAGGAGTTGCCAAAGAATGACTTTCGCTGACAGAGTTCCTTCAGGCTGCCTTGGAGATGTCTCTTTCTCTGCAGTCACTTGCTTTCTGCTCTGGGCCCGAGAGCCTGCACATGGCTGAGGCCGGTGTCTTTGCCCCCTGCATGTCACCTTCCTTGGGACCCCACCCTTGGCTCTGGAGAGGCCCAAGGCTCAAGGACTTAGCAGGAGGCACAAGGCAGGTCTCCATTTCACGGTCTGCCTAACCACTGCGCAGCACCTGGCTGTTCTTACCCTAAATCGGACCTTCCCATGAGCACTCATCTGCAGATAGAGGCGGTGTGGGCCATTCCAGTTGCCATAGACGATGTCCACTTTGCCGTCACGGTTGAAGTCTGCCAGGGCCACTCCTCGCCCGTGCTGGTGAGGGTCATCCACACCTGGGGAGGAGAGGCAGGAGCTTCAGGGTGCTATCCCGTGCATGTTCCCTAAGCATTCACCTCCAGCAGCAAGAGAAGGTGACGCGCACACAGTCCCTGTTCTTCTGAGAAGATGGGGAGGCACAGTTGAATTCAGATGTTCTCATGTGGTAAGAAGTAGCACAGCCATCCCTTTGCACGCTGCCTGGACTCAGCTCAGGGATGGTCTGGGAGAAGGAGAGCAATGGGTGTTCTGGGGGCCAAAGCCTTTCCCACCACTATCACATGGCCACAGGGAGACATTAAATTATCTCATCCCTCTTGCCGAACTCCTCAAGGGTTCACCAGTACTTGGGGTCAAGTTCAAATTTCTGCCCAGGGATCATAGGCTCTGGCTTACTGTGCCCTTATCTCGTCTTTGTTGGGTTTTACTGTCTCCTTGACTTACTGATCCCTGGTCACCACAGTCCTTTTGTCCCTTAAGTGAACCAAGTTCTTCCTATATTCCAGATCTTTGTTTTAGCTGGTGTCTCTTCTCCAGATGCCTCCCTGGCCCCTGAAAACTTAACCCTTTAAGGAAGCCTTTCATGACCCGTGCATATAAAGTGGTCCACAAAACAAGCCATGTTCAGGAAACAAATGTTAAATGTTTATTTTTTCTTGTTTGTTTTTTTTTGAGACAGGTTTTCTGTATAGCCCTGGCTGTCCTAGAACTCACTTTGTAAACCAGGCTGGCCTCTGCCTCCTGAGTGCTGGGATTAAAGGCGTGCACCACCATCACCTGGCTCATTTTTCTTGAATATGTGGACTCCAGGTTCACACACACACACACACACACACACACACACACACACACACACACACACGCGCCCACAAATGACACACATACACAAAACCTGACATAAAAGTTGAAAGAGACTTATGAAGGAAGAGGCCTAAAGGTGAAGAAGAGAAGGCAATAAATAGAGTATCTGTGACAGAAAGGGATGATTTGGAAAGGGAAGCAGGGGACAGTAGGATGATGGGGGGGAGGGCAGTGTGGCGGTGACTGAGAACAAAGCATAATGATACATGTATGAAGACCTCACAATAAAACTCATGTTTTCTACGCTAAACTAAAAGGATGAATAAAAAAGACAAAAAACGCAGCCCCCTAAAGCAGCCTCTCCCACCCGCCCCCCTCCTCATCTTTCTAGTCTTCCCCTTCCTGGTGCTGTCTTTGGGGGTCTCCTTGCTTGGGGTCTGGTCTCTCCACCTGCTCCGCTCTCCTGAGGTCAGCACACCCCCGTGGGTCCTGTGTGCCGCAGGTCTGCCTTGGTGTCTGCGGTTGCCTGACAGCGCTCGGTAAGTACTTGCTGAATGAATGAAGAGACATAAATAATTTGACAGCAGGCCAGCTGGGGATGTTAGTGACAGCAGAGGAAACAGAGCAACCATGACAGAGAACCCACCGCGGGCCTCCGAGAACAGGAAGGGATTCGCCATCCACGGAGGAGCCCATTCTAGGGGAGAATGGAGCAGGCACAGCCTGGAAACAGAGCATAGAGGCGGATCTGCCCACTCCTGGCCCAGGTGCAGAGCTAAGATGACACTTTGGAAGGACAAACAGGTTGCCCCGAGGACAGGGTCATAGAACAATAGACTAGAGGTAGGGGGTGGGCAGACTCCAGGGCTGCTGCAAGCAGGGTGACCCTGAGAAGGCAGGGTGGGAGCTCTGAGAACCTTGGAGGTGAGGTGTTCTCACGGAGGAGAGAGGTCAGGGGCTGAACAGTGATGGGAGACAAGGCAGAGACTCAGTTGGAGAGGGTGGGGTTGAAGGGACTGGAGACAGCCCCAAACCCTAGGGCCGGTATTCCATTAATTCTCTGCAAACTCCCTTGCCTAAGCGTCGGGTCGGTGGCCTTCTGAGCCGGCCTATTTCTCTCCTATCTGTAGGCACCTTGACAAGGAGCTGGTTCCTTTCCACGGGACTAAGGAGTGCCAGGCTGCACTTCACAGCGGCATCTGTTTGGGTGATGAATGCCCCCTTGACATGTCTTGTTAAACCCCTGCAATCGCTTTGACTTCCAATTACGGGCCTCGCACCTCGCATCTCCTCCTCCTGATCCGTTCTCCCACTCCAGCTTGTTCGCTCACCTCTGCTTCCATCTCCTTAACACCGTATCAAATGCTCTCAGTTTTCTGGGCTTCCTCCTCTGCATTCTGTGATTTCTCAGCAGCGAAACCGGCTGCTGCCAAGCACAGCCCAGGCAGGGGGTGGGCTCAGAGGGCAGGCCAGAGGACCACACCCTATTATGCCAGGGAAGGAGAGACCGGGGCAAGGATGTGGGGTGATGGGTAGCCAGCTGGGGTGTGGAGACTCCCGAGCAGGAAGGTGGGGGGCGAGATACTCTTGCATCAGAGAGAAGGGATAAGCTGATGCCTGGGGGCTTAGATGCTGCTGTCCGCAGAGCTGGTGGGACCCAAGATCTATGGGTTCAGCTCCTCAGTCACCTCTTGCCTGTGCTCCAAGGGGAAGGTGCACTGAAACTGTCATTCATTCTCAAGATGGGAGGAAATGGGGGATGAGGAAGGGGCTGAAGAGCACATTCCACATCCGCAACCTTTTTAGAAAGTATCCATTCTGCCATCGCCTGGGCGCCAAGAGAGGACAGTACAAGGTCTCACTCAGTCCTTGTGGAGCACACAGACCAGTCATGAGGGCAATGCAGGAACCTGAGCGAGAGGTACATGCCAGGGGCAGTGGAACCAGAGGAGGAAGAAAGAAAATGCTTCTCAGAGGTGACCCTGGGCAGAAGGTTGAAGGGCACACGGAAGTTCAACAGAGAAGAAGGAGGGTGGTCCAGCAAAAGGAATGCTACATGCAAGGTCCTGAGGTTGATGGGAGATCATCACAGGCAGGAAGGGGAGCAGAGTTGGAAGCCATGATGATGGTTTGATTTGTATGTTATCCTGCTCCTTATTACAGCTGCTCATGCAGACGTGTGTATCTAGAGTGTTAGCTCCTTTCTTAAGTGTGGGGTGGTCTCGGCCTTACTCAGGTCAGCATTCCCAGCTCTTGGCACTAGCCGGAAACTTAGCAAAGCTTCTTGACATGATTGTTGGTGGCACACACCTTTAACCCAGCACTTGGGAGGCAGAGGCAGGCGGATCTCTGAGTTCGAGACCAGCCTGGACTACAGATCGAGCTCCAGGACAGCCAGGGCTACACAGAGAAACCCCGTCTGGAAAGACCAAACCAAACCAAACCAATAACAAAAACCCAACCAACCACCCCCCCCAAAACAAAACAAAAAACAAAACAACCCCCCCAAACAACAGAACTAGTTTAAACAATGACTGGTGTAATTTGAGGCCCATGCCACAAAAGGGAGCCCATGCCCAACACTGCCTGGATGACCAGGAACCAGAGGCTGGACAGCCCGGAGACCTGAGTTCAAGCCCCGAGAACCACATGGTAGAAGGAGAGGCCTGGCTTTTATAAGTTGTCCTCAGACCTCCAGTTGAGTGCCACAGCACACACACCCACACACATGTGCACACATGTAAAAAGGTTTAAAAAAAAAAAAAAAGGAAGATAAATGGGGAGAGACCAAGCCTGGAGGATTGTGCTAGGAAACAAAAGCAGACTCAGAGGTCCACAGGCCAATGCTGTCTGTGGGCACTGGGCATGCCAGGAGCAGGAGCCTCCCTGCCTGGTCAGCAAACACCCCTGTGGCTTGAGGGTGGCAGAGGAGTCCACAGTCCGTCAGGCCCAGGACCTCCAGGGCACAGGAAAGGTGCACACTTACTCACCAGCACTAGCTGCAGCATCCACAAATGTCCCGTTGCCTTGATTGTGGAAGAGGAAGTTGGGTCCGTTCTCATTGTCACAGAAGATATCTGAGGCACTGTTGCTGAGAATGGGGCCCACGCTGACACCCCGGCCCGCTAGGAGAAGAGGGGAACCCACAGTGAGTGCCTAGTGCCCAGCCAACCCCTGCCTGGAGGACTGGACTGCTCAGGACCCAGATCAATTGCTTTAAGGAAACAATCAGAAAAGCCTGAGGGATCTGAACTTTGGGATGCGTCCCTGAGCTAGACCTTGGCTCCCAGTCTCCATAACCCTGATGGTACCAAGGCCGGAGAAGAGCTGGGTGGGATCACTTTGTACCAAGAGCTTCATTCCATGCCCCAGGAACTCAGGGTATGGTCACCATGCATACAAGCGGAATCACAGCATTCTTAAACCCAGCTCTATCCCTGCGAGCACAGTCAAGTTATAGGGCCCTCAGCAGGGCCTCAAGTCCCACTTCAAGTCCCAGATAACCCCGTCAAAACCTGTACATGTGCTCTTGGGTTAAGAATCTTAGGAAGGCAGTCCTGCCTGCAGACTCTGACAGGCTGTGGGTCCCAGCTGTAGACCCAAGGATGCTTTTTGGGCTTTGGTTGAAATACTAAGCAGTTTTGTCCATTGGTAGTGAACTGGCTGAATGGATTATGGTGCATCCATATGGTGGATCATTCTGCAGCTACTAAAAGGACTATGTAGATCCATATGTATTGATTTGGAGGAGTGCCTGAGATTGTTAAAAAAAAAGAAAGAAAAGAAGAAGCAACTTGGCAAGTAACAGTACTGTGTGATCTTACATTTATTAAAAAAGGTGGGAAAATTCTTGGCCTTTCAGAATAGATGTGTGTATAAGTTCGTTTGAGTTCGGAGAAAAGTGGAGAAGTTCACACTGACTAGCTGCATCAGGACGGACCAGGAGAGATGGTAATTGGCCTTTTCTTTGTTTGGCTTGTAGAAACAAGTCTTGTTTTTGCAGTTTGAGAGAAGAATACCCAATAGCATATATATATGCAAATATATATATATATTTCTTGAGACAAAGGTTTCTCTGTATAGTCCTGGCTGTCCTGGAACTTCCTCTGTAGACAAGGCTGGCCTTGAACTCACAGAGATCCTCCTGCCTCTGCCTCCTGAGTGTTGGGATTGAAGATGTGTGCCACTACCACCAGGCTTATATATTTTTTTTAAAGACACAAACCAAGCCAGCTCTCCATTAGGCTTTGAGGACTAACATCAATTTTGAGCTCCCGATTATAAGAAGTCCAACCTTAATGCATCCCAAACCAGAGTGCTTCAACTACAGCCTTAGCTTGCTGATCCTCACCTGCTCCCTGGAAAACCCACTCACACCTGGGAAACCTTACCTGCCACAGCCCCTGAATGCTGGGAAACTGTTGAAATAGCCCTACAAGGAGTGGGTGGAGATTCTCACAAGATGCTTCACTATAGACAACTTGCTACCCATTGAATGTCAGTTTCTTCTGCTGTTGAATGGGGATTTTTCTGACTTGCTCTTTTTTTTTTTTTTTTAAAGGTTTATTTATTATGTATACAGCATGTATGACTGCAGGCCAGAAGAGGGCACCAGATCTCATTACAGATGGTTGTGAGCCACCATGTGGTTGCTGGGAATTGAACTCAGGACCTCTGGAAGAGCAATCAGTGCTCTTAACCTCTGAGCCATCTCTCCAGCCCCCTGACTTGCTCTTTTTAGTCTTTATAAAAATCAAATGAGTGAGAAACAACGATGGATTATAAATGTCCAACAGGAACGAGGGGGAAATGAACCCCTAGACACGCTTGGAGGGAATATAAATTAGTACAACCACAAAGCAGTGTGGTGAACCCTCAGAAAAATAAAAAATAGAACTAACATATAATCCAGCAATTTTGCTGCTGGGCATACACCTCCAAGGGAAATGAAGCCAGTAGGTTCGGGATGTCTGAGCTCCTGGGTCCACTCTAGCACTGTTCATGAGTGCTAATCTGAAACCATGCTAGGTATCCATCAGAAGACTGAATAAAGAAATGTGGTACATTTTCACAATGAAATGCTATCTGGCCTTACAAAAGAAGAAAATCCTGTCATTTTTGGCCACACAGATGAGCCGAGAGGAAAATATGCCAAACGGAGATGAGACAGATAAGCAGGGTTTCCCTGAGGTGTGGAGTCTAGAGAGCCAAACTACAGAAGCAGGGCATAGAGTGGGGTTTCCAGGGTCTGGGTGAAGAGGGGGATGGGGAACGGATAACAGTGGAAAAGGGAAGAGTTGAACAGGGGGTCTAAGTGTGGGAGAGAGACTGTTGTACACTATGGGGAGTACAGGTAATAAATGCATGCTGCTCTTGCTGGTTAAGATGGTGGGTTGTAAGCCACCCTATCCCAAGTGGAAAATAATGCATGTTAGTTCAGGCCAGCTATTCCACAAGGCGTATATATTTCAGAACATCGTGTTGTGTATGATAAATATGGAGTCTTCAGAAGTCTATTTTTAAAAAGTGAGGCAAGAGAGATGGAGGTTTTGGGAAGCCTACAGCCTTGCTGTGCCCCACAATCAGAGATGCAAAATCTCAGGCTCCCCCGAGTCCTGCACACTGACGAGACCACTGTGTGGCTTGTATGCCCACTAAAGGACGAGGCATATTGCTCTAAGGAACTAGGTAACATGACAAGAGAAAACTGGTCCTGGAGTTCTTAAGTAAACGATAGCTCTGGCAGAGCCGAGTGTTAATGGTCAGGCTCCCGGCCACCCATTTCTGGATGGATCCAGGGGTTCGTGAAGTGGCTGAGGAGAGGGGTCTCAGACTCCTGTGGTCCTTCCCCCCCCCCAGATGCTCCCTGACAGGTCATGGGGCTTTGTTCTCGAGTGGAGCTAGGGCAGGGCCCCCCTAAGGACTTTACCACTTTCATTACTCTTGCTGGACCCCCTACTGATACCTGTTGGGCTTTTGTATCCTGGATTCTTTCTTCCCAGGTAATCAGATTAAGTCTCAAAGGAGAGTCCAGTCTTGGGAAAATGAGCAACAGAATCCCCATCACTCCTGGGGTCCTCCTCCTGGGAGGTAGCAGGTAGCATGAAGGCCATGGAGTAGGGTGCTGACTGCCCAGTCACTTTCCACAGCCTGTAGGGAGGATGCTGAGACATGACCTGGGCATCGCCTCTGCCCATTAAAAAGAGGAGCTGGTGGTGGTTGTCCCTGCCCTGGTCACTGCCAGACTCCCATCCAGGTGAGGGCTTCCAGGAAATTCCAGGTAGGATTCAGGACTTGCCACCATGCAACTCAGTCTTTCTCTCTCTGTGGCATCCTCCAATTTCCTCTCTGCCTCTGGCTCCCAAGCTGTGACACATTCCCTTCATTTTCTACAAAGCAGGTTATTTCCCTTTTGGACAAATTTCTAAATCTTTCTAATTAACTAATTGGGTTGGGTTGAAGCCTTGCACCATTTGTAACCTGTAATTACTAGAAAATTGCCATGGTAACCACACTACTAATTAGCAGCAATTTATTGCCATAGCAACCGGACCATAACAGAGATGTTACCCACAACTCCTTCTTGGCAAGTTGGCCACACAGTTGGGGAGCAGGTGAGTTCACAGTCAGGGAGCCAGCCTTTTGGGGCTCATCTCCAGAAACCTTAGGATAGTGTCCAAACTGGGGTCTAAGGCAGGGCAGCCAGGTGCTGCACCAGTCACTGATGCCACAAGGGAAACCCTTGAAACCAACAGAAACCCCCCCCCCCCCCCCCCCCCGTCAAAACTGCCCTTCTGTGACTCCTCTTGGCCGGCCAGTGGCAAAGGGAGCAGCAGATCTTCTCCCAGGACCCGTCTCTCCTTTTCTTCCTGCTTTGGGACACCCACGCTCCCCTCCTCTGCCTAGGTTCAGCACAAACCACACCATACGGGGCTATCCAGAGGGCGGTCAGGGACACCCTGATGGCGTCGACTCCACCCTTGTCAATGAATTCTTCTCTGTGTGAAGCCAGCACCCTCTCTCGCAGACACACGCTTCCCCAGATGCGGCTGCGGTGGTGGAATGCCAGCCCTCAGGACTGGTGATCCGCAAGTCCAAGCTTGAGCTGTGTGACCTTGGGCATATCACTTAACCTTTCTAGGCTTCTGTTTTCTCATCTATGAAATAAACTGGTAATAATAATAGCTCCTTCTCAGGGGTGTCATAAATATTAAGTGGGATGAATTTTGGAAGGTATCTTGGAAAATGTCAGGTGCCACACAGTCATTAGCTGGGACTATTTACCACCTGCTGAGTGAATAATATCACTTTATTTTTGCCCAGCACTTCAAGCTTCAAAGGCCCCTTTGTTATGCTGTGGGGCTTTGAATGATTCCGTCTCCCCTTCCTTCCCAAGGACATGTGCCACTCTGACAAGTCTGTCAGAGAGGTTGGGGGTTCTGGGGGAAATGACCCTCTGAAGTCCCCACTTCCCCTGGCCACCTTTCAGGCTTCCCTGTCTGCTCCCTGGACTCCGCCCCCTGTGGGGAAGCAGCCTTGGCTAGTCTCAGTACCCGCCCCTCCAGACCTGACCCCTGTATTTGGACAGTGCTGTCTCCAGTGTGGTTCTGGTGCAGGGGTCCGTCTCCCAGCTCTCAGGGCCTGGATGGGGAGGGAAGGCAGAGGCTGTGGATGGACCACACACTCTGAACTATGTGTGGGCTGCTGACCCAGGGATGAAGCAGCAGATGGGGATCCAGTTTCTGAGGAAGGGCCTCCTGAGTTCTCTCCTGGGCCATTCCCTCTCTCTTTGGAAGGAGACCTCTAGGTATCACTCCCCTGCACTGCAAAATGAAGGGGACAGGTGATGGGATGACCCTTAAATTTTTGCTTTTCAACAGATGCATCCTCCAAACTGGACCAAAGGATAAACATCCTGCCCATTGTTCCACTGCAGTGGAGGCCCAGGGGCTCCTCATTGAAAGGGCATGGACCCGTGACATTCTCCTACTGGAATCTTGTAGAAACAGGGTTCTCATGGATACCAAGGTTCATCGGCCGCCAAGAACATCCAAGAGCATATGGTAAAAGAGTTGGGCTAAGATGCCGGAGAATGTGTGAGGCAGAGGGATGGAAGGTGTGAGTTGGAGAAGGGGACAAGAGGTAGGATGGTAAAATGGGGTTCTCCTTTCTAAGTTTATTTCCTGCATAATTCCAAATGGAAGTGCTGAGGCTGTGTTGGTGTGGGGAGAGCCTGCTGATGCCAGGCAAGGCTGGACGGTGAGACTGTGTGGGAGCCGGCACTGCCAGGCAAGGACACTCAGCTCAGGTCTCTCCAACCCCTGCTTCCTTGAAGGTTTCCAAATGGGCCACCAGAGGCTGTAGGAAGAAGGGCATTTCCTGCTGTGTCCACCCAGCACAGAGGGGCCATGCAGAAGCTGTGTGAGGCCAGAATGGGTAAAGGACCAGAGGGAAGAGTCTGGCGGCCCCGTCCTGTGTGCTGGGGATGGGCACACACATCTCACGTTAAGTGTCGTGGCACCCGGGGGTGTGTCTCATCACCACCACTTTCTTAACTGAGAAATAATGAATTGCATATGTTTATCACATACAACATGTTTTGAAGAATGTGTATGCTATGAAATGACTAAAATGAGCTAATTAACATATGCATCTCACATATGAATTATTTTAATTCTGTGAACACTTAGAGTCTTATCTTCTTGGTGTCATGCAGGAATACAAGGTATTGTTATTAACCATGGTCACCATAGTGTACAGTAGAACTCTTGAGTACACTTGTCCAATGTAACGAAAATGTTGTTTGTTTTGGCTAATACCTTTTCAATGTCCCCCAATTCCCTCCATTTTGCAGGTGAGCAAGCTGAGGCTTATGTAGGAGCAATCACAGTTGGCAGGGATTAGGGTTCCAACTCAAGCCCGCATGCTCTCTCCTCAGCTTGCTTCTCTGACACTTCTGCTCAGGTCCCCTTGGGAAGGGATTATACTGGCACCTCAGGGGTGTGGCTGCCAGTGTCATCTCTTTAAAATCTCCGGAGACAGCTGAGAAAAATTTATGTAAAAATCAAAGTTTTAGCCTATCACACATCTAGTCACTTCAAAACAAGGACAGGCTCCCCTGATAATTATCAAATGCACCCGACACCTCTGGGAAATGGTCCTCCTGTATCCTGAACCTTGGGAACTCCTTTGGGAACCCCTCTGGGGCTCCTGGACCTGGCTGAGGTACCTGTCACTCTGGCCTTGCCTGGTCCTAGCTGCTGGATCTGGCTGAGCTCCTGCTAGAAGACTGGTACCCACCTGGGAACCTGGGAGGCGCCTCAGCCCCCACCCCGAGGCACCAGCCACACTACTGATGGGAATCTGCCAGAAGGGCTCAGCTGGGCTTTGGGCCTCTCCGTCTCCTCCAATAATGACTTCCTATAAATCAGATCTGCCCTCCGCTTTGTTCCACACTGCTCCCAGCCAACAGCAGAACTCTCCACCCAACATCATAAATCCCCCTTCATTTTCTTTCCAAATTTCCTTTAAGGCTTCTTTAATCACCACCTTGCAGCCTAGGCAGATGCTCCCTCAAAGGGCAAGGCCTGAATGCGGAGGTCCTGGGGAAAGGGTAGGGTCTGGGTGAGGCTGTGTGCAGAGGAAAGTGTGATAGAAAGCTGGACTCCATCTGGGGAGGGAACGAAGGTGCCTATGTGGTATCCAGGCCTGAAGACACAGCCTTCATGCCTCCGTGACAGGTGGGCTGGCTCTCTCAGCTCCATTCCTGAGTTTAGCTTGAGGCTCCCAGGAGATGCCCAGCAAAGGACCCTGGTGCCACTCTGTCAGAGCCACAGGGCAGATGTGAGTGTGTGTGAGACCATAGGCATTCCCTGAGCTCTTTTTTTTTTTTTTCCCCTGAGACAGGGTTTCTCTGTGTAGCTTTGCGCCTTCGAACTCACAGAGATCCACCTGGCTCTGCCTCCCGAGTGCTGGGATTAAAGGCGTGCGCCACCGCCGCCCAGTTTCCTGAGCTCTTTAGTTCTCCAAAACACAGTGAAGGTAGAATCTATGTTGGGAGAGGTCATTGTTTTCTATGGCTGTCTAGGCAGGCAGGCATGGTGCAGGTGGGATCTGCAAATGGCAGCCTACTCCCTTTTGCCTCTCTGCTAGCTGGCCAGGTGAAGGTGCCTGGAGACATACCACAGGACTTTGCTACTTCTCTCTCTCTCCTCTGCCAAGCATTCTACAGGATGGAACCCATGCTTCAAGGTTCCCACACACCTCAGCTCCCGGCACTCCCTGGCTCCAAGAGGTCTCTGGTAGGCGGAGAGGTTAGGGCTTGGAGTGTTCAGGGAGTCTCCACTGCTGTTACTCAGTCCTGGCAGCCCTGGTTCCGATGCCCTCCAGGGGCCCTCAGTCCCCTGAGAGCAGCATTTCAGCCACTAGATGGCACTGTGACCCAGCAGAGTGGCAGTCGATGCCAGAATCAATAGTGTCTGGAGAGATCTCCCCTCCCCCTCCTGCATAGCATAACAACCTGTGCATGGCGTGTGTGCCATTGGCCCTCGTCACTGCAGCCTGCTGTCCTGGGCACCCCAGGCCAGACAGCTGCTTCAGCCTGACAACCTGGGTACATAGTTCAGGGGCCTGTCGGCCAATGCATAATCCAGTGGGCGAGGGGCCTTCCCTTTACCAGACTGGAGCAAGATACTCAAGGTGGAGGTCATTAGAAAGGCCAGCTGCTTGTGGCTAGTTTAAGCATCAGGAGATGGGGCCCCAAGTGCTGGTTTTCTATAAATCTCCTAAATGACCTTGGGGGAGTCCTTTCTGCTATTTGGACCTAGTTTGATCCTTGGCAAATGGGAGGTCCTCCCAGGCCACATGGCTGCCCCGGAAAATCGGGGCTGTGTGGCTTAGCTGTAGAGACCCCAGTTCTCTGAAGCACATCTGGCCACTGCTTGTTTCTCTGCAGCCTGCTTAGGCCTCGCTCACTCCTCCCGGCTTCTCAGACCCCTTCCACTGTTCTGGCGAGGAGCACTGGCTACCTGCCCGGAGTCTCAGCCATTGGGCTGGGCTCAGCGTAGTGGCCCTTACATTTGGGGTTCATTCCCAGGGCTCAAGGGAGCACTCCGGGGCCATTTTCCAGCCAGATGTCCATGTGTCATTAACCGAGTGACAAGTGGGGGATGCAGAATAGTGTTGGGGGGCTGAGGAAGGCGGGCAGACAGAACAGTAACTTGGTGGGCCAAATTGGTTCTTGCCAGCCAAATGGCTTCTGGAAGTCTGCAGAACTGCTCTTATGTGTCCTCTGGGCATGCCAGCTGCCCTGGCCTCCTCCATGCCTCCACAGAAGCTGCTGGCCCGCCTTGGGTTGCCCTATCCTTCCAGAATGGCCGGCACAGTTGGCTGGGGGCTCTCATAGCATCCCTGTTCCTCAGCTGTCTTTGCTCAGCCCCCCTTCTCCCTGCTGGGTTCTGTGCCAGCCCAGCCAGCGTGAACAATGCCCCCTTCATGCTCCAACCTCCCGGATTCTTCCGTTCTGTGTGTAATGCACTCTCCCAGTCCTTGCCTCCCTTCCATCTCATCATTTTCAAGTGTTTCATCCCCCAGCCCGCACCCCTCCCTTCCTGCAAGATCAAGGCACTTAATTGCCAAGCCAGCCCAGTACACAGAACTGGGAGCTTACTCAGAAAAATTGACTGTACCAATCTAGGCTGAAGCGCCTCATGTTTATTCTTCTTCCCAGGGAAACATGGTTTATTACTGACACTCAGCCTTTCTGAGGCACGTTCATGCCCAGGGCTCCCAGGCGCTTTGATGGGGCTTGAGCCACACAAACTACTTTACTGTCTAGTCATCTGTGACCACAAACTTTGTCAGATAGGTCGGCATTAATCTCTTTCATGGAGGTGGCGAGTTGGCTGGGTGAGGGCACCATCTACTCCTAGCAGGTCAGGACAACCTTTCCTGGGTGGAACTTGGAGATTTGCTACTGGTCAAGTGTCTGGGGGAAGGGCGATGCCCACATGACTTCCCATGCCACTGTCCGTCTCCAAGCTTTGAGCTCAGGCTGGCCACAGCTTTGGTAGTGTCTGTACAACTTGGAGCAGATGTACGGGGAAGGCTAGCTAACAGGAGAATTTCTACACCCAACTGCAGGGCGGGTGTGAACAAGGCCGAGTT
This sequence comes from Peromyscus maniculatus bairdii, assembly GCF_049852395.1. Taxonomy (NCBI): domain Eukaryota; kingdom Metazoa; phylum Chordata; class Mammalia; order Rodentia; family Cricetidae; genus Peromyscus; species Peromyscus maniculatus. Next base: position 194,613,126 of record NC_134852.1, read on the forward strand.
GTTATGCACAGCCCTGGCTTCCTGATTTTTGGCACTCAAAACAGGAACTGGATGGCTCTGCCATCAACAGCCTATTGGCAGATTATCAGAGTTTAGTCAGCAGCCCTGCTGGAATTAGAAAAACAGCCTTCCCTAGAAAGAGCTCCTGTCAGAGGCTCTGACAATAGGTCCCCCATCCAGAAAGTTGAGGGGGGAGCGCACCTTCCATAAAAAGTGCCGGAGAGGGTTTGGAACAAGAACACAATTCTTTGAGCTCAGTTATCCGAGACGGGACCCAGCCGAAGCTTAGGGACTTAGCGCTCAATTCCTGGCTGCTTATGTGTAAGTAAATAATTTCATCTGCTGTTGGGCAATAAAGAAAGCTTTAAATCTCGGTTCTTGTGATCTGTCAGTTTTCTCCAACGCAATCTGCTCACTCATCACTGGGGTTATAGCAGGGGAGGGGGCAAGAGGTTCCTGGGACAGGATGACACGGTGTTCTTTCCCTCCCAGTCTTTGGCAAGCTCCTGTGCCTGTTGTATGGTGCCCCCAGCCCCCCAACTCACACCTGCCAGGCATCTCACCTCCCCTTGGAGGGCCAGCATACATGGTGGGAGGGGATGATGCCTTCATCCCTGCTCGGGGTTTATACACCTTCTCTGTCCTCCTGGTTGCTGATGAATTGGACACAGCTCTGCAGGACCCCAGCCCCAGCCCCCTCCACTCACAGCCTCCACAAACTCAGCATACCTGTGTACTTGCTGACCCCTGCCTCGGCAGCCACATCCCTGAGAGCCAGGATCCCCCGGGACAGGTCACTGGCCTCAGGGTCCATTTCAATGAGGGCATCAGGCCCCACATCACCATAGGCATAGTTAGCGATGTAGATGGAGTATCGTCCGGAGCCCTGAGGAATAATGGAAGGAGGTGAGAAGCCGCATGTTAGTCCCGGCTTCCCCAGAAGTTGCCTCTGCCCCAGGGATCCTAGCTTTGCCAGTGGGGTGAAGTCTGTGTGGGCTACAACCCCAAGAGGTGCTCATGACAACAGCTGCCATGTGGACGGTGCCCACCTCCCGAGCCAGACAACAAAGCAGCCTTGCTGGTTCTATCCTGTTCCAGAAGAACACATCTCTCCCTCTCCCCCACAACCACCTTTTTATAGACAATTTTCTAATGTGCCTCCCTCCAGCTGAGCTCGCTCCAGCTGCCAGCCAGGGTAGCTGCTCAATAAATATTTGCTGATTGATTGATCTACCAGTTCCCATTATTCTCCGTCTCTCTCGCTCCCATTCAAGCCCACTCCAGCCGAGATGACGAGCAAATTCCTGAGCCTGCTCCCTCTCCTCCTTGCAGGAAAGGTGCAGATTCCTGAGGTCTTCCATCCTCCTCCAGCCCTGTCTCCCCAGCTTATCAGGAAGAGATAGTTCACTGTTTCGGCCTTTATAATACCACCTCCCTTCTTTTTCTTTCTTTTTCTTTGCATCTCAGAGAAGCCCCGGGCACTGGCTTCTCCTTCAGTAGCCGTTCTCTTCAGTAGTCCAAACCCCGCTGATAAAAGATTCCTTTCTGCCTGTTATTATAATGGTGTTATTTCTCCGGTGGATGCCTCCTTCTTCCCAAGAGATACACACAGCTTCTAAATCTGTCTCCAGCTTCCCTATTATCTTCCCACCACTTTCCTCCAGAAGTTATCCCTCAAGCTCTCACTGTTTACAAAGTGTTCTTCGATGAGTTCTGAACCCACTGTCCCTGTCCTTAGGTGGCGTAAAGTCTAGTGTAGAAGGCCAGCCAGAGAGAAAAGAGAAATAGCTGAGCTTGAGGTGGCAAGCTGATGCGCTCATCCTTATTGACCTTCTCTGCTTGCTTCGTTCTCTTATCCCAAGGCATCATGATCACTCACTTCACACCTACTGTGGACCCTTTTATTGGGGGGGGCAGAGCTGATCCAGAGACACTCAAGTGGGGGTGACTTGATGGGCAAGGACAGGGAAGGAGCTTAGAGTCTTCAGGGGACACAGAGGTGTCCAAACCACACAAGCGCATTCCAGACACAGGCACAGGGTTTCCTGGTCTCACCGAAGAGAGGCTTGCAGCCCGGAGGCAGGGACCTCACTATGAGCTTAAGAAAAGGTTTCCTAAGAGCCAATGAAGCAGAGGGAAAGAACCTTCCAGGCAGAGGCGGAGAATGGCGGACTCACGGAAAGATGGCAGCTGGTTCAGTGTTGCCAGAGGTCAAACACAAGGCAGGAGGTGTTAGGAGATGAAATTGGAGACCCGGAGGCCAACCTGTTATCTGGGAATCGGTGCTTTACAGGTCCCATTGCTCAAAGCAGTCCCTGGACCAGCACCCCGATGCCATTTGGGAGCTGGTGTTAGAACTACAGAACGTCAGGGCCCACCCCAGACCTGCTTAACAAGAATCTGTATTTCAGTAAGATCCCACAGGACACTTAGGCAAAGGTGAAGTGTGGGATGCTTTACAACCCGTTGGAGTCTCAATGGGGGAAAACTATGAGAGGTTCTCACTCGTATCCATCACGGGAGCTCCATATGTGTGCGTGCAGTGACTGGACGAAGTGAGGAAGAGAAGGGCCAAATGGAAAAGTGCACCATGGCGAACCGTTCCTGACCCCACCAGCTGCTAGCAAGCTCCTCAACAAGTGGGTAATTAAGCCCACATGGGCTCAAATGCACTCTGACACAAATTAGAAGCTTTATAAAATTCAGTTATACCTAGATCCTTACTTCAATTCATCTGGGTGACAAAACAGATAAACATAGGTGTGTTGTAGGTGTTGACGATTGTGGAAATTCACACGTGAGCCTGACCACAGTAGTTCTAAGAGGGTGGGATGACACCAGGGCACGGGAGGTGTTTCTGGAGCTCTGGGTCTACACCAGGCATGGGAGGTGTTTCTGGAGCTCTGGGTCTACACCAGAGCATGGGAGGTGTTTCTGGTTGCTGGGTCTACACCAGGGCACAGGAGGTGTTTCTGGAGCTCCGGGTCTACACCAGGACATGGAAGGTGTTTCTGGAGCTCTGGGTCTACACCAGGACATGGAAGGTGTTTCTGGAGCTCTGGGTCTACACCAGGGCATGGGAGGTGTTTCTGGTTGCTGGGTCTACACCAGGGCACAGGAGGTGTTTCTGGTTGTTGTGTCTACACCAGGCATGGGAGGTGTTTCTGGTTGCTGGGTCTACACCAGGCATGGGAAGTGTTTCTGGTTATTGTGTCTACACCAGGGCATGGGAGGTGTTTCTGGATGCTGGGTCCAGAGCTAACATCAGAATCACCTGGAGGGCTTGTGGCCACAGACTCTCGGCCCCATTCTGACTCAAAGATTCTGACTCAAGGGGTCTGGAACGGGCCTGCAGGATGTGCGTGTCTAACAGACTTCCAGGTGATGCGGAGGCTGTAGCTCAATGGTCCAGTGGGCGCTGCCTAGCATGAATGAGGCCCTGGGTTCTAAGCTCAGTACTACCGGGAAAAGGGAGAGGGAAACAGATTTCCAGGCTATGTTGTTGCTGCTTGTCAGTGACTCCCAACTCTAAAAAGCACCAGTGAGAGCCGATTAGCCCAGCCCTGGTCTAGCCTCAGGCCCTGAATGGCTTGTCAGCCTTGGGCACATCCATCAATGGCTACAGGCTGCCTCTTGCGTGTGCTAAATGGGGATCCGATTCCCCCTGCTTCCTGGCAGGGTGGTTGAGAAGATGAAATGAGACAATGTATGTGAAAAGTCTTTGCAAAGATAAAAATGCTATGTAAACATGAGGCATAATCATTATTGACCAGGGGACGCTCCTTGTAAGAGATCAGCTTTGAGCTCGATCCAGGAAGGTGAGTGAGTGCGATGAGCTAAAAGGGCAGGAGGGTGCTCCAGGTCTGGAGCAGAGCAGAGCAGAGGAGGGGTGCATGCTGGGCCAGTGGCATACTCCCCTGAGCACACATCACAGCCTCCTGTAGGTCCCCCGAACTGAACTGTGTCCCTGGCGTTTCTGATTGAGCTGGTCTGAGGGATAGAGCAGACAGGGTCTGTTCACGCTAGTGCACACACCGAGTCCAGAGGAGGGACGTGTGTCCTGTTCTGTCACTGTCCACCATGTTCTCCTGAGACAGGATCTCTCACTGGCCCCGGAGCTGGGTTGGTGGCTGGCGAGCCCCACAGATCCTCCTGTCTCTAACCCCACAGGACCAGATGACAAGTGCCTGCAGAACCATGCCTGGCTTTTTACATGGTTTCTGGGGATTTGAACTCAGGTCCTTAGGCTTGGGCAGCAAGCACTCTTACCTGCCGAGTCATCTCCGCAGCCTCTGAATCTTCCTTCCTAAGACTGGGTATGCCAACAATAGTCTGGGGACCACACTTTCAGAACCACTGACCCGCAAGACCAACCCTCCCCCCCAGGTGGGGGCTGTGGGGCCAAGTGAAGTTGGCTTGAGTGGAGCCTTCCAGAACGCCTGGGTTAGAGACGTCTGTCTATTATCACTGTACCCAGAGCCAGGGTAGCCGAGGGATGAAGAGGCGTGTGCTGTTTTTGGGCAGGCAGAGTTCAATTCCCAGTTGTGCCTGCCATTTATTATGTGACCAAGGTCAAGTTATTTAATTGCTTCAAGCCTTAATTTCCATATCTGTAGAAGGTGATAATGGTAGCTGGTACCTCGTGGGCTATTGTAAAGGTTCTGGAAGAGGAGTCCTGTGCACGGGACTCCATGCATGGTTAGCTGCGCAAGCGGAGGCTGCTTTTGTCTCTCGTCCTTCATCGTTGCTCTTGTGTTTCCTGTGCCACACTGCATCCCTGTCTTCTAGTTTCCACACGGGCCTTGGCCTCTCCCAGCTCATTCTTCACAATTCGTAGGCCCCAGGAATGGCCAAGGTGGTGGACTCAGAAAGCACCTTTTCCCCTGGTGGTGACCCACTGAAAGGCTTTTCCCCCAGTTTTCCAAGGCCTGGGAGGATGGAGTGAGGAGGCCCCGTGGGGAGCAGGCAGCTTCTGCACATCACCCACTGTGCTGAGGTGCTGGCCCCTTTCCCATTGCCTCCTACACAGCCCTTTGTCTTGTGTTTAAACGCCAGCATGTGGATGACCTTGCTGGGACATAGAGAGCATCTCTGATTAACCTTCAGCTCCTCCCTCCAGTTCTGGGGGGAACTTCCTACTTAGGCCAGTGTGGGAGGCTTAGCCTTGACCAGGGAGGCGGGAAGCAGGAGGCACGTGGACAAGATCCCCAGCTGTGACCAGACCTGACACCCAGGACCCTCCATGCTCTCGAGACTTTAGACCCGCCTCACTGTCCCCTCCCACCAGGCAGGAGTCCAGGTGGCATGGATTCAGGTCAGGGCTAAATGTGGCTTCACAGCCCAGCTTGGCTTCTCTTCCCAGTACCAGCTTGTTAAGAAATAAATATTTATACCTGGCACCTGCCTTCCCCCAAGGCCTGGAGGCCCCTGCTGCGAACATTCACACTGAATCCCCAATCCCTCTGTGCCACCTCAATCCAAAGTTGGAGCCCACCCCTTCAGCCCCAGAACTGGGGCCAGAGATGCCCTACGGAGCAGGGCAGCAGCTGGGACTCCAGTGCAGTGATTATTGTTATAGAGCCGAGCAGGTGGGTGGCAGGGGACCGGGTGACAGGAGGGACAAACCACTTCTCCAGGAGTCTGTCTCGGGCTACTGGGACCTAGCTCCTCAGGTCACGGACGGCAGACGCTCTCACCACTTCCATTCAGGCAAACCTCCCCGTGTTTTGGGTTGAACACCTCTGGGCAGGATGTACTAGGAAGGTGTTCATGGAACCACTGATGAACTAAGGTTCTAGAACATTCAGGTTACCCTACCTTGACCGCTTTTGCACTCCTGTCACACCTTCAGTGTTCTATAAATGTGTACAGGAGGCCACAAAACTCAGTGCCTTCCTCACCGGGGCATTTAGTATTAGCTGAACGAATGAAGGAGCACCCCATTCAGTACTGGACTTTGCTTCATGTCTCTGATCTATTTTGGGTCCCCAGCTAAGCCATTGCTCCAAGCCGAGCCTCCGCCCTCCCCTAAGAATCTGATATTCACGATCATGACCCGTCTGTTGCTTCCACAGGGGTTGCACAAGAGATAGATATGATTTCACTCAGCCTGAAGGCCTGGTTCTCAGTATTTTGCTTCTACTCTGTGTGGGACATTGGCAGCTACCAAGGTGGGACAGCCCTGGGCTCTGTCCTCCAGGTGGCTGTCACTATTCCACAAGGGGATGTCTACCTGAGGAGTCCTCTCCTGGCTCGGACATCAAGGGGTCCCTCTGCTCCTTCCCAGGCCCTCATGTGTCGCGGCACTCACCGTCCTGTCCACACAGGCCACCGAGCGTCCGGCAAAGAGGCTGGCCACTCCACGGGCCACATTGACGTCATCACTTAGGACGTCTTCCCACCGGTTATTACGGAACTTGAACAACTTGTCTGTGTACGTGGCCACACCTGGAGAGAGGAAGAAAGGATGGTGGGTGAACAGTGGGCAGAGGACAGGGAGTCTCTGGTTCTGTCTCCTGGCATTTGCCACAAGGTGGCTGGGGCCAGAGGTCAGGTGGTTAGATGGAAGGAGGTCCTCTGCAGGCAAGGCTCCTTCTGCTCCCAGTTGTGAACTTGACTCTGGCTGGCCCCAGGAGAGAGGCTCAAGGGGAAGATGGCATGGAGCAGTGATTATAAGCCTGGGGTTTAGAATCAGTGAGCAAAAGTTTCAATCTCAGTTAGACCTAGATTCTAGACTTTGGGCAGGTTTCTCAGCATCTCTAAGCCTCAGTTTTCTTATCTGTAAATGGCATGGCGGTAACCACATTCAAGCTCTCTATGAGGAATGAAGGAGATGCTGTACATTAAACGCTTGGCACAGTGTCCCCTAAAGTAGCTCATATTAGGCAGAAATGATTTCCTCATTTTTTTTAAACTTTATTTTTATTTTATGTGCATTGGTATTTCAGATGCCAGATCCCCTGGAATTGGAGTTACAGACAGCTGTGAGTTGACATGTGGGTGCTGGGAATTGAACCCAGATCCTTTGGAAGAATAGTCAGTGCTCTTAACCACCGAGCCATCTCTCCAGTCCCTGACTTCCCCATATTAAAGATGAGCTACTTACTCAGATTCACACTTCATAGTCTTGGTAGTCAGTGATTCTGGGAGTGTGGATGTGAACTCAAGTGTGTTAGAGTGAGTGTGAGAATCACTGTAAGCACAAGAATGGGTAAGTGTGCAAGACTCAGGTGTACAGGTGAGAGTGAGTGTGGGAGCATGAGTGAGAATGAGTGTGAAAGTGAGAGTGTTCAGGGTGAGTTTGAGTCAGTGTGAGCATGCGAATGTATGTAGTTGAGCGTGTCAGATTCACAGGAGCAAGTGTGCACTGGTGGGAGACTGAGAGTGGATGTGTGAGAATACAGACAAGTGTGTGAGGGCGTGCGATGGAGTGTAGATGCATGTGTGAATGTGTGCAGGTGGCACCACTGTGTACATAACCCACAGGTGGCTCCCTCAGAAGAACGCCCCCGCGAGGAGCAGGGAGGCTGACTAGTAGACGTGCAGGGTGCTTTCAGGTGGGGGCTTCTGAGGAGTCAGGTCTGCACAAATCTGCTGTGTCTTGGGAGGCACACCGTGTGTGTGTGTGTGTGTGTGTGTGTGTGTGTGTGTGTGTGTGTGTGCGCTCTTCTGCACATGCATGTAGTCTGAGGTTCTGGAAAGTTCCTTATCCTTTTCCAGCCTCACTTTCCTCGTCTGAGAATGACAGGTCATAGCTGTCCTCGCTCACAGTGTCACTGTGGCAGTCGTGTGAAGACACACGTGCGGTCTGGTCACAGTTCAGACAGGATGAGAGCACACAGTGATAGCTTTGCACCCCCGTAGGGACACAGCCCCTCACTGTGAAATCCCTCGGGGCCCAGTGTGTTTAGAAACCCAGATTCTTCCTTCATCTTCTAGGAAGGAACCATGGTACGAACACTGTTGATTACATAACACCCCCAGCAGGGACTGGGGGTGGCACCCCATAATTAAACACATTAATATTTCTGCAGTGAAACATGAATATTCACATTAAGTGGGATAAATAAAGCTTATAAATAGCTCACATCAGCTCAGGACAGGTTTTGTTATCTAGTGAATTTCCCACAAACTTAAAGAAAAAAAAAAGTGCTGGAGGCTTCCAGAATGTTCTGGATTTCAGATCTGTGGAAAATGACTTAGGGTGTAGCTGCCGTCACCGGGGGGGGGGGGGGGGGGGGGTATGTGAGGCAGCAGCAGCTTGCCGGCGTGTTTAGACGCCGAGGGTGAGGTGGGGGGCTGGGGTGAGCTCTGAAGATGGCCCCTGCAGGTCTCCAGCCTTCCCCAGCAGAGAGCAACCCTTGTCCGTCCGTCTCCTTCACACTGGGGCCCACTTAACGCTCCTCCCACTTCCTGAAATGACATCAAATACGTTCCACCGAAGCTTGGGCGGGCAACGTTGGTTCCTCTGAGCAACTTGGAGGAAGAATTCCACCATCCTCCAAGTCTGGGAAAGACTGCGTATCTGCCCAACCTTGGAAGCCTCTCAATAGATATCAACTTATTAAAACTTTGAAAAGATCGAAACAAATTGTCTACTTAATTTTATTGAGCCCAGCCTCTCCCAGATGTACGTGGCCATGGAAGCCTTCTTTGGACACTGCCCATTAGCTACGCTGGCTCTGGCTCAGCAAGTCCCCGTCTAGGCCGCTGAAGTCTGAACGGGCTTTGGGCTCTGTAGCCAAGGAATCTGGGTATCTTGTACCGTTGGTCTGTCCTCACTGGGTCTCATGGCTTCTAGGCTCAGCAGAGATGCCCAGAAGAATAAACTAATTAAGGTAAAATGTGCAACAGCGATGTGGAGCCTTGTAGATCATAAATGGGAACGGCAAAATCAATGGCAGCCCTTCTGCAGGCAGAGGCCTGGAGGCCTGGGCGACAGGAGGGTTGGGAGCCCGTGATTTAGGAAGAGCAAACGCGCTGGCAGCTGCAACCTGGGTAATTAGGTGTGTCAGGAAGACAGATAAACAGCAAGCTGTGCGGGTCGATGGCACGGGCAATAAACACCCAGCCCTGGCCCCTGGCCCAAGTCAGTGCTGAAGTGGGCCTTGCCTCCTGGCTTCTGGTAGCTGCACTTTGCCCCGGGGCCTCACACCAAAGTGGGCCGGTACTCAGAAAGAGGAGGGACTGTCGGTAATGTGGGAGGATGAAGGAAGCTCTCCTGAGTCCCTGGAGGAGACACTGAAAGAGTGGGGCCCAGGAAAAGGGTGTCCAGGGGTAGGGAGGGTCTCTGGAGGTCAGTGTCACAGAGGGGGTCTGGGAGCTCTTAGGCACAAAGGTTGATCTTAGGGAGCCATGGACTTGTCCTTCTCTTAGCTATGACATGGGATAATGGGAATGGCTGCCTCTCCATCAAGCTGTTATAAGTTAATGTCTGCAAAGTGCTTCCAATAATACCAGCACAGGATAAGTACCATAGACAATAAGATCATCTCTGTCCAGTTCTTCCCCTTCCTCCAGGGAATTATAGGGCATGACCAGGCCAGTCCTCAACAAACCGCATCCCAGGGGGCACCCGTGACATTAAGTTTCAAATGCCTCACAAGACTTAGTCAATGGAGAGCCAGCAGAGCAGTGACAGCCCCAGGGGACAGAGAACTAGTTCAGACAAAGCATGTGTTTCAAAAGAATGGATCAGGCCCACAGGGTCCCTGGTAGAGTTCTTGGCCCCTTCTTCCTCCCTCTACCCCAGAGTGAAGAGGGAAACTCTGCAGGATGCCTCTGCCAGCATCCTTAGCCTCCTCCAGAATCTCCCCAAGACGATTCAGGCCACACAGACAAACTGGGGCTCAGGTATCAACTCCTGTGCCTGAAGCTGCACAGCTGCTGAGCGATGGCAGTGCCCAGCTCCAAACTGGCATGATGTGGCACAGCCCTCCCCCCTCCACTGTTACAAGGCTCATGGGAGAGGCTCCCGGTCCTCAGCTAAGACCACGGTGAGGAACTCTGGGACCCAATATTCATGAGTGTTTGTGTGTGCGGTGCATGTGTGGGTCAGGGGACAACTTCAGCTGTCATTCCTCAGGAGTTGTCCACTTTGGTTTCTGTTTTGTTTTCCTCTTGAGACAGGGTCTCTTTCCAGCCTGGAGCATGCCCAGTGGGCTAGGTTGTCTGGCCAGTGAGAGCCAGGGGTCTGCTTGTCTCTACCTTCCTGGTATTGGGACCTGACTTATTTATGTGGGTTCTGGGGATTGAACTCAGAAGCACTCTACTGATTCATCTCCCTAGTCCCCAGTTTTTGTTTTTGAAAACATGCTCTCATATAGCCCAGGCTATCCTCAAAATTCACTATGTAGCTAAGGATGACCCTGAACTCCTGATCTCACCTCTGCCTCCCCAGTGCTGAGACCACAGACCAGTGTCACAACACTTGTTTTTTCCCTTGCTCTATGGTGCTGCTCTGGCAGCCTCTCTCCAGGCGCACTGCTCATTGGCCACACGGGATGAGGCACAATACAGACTGGCCAGGGAGCACCCAGCTTCTGAACTCATCTTTGAAATGGGGCCCAGCTGGGACAGCTGAGAACCGGGACTCTGAATCTAAGGGAAAATAGGCTGGGGATGCAGAGACCCGAGAATCCATTTCAGGGCGGATTGGCAGAGAAGGGTGGAGACTCAGAAATAAATGAGATGACATACACTAACACACACCCCCTGGACTTCACGGGGCACAGGAAGCTCCTGAAGACCGAAACATGGGTTCTGGGCTAGCAGCTGTGGGGTCAAGCTGGAGAGAACCTGTGTTTTTCTGAGTTTCCAGCTGATTCCAAAGCTGCCAGCCCAGCATCACACCATGGGGAGTGAGGTGCCGGGTCTCTGGGTGCAGCTGGAGCCAGCCTGGCAGAAGGAGGGGTGCCTCTCTAGAGAGCAGATGGCCCATCTGCTGTGTAGGCAGGGGAGGCTGGAAGTGCAACCTGCCCAGGTCCTCCTCCTCCTCTCTAGCTGGTAACTGACACCTGGGAGGTTACCAGTGTCCCTGCAGAAGGCCCCTCTAGGTGCGACACAGGCCACAAGCTGTAAAGGGAGAGTCAGCAATCTGAGCGCGTGAGAGGGGAAGTTTTCACAGTGGGCTTCAGAACCCACTAGGAGCAAAGACAAGAGAAACAGACAATCCAGGGAGACCAAGCGTAACGTGTGTCTCAGACAAAGGGCTAATTTTCCTAATTTATAAAGAGGTGTTCCAGATCAATAAGGAAAGACCAATAGTCAATAGGAAAAAAAATGGGCAAAGGCTAGGAGCAGACAAGAGAGTCAAATATATAAAAATATTCTCAGTCTCACTCATTTAAGAAAAATGAAAATTAAAACTACACTTGGAAATCAATTTGTTTCCCTCTCAGATTGGCAAATACTGAAAACACAATTGATGGAACACTGTGTTGGTAAGCCTTGGCAAGTGTTTGCTCATCGGACACGGAAGCAGTGTGGTAAGCGCTGTCCCCAGGGAAGGCCATCTGGCACTCTGAGCTATATGTGTATATTCCTTTGACACAGTCACTCCGTTTCTGTAAGCTTATCTTACCAATATCTGTGCAATCATGGGAAATGGTGGATTGTACGAACTCCTTCATTAAGTGACATTCTTCGTAAGGAGAAAAGAATTGCAAGCAATCTCGGTGTTTCCCCATAGAGGGGTGATTCCGCTAATGACAAGTCTACACACAGGAGTACTATACAGCCATAAAAGAATGTGAGATCCTTCTGTATGCTGCTGTGAGCTAATATCCAAAGTGCACTGGAAATGCAAATGGCAGAACTGTGATCAGGGCATGCTGTGTGCACACAAGAGGGGGAGGTCCATGAGGCAGAGCTGGGGTTTAACGGAGATATTTTAATATAGGTTCAAGCATAAGGGTCAAAATAGAGGTCCTCAGAGGAAGACAAGACACACCCAAAGATATGGCTGTGCACTTTTCAAAGGGGAGTCACAGAAATAAGTGCTGGGGTGGGACCTCCCAAGGAGTCTCCAGGAACGTGGACTGCAATAGTGCCATGCACACAGAAGTCGGATGCTCGTTACTGAGCGGGTGGAAAAAAAGTAAATGAAGGCTCCATAGTCGGTACTGAGCTGCCCACCAGCACACGACCCGTCAGGGCTAGGTGGTGAAGTAGCCAGGGTGGGTCAGGGTGGGATCTCCACGGGGAGGGCTCTGCCCATGAACTTCAGGAGGTCTCGGGCTCTGTGGAGGGAGGTTCTGGCTGCCTCTCGACCCCTCCTTGTCCTGTGCACACTCCCATGGGAGCACCCTGGCTGGCCTTTTCCCAGGTCAGTTCAGCACATGTGGGTTTCCGGGCCTTGGCCTTCTTGGGAGTGTGGTTAGTTCTCCTCTTCTCTTGGTCCCTCTCCAGTTCTCCAGCCTTGAGCCAAGCCCTGTTGGGACCCCCATCTGCCACAGCATCACCCCATGCTGTCAGGGCTGTTTGGCAAGTGCAGTGCAAAGGAGGATCTTTTCACCCTTGATTCCAGTTGTCCACTCAAGAGTCTGTATTTGATGCTAAGTGACAGGCACCTCCATGGGTTCCGGAGTACTAAGTGACAAAGAGCCGGACAGAGCTAGCCTGCGACCCCCTTTCAGACAGGAGTGAGAGGCAGGAAGGCAAATAAACCAGCTAAAGATACAGGGCATAATTTGAGATGAGGTGCTGAGAGAGACCTTATTGAAGGGTGAGTCCCGGGAAAATCAGCAGGAAAGGCATTCCAGATGGAATGAACAACAAGTCTGAACTTCAGGCAAAGATGTAGAAAGTCGGAGAAATGGGGGAAGGCTAGCCCAGCAATTTGGCTGCACCGGGAACGGTGGCAGGTAACCAGAAGGACCTTGAATGTGGTCTTGGAGCCTCTGGAGGCAGGAGAGTTTGTCAGGTCCGTATGGTTCCTGTTGTACAGATGAGTGAACACAGAGGGGTCAAGATCTTGTCTAAGGTCACCCAGGAAAGTCTGCATGGGTTGACTCCCAGAGGGCATTGCAGGCACCCAGGCACTTCCAGGGACTTCAGTACCAACATCCTGAAAGCTGGCTGAGGGAGAGACACTGTCAACACCCCACAGGCCACGTGACTTCGCTGGCTGGCTAAGGCTCCCAGAGAAGCTCTCAGGACCGCCACGGAGGGCAGGGTGGCGATGGCTGAGTGCTGTCTGGGCTGGACCCAAGGAAGTGCTGACATGGCACAAATGTCCCTGCTCCATGCCCACCCCCTGTTGATGAATCAATGGATCACTCAACTACAAAATTAACTCAAACCCACAGACATCCCTCAAACCCACAGAAGGTCATCGGGAGGTGTGCACTCGGGGCTGAGGCCGCTGGGCACTGCTGTCCTTGCCTCTGCCCCTCCAGGTGTCCTGGTACCCTTCTCCTACGGCCAGGTCTTCTGTGTGGCCTGCCTCCCCCTGACATCTCTTTTGGCTTTCCTCTTCTTAGGCAGTGGCTCATTCACCTTCTCTTCCTGAGACTTAATTATTATTCAATTTTAATTAAGCTCCTGGGATAGTAAAGACCTGGCTGGGGCCACTGGGAGTCACACAGTAACCAGTATAGGGGCATTCTCTCATGGGTCTTAGAGATCAGGGACTGGGAGAGGATGCCGGATGCTGAGAGAAGCTGCAAGCTGTACCGGGAAAAACACAGACCTCTGGAAGACGGACTCCTGTGTTCCACACACTGAGGCATCCTCGGTGCCTAGGACAGTGCCAGCACATAGTAGGTGGTCACTAGCAATTTGTCCGGGAAATGGGTACATCTGTGGGGGACCCTCACTGTTTGGCTGACACAGAACTGGCATGATTCCCAGGTAGTGACCATCATCTTGGGCTGCAGCGTAGACTTGAGGGTTGAGAGCCACAGTCTGATAAGGGGTCCTAGCCTACTTCCAGCCTGATCTGATTGTGCCAGCTCAGCGGGAGGTTGTTACACCCCCTCCCCAGGAAACTCTACAGAGCCTCTACCCTGGGATTGACAGTGAGTGCTCTAAGAACGGGAGGGGCTGCTGCCTGGGAGACGGCCCTAGGGTCTCCTCCAGGTGCTTCGGCTTGGGGGAAGCTGTTCCCTTCTCTGGCATCCTGCCGGTAGAGTCCAATTAGGGCAGTTGTCCCTGTTCCTGCTTCCTAGCCTTCCAGGGCCTTCCTGGGGACCTGTCCCTCCTGCAGGCATCCTAGACTCTGCTCTTTTCCTGACCTTGCCCCACATTAAAGAGTTGATCAGCCCATCAATTAATCGCGTCCTAATCCAATCTCAGCTTGGTGGAGAGAGGGCAGTAAATCCAGCTGGGTAATCATGCCCTGATATTTGTGTTGGGATAATTACCATCTCTCAGGCCTCACTCGGTGGCAAGATGAGATGAAAACCCATAAAACACCACTCGGGGCTGTGGCTCATTGTTTCTTGGCGGCACAAGACTGGCTACCAGCCAGCCAGCCCGCCCACCCCAGCCCCTGGCACAGGGCCCCAACCTCTTTACCTCCCATTCATGCAACTGGCTGAATTCAAACTCCAGGGGCAGCCTGGGCTGGATGCTGGATTGGGACTGGCAGCTGGGGAAAGCCTGTGTGTGTTCATGGGGGGTCTTGTGGGGCAAGGTCCCGTAGCCAGGCACTCTAGCCTCCTGGGACCTTGGAGAGCTCAGGACGGTGCTTGTTTGTGGAAATCTGAACCACAGGTTAGAGCAAGAGTCTGTCCTGTGCATACCCAACCTCACCTCTAGGGGGTGCTGTGGTTGAGGATGCTCTTAGGATGTTACAGGAGTGGGCTTATTAGTGAGTATGGTTTAGGTCTGAGAAAATGTGGGTCAGGGGTAAGGGTCTGCAGCCCCAAGAATATAGCCCCTAACTTCTGAGATCCTGAGTATCTACTGTAGCCAGGTTCCCTGGGGACAGAGGGTTGAGAAGAGCTGTAGCATGTCTTGATGCAAAGGACAGATTGGGGTGGGACCCTGGGTTTGAATCTAGGGACTTCAAGGTGAGTACTTCTTAGCACCCCAGTTTCTTCAGTGTAAGACTACGAATTCCTTCTTAATCAGAGTGCTGTGGGCAGCCTGAAATAAAGCTCTGAGGGCTGGGGGTCAGGGCCTGGCACACATGAGGTTTTCTTTATATTAGCCACCACCACTGATGGACACATCAGTTTCCCCGTGGTCTCTGGGCCATCTGCGCCTGGTAGCCCAGGAGCAGTCAGAAACAACAGGCTCATCCCCAGACCTGAGGAGCCAGAATGCATTAACAGAGACCTCCAGGTAACAGGAATGATGCACGGGGCAGTATGAAAAGAGCTGGAGGAGGCTCTGAGAACTCAAGGTCAGCCTCCCTCAGAGTTGCGGCCCTATCACTGCCCTGACATCCAGAGGCTCAGTCTGGCACCTCACTAGTCTAAAAGCTGACAGGCAAACTCTAGGACTACAAAGCATTTGAGAAAGGCCTAGGGTAGCATGGGACTGACCCAGGGACATCTGTTGACTTCAGAAGTGGCGTAGGGGAGTGGGGATGAGCTGGAGGACCAGTGGTGGGATGGCAGGAGGGGAGGAGGAGAGGAGGGGAGGAGGGGAGGGGGGCAGGGTGTCTTAGGTTGCAGGAGAAAAGGATGACCAGTCTGAGGGAGAAGATTGTCTTTTTTCATGCCCCTCTGTCCCTGTCCAGGGTCCCGAGGATGAAAATCCAAGCCCCATCACAGGAGATGAAGGCTCACCCTGGGGTCTCTGCCCAGCACAGGGAGATCCTGGAGGCAGCAGAGAGCAGCCTGAGAAAGGGCTGTCAGAGAAGAGAAGAGGTAGCTGGGGCGGGAAGAAGACCGACAACCTGACCCTCACCTGAGAAGGCGTTATTGGTGTTGAGAAAGTAGATTTCCTCACGGCCATCCCCGTCAATGTCACAGGCTGTGACCCCAATGGCATTCCCCTGCCGGTCCCTCAGTGCATAGTAGGGTGAGCTGCGCTCATCGGCTGCAATGTTCACTAGCCGCTTCTGGGCTCGGTCGTACTTCAACACCAGGTTGGGGCCGTTGTACCTGGAGAAGGAACAGGGAGAGGATTTTGAGGGTGAGTGGCTGGGTCCACCCAGCTCGCTGGAGCAGGGCAATGGGCTCAAAGTCCACTGCAGCTCCGTGTAACTTGGTCCCTGGCATGCACAGGAAGGAGCCTTGTCTCAGGAAGCTCAGAAAGAAAGTAAGGCTGGAGAAAAGTGCATCAGAGTCATGTAGAATACAATCCCAGGGTCAGGCTGGTTGAGGGGACTGGGCAGCTAGGGACAATCCCTAAACTAAGGGCCTGGTTGAAGAAACACCTCCCGGACATTTACTTCGTCCATTTCACCATAAAAGGCGATTTCCCACTGATGACCTCATTAACTTAACATTAACAACCTGACAGCTAAGAAAATCCTGGTGGAGGCTGGCGTGGGAAGCCATGCTGCTACTCACTCACTTCACAGAGGAGAAACAGATGAGGTCCGTCAGAGAAACTGAGGCCCAGAGAGGTGGTGAGTGCTTCCTGAGGGCAAACAGTATCAGGTCTGCCTGATCAGTGAGGGTGCCTGTGCCCAGGCACCCTTCTGCTCTCCCAGGAGCACCCCTGTGAGTGGTCCCTGGAGAAGCCTGTGTTGTTGAGAGCTGAGACAACTGTCTGCTAGTAGGAACCACCAGCTCTGTGGCACCTGGGATGACAGACGACCAATGCATCTGGGGGTTACCAGGCAAACCTGCTGGATCTTTTTCTAGGGAACTGGGACAGAGTTTGAAACAGCCTGTCTCTCCCAAACCCATGCAGCCTCCTAGTCACACCAAAGCCGCAGACATGCATCTGTTTTAGGGACTTTGTCCTTGCTGTACTCTCCATGTGGGGTGCTGGTCTAGACAGCCACACAACGGGCTCCCCCCCCCCCGCCTCCCTCAAGCCTCCTTATGATCTGTACCTCTACCCACTTCCTCTTCGTCCACTGTCCCCAACTTGCCCACAGCTCTACCAGTCTGTCTTGTTCCTCTTCCCCTGCTCTCTCTGGTTCCACTGGAATGTGGGCTCCACCAGAGTAGAACCTTTCCTCCATGTTGTGCTCTACTACCTAGAACAGCACCTGGCACACAGTAGGTGCTCAGCAAATATTTACTGGGTGAAATCTCTGAGCTCGCACCCAAGTCCTGTGGGCTCAAGGGTCATTGTCTTCCCATCACCTTTCCAAATTGAAGGTACCCAAGATTTTCCCAGGCAGCATGGCCAAGCAGGAAGCCTCATGCCCAGAATAGTGACCTGCCAGGATCGCCAGAGAAACCCACACGCCCCATTCACTGGGGCCTGGCGGCTGGCCTGTGTTTCCAGTTGAGTGCGCCTACCATGAGAAGTGCCGTGCTGACTTAGATGACCCAGGGAGGACGGACAGCTCGCCTAGGTCTTCGGGAGACATTTTAGTCCTGGATCAGATCCAACCTGGCCTTCTCCTTTGTCACCAGAAGCCAGCGACGTCTGGGGGATGCTGGTGGCTGGCCAAGAGCCTTCTGGCACCCATAGAGAGAAAGGGGAGATGGAGCTCATGGGGGCTGAGTCAGCATCCGGTGAGGGGAGGGTGTGCCATAGACACCTTGATGAAGTGTGTCTGGGAGCTGAACAGCAAGGGCGCAACGTTACCTTTAAAGACACGTCGGGGTGGGAGACAGAACGCTGGGGTTCCAGCACTGTCAGCAGCTGGCTCCGCCCCCCCCAGGGGTGTGACTTCTGAGTGCTAAATACTGGTCCTGAAAGT
Organism: Peromyscus maniculatus bairdii; assembly: GCF_049852395.1. Classification (NCBI taxonomy): domain Eukaryota; kingdom Metazoa; phylum Chordata; class Mammalia; order Rodentia; family Cricetidae; genus Peromyscus; species Peromyscus maniculatus. Next base: position 194,630,905 of record NC_134852.1, read on the forward strand.
CCCAGGCCCTCCGCCCTTCTATCACACTACGTCCACCTTGTCAGACCACAGTGTTCACCGGATGTTGGCCTCGCTAAGAGGACCGCCATTCATTGTCTTGCTCGAGCCCCACATAACCCAGACAGAAAAAGGTAGGGGGTGTTTCAGAAAAAGAAACCGAGGGTCAGAGAGGCCAAGTGAGGTCCAAGGTCACACAACCTGTGAGTAGCCACTGGGCTTCTCTCTTCAGGGCAGGAATTCCATGCTCTTTCCCTGCTGCCTGTGATGCCACTGCCCAGTCCTGCCCATGTTTATTTCCCTGGTAGCGTCCCCAAAGTCGTGGCTCTGAGGAATGAACACGAGCTTCACGTGAGCAGCGGCGGAGGTAACAAGAAGCATACATTGCAACAGCACTCGACATCGTTTGCAAAGTGCTTTCCGCTCTGAGACCACTGCTTCATGGAGGCCCCACGTGCTGTAGTTAGGGTGGTGGCCTGGCTCTAGACTCCACTCTTCTCTCCTGTAGGATAGAAACTGGACCAAATGAGGAGACCGCGAGTGTGGCTCCGGGGCGTGCATCTGGACCTGCCCTCTCACATTACACCAGAACGTTTCCATGTAGAGGCTTTCTGTCTTACACTTGGCGATCCCCAAGCTGGAGTGGGACAGCCCGGCAGGTCTGTGAGCCCAGGGGTCTGACTAAGCTTACAAGATGGGCAAAGCCAGTGTCCTTCTCCCGGGATATGTGTGTGTGTGTGTGTGTGTGTGTGTGTGTAGTCTCCACACAATGTCCAGCATTGATATCCTCTTTACCCTGCTGCCTCTTGAGTGTCCCAGATGTTTGCCATGCCCTGGAGCCATCCAGCAGGAGGGGAGGGAACATGACCTCCCCACATGTTGGAAGCTAGCCCTTTTATCCTGAATCTGGGTGGCTGGAGTGGGCACACGCTCCTTGATCCTATGAAGTGGCCCTTGTACATCTCTTCTTGGAAGATCATGGGGTGATAGTCTCAGGGTGCCTCCTGTGGGGATTGTGGGGAGAAGTAGATAGGCTGGGTCAGTCTTGGTTGTTACACCGTTAGCACATGTCACGGGACCTCCCCAAGCCTACATGGGGCACGGGAAGAGGTCTGACAGTCTGGTCACACCTCCCCAGGGATCGCAGGCGTGAAGTCTGTTCTGAGGTGGGGTTCTGAACAATCTCGGGGCAAGGCTGTGTTGGAGCCATGCTCCCTGTGGCCAGCCTTTCCCTCCCGTCAGGCCGCCCTGGGCTGGCCCTATAGCCCCACAGCTGTTGTTCCCAGCGCCCCCGCCCCCAGGAAAAGCTCCCACCCCTCCAGGGAGCTGTTGTTACAGCTTGCTTCCTCGCCAGCCCCCGAAGATGGCCTGCCCTTTCTGGCTGCGCCTGTGTCTTTGTTCAGCTGCAGCCACTTGCTCCGTGGGGAATGTTCTCCCCACCCTCCTGGCCCCTTCCTGTGTGGAGTCTACTCCACCTGCCAGACTAGATGTGACCTTCTCTCTTCCGGATACCCTGCAGTGTCTTTGCCTTGGCCTGCTCTTGAGAGGGCAGAGGTGTCTTTCCACATCCCTCCCTTCATTAAGTGCATGCTGCTGGAGTCCAGACGGAGGCTGTGAGCCTCTGCGTGTGTGATGCCTAGAGCATGCAGCAGCAGAAGGTACTCACAAACAGAACACAGGGATGCGGGGTTAGGGGAGAGGGGGTGCAGGGGTGAGGGTGAGGAGGAAAGGTGAGGGGGTAGAGAGTGTGTGTGGAGGTGAGGGGTAGGGATGGGAAGGCGAGGGGTGAGGAATGAAAAGTGAAGGAATGAGAGGCGAGGGTGTAAGGATGAAAGTGATGGTACGTGTGGATGTAAGGGTGGTGAGAGGTGAGGGGTGAGGGACGGAGGTGGAGGGTCAGGATGAGACAGGAAGGTATAAGAGAAGGGGAGTGAGGGGACCAGGGGGGTGAGTGGAGGTGATATAGTAATGGAGAGCAAGGTGTGTGTGTGTGTGTGTGTGTGTGTGTGTGTGTGTAGATGTAACCAACCGTCTTATTAAATAAGAAACACAGAACCAATGTAAAGAAGAAAGCCAAGAGGTCAGAGCTCAGAGCTAAAACCTTACCCTTCCTCCTGTGGTGGTCCTACCTCTCCGAAAGAGGCCTACTTCCTGTGTGTTTATCTTTATATAGTCTTTCTGTTCTGCCTTCTCATTGGTTGTAAACCCAAACACATGACAGCCTCATCACTGCCTGTCTGTAGAGACTTCCAGGTCTTCTATGGTATTGAGATTAAAGGCGTGTGTCTCCAATGCTGGCTGTATCCTTAACCACACAGAGATCTACCTAGCTCTGTCTACCAAGTGCTGGGATTAAAGTCATGTGCCACCACCGCCATGCTCTTGCTATGGCTCTAATAGCTCTGACCCCTAGGCAACTTTATTTATTAACATACAATTAAAATCACATTTCAGTACAAATAAAATACCACCGTGTATGTGTATGTGTGTGTGTGTGTAGGTAAGAGGGATGAGGGATGAGAGTAAGGTTGTGTCTCTGAGTGAGACTGTGTGTGTACGGAGGTGAGGGTGGGAGGGCACATGTGTGGGGTGAGGATATGTGTAAACGACGGTATGTGTTTGTTGGTAAGGGTGGGAGGATGTGTGTGTATAGAGGTGAGGGTGTGAAGGTATATATGCAGAGGTGAGGGGGAGAGGGAGAGGGGGAGAGGTGAAGCAGGAACACATCAAAGCTATCCTGGGCAGCCCTCAGAGAGCAGTCTTCATTTGCAAACTCTGTACCAAGCACTTTGAAATCCCACTACATCTTCATGATAAGCCTGGGCTGCTGCTCCTGTCAGCAACCTGATTTCACAGATGTGGACACTGGAGCACAGAGGTGAAGTGACTTATCCACAGTCCCTCTGTGGTGTCAGTCCCCACCGTGAGGAGCCTGGGCAAAATGTGGAGGCCGCATGCTTCCTTTCTCTGATGCTTGCTGGAGAGAACTGGGCATCTGTAGAAGTCCAAGGGGGCTTCGAAGCACAGTTAAATGGAGCCAGGAAAGGCAGTCTAATATCAAAGGGTGTGCCAGCCTGGTTAGACCAACACAGCCTTGGGGGTACATGCTGACTATGACCTTGAGCTTGTCACTCAGTTCCTCTAAGTTTTCAGCTTCCTCATCTGTAGCTCAATGCTGCTCACACCTCAGAGGACAGCCTTGAGGAGTGTCAGAGTGTGTGTGACAACACTTGATAAACTGTGAATTGTTACACAATTGTAAGCTCACATCATTTAAAAAAAAATCACAACAAACCTGAGGTGGGACCTTTCACTCCCCGGTGATCAAGTAGCTAGTTTCTAAACATGCTACTATTTCTCGTTCCCAAACATCCCAGCCTTGGTTGTTCGGCCTCTGTAGGTAGATTGCTTTATTGATTCCCCCATGTAGCCAAGTGTCTCAAAAGAGCTGTCTTTTTTTTTTTTTTTTTTTTTTTTTTTTTTTTTTTGGAGACAGGGTTTCTCTGTGTAGCTTTGAGCCTCTCCTGGAACTCACTCTGTAGACCAGGCTGGCCTCAAACTCATAGAGATCACCTGGCTCTGCCTCCCGAGTGCTGGGATTAAAGGCCCGGCTTAAAAGAGCTGCCTTTATAAGTGGTCTCCACTTTCCCATCATGCATTTCATCTTCTCATCCAACCTTGGTCCATAAAGCTGCTCTAGTTGCTGTCACTGGTGGCTCTCAGATAGAGGGAGGCCGTCTGTTCTTACCACCTTTGGCCTCTTGATGTGAGTGGCACTGTGGCCATGCCCCAACTGGCCTCCACTCTCCCATAGGACAGCCTCCTTAATGGGCTCTGTCTTATCTTCTTCTCTCTCCAGCTTCCTCTCCGTTCCCCCCACTGTTGGGTACCTTTTCCTATTCGTACCCTCTGATGGCTGGAGTCTCCAGGCCTGGCCTTCGGCTCTCTTGTCTTCTCTCTCTCCTTTCACTAGCTGATCATATCCATTCCCATGACTGACAACGCCTAAATTCATATCTCCAGCTCAGGCTCAGACTCATATATTCGACTGCCTACTTGACATCTCCCCTCATGCACTGAGATGGAACATGTCCAGAATGGAACTATTGATTGCTCCATCTCTCCCTCCCCTAAATGGGCACCTAGGCACTAAAACCAGAAGCCTGGCATCAGCCTCAGAACTCCCTCCCCTTCGCCTTCCCATCTAATCCATCAGCCCATCTTGTCATTTCTACCTCCCAAAATATCTCAGCTTTGTTCTTTTCTTTCCTCCCCGACTGCTTGCCACCATCCCTGGGGTGTCTCTGTTCCCTCACATGCCCCACTGATCTGATCTCCTACCATAGTCAAAGGCATCTTTTTAACATGTAAGCCAGTATGGGCCAGCTACCTACCGGAAACTTGGGTAGTTGCTATGGTTTGAGTCTGAAATGTCCCTCCCAGGTTCAGGTGCTCAAACACTTGGTCCCCAGCAGGTGGTGCTGTTTCAGGAGGCTGTGGGACTTTTGGGATGGAGGGCATGGCTGTTGGAGGTGGGAGTGGGCCTTGGAGAATTAAGCCAGGATCTCTTTCTGGTCTTATTTTCTACTTCCCAAATCCACCAAAATGTGAACAAGTCTTAGCCATTCTGCCCTGCACCATAAAGTGACTCCACTACATTGTTTCTGCCTTGATGGACTTCATTCTCTGATACTATTGACCAAAAGGAAATTTTCTTCCCTTAAGTTCTTCTGTCAGATTTTTGTCAGTGATGAGAAAAGCAACTAATGAAGTGACTTTCACTGGGTCTGGGGCCTGGCCCCTCTGCTGCCCACTTTGCTGGCTGACTCTCCCTGCCTAGTACATGCCCATCCTTCTTCCTCCCTCCAGCCCCAACAGCTGGCTCCTCTCCTCTTTTAGGTCTCATCTTAAAAGGCAGCTCCTCAGAGAGATCATGCCTTCTCTGTCTCCAAACTCCGGATCCTCTTTCCTGTAGCTACCCATTCTCTTCTCTGTTGCCTGCTTCTCCCAGTAGACCCTGAGAGCCAAGAGGGCAGGACATGCCTACCGCCTCCATTTCTCCCACCCCGTGTACACCAAGTGTTCAATACATAGTTTCAGAGTGGACAGAGGGCAGGGAAGGCCCTACAGTATCTCCTTGTGGCTGCACAAAAAGGCACACTGGGCACAGTCTCCTGGTTGTCTTTGATTCTCCAATTTTGGTAATTCCCCAAATAAACAGAACAAGGACAGAGAAGATGTGGACAGTTGATATCCTGGGTAGAGGTAAGAAAGAATAACAAAGTATTACTGATGGAGACATAAGATCTACTTTTTTTTCTGTAGTGGTAATTGTGATCCATGTGAGGGGAAAAATTACTTAGAAAGTCACAGAGTGATAAAAGGCTGCATGCAACCCCCAAGTATTTACTGTGTGCCAGGTACTAAGCTAAACAATTTACATGCCATATCTCTTTTTATATAATAGAAAAATAGAAAGATTTTTAGACTTGAAAGATATCGTAACATATCTATTTTGAGAATTAAGAACAGAATTTTTTTAAAAAAAGTAAATAGTGAAAAAAAAATCTACCTGACATTAGTCAAGAGAGAAGCAGGGGCCCTGGTATGGTGGTGCACACCTTTATCCCAGCATTTGGGAGGCAGAGGCAGGTACATCTCTATGAATGTGAGGCCAGCCTGGTCTACAGAATGAGCCTCAGGACAGCCAGGGCCACGTAGAGAGACCTTGTCTCAAACAAACAAACAAACAAACAAACAAACAAACATCAAAACAAACACAGAGGGGGCAGAGGGAGAGGGCAAGAAGAAGAGAAGGGTGCATGCATACAAAGAGGTTGAACGCTGGAAACAGACGACACAAAGATGGACACGAGAGCCAGTGAGCCTATAAACAGAAACACACACAGAAACCCAGGTGAAGGGGTGGGACTCAGACAGACAGAGATGCGTGGGAAAGGAGAGCTGGTCAACCTATAGACTAGATGCAAAGTGTGATGATTAATTAGGCCTGACTGTCAGCTTGACTGGATTTAGAGTTACCATGGACATAACCCCCTGGGCCTTCCTGTGAAGGGGTGTCTAGACTGGGTTAGCTGAGGTGAGAAGACCTACCCTAACTGTGGGTGGCACCATTCCTGTGAGGTTCTGAACTGAATTAGAAGATGCAAACCAGCACGCCTTTCTCTTTCTGCTTGACTCTGAAGCAGCTGCCTGAAGCTCCTACCACCATGACTTCTGGTGGGCTGAGCTCAAACTGTGAGCCAAATAACTCTCCCTTAGGGTGCTTTGCCAGGTACTTTATCAAAGCAATGACAGTGATTAGCATTTTTAATGTATTTTATTTTATGTGTCTGTTTTGTTTGCATGTATGTATGTGTACCATGTGCATGCCTGGTGCTCAAGGAGGCAGATCTTGTGGAACAGAAGTGACGGATGGTTGTGAGCCACCATGAGGGTGATGGGAACTGAACCTGGGTTCTCTGCAAGAGCAGCAAGTTCTCTTAAGTACTAAGCTATCTCTCCAGTCTCTCAAAGCAATGATAGAGCTAACTAACACAGCATGTTACCAGGAGGAACATCTGGTGGCTACTTTAGACACTTCCTGTAAACATGTTTTAAAGATGTATTGCATTTTCATGACTATGGTCATAAAAGGAATATTTTATTCCTGGTCACATTAATACCTTCAGTTATAGGTTAAAAGAAGTGCGTTTCTGATAAAAAGTGATTAGCTAGCCATTAGAAAAAAATAAATTGAAAGGCAAACTTATCTTTTTGGTCTAAAGCAGTAAACAGCAAACTATGGCCCCAAAACAATGTGTGACCACTTGCCTGCTTTTGTAAATAAAGATGTATTGGAACACAAGGACTGTATGGCCTAAAACCCGAAAATACCATCTATCTCTTTGCAGAAAAAAAACTGTCAACCCTGGTCAAAAAGGTTAGCTGTATATTCTATCACATATATAATATCTCATATATACGATTATACATACATATATATATAATCTGATTTCTTTCAAAAAACTTAGTGACTTAAAGATGATTTATAATTCATCTTAATAATATATATATATATATCTTGAGTCTGGGATGGCTTTGTGATTTGCCTGGATAGTCAAAACATGGTAAAAGTAGTGATGGGTCAGTTCTGGTCTTAGCTTTTCAGAGGCCTGTTGGCTTCCATCTGTCTCTGGGAAAAGCTAGTTATCATGTAAAAATATCTGATGTTCATGATATAGACATAAATATGATATATATGGTATGTATACGATAATATAAGGCATATATTATATAATATATCATGTATATGATAACACATATGCTAGCCTTATCATAACAAAACAAAAAATTAAGTAAGGTCTAATAATAATTAATTTGGGGTTCAGCATTTGGATTTATATTGACAACAGGAAAATGAGGTCAATGTCAAGATGTTGGGTCTCAGGATGGAGACTATAGCATGAGAACTTGGCAGAATGAGACTGCAAAGGAAAGCTGCTTTTTATAGATGACCTCTTTGGGACCAGATGGGCATTTCTAAGACCAACAATGAGCAAGTACATTATACCTTTAAGAAAGACACCTGATAAAAGGCATGTGGCAGGTGGTCTCTGCAGGTGATCATGATTATTTCCTGGCTCCTTAGCATGCACACGACACTCCATTCATCAAGAGTTGAAGCCTATTCTTCATCCTCTTGAGTGTGGGATAACTTTGTGATTTGCCTGGATGGGCAAAATGTGGTAAAAATTATGTTTGGCTAGTTCTGGTCTTAGCCTTTCAGAGGCCTAGCAGCATCAATCTGTCTCTGGGGAAAGCTGGTTACCATGTAAAAGAAAATCCAATGTTCATGAAACAATCAGAAGTTGCAGAAGTCAGTCAGCCCCATGGATGAGCAGTGAAGCTCCAGGCAGGTAAGGAAAGACTTCTCAGGCCTTCAGCCCAGCCCATTGACATTGGAAACAGCAGAGTGAGGATACTCTGGCATTGTGTGGAATAGAAAAAACTACCCTGGCAGGTTCTAGACCGAATTCCCGATGAATAGAATGGGAGGAATTATAAATCATCTTTAAGCCACTAAGTTTTTGGAAAGAAATCAGATAACGATGAGCTATCATCTCACACCGAAGGGAAAGAAAAATGTATCCCTGGAAAGTAGGAAAAAGGATTACCCATAAATCAGTGGAGTTCTCTAGGTGAGCCATTTGAATTCACAACCAGCATGTCTGCCCAGTGGAAGTCTGGATACTGTTGGCTGGTAGCTGGGCCTCAGAATATCTGATTGTCTGTCCAGAGCCCACAGAAGAAAGGTAATAAGGAGCACAGGAGCCAGGTGTGGTGGTTGCATGCCTATAATCCCAGTATTTGTGAAGCTGAGGCGGGATGAATATCAGCTGGAGGCCAGCTTGAGCTACTCTGTCTCAAGAAACAAATAAAGAAATAAAATACCAAGAACAACCCTGTCTCCCACAGGGATTCCAGACACTACCCATTTTTGAGTCCTTGTTTTCTTCCTAGCTTCTTACAGTGTGGGTGTAAAATATCTCTCATAAGCTCATGTGTTTGAAGCCTTGGTCCCCAGTCGATGACACTGTTTTGGGAGGTTGAGACATGTGACTTAGCTAGAAGAAGAATTGAGTTACTAGGGACAGGCCTTGAGGGCTGTGAATGCATCTCATTCTGGCCCACGCTTTCTGCGTCATGTTCTGCCACTATGTGAACAAACTGCACTGCCAGCTTCCACTGCCATGGCCCAAGCTGTTGCAGCCACCATGTCTGCCCCTCTGGGCTGGACCACACCCACTGAAACCGTGAGCAAACAATGCTCCGTGCTCCGAAGCTGCTTCTGCCAGGTATTTGACCACAGTGACGAGAGAAGTAAGTAATACACAGCTGTAGCTAAATGTCTCCCATTTTTAAATGCATACCTTTGAGTACAGATTATCTCTTTGGAAATGTATGTAATGCTCTTTTTTCCTTTTCTCATATTTAATTCGTTGAAAGCCATTGACGTTAAATAGGATCTGAAAACATATGGGAAGGCATTCAGACAGGAGATTCCCAGATTGCATTCTGGAATAGGATCTGTCTGGAGACAGAGTATTCACTGTGAAAGAGTGGGGCTTGGGGGATGGGAGGTTTCTGAGTGTGTCTAGGCTCTGGGAAGGGAAATTGGCTAAGCTTGCAAATGGCATCCAGAAAGAAATGGCCAAGCAGATTTGATCTTGATTTAAGAGTGGGCCAGGGTGAAGAAGATCTCACAAAGACAATGCTCTATTGAAAATAGTAACTAAGATAAAGGAAAAACCCCTTCTGTCCTGAGGGGTGGATGGTTTTCCAAGAAAGGGATGTTTGGTACTAAAAGGTGAGGATATTCTGCAGCCATGAGCATCTGTGTTCTATAAAAACTCCACATGGAGTGATTGATGTATGCTCCATTCCAAAGAAGCTCTGTGCTCAGCATGTGCATGGTGCCCTTGGAATTTCCTGTATTTTGATGTGCACAGAAGCACCTGGAAGGCAGAGACCCTCACTGGCAGGTCTGTCTCCCACCGTTCCTGGGACTGAGAAGGTGCTTGCTCACATTTGCTGACGTGGACAGCGATGGTGAAGATGAGCGAGACCGTGACTCTATTCCTCAATGTATTTCCAGGAAAAGAGGGAGACAGGGAGGCAGACATTGTCAAAGGAGGGATTTGGGGGCCAGATAGAGGCCGCTAGTCGAGGTTCTTTGATGGTGTGTGATAAACACTCAAGCTGAACTAGCTGAGGAATTTCTTGGCACAGATTCCAAACTATACAGACAGCTGGACCTGCGGGTGACTGGAGTGAGGAACTGTGGAGCTTTATCCTCTTTCCTTTTTCCTCTTCTCAGTGTTGGCCTCATTCTCTCACCCCAGCCTTCCGTTCAAAACGCTTGGACAGTGTCAGCGTCCCAGCCTCATATATGAGCCCTGCTCTCACCTTTTTTAGAAGATGCTGCCTCACCCCCTTTCCTTTCCTTTTTTTTTTTTTTTTTTTTTTTGGACAGGATTTTTCCTTATTATTTTATTTATTATCAGTGCATGTATGTGATGTGTGAGCAGAGTTTACACATGCCATGATGAGCATGTAGAGATCAAAGGACAATTTTTTTGCAAGTCAGTTCTCTCCTCCTGCCTTGCTGAGGCAGGGTCTTTCTTGCTTCTGTTATACTATGTGCTCCAGGCCACCTGGCCCATGAGCTTTCAGGTGATTCTCCTGTCTCTGCCTTCCATCTTGCCATAGGCATGCTAGTTTTAACAGATGCAAGCCACTGTGTCCATTTCTTTTTTTTTTTCTTTTTTTTTTTTTTGTTTTTTTGAGACAGGGTTTCTCTGTGTAGCTTTGCACCTTTCCTGGGACTCACTTGGTAGCCCAGGCTGGCCTCGAACTCACAGAGATCCGTCTGGCTCTGCCTCCCGAGTGCTGGGATTAAAGGCGTGGGCCACCACTGCCTGGCCACACTGTGTCCATTTCTTTCAAAATATTTTTTTATTTTTTATTTTATGTGTATAAATTATATATATATATATATATATATATATATATATATATATATATATATATATATATATACCATGTGTGTGCCTGGAGCCTGTGGAGTCAAAAAGAGGATGTCAGATTCACTGAAACTGGATCTGCAGATAGTTGTGAGCCACCATGTGAGAACTGGGAATCAAACCCAGGTCCTCTGAAAGAATAACAAGTGTTCTTAGCCACTGAGGCATCACTCTTGCCCTCCTGCCTATGCTTTTTTTTTTTCTTAACATGGGTTCCTGTACTCAATCTCATGTCATTAGGCTTGTAGAGCAAGCTTTCACTCACTGAGTCATATTGCTGACCCAAGGTGCTTCCTTTTTTAAGTTCCAGCAGGACAAACTTCACAGAAGATCTATGATTGGCTCAGCTGGATTTGTATGGCAAAGTCAGAGTCAGGAGATGGGAGCCTGTGATTGACAACTCTCAAATAGGAGCTGCGTGTCATTAAGAAGACAAGTGTCTGGAAGGATGAAGAATGTGTCTCTAGGTGACAATGACTCATCTAGTCTGTTTTGGTAACATACTCCTCAAGGCCTACTGATGGGAGGCAGAACCTTCCTTGCCAGCTCCACTGGGTCCCTGTGTCCTCAGAGACATCTTGACATCCTTCCACTCTCCTCCAGATACCCAAGGAGGTCAATGCCGAGCATGGAGCAACTACCTGTCTCACCATGTTCTGGAAATGGGTCTTCTTTTAGATCTCCTTGCATGATCCTTAGGCATGTGTCCAGAGGGCAGGTCTGGGCTGTAGACACTGATCAGCAGCCCTGAGGCCAGCAGATAGATCCCTTGCTTGGGATTTAGGGAGACCATTAACTGCTTTGTCATAAAACATTTTAGATACCCACTCAAACTTTATGGCATGCTATAACTACCCAGGATCTGCTACTTCAAACTGTTGGTCTCTATCAGTTGAGGAGGTAATAGCAATTTAGGTCACAGCAGTGGGTCACATGGCCCATAGATGTTTTCTTCTTTTTTAAGAACAGAAATGATAAGTCTACTATTGACTTCATGCCACCCCTCCCCCAAACTGGGATCCTATTTATAGGCTGGGCCCACTGCTAGGTACCACGATGGATAGATATGGCCTTTGATGTAGAGCTCTGCCCAGGGTGTCAGCCTGGTTTGGCGAAATAAGCGACCCACATCTCAAGTGTTCAGAAGGCAGAAAGACCGCTTACATTGGAAGTAAAGACTTCACAAAAGTGCATTTGACCTATAAATTGAAGCATGCACGAGCTTTTAAGAAGATGTATAAACAAACATTTGTAGAAGAAATGGTGCAGGCTAAGAAACAGATCTGGGAGCAGAAAACTTGTTTAGGGAGTTGGGTAGGCTGGCTGGACAATACAGCGGTGAGACGGTAGTAGAGATAACAGACAGCGACATGCAGAGTGAACATGCATAGAAGCTAGGTTGATGGTACCTGCAGCATCTCACCAAGGCTTCAGATTTTCTTTGGTAGGAAATGGAGGAGGATGCCAATGGATTCTGAAAAGAGTATACCATTATACCAAACTGCTGCATTGGAAAGCATTGTCTGTTGACTATATATATGCAGAATTAGACAAAGGAGAGAATTAAAAACAGTGCAAGCCAAGTATGGTCGATTAAACCTGTAATACCAATACTTGGGAGGTTGAGGCAGAAGGATAAGCATCAATCTGAGGCCAACTGGGGGCTACATGAGTTCTAGGCAAGCCTGAACATTATAATTCCATGTGATTCTGCAAAATCATTCCAAAAGGCTCTTCTAGGCTAACTTAGATTTTGGTCCCTTGCAAGTAAATGATTTCTAAGACAGAATAGAGTGGACCCCCTCCCCCGCAAAAGCCCCCAGGAAATCAAGATTTAAAGCAAGAGGTGCAGCCACCAGTGATAAATACTTTAGGATAAAAAATGCCAATGATTGGACCAGCAAATGAGTTTGGGAATTTGGAAGCCACTGGTGACCTTTAAGATGGCTCTTTCCTGAGAGAAGACAGAAGGGAATGCTTGGGGCTACAGTGTAGACAATACATTGAAGATAAAAAGGCTCAGAACAGCCTCAGACACGGCCAGGGGACAGATTGATCAAGTGTCTCAGGATGTTCCCAGCCCTGGGCATGTGTGTGGTCGTAGATTGCCAGGATGCCTGGGCAAGGTGAGGAGGAGGCAGGAGAAACCGGTGCCAAGCACAGCTGCTTTGCTAGCCCCAAAATCGCAAGGAAGGAGCCAAGATGGATAAGGTGTGAGGCAGCAATTGAGAAGTGATACTTGGAGACTGTGGTCTTCTCAGTGGCCAAGGGTGAAATTTCTCTTCCTAGCTTGAGGAAGGAAGACCTGCAGCAGTGATCAAGGGATGGCCTCAGAGGGTGACATTGGGCCATAGGAAGAATGGTCAGCTACAGGACACCAACTATGGACTTCAGCCCCACAAAGATGACTGACTCTATCCTGGAGAGGGGAAATCCATGTAGTGAAGCCAGAGCTTTCTACCTGGAGCGAAGTGGACTCTGTGGAGGTACCACCAAGTGGGTTGAGAGGTCTGAGTACTCAGAACGAAAGGGAAACAGCCTGAGACAGCCCCCCAGCTACATGGGGGCTCTTTCCAATGTCCAGCCTCAGTGCCTTACTTGTAACATGAGAATTCTGACACATGCTTGCATGCTGAGGATGACGATCTGCCTTGGATCTCCAAGGTGGTTGCACTGCCTCGATGAGGTCCAGAGCACATGCTCAGAAGACACTGGTTAGCAAGACTGTCTTCTGACTAACACATAATGGTAGCTCAATAAATATTTTTGAAAAGCTGAATTATTATTATTACCAGGGTAGCCTTGAGCACAGAAGACTGAGCTCCACAGTGTTCTGGACCATATTTTATTCTTCTAACCCCAAATACAGGCTTGATAAAGAACCTGCTTACGTGCACTAGAATTCAGTTTCCTCATCTATGAAGTGGGGCTAATAATATTTGCTTTACCTCAAGGCCAAATGAGATAATACATGTAAACAGTAATACAGCCATTGGTTTTACACACACACACACACACACACACACACACACACACACACACACACACACACACACACACCTATTATCTACAGCAGCTGCCTGGGCCCCTCCTGGGAGCTCTGTCTCATCTACCAAGTTCAACAGAAGCTGACAGATAGGCTCTATGAGCTGCAAGAATGCCCTGGTTAAAAGAGAAGATAGGCATTGTCAAGGCCTGGTCAGCAGGTGGCTGAGGTTTTTTCCACCAGCATGGCATTTGGGTCTGGGCATGGACTGGCAATGGACAGGGAGCTGCTGTAAGCCAGCCTGTTCTGATGTCTGCACTGGACAAGCAAAGAGACTTAGGGTCACAGGCTCTCATAAGGGCCAACGAGTACACAGGTTTTGGGAAAGAGTGGGGCTGTCATGCATAGACAAGGATTAGGTAAACTTACGTTGATTATAGCTCAGCAGGGAATGGCAATGGCCATCTTCAGATCAGAAAGGGCCTGTCCTTCTGGCTTGGGGCTCTGTCTAACCAAGGTCCCCCATGATGACCTACTTGGGATTTGTAATATAAATCACTGTTCAAGTCCCCAATGACTGTCAAGACACATGGACCACACTGTATTTGGACTCCATCTTCCTTCACTTGCTGAAATCCCTATAAGCTCTGTCCAGACGTGTGCACATCTGTTTGCTCGCTTTCCCTGGCTACCCCGTCTCAATAGGGAAATCAAGTTCCTGCTAGTGTTCCCTCTCATGCTGCAGCTAATGGGGTACGCCTGGCTGTGTCTTGAGAAATAATGGCTGGAGGAAGCAGCAAAAGCCTTCTAGTTGCTATGGAGTGTTAACTGATGAATTCAGCTCTTCATTTTGATTGGGAGGAAATAGTTCTAGAAGAGACTCTCGCTTTAAAAAAAATATAGAGCTGCCAACAACAAAATGTGTTCATTCCGAGGGGTCTTTGTTGCCAAGCTGACTTCAATTCCCTTAGCCATGCATTAACACTAATCAGAATCTGGCTGTTGGAGCAAATGCGCATTAAAGTTTAGGGAGAGGAAATGTTGTGTGTTAAGTATTAGTGAGAAAGTACCAAATTGGACCCAGACATTTATTTCTTTAAAGTGCTTGCTATATAAAAATTACCTACCTGACTGGCAGTTAAGATAAACAGCTATGCTAATTACAAATGAAAGGTACAAGACTATAATCTAAGATATTAGGTCAACAGGCATTTTATGATTTGAATCTTCCATTCAGAATAAAAGCCTTGCTAGGGCTGGCTGATCTTTCCTAACTACATGAAGCAGATATGTACTACTTAAAGTGTAAGTGTGAGGGCTGGAGGCATCATTTGGGAGCATGTTAAAAATATAATGGTGGTGGGGGGATCCCAGCTCTTTAAATAAGAATCTATATTTTAGCAAGGGCATTCATGTGCACATCAAAACTGCAGAGGAGCGGCTGAGGAGATAGTTCAGTTGGTAAATAAATGCTTGCAATACAAGCATAAAGCCCTGAGTTCAATACCTAGAACTCTTGTAAAAAGGCTGGGTATGCAGCACACTTGTAATCAGAGTATCAGGGAGGCAGAGAGAAGAATTGCTGGGCTTGCTGGACAGCCAGCCCAGCATAATGAGCGAGATCCAAGTCTCAATGAGAATGAGAGAGAGAGAGAGAGACAGAGAGAGAGAGAGAGAGAGAGAGAGAGAGAGAGAGAGAGAGAGAGAGAGAGAGAGAGAGAGAGAGAGAGAGAGACTCTGTCTCAAAGAAACAAGGTGGGGATGACACTTGAGGTTGAGCCATGCACGTGCATCCACACCTATACATGCATACTCACACATGAAAACACACAAAATTAAAAAAAAAATAGCTGAAAAAAATTCAGGAGGGCCGATCTGGATCAGTGTACCTCAAAGAGCAGATCACAGATGATTACATTTGAAATTCCCAGGAACTAGTGAGAAATGCAAATCCCAGAGTGAGTGCCACCCAGCAGCTGAATCTGTTTGGAATCCATGTTCCAAATGTTCTCCAGGTGGCTTTCACATTCAACAAAATGTGAGATCTATCCCCAGTCCTTCCCAAGTCCTTTGAGAACCAGCTAACCCGTGGTGTTCCGGGGCCAGCATAAAAGGACCCGGATGAAGCTTGTCTCTGCCATTTAGGCATTTATAGCAACAGCGCTGCAGTCGAACACGTTGAAAACAAGCTGTGTGGTGTGAATACCCAGAAGGATGGTATTGATTAATTCACAATGCACAATGTACTTGAGTTTCCCTCCCACACTACGCCCTCCCTGAGGGTAGAGGACAACAGATGCATTGTTTTCATCCTTCCCAGACCTGGGGATGAGTAAATTCCCACTTGGACCCGCCATTTGTTCTGCTGAGACACTGGATGGAGCCCAGGCTGGGATCAGCCACCCTGGTGTCCTGCTCTCAGCAGACAGGAGCGCTGTGACTTATTTCACGCGCCTTTTCTTCTTTGTACCCACCAACCCTTTCAAAGACCATGCGGACCTGCGCTTTGAAACTATACCCACATCCAGTTGCCATGGCTCAGTAAGGGTCAGATCAAGCCTTGGCGTCTGCAAGCGCTCTGTCCTTTGGGATGGCGCGAGCATTCTTCTCCTTGTGATGTGTGCGTTTAGTTCCTTTAGAAAGAAAAGGATTCGGACCATGGCACTCTTTTAGAGATAAGAGAAACCAGCCGACGTCGTTTGAAATTCAGTGTGTGACAAGCAGAGACGGGACAGCATAGAACGGAATCCTCCTGGACGTCTCTGATGATTTGTAGCCTCAACAAATGGCCAGAAGGCAGCAGGCCCCCAACAGTGGTCCTTCAGTGGGACAGTGTCTATTGTGAGATGGTTTTGAACCCTGGGGTTCAAGCCATAGAGCCAAAGAGGCACAGAGGCACCTGCATTCTCACCCCCTCAAGGGCCAGGCAGGCACTTACATATCAGTTAGCTTCCCTGCACCGATGACTTAGTCCTCTCAGCAAGAAAGCCAAACCATCATTTACCTCTCTACCTTAAATGTCAAACTAAGCCTGAGGTTAGTCATGTGCCCAAGTCACACAGATAGGAAGTGGCAGGCTGATGCCGGGATCTGGTTCCTCCAGCTCTCAATTCTAGCTTCTTCCCCCCAGCCACCCTGCCTACTTTTCTTCCTGCTCTTAAACTAACATTTTAACTAGACCAAGGATTCCTTTGGGCAGAGCTTTCTCCAAATTATACCAGTGGGTGCAGAAGGAGCACGTGATACCCGCTCAGCAGGTGTGGTGTCCACCCCCCACCAAAAAAAAAAATACCCACAAAAGCTGAGTTATGGCTTTTTTACGTTGTGCCTCCGGCAAATTCTCTGGAGGTGTAGCTGAAAAATCGGCGCCAGATGTCTGTTGTGGAGAAGTCCCCTCAGCTCGGAGGCTAGGCAGGTGCCCTGGGAGGGGAGCTCTGCAGCTGAGGAGCACCATGCTCTGGACCTCCGTTCTCTGCAGCTCCTGGTTGTACTGTAGCAGCACAGACCTAACTTGGCACTGCCCCCACTCCTAAAAAAGGCTGCTAGGAAGTGACTCTCGGGAGAGGACCTGTAGCAGGCACAGTGTCTACGAGGCATTACTGCTCATCTGGAGAGTCCCCCACAGGCCTGGATGGAGAGGGTGATAAAGCAGAATGTGACAGCACAAATAAGGCTCCTGTCCGCACGATCATTAGACTCAACAGATAAATGCGGCCCCGTTGTCAGAAATGACAATCTGGGTGTTACAAATAACTGACTTGCCATTGTGATTGCTGGAGCTGAGACCGGGAGGGAAGTAGAAGACCTGAGTGGTGACCGAGCCTCTGCTCTGAGTGTCGCCGGAGAGCAGAGCGGGTCCCTGCCTGACCTCGCTCACTGTGGGAAGGAGCGAGGTGGGCACCCTTGATGTAGTATTTCAAGAACACCGGCACATGCCCTGTGGCCGCCTCTTCCTGTGGAGCAGGTGCCATACAGAGCATGGGGCTGGGTCACACGGAGGCAGGGACCTGTACTAATCTGCCGGGCTGCTGTAACCAAAGACCAGGGTGGTTCAACACAGAAATGCTTCCTCCCACAGCTCTGGTGACCAGAGTTCTGAAAGTAAAGGGCTGACCATGTGGCATTCCTTGCCAAGGCTTTGCCTGCTGCCAGCCCTGTCTCCCCCCCCCCCCCCCACAGTTTTGGCTACTATAGGGTCGCTTAGCTTATGGAAACATCTTCCCAAGGTCATGAGCTCTGTCACATTTTGTCACATAGGGTAAAGTGAAGGGCTGCATGGCCCCGGAAGTGGACGTAGATTTGGGGGGTTATCCGCCATCAAGCTTTAGACTAACACTTGTTTTCCCAGACAATGTATCGGTGAGTCTCAGACTAGCAGCAGCTGGGTAGGAGATGCTGCTGCATGGGCTTGTCGGGTCTTCCCTCCCACAAGCAGGAACAAGGCCCAAGGTCCACACTCCTCCCAACGGCCCTGCTCTGGGTTTTGTGCACCCGCAAGTGTTTCTCTGAGAAAATAAAGTCTGGAAAGCTCAGCTCTCTGCACCCCGCTACCTGAGGTTGTTGGATCAGGAGCCCCATTTCTGCAGGCAGAACACTGAGCTTGGATCTCCTTAAGTTCTGTCCCCATTCCGTGTCCTTGAGCAAGTTACTTGACATCTCTGAGCACCCTGCTTCTCAATGGTGTAATGGGGATATCAATAATCACCATCTCAAAGGGCTCTTGTCCCCCTCTGTCTTCACTGTGCATGCCTCCGCTGCTCAGCTCCCCTGATACTCAGTCTGGAACTTCCGGGAAGAGAAAATGTTCACCCAGAACAGGTGAGTCCAGCTGTTTCCCCCACTACAGCCTCCAGAAGAGATGGCTGGCAGCCCTGGGCAATGATGTGCAACGTCACTCTCCCTAGCTCACAGATGAGGGTGCTGCCATCCATACAGTACCAAGAGCCACCCCCCCCCCATTATATGCATAGGTATGTGGTGATGCATCCAAGCTGCAGCCAAGGCCTCCAACAGGATCCCCCAAAAGGCTGTGATGACCGACTTATAAGTCATGACCCCATGAGGAGGCACGAGACTTTCTGGATATCTTTGATAACTGCAAATGTTTATTTACCCACATCTGTGGGCTTCTAGTGGCGTTGTAGTAGGCCACTGTTCACCAGAAGGGGCCACCAAAGTGGCAAAGGGCAGTGAGCATGCTTCTGTGAAGGGCCCCCAATTACCCTTGCCTCCAGATTAGATTCAAGCCGTGAGCTCCAGGAGGCAGGCTGACTGACACCAAGCCCTCCGCTCTACTCCCAAACAGCTGCTTGGAGCACAGACTCTGATTGAGTTTTAGAATGCATCATAATGACAGCTTAGCATGTATTGACTGCCTACTGCCTGCCAGGCATAGGGCTAAGAACTTCATATGCATGTTCTCACATTCCCCCAAATGAACCTATTATCCCTTTTTACAGATGAGGTATGGGAGCTCAAGTGACTTCCATAAGGTCATTTAGCTACAAAGTGACAGTGCATGACTCTGGCTGGGATTTGCATTTCTCTGGAGGCTGTGCGTCCCATCCGTACATAGTCCTTTTCTAGCGTTCTTGGGAAAGGATTATGAGTGACAGAGGTTGGCATTTTTGGGGGTGGGGGACAGGGCTTTATCCTCATCATTAAATAAATGTTTTGAATAGCAAAAGTAGTAATTAAAACAAAACAACAAAGCTCGCCATCACTACCACCAAAACACAAAGGAATCTTTGGGTCTGATTCTATGTTTAGGCTCCTTAAAAGGACAAAGCTAACAGGATCTTGATATTTCCCTGGAGCAGGGGTATGCAAGGGTGGTAGAAATGAGCTCAAATGGAGGTTTCTCACAGGAAGAGCAGGGTACTCACTTTAAGGGGAGAGGTATCTATTTGGGAGACACCCCCCCCAAAGCAATGTTTGTTTATTCATTCCTTTCTTTCTTTTTGAGACAGGGTCTCTGTATGTAGCCCTGGCTGTCCTGGAATGTGCTATGTAGAGCAGGCTGGCCTCAAACTCACAGAGGTCACCTGTCTGCCTCCCTCCCAAGGTTGAGATTAAATACATACATCACCATGCTGGGCCCCAAAAGTCAATGTTCCAAAAATGCCTTGGGATAAGAATGTAGGTAGTATCTGTGTGTGTGTGTGTGTGTGTGTGTGTGTGTGTGTGTGTGTGTGTGTGTGTGTGGTGTGGTGTGTGTGTGTGGTGTGCTGTGTATGTGTGGTGTGGTGTGTGTGGGGGGCATGTGTACATGTGGTAGATTTCTTAGAAGCAGGAGAGAGGTAACAGAGGGAGCTGGAGAAAGGTGATGAAGAAGGAGAAGGACGTTAAAAGGATTTTTTTACTGTAGCCCTGAAAGAGTGGGCTTCTTCCAGCAGCATCAGCAATAACATCGGCGACACCAACAGCTGTAGCACCAACGTGGCTGATATTTAGTGTGGACCTACTATGAGCCATCTGGCCTCTAGCTGAATTAACTCACTTAATTAATTTCACACTCTGTAAGGTAGGAACCATTATTTGTCTCCTAATTACAGATGAGGAAGCAAGGCTCAGCAAGGTCAAACTATGTACTTGAGGTTGCACAGTGAAAGGCAGCTAAGCCAGCCCAGTTCAAACGCAGGCTGTGGACTCAGCACAGTTTGCTTTTCCTGTCACCTGGGTGTTGCCTGCCTTGGTCTTCTGGAGGCGATGCATTTTTGATGTAGGGAAGGCTGACCCCTGACATTGTCTGTGTCTACCACGTTAGAACGAAACAGGCGCTCTACCTCTCGGAGACTGTGTTTGGGGGGTGAGATAGCGAAGACACAATGAGTGTATGTTGGGTGTGATGGTGGGCTGAGAAACCGGAAGTGGTAATGGTTACCAGTTCCTGTGCCAACTGGAGGTCCCCCAAAGTCCCCTTCCCTTGTGTTTATGGCACCCACAAGGTTAAAGGCCCTTTCCTTCCTCAACTTCTCCACACCATCAGAGCCTTGTTGCCGCCCTAGTAGAAGACAGTCCTCTGGAAATAGGATGTCCATTGCAGGGTCATTTTTACCAAAACCTCCGGCTCTCTCAGCCTCAGGGCATTTTAGGTGAAGGATGCAGTTCAAAACAGAACTGGGTGTTCTGTACCTTCTCAGGCTGGGGAGAAGATGAGCCCATCACTTGCCAGTTGGCAAAGAAAGGGGACAATTTCTTCTCCCACAAAGATATTCCAGTGCATTTAATAGAGAGAGGGAGAGAGAAAAGGCACTGGGTAATGTTAGAAATTAGCCACCCTTTCAGAGAGTGTCCATGTCTTGATGCCTCCATGCGTACCCCCAACACACCCTCGGGAGGGCTACAGCATGCCTTTATTTAAAAAGTATATTTCATTCTTTTGGAACAGTTTAGGTTCACAGCAAAGCTGAGCCGGAAGGCCATAGATCCTCATGTGCCATCCGCTCCCCCACCCCCAACCTCTGTCATCTCATCCGTGGCACATTTGTTACAATGATGAGACGACACTGACATGCCATTACCAGTCAGAGCCCAGGGTTCGCTCTTGGTGTTGCGTGTCCCTTTCCTTCTGACAGGACGAGGAAGGGGTGACTGGATGGTAGCCACCAGGTGGGGCAAAGCCTAGGCTGATACTCGGCCCCAGTCCTTAGTTGGCACACCCACACTTTCTTTGCTAGAAATACACTGGCTTGGTCTTGGAGGTGGCAGGAACCAACAATAGAGGCAGGAGAGATCTGCTCAGAAACCAGCAGGACTAAGTTCAATGGGCTCTGAAAAGCTGTGACTACCCCACCCACCGCTTTGAGTGGCCTGTCCAGCAGCTTATTCTCATCCCTAAAGACACCGAGGTGAGCTGGGGGACCCCAGAAATCTGAGGACAGCCGGACTCCCCACTTAGGTGCACAGAGTATGTCAAAGAGCAGCAGCCTCTGGAGGTAACATAAAGTCTTGGGTGTGGGAGGCACAAATCCTATGTGCAAAATGGCCATAAGAAGAATGTGAGCCGGGCGGTGGTGACGCACGCCTTTAAGCCCAGCACTCGGGAGGCAGAGCCAGGCAGATCTCTGTGAGTTCAAGGCCAGCCTGGTCTACAGAGTGAGATCCAGGAAAGGCGCAAAGCTACACAGAGAAACCCTATCTTGAAAAATGAAAACAAACAAACAAACAAAAAAAGAATGTGGCTGTTACCACTCATGAACTCAGCCACCTGTAGTCACCTGTACAAGACCTACACAAGATCAAGCTGGCCCAAATTCCCACACAGATGGGGGAGGGGCTATAAGTAGTTGATAGAGCTGGGGAGGGAAATCACTCTTCTTTGAGGGTGTGGCCGTGGTAGGTTTCCCATTCATCAGTGGATAGCTCTGTATCCATGTACATATGGGCAGTGCTGATAGGGTTTGGTGGGTAATAGAAACAGCAACAACAACAACAACAACAACAACAACAACAACAACAAAGACAAGAAGTTGGGAGAGAGAGAGGTGTAGGGTAGATCTGGAGAGAGTTGAAGGGAGAAATAGGTGTGCATATCATTATATTTCATTGTATACATGTGAATTTCTCCAAGAACAATAAAGATGTGTGTGATATTATGAAATGCCTGTGGGCCAGGGGTTCCTAAGACCACTCCAGGTTCAATGATTTGCTTATAGGCCACTCAAGACTCAGCCTAGAATCCCACTGATTGCTAAGATGTATTGAAAAGATGCAAAGCAAAATGAGCAAAGAGAAAAGGCATGTGGGTGAGTCTGAGGTTACCAGGCACCCGCTTCCAAGCGTCCTCTCCCCGCAGAGCACACAGACAGCGCTTAATTTCCCCAGCAACGAGTTGTGACAACATGTGTGAAATGCTGTCCACCAGGAAAGCTCATTAGAGACTCAGCGCTTGGGGTTTTTACGGGGGGCTGGTCCCACAGGCACCCTGTGCCTAGCACATACCAAGAAGCCTGTCTCCCTGAAGGAAAGCGAATGTTCAACATAAACCACATTGTTTATATTAGCAGCTTAGTTAGGCACAGGGAATGAAGCACGTCTGTTCTGAGGCTGGTGGGAAACATCTTCAAAGCCAAGTTCCCAGACACCAGCCAAAGGCCAACCTTGCTGGCAGGTCTTTCTAAGAATAGCAGTCTCAGGCCTGCTGTGACTCTTTTCTGCACAGCCTACTCGGCTGCTTGGCACACAGCAGATGCTCAGCAATCTCCAGCTTTTATTGTCACAGCGTCACACTCTCAGGTCTATCTCTGCAGCAAGGAGAAGCCATCATATTGCCACTGCTATCCACCAAGTCAAAGGAGGTACCCACTCGGAAAATGGAGAACAGGTGCCTCTCTATATTCCCAGATGTGCTACCTATATCCATAGCACATCTCCACGATGGTTTCTATACACACAAGCATGTATCTGCAATAACAGAAGTGCTCACATAGTCTTTCCCCTTCTAATGTTGAACCGTTCTTCTTCTTCTTCTTTTTTTCAAGACAAGGTTTCTCTGTGTAGTTTTGGTGCCTGTCCTGGATCTCGCTTTGTAGACCAGGCTGGCCTTGAACTCACAGAGATCCGCCTGGCTCTGCCTCCCAAGTGCTGGGATTAAAGGCATGAGCCACCACTGCCCAGCGAACTGCTATTCTTCTAACTCGGGTTTTAGTTTGCCACTTTCAATTTTGACAGCCCTGCATTCCGAGTCCAGCTGAGTCACTGGTGGAAATGGGTTCAATGAGGGAAGGCTCGAGTTTGAGCATTCCTTCTGGCTCATGAATCAATCTTTGGGACGGGGTTCTAGCAAAGAGAACGATCATTTGTACTTAGAGGCCAACATATTCAGTGTGATGAAGTATGGGGAGACTGTTAACTGCTTCACTAAAATTCAAGTAAATAAAAGCAATCTGGCAGCCCACAAGCCAGATGCCTTCCCGTAGGAAACAGAAGTAGCTGAGTGTAGATTAGCCTTAGCTGGCCAGTGCTTGCTTCCAACGATACTACACGGAGCCCTAAACCTTTATAAGACATCAGTTTGAAGCCAATGACTGTTCTTTAATCTTTCTGTCTGTTTTCCCTTCCTGTTTGAAATACTTTGCCTGTTGTCTTTTTAACTGCCTCATTTTTCTGAGATCACCACAGGTTATTAAGAGCACAGTTGCACCTTGTCTTGGAGTTTTCTTTCAGATGACCAGGTGTGCTCCTCCTCTGCCTTCGGCTCTGCTTCCTGGCAGGCCCGATGGAGAAGATGGAAGGCACGGGAAACTGTAAGCTCTGCCTTCACTCTCTCGTTCATACTGCGTTCCACCCCAGAACCACCTCCTCCACGACTCACTCCCACTCCAAACAAGTAGAAGAACAACACTGAGCCCCAAGACTTGGACAATTAGGGGAAATGCCATGAAAGGTTTGATATTCTGAGGTCATAGCTCTGCCATTGGACCAGTGTATACAAATTTAGATATCTCAACTTTTCAATATATGTACTGAATCAGACAGATAACATCTACAGTGTCAAAAAGTATGAGTGAGCAGCCTGGATCTCAGGTAGGTGAGAACAGAGAGAAAGGACTTCGCATGTAAAGTAAAGCACAGGATCATGCAGACACTATTAATGTCTGCGGGGCCTCATGAGCCCAAAGCCCAGCGCACTAGAAGTGCTTAGCCCTTCCTCTCCCGGGGGTGGTGATGGGAATTCTCATGGCCAGGGATGTAGCCCAGTTAGTAGACTACTCGCCTAACATGCATGAAGCCCTGGGTGCAGTCCCTAGCACTATATAAAACTGAGCATGCTGCTGCATGCCTGTAATCCCAACATTTGCTCAAATCACATACAAAGTAAGTTCTAATACAGAGCTATATAAGGCCCTATTTCAAAAACAAAATAATCACACAAACAAAAAAGAAAAGAAACAGAGAAAAGGGAGAGAGACTCCTAACAGTTTAAGTGGAGGTGCCAATGTTCTAGATAATGAGACTGCCTTCCTTTGGGACAAAGGTCTGCTCCAGGCTACAATATAATCATCAAGATAGCTGATTAATTTCTATACTCAGTGCTCATGTATTCTTCATGTCCACAATCTTTGTTGTCTTGTGGCTACCATCTTTGGTAGTACCATTCAAAAGACAGGAGACACTTTCCAGAAAGCCATGAAATATCACTGAGCTTGGGAGAATACCCCTTTCTGGATGTGGTGTCTTTTTTTTGTTTTTTGAGACAGGGTTTCTCTGTGTAGCTTTGCGCCTTTCCTGGAACTCACTCTGTAGCCCAGGCTGGCCTCGAACTCAGAGATCGGCCTGGCTCTGCCTCCTGAGTGCTGGCATTAAAAAGGCATGAGTCACTACCACCTGGCTCAAATGTGGTGTCTTTATGTCTGCTGTTTCCTGTGCTGGACAGGACACTAGCTTCACATCACAGGGTCTTGGTCTCTCTCTCTCCAGTTTCTAAGTGAACTCTCTAGGCCAGAGCAAGGAAAGCGAAGGCCAGTGTCTCCAAGGCCGCCTGCCCAAGCAAAGTGGAAGTGGCGGATCATAGCCAACTTCCCAGCACAACTTTCTGATGCATAGAAAAGAGGACACTGCACCAGTAAGAAAAACCAAGAACCATTTTTCAAAGCTAGCAGCTGTAAAGGAATTAATGTAGATCACCATTTAGTGCACGTACAGACTCATTCCTCCCTCAGAGAGCTTCACGGTCATTATTAAAGGACACATTTCAGAGCATAATATTATTAGGCTATTGATTGGTGTTTGTTTCGATGTTTAATTCAGTAACAACTTGGGTTGTGGGGAGCTCTAAATGAAACGGATGCTCTGAAGACCTACGTAAACATTCTAATTTTCCACTGGGCTTCACAAGAGATTTGGCCATGCCATGGGGATGGGGACTCCAGTGCCACACATTTCTTATTCAGGGGCTAGCTGAAGAGCTGGGTTCTGTGGTCTTGCAATGCAGAAAACAGAAGAGACAGAGAGTCACACATGAATCCAAACAACATACACACGCTCTGTCACCATGCGGTAAATGATCCGGGACCAAAATTCAATACACGCCTCAGGCACTCTTGCAGAACGGTACCTGCACATCTCGGTGCTATCAGTACCCCCAGGAGGAACAGAATAGGAAGGGGAAGGGAAGAGGAAAGAAAGAACAGCTTTCTCTGGACAAGCATGGAGAAGAAAGAAGAAAGAGACTACTCCAGGAAGCCAGTCCCACCTGGACCACAGGACCAATTCCAAAACTATGGCCAGGCCCACTCTATAGCACCACCCACTTTCTCCAGTGGGCAGGTCCACAGGACCCTGAAGACATGTGGGATAGATATCTCAAAGACAGGCACACTTGGAGCCTGGACTAAGAGGCAGCTGAGCTCTGCAGTCCCTGCCATCATTTCTTGTCTATTCTTCCCTGAAGCCTTGCTTGGAATGGACATCTCCCCTTCCCTGGCTGGTGTTGGTTCCTCTTATGTCTATGCCTGCATCAGACTTCTGCGGTCTGGACAAGAGATTCTCAAAGTGTGGTCTCATGATTGGGTGCACCAGCATTAGGGTAAGCTTGTTACACATCCTTATTTTTCAGGTCCCATCTGGGGCTTCTAGGATCATAAAGTTTGAAAACAAAGCTGTCTAGTTGAGAAGTCCAGGGCGGAACCTGAGAAATGTGCACTTTACATAAGCCCTTGGAGGACTTCTGATACACATTCAGTTTTGAGAACCACTGGTGTGAACAATCCCAACAGCTAGTAATGGTCTCTCACCCTCAGTTCCGCCCCTCCCTGCCACTGACCCCCATCGTCGAGAACTCAAACCTCATCAGCTTTGATGCAGGCACAGCCTGTCACATAGTAGGTGAACAATAAATTCTACAGACAGAGTAAATGAAAGGTGACCTTTACTTTGAAAGCTCGCAGCTACTGATGACCTATGAAAATAAAGTAGAGTTGGGCTGGGTGACACAGGCTTGTAATTGCAGCATCTCAGGAGGCTGAGGCAGGAGAATGGGAAGTTTGAAGCCGGTGTGGGCTGTATAATGAGCTCAAGGCCAGAGTGAGCAATTTAGTGTGATACTACCTCAAAGTAAAAAAAGAACTGGGGCTATAGTTCAGTGACAGAGCAAGAGCCTAGTATATGTGAGGCCTTAGGCACTGAAAGAAACAGACAATGCTCAGTATCGTAGGATAATGTTTGTCTGATTATTAGTTATTTTTTTTTTTGCAGTGGGCATAAATTACACTTTCTTTCTTTCTTTTTGTTTTTTTTTCTTTTCTCTTATTTTACAATACCATTCAGTTCTACATATCAGCCACGGGTTCCCCTGTTCTCTCCCCTCTCACCCTGATTATTAGTTATTGTTGGCACTATTTCTATTAGTATGTAGCCCAGTGGTTCTCAATCTGCTAATACAGTTTCTCATATTGTGCTGACTCCTAACCATAAAATTATTTTTGTTGCTACTTCATAACTGTAATTTTGCTACTGTTATGAATCGTAATGTAAATACCTGATATGCAGGCTATCTGGTGTGTGACCCCCGTGAAAGGGTTGTTTGACCCCTGAAGGGGTCACGACCCATAGGTTGAGAACCTCTGACCTAGAGGCATTTTTTTTCATCACTCCAAGCAGTTTGGTAAACACCGTGTGTTTTTCTTTTACATCTCTGTGTGTAGGTAGTTTCTCTTTGCAGATGAAGACATTGAAGCTCAGAGAGGTTGTGTGAAGTTGCCTCAGGACACACAGATGGTAGATGAGTAATGAGCTGGAATTCAAATCCAGGTGTGTGTCTCCAAGGCTCCTGCATGTCCTTTTATTTCGGTTTTATTTATTGCTTGTGTATATAGGTCTGTATGTGCATGTGTGTATATGGATGGTGTGAGTACACGTGTGTCATGGAGTGCATGTGTACATGTGGGGGTTGGAAGACAACTTTTGAGAATCAATTCTCACCTTCTACTGTGGGACCTGGGGCTCAAACTCAGGAGGTCAAGCTGGGCCATCTCACTGTCCCTGTCCTTTCAAACCCAGACCTCGATGTCCTTGCTGCCCCCTTCCACTCACTGAGTCTCTCAGGGGTCCATTGTCTGGCCTAAGCTGGTTCCTCTCGCTAGCTTCCTGTTCTCCTGTCTGGAGAACTGACATCCAGATGTCTCTGTTTCTCACTCATGGCAAAAACAAAACAAACAGACAAACAAAGCACCCTTGCTAGTCACACTAGTGATCTGGTATTGGACATATGCTCTAGGCTTAGTGAGTCTCTGAGCCCTTAAGTAACTCTGTCTCTTTCATCAGATGCCCCAAGGGTACACGGGAAATGTAGATCCCAGGCTGTACACTCGCAGCCCCAGTTCTAACACAGCTGGTGATGCCTCTTTCCCAAGCACGCCACTCCCCATTGATGAGTCTGTATAGAAATGTTTTAGGACCGCTGCTCCAGGGCCTGTGTTGGTCTTATTTGCACTGGTTGCCTGCAGTGGATGGATGCACAGGGCTGCTGTTGACAGCCCATTGGAGAATGGATGGATGAGCCCTTTTCTCTTGAAAGGATTGAGGTGGGGTAGGGTGTCCCATAAAATACTCATAGGAGAAAAGAAACCACAGCACAAACAGCCTTTCCAGATGTGGCACCAGCTGCTGGCACGTAAGCAACAAGCCTGAGTGTGAATAGAAGACACATGTTCCCAGCCACAAAAACTTGACGTATCGACTTTGGCAAGCCTTGCGGACCATGCCATGCTGATAATGTTATTAACGCTGAATGTATTTGCCTGACCTTATCAGGCTGTATAAAGAGCACAGGTGTCTAATTAAGTTCGGATGCCAGCACCTCTAACTTCTTTTTCGGTAACTACTGAGCCCATCATTTACCCCGGTGCTCCTGAAATGATCATCTTTGAAACCAAAGACAGTTGGTCATTAGCATTTGTAAGGCGCTTGTCATGATTTGTGGCGGGAGGAATCTGGTGTTCAGAGATGGAGG
This sequence comes from Peromyscus maniculatus bairdii, assembly GCF_049852395.1. Taxonomy (NCBI): domain Eukaryota; kingdom Metazoa; phylum Chordata; class Mammalia; order Rodentia; family Cricetidae; genus Peromyscus; species Peromyscus maniculatus. The sequence goes on from NC_134852.1 coordinate 194,659,427, forward strand.
CTATTTCATTCCACTTGGCCTGACACCAGCCCAGCTGGTAGGAGTCGAGGCTTTATCACCGCATCACACTTGCCATGGGGCTCTGCCCTTCACCTCTGTCCACTGAGCAGTCACACAGATGACTGGGAAGGGGAGCCTGGTGGGCTCACCGATCAAATGGGCAGATGACATGGAGTTGAGAGAGGAAGCCAATGATGGGTGTCAGAGCTGAGACTCAAAAGAGATGCACAAGTGAGTGACGGGCTGGTGGAAGGTCTTCTACTGAGACTCAAACAAATACTAAAACAATTGGGAATAACAGTAAATGTTTATATAGAACCTGCTAGGTGACCGAATGTGTGCTGAATCTTTTGCACATATCAGTTCATTTAATTCACTACACCTATGGTCCAATACCACCCTCATTTTATTTTATTTTTTTTTATTAAGGAATTTTTTTAATTCATTTTAGATACCAACCACAGATCCCCTATCTTCCCTCCTCCCGCCCCTCCAGCCTCCCCCGCCCCCCATCCTACAAGGCAAGGCCTCCCATGGGGAGTCAGCAGAGCCTGGTCCATTCAGTAGAGGCAGTTCCAAGCCCCTCCCCCTGCATCAAGGCTGTGCAAGGTGTCCCACCATAGACAATGGGCTCCAAAAAGCCAGCTCATGTACTAGGGATGGATCCTGATCCTACTGCCAGGGGGCCCCTCAAGCAGACCAAGCTACACAACTGTCTCAATTATGCAGAGGGCCTAGTCCTACGGAGGCTCCACAGCTGTTGGTCCAAAGTTCATGAGTTCCCACTAGCTTGGTTTAGTTGTCTCTGTAGATTTCCCCATCATGATCTTGATGCCCTTTGCTCATAGAATCCCTTTTCCCTCTCTTCAACTAGACTCCTGGAGCTTGGCCTGGTGCTTGGCTGTGGATCTCTGCATCTGCTTCCATCAGTTACTGGATGAAGGCTCTATGATGACAGTTAGGGTATTCACCGATCTGATTACTGGGGTAAGCCAGTTCAGGCACCCTCTCCACTATTGCTAGTAGTCTAAGCTAGGGTCATCCTTGTGGATTCCTGGGAACTTCCCTAGCACCTGGTTTCTCCTTATCCCCATGATGTCTCCCTCTATTATGGTGTCTCTTTCATTGCTCTCCCACTCCATCCCTGTTCCAGCTCAACCATCCCATTCCCTTATGTTCTCATCTCCCATTCCCTACCCTCCATTGCCCACCCCTCATCCCCAGTTTACTCATGGAGATCTCATCTATTTCCCCTTCCCAGGGCGATCCGTGCATTCCTCTTAGGGTCCTCCTTGTTGGCTAGCTTCTCTGGAGTTGTGGGTTGTAGTCTGATTATCCTTTGCTTTATATCTAGTATCCACTTATGCGTGAATACATACCATGTTTGTCTTTCTGAGTCTGGGTTACCTCATTCAGATGATATTTTCTAGTTCCATCCATTTGCCTGCAAATTTCATGATGTCATTGGTTTTTCACTGCTGAGTAGTACTCCATTGTGTATATGCACCACATTTTCTTTATCCATTCTTCGGTTGAGGGGCATCTAGGTTGTTTCCAGGTTCTGGCTATTATGAATAATGCTGCTATGAATATTGTTGAGCACGTGTCCTTGTGGTATGATTGAGCATTCCTTGGGTATATGCCCAAGAGTCTACCCCATTTTAAATGCAAGGAAACTGAGGCAAGAGCAGGTGAGTGTCCCACTGAGACAATAAACACTGGATTGAACTGCCTTTTCAACTCAATTTTAATTAGCTTCAATTAAGTCTTCCCTTTTATCATGGTTGTCAACAGTACTCAAATACTTCCAACGTTGGGATGCTCACTATTTCAAGAAAATTCCTTTCTCCTTTTTCTTTCCCTACTCCTCTCTTCCTCTTCTCTCCTCACTATTCCTCCTTTCTTTCGCTACTCTCTCCTTTCATTCTTACCAACCCAACACAGAGCATTGTGTTCAATTCTGGCACCTTTGTGTCTCTGGGTAGGCAGATGTTCAACATGTGAGCTGGTCAGTGAGAAGCACTCAAAACAGGCTTCAGAGGATCTGGTGAAGTAGCTGGAAAGGCCTGACTTGGACACTGGATGGCAGATGGGACAAAAGAAAGGTGAATCTGAAGGCTGCCACTGGGAAGTATCCTTGAAAGACACAGGGCTGACCAGGTGTTACAGTTTGGATCTTAAGTATCCTCCAAAGTCCTGTGTTATGAAGCCATAGTCCCAGAGGAGACAGTATTGAGAGTTAATGGAATCATTAGGGGGCGGAGCCTAGCAGGAGATGTTTAGGTCATTGGGAGTTTGTCCTTGAAGGGGCTTGTGAGACTCAGGCTCCCTCCTCACTTTTTTTTTTTTTCCTCCTGGCTGATGAGGTGAGAGGCTTCACTTTGTTATCTGACCCTGGCATGCACAAAGACCCAAGTGATGGGGCCAATCAATTATGAATGGAACCAAAATGTGAGCCACATAAGCCTTACCTCATTGTAAGTTGATTATCTTGATTATTTCCTATAGTGATGGAAGCCGAGGAACAGAGCTGACTCTGGGGCAGTTCTCCATTGTTTTAAAGGAGGGCCAGACTCAAGCCCTGCATGAAGGTAAGGAAGGCTGATTTTCTTTTTCAAACAAAAAAAATTTTTTTAGATTATGATAGTCTTCGATTTATAGAAAAATTGTGTACACATTACAGACAGTTCCCATATGTCATATCCAGTTTCCCTTATCATTAATATCTTATATCAGTATGCTACATTTGTCATAATTACTGAACCAATACTGAGCTACTGTTATTGGTTAATAGTTAGACTTTGTTCATATTTCCCTAGAATGTACCCAATGTCCTCAGGATCCCATCCAGGGTGTCATATTATATCACACTTAGATGTCAGATCTTCTTACTGCCATTTCACTGTCCCAGGCGGTCACCATCCCTGGTTTTAATGATCTCACCAGTTTTGACCCGCACTGGTCAGGTATTGTTTTGGAATGTCTCTTGATGTTTATCTCATAGTTAGACTGGTATTAATGGGTTAGAAGAGGATGGCCACAGAGATAACCTGTCATTTCCATCACTTCGTGTCTGAGAGTTCATGACTTAATTTTGTTGATATTCACCTTGATCACTTGGTGGAGACGGTGTCTGCTGAGTTTCTCTATGGTGCAGTCAAACCATCCCCTCATGTAACACTCTGAGGGAAGTCACTGGGCAGAGCCCACATGTAAGGATCAGGGAGTTATGCTTCCCTTGCTCAAAGACAGAGCAACCACATGAGCTTTTTTGAATTCTTCTATGTGGGAGATTTATGTGTCCTTTCCCATGCATTTATCTATGCAATCATTTATTTATATCAGTAGAGATATTCATTGATATTTATTTTACACTTCTGGTTATAATCCAATACTTCATTTAGGTTGCTAAGCAGAGTGCTCCAGTGTTAGCTCTTGGGAGTTCTTTGGCTATCTTTGGTTCCTCTGTGATGTTGTGTCTCCTTGACACATTCCTTCTGTGTGGATTTTAAGTACTTCCTTACATTGCCACTTCCATATGCTGCTGGCTCATCTCGTATGTTTTCTGTCCTAGTCTTAGACTCTGCCATTTCTCCAAGGATCCTTGGTTCTTTGATTGGAGAATAGTACTCTAAACCACAATGTGGTGTTCTTGGTGCTATTGGGGTGCCAGTTGCTTTTAGGGTCTCTGAGATGACATAGTAAGGAACTACACATATGTACACTAACCCATGCATACGTACATCTAAATATTCCTACAGGTAGCCATCTGCAGCCACACTAGGCTAAATGTGAGCTCACACTGATGTCTGCAACTCCATTCCCCCATGATCAGTCTATCCTAGGTGAGACTGATCTCTAAATAACATAAAAAGGAATTCCGCTAAGTTGGAGCTGGTTGCCTCTACAGGTAGTGAGCTCTCTGTAACTAAGACTATTCAAGTAGACCAGGCATCTCTAAGGAAAGGGGAGAGATGGTGGGCAGAATTGGGAAAGCAAGTTCAATTTAACTGTGTTCTGGGTCCTGTCTGGTCCTCTGAAGGTTGAGATAGAAGTATTATGTAAGGAAAGATACATATACACCATCCGTGTCTTGCCAGGAGGATTCACGGTTTTCTAATTTCCAATATCTAAGATCTGTGCAAGGAGAAAGAACTGGCACTTGGGGAAATGAAGGAAGCACTGCCAACAGGTAGAAAATTTACAGCATTTGTAATCCAGAGAAGAGAAAACAGGCTTAAAATATAAATGACGCTCAAAAAGGTTTAAATTCACAGATGACAGCCAGAATGGATTATGAAAGGAGAATGCTGCTGGCTGGTGGGAGGGATGCTTGCCAGGGTGTTGGTATCTGAGGAGTTAACCCTGCAGTCTCGGTAAGAATCTTGGGTATGCACAGGCAGAGGGACAATTCTTTGTGTTCACTGCTGTGGCTTAGAGTCTAGTCAGGAAAGGGGGCAGTCAAGGAGTCAAGGCAAAGAAAGGAGGGTTAGACAGTCCTGAGCATGTGAGAGGCCAGGTCCCCCAGGGAGGCAACGCTACTTCGTCTTAGGATGTGTCAGAAAGCGGGCCACTCCGCACAAGACAGGAGACCCCTCACCTAGCGGTTCTTCCCCCTGAGGAAGCCTTGCCCATGAATCACGCAAAGATGGAGGGCACAGAGAACTCACCAGGGTGAGCACTGAAGCAACAGGCTGTGGACACGGAGAAGACAGCTTGGTCATTAAAGTGCTCATCTTGCAAACACGAAGACCCGCGCTTGATCCGCAGGACCCACGTAAAAATTCTGGGTGTTGTGACATGTGTTTGTCTACCTAGTTCCGGAGAACTGGAGACAGAAGGATCCCAGACTAGCCAGCCTAGCATAATTGGTGAGCTCTAGGCTAGCAAGAGGCTCTGTCTCACAGAAGGTGGATGGTATTCTTGAAGATGATGCCCAATGTGCATCCACACCCACACGGACATGCACACAGGTGTATCCACACACACACACACACACACACACACACACACACACACACACACACACACACAAAACATCCAACTGTGGGTTGTTTGAGGTATAGCATCCAGTTTTTGTTTTTAACATCATCTCCCTAGGTGACCCTGATACCAGAATTTCTCAACCACATGTGGAATACCAGTGGTAGTTTTAATGCTAGAATTTGCCTAGAACAGTCTCGGTTGAAACTGATGTGTGTTGCTCTGGAAAATTTTAGAAAATCTACTTTATGCCCTCCAATGTCAAAAGTATTCTGGATTGGGTGACAAATTATGTGGCTGTTCTTAGCATGGGTATGCGTCTGAGCTACCGGAGAAGTCATGTACTGGCTGGCCCTGGTCAGCTATTCAATACTAGATCCAATCTGGAAGGTAGTCATTATTGAAGGTGAATATTCTCACTGAGGCTGGAAGGAGAGGGTTCGAGAATCTCCTGGGCTCAGGGGTCTTGGGGACCAGGGAAAATAAGCTGGCAAAGCCTCCCAGGTGTTTGATGCTCTTTCTTCTTGTAGTCCCCTGACAGTTACTACTTAAGGGAAGAAGCTGGCAGATGGGGACAGGGCGGCCACCGCAGCCCCCACCTCCCACTGGGCCCCTCTCCCTCCCTTTCTCTTTCTTTCTCCCAAGACTGCGTTTTCCCCTGCCAGTATCAAAGGGCTGCCAATGTGCTCCGCCCTGTTGGTGATGAGTCTTGAGATTAAAGAGTTGGCTGATCTTTGGTCAAATGTAACCATGGAAATCTGAGACATTAACCATTGCCTGCTGGGGAAGCCCTGATCGGGAACACTCAGAATTTTTCTGCACAGAAGAAATAGGATAAATCAGTGAGTCTACTAAGCCATTGATCTGAAACACAAGGTCTGATCAGATCTTTTTTCCCCCACCCATGACACTCCCAGCCTGGTACCCTTTAGTGTTCTCAATCCCTCCTGATATTGGCAGCTAGCTCAGTCCCTGGGTAACTATCTCCGCTCTTCTATCTAGTCCACTCCTTGGTGACCTCACACAGTATCAGGGCTTTAAATACCAGCTATACACTGACAACTCCTAAATTTATATCTCTACCCCAGACCTCTTCCCTGAACTCCAGACTCATATATCCAGCTGCCTACTCGACATCGCTCCTGAATGTTTAATAGACATTTCAAACTTAACTTGTCAAAAACTGAGCTCCCAACCGCCCATCTGGATCCTCTCCCGCTGTCTTTCCTCCTTCAACTTCTGACTTCCAGGTGCTCAGGCCAAAAGCTTGAAGTCTTTTCCATCACCTCTCACCCCTCCCCCCACCCGTAAGCACGCACCATCAGCCCCGCCTTACAGCGCACACTGCCTATTTCCCACACACTGCTGACATCGGCCAAGTCACCGCTTTCATTTGCATCACCGTGAGAACTCCCTAACAGTTCCCTCAGCTGGCTCTCCTTGCCTTCCTTCAGCCTATTTTTTTTCTCTCTTTTCAATTAAAAATATTTATTTATTTTATTTTATGTGTATGGGTGTTTTTGGATTCCCCAGAACTGGAGTTAAGGATGGTTGTGAGCTGCCATGTGGGTGCTGGGAATTGAGCCGGGTTTCCTCTGCGAGAGCAAGTGCTCTATAACCACTGAGCCATCCCTCCACCACCCCCTTTAGTCTATTTTCAACCTGAAAATCAGAATGGTGCTTTAAAGTGAGTCACTGTTGGCTCAAAATTCCTCTCCTACAGCCTTCTTCTCACTAACAGAAGGAAGCCCGAGCCTGAGCAAGGGTACCGCTGGGGTTTGATTGTGGTCTGTCCCCTCTGAGAGACTCATGTTGAAATGCCGTCGTGGTGGCGTGGGGAGGTGGATGAAGTCATTAAATGGATTCATTCCTTTCTAGGAGGTTGGGTCAGTCACTGGGAGAGCAGGCTGTCTGCACCTGCCCTGTGTTGACCTTGTCCTCTTACACGGTGCCCTCTTGCCTCTCTGCTTCTGTCAGGAGCCCTCACCAGATGAAGCCATCCATTATTGGACGACCAGCCTCCATGTGGTGAACGGAAGGAGCCTTTTCTTGATCAGTTGCCTCGTCTCAAGTGTTTTGTGAGAGCAGTGGAAACAGACTAGAAAGCTGCCCCAGGACCAGCCGGATCTGAGGCCCTGCCCATTCTCCTTCATCTCCTCCATCTCACTGTTCTCAGTTTGAGACCGTTCCTACGTTCCTGCCTCCAGGCCTCTATTCCGGATGCAACCTTTTCTTCAGACACTCTCTGACGATAACCGGAAGGTTTCCTTCCTCCCTTTCTTCTTTCTTGGGGCTTGCTCAGATTCCTCTGGGGATACCCCATCCCCAACCCTTCCCTATAGTAACTCCAGAGCATGTGCACCATTGCATGGGTTGTTTAATGTCTTCCTTCCTCACTAAGATACAGACTCCATGAGGATAGGGGTTTTTGTCTGGTGGCTTATAGGAATGACACCTTTGCCTGGACAGTGCCTGGGACAGACAGGAGGCGCTGCAAAATATTGGTGATTCACTGCCCTAATCATTCATCTATAAAGAGGGCATCTAAAGCAATAAGGAAAACACTACATCTTCAATAGGAAAGTGACCAGAGGCCATGAAAAGACAATTTACAAAGAGGACACTCACATATACATATATACCTTCATTAGGAACACTCAAAGAAATGTATATTAAAACAACATCACGCTATATTTCTACTATCAAAATAACAAAACTAATCAAATAATATTGAATGCTGACACACACACTCATACAATGAAAGTGTCATGCAAAAACTTTGTCAAACATTTTTGCAAAGCAAGTTGGTGATGGATATCAAGAGTCGAAACTTTTTCATACCTGTTCTAGATAGAGTCGAAAGTTAGACAAAACTTGTACAAAGAGATAAGTGAAGAAACAAAATATGTGATATATACCAGTGGAGTCTTAGTCAGCCTTAAAAAGGAAGGAAGTTCTAACACACACACAACATGGACGAACTTGGAGGACATTAAGTAAAGCAAAATAAGCCAGTCACAAAAGGGTGACTTCTGTATAAGTACACAAATGACAGGTACCTGGCGTGGTCAAATTCATCCAGAGTGGAATGGTGGCTGCTAGGGGCTGAGGCAAGCGAGCCACCCATTAACCATAGTGGTTTCCATTTGCAAAGGTGAAAAGGGCTGAGCAGCTGGTGGTGGCGGCGGCGACGGTAGCATGGGAGGATGTACTTGATGCCCCGGACTGAATGCTTACAAACGGTTATGATGATAAACTTTATGGTGTGTATTTTACCACAGTTTATAAAAAAGCCACTGGATTGAACACAGCCACACTTAAGCCCATCAGCAGCTTATGATGTAGCTTGGAGAAAGCATTAATATATGTTTTTCAAAGATAAATCTTATTATTCCATAGTCAATGATTACCTTGTAGGATACATTTACCTCGGGGTAAAATATGAAAAACAACAAAAAACTTAATGCACAGCATTATGCATATTATATTATAACAATGGGGAAAAACCCAATATAGTATCTGTTGCTATGAAATGGTTGTGTAAACTGGAATGTCCATGTGATGGGGTATTATACAGTTATTAGAAACCTCCTTGTGGGGTGAGGAAATGGCTCAGTGTGGAGATGCTTGTGGTTACAGGTGTTAGGACAGGGCTTCAGAACTCTAGGACCTAAGGAAATGCCAAAGGGTGTCACAATGACGCTTGTAATTCCAGCACGTAGGAGGAGGAGACAGGTGGCCTCTGGAGCAAGCCGACTATAGGTCCTACCGCCACCAAGTTGGCCAGTTCTGGGTTCGAGTGATATACCCCGCCTCTGTAAAGACGGTAGAGAGTGACTGAGGAAGACAGTGTTGACCCCTGGTCTCTATAGGCAAATGAGTACACACATGGTGCGCATACACACACACACACACACACACACACACACACACACACACACACACACTCGCCTATACACGGGAACATGCATATACACATTATACATGCAAAAAACCTAAATGAGAAATACTTTTATAACCTGGAGAATTCTTGTGGTATAATTGCAAGTAAAGCAAGACAGGAACTTTGAAATACGATGAGAATTCAAGTTTAGAAAATTCACACAGCCTAATTTGATCAATTCTAAGACACAGATCCCCCCCCTCCATCACCACATTTCCACCCACCCAAAAGGGAACTGTCTACCTCATCCTCTCTGGTAGAAAGGCTTGTATCAAAGCCCAATTTCACATCCTTAGTGGCACAAAAATCTCAGGATCTGCTCCCAAATGAGGTGTCTTTTGATTTAATGAAAGCATATAGGAAAAAAAAAGGGCTAACGGAAGTAACATGACAAAATATGAACAGTAATTATGTGTTTGTGTTTCCCTATAATTATCTATATTTTAAAGAGAATCCTATAATGAGCTTGTATGACTTTTAAAAACAGAGAAAATCCAGTATGTTAAGAAATTCTTCAAGGCTGTTCATTGCCTGATGGGGTGAAGCACAGCTCCTCAGTCCCTGTACTCTTCTGCCTCATGCCTGGTTTGGGGGACTGCCTTCCTTCTAGCCTCTTCCTCATTGACTCCAACAGATTATCCTTGGCTTCAAACATCACATGGTCTTCCAGGGCACCATCTCTGTGAGAGTGCGCTTCTCCATCCCCAGCACACCCTCGCTGTGCCCAGTGAATTCTTCCTTAGCTTTCAACAGCCCTCCTCAAAGGCAGCCCCTCCGTGAAGACTTCCTTTCCAGTTGCCACCTACAGAGGAGCTAATATCTGGCTGGGTTTCCGGAGGTGTGCTCTCTACTTCCTCTACCATCTCATCTTCCTGCCTGGCCTTGAAAATGGAGCTTTCTTCTCTCCTGGCCCAGACGCTTTCTCCCTGATCACCACCAAGAGCTTGCTGTCTGTTTTAATAACTATTTCTCAGCTTTTGTTCTCTGAACCTTCTGAGGCACCTAATTCATTGCATTTCCTCCATCCCGAGCTCCTTTTGGTCTGCTGCAGCAGTGACTTTTCTAGAACATTCTATTCTATGGGAGATCTTTCTTCTGAGAACAGATGAGACTAGGGGTGACCAGAGTGGTATGGCTGCAGACCCAAGATTTTTCTAACCACTACCATTGAATCTTCCTTTGGGAATTCACTGAGATGCTACTGTCCACACTCTCTCTTTCTTGGTCTCAGAGTTCTCATTCAGAGGTCAGCAGACTTGTGGTTAGGGCTTAAGGGTTCATGAACTTTCCCCCCAACATAAGTTTCCAGAATGACAAGGTGCTAATTGCTTGGAGAGACAACCACATCACACTGTCCCATAAAGCCATTCCCAGGCTGGCAAAATGGCTAGACAGTAAAGTGTGTCTGATGACCTGAGTTCAATCCTCAGAACCATGTAGAGAAGGAATGAACCAACGAACATTACAAAATTGTTCTCTGATTTTACACAGCAATAAATAGCATTTAAAAAATTTGACAACCTCCCCCAAAGGTTACAAATGACTTCCCTGGACCTCCTCTAGTGACCTCATCGCTTTTGGCTTTAAGATGTAGCTGGGTGGTGGTGGCACAGAGTTTTAGTCCCAGCACTTGGGTGGCAGAGGCAGGGGAATCTCTGAATTCAAGTCAGGGCTACACAGAGAAACCCTTTCTCTAAAAACAAAACAACGCCCCTCCCCCCGCCCAAGATGTAAAAATACAAATTATTGCTTCTGCTTTAAATCTCCCTTTTGAGGAACTTCTAAGCCGTGGCACTGTGTGCTACATGCAGGAGATATTTTTGCATGGAGGAGGTGTTTCTCTTAAGTCTTGAATTCAGCCAGCTCTGCCTACACGTGAGGAAGGGAAGAAGTCTCAGAGATGCCCAGGAAGCCTGTGCCAGTGTGTGGCAGGCAGGGAAGAGCCAGAAGCTGCCACGAAGCAGGACCTGCCAGCAGCCCCCGCCAGGCACCCCCTGCTGTGTAACAGGCGACTAACTTTGTTGTACATTTCTGATCACAACACGGGAGTCTGCCTCTTCCCGTGCTCAGCACCTCTGGTTAATGCTCCCGGCTGCAAGGTCACCTCCCTACAACTCAGGAAAACAGCGGACAACATTGCTTAGAGCACCTGAATAGAATTCTGACTCCAGGGCTGCCATCTCGACCTCTTTCAACGCTTTCCAATTTCCTCAAAAATAAAGAAAAAAAATATTCATCTAGAAGGGGGAGAAATCGCTCTGGAAGAAATTGTTTAAATTGTATTCTTCTTGGGGTCGCCAGAGCAGCTTAACTCCTTGAAGATAAAAAAAAAAAAAAAAAAAAAAAAGTGCATTTCATTCCTAATTCATGGGAGTCCGGTGGCACTTCTTACCCCACCCGGCTTCATCCCTTCCCTTGGTCTGGGGTCGCTCTTGCCCAGGAGCTGCGGGCAGGGCTCAGGAGCCAAGCTGCCCTGGGCTGCCTCCCATACGGGATCAGGGAGCAGGAGCTGCGATCCTAAGGCCGGCATTTACACTCCCTGCTCAGAGATAGGAAAAAAAGACCCTTTTCTTCTGCTTGATATATTTAGTAACGACCTTAAAGAGTCTGCGAGGCTGAATGAATTGGTGCATCTCTCGCTGCATTGGAAGCAGCTGCCACGGCTCAGACAGGAGGAGGGAGAGGCTGGAGGGGAAGAGGGGAAGGCGGCGGGGCGGGAGCCGTTGGGGAGAAAGGGAGCGGGAGGCCGGGAGAGAAGCGAGGGAGAGAAGGTGGAGACGGTGGGGAGGAAGCCAAGATGAGGCGCTGGAAGCGCCGGGCCTGGCCGGGCTGCTGTGTGCTGAGCTGAGCCCCAGGCTGTCTGGGCGGCGGGCAGCCTGGGATCGATTCCCAGTGACTGTGGAGGGTCAGCCTGGGGTGGGGTTGGGGGTGGAGGTGGGGGCGGCGGTGGCCAGAGTCTACCGTTAAATCTGGCTAAATGGCAGCACTTAAGGGCCCTGTGAAGGAATCCAATTTGCTCACGAGGATCGTCTACAAATTTATATGTCGGCATTTAACACAAAACGCGCCTGGACCAATCCCAAAGCAGAGAGGAACCTGGCCTGGCTGATGGATCCGCCTCGCCATTCCGCGCCAGTCACTGAGTGGGGGAGGGGGAGGCCGGCGCCTGCCCCCATAGGCCTACTGATTGCAGGGTTTGGAAGGCTTGGGACCTCTGGGTCTGCTGTGCCCAGATGTTGAAATTTCCATGTAGGAGATGGAGGGGGCTGGAAGATCCATCTTCCTTCCTTTTTCAAGGGGGGTGGGAACTGGGACAGGGAGTAGCTGAAAGATTCGTGTTTGGCACCCCAAAAGAGGAAGAAGATGAAAGCCCAGAACTTTGGCCCAGGTCGGCATGAAAACCCCAGCTCCACAGCCGTGTCTTTGCCTCACAGCACCATTGCCGTCAACACTGTGGCCATACATCTTTGGCACGGGACTAGATAGACCCTTCCTCCAGGCCTGCACAGCCTCCTGGAGCAGGGTCATGGCTGGAATTGCAGCTCCTACTCACAGAGACCCTCTCTGAATGTCACACTCTCCTACCTAGACAGAGAAACACCTGGCAAAGCTTGCTCCAAGACTGGCAGGCAACAGACCAGCATGCTGCCTCCTGGGCCTGTGTGGTCTCAAGCCATGAAGCCAGGGGAGAAAAAGGAGCTGTGAGCCTGAGAGGTGGGTCTTCTGCAACATAATTTACATCAAAGACCCCTAAAAAGGCACTGAGGCAGGAATCCACAGATACAAAGGGTGAGACAGGCTTGGCTGGCTTCTGAGAACCATGGAGACTCTCAGGAGCGGGGAGCTGCAGCCTGAGGAGCCTGGGTGGGCTCTCCCAAGCTCCAAGAGGCAGGCTGATGCGGCTCACTCTCATCCAGGGCTCCACTGATTAGGTGCCTCAAAAGCCCTTGGAGAGGAATAAACAAACATCTTCAGTAGGTCCTCAGTGCTTACTCTGCTTCTAACAAAGCTCAACAGAGCTGATTAGTGACTTAAACAGGAGGTGATAAGGAAGAAAAGCAAATGTCTGTACAGAGAGGCCAAAGAGTTTCACAGTGAGCAGCTGCGGCCCCGGCTCCCGGACACCTGAGTTCAGATCCCAGCTTCCTATGTAGTATCGAAAACACACAGTTCAGGACCTGCCATGGTGATGAGCAGCCTGCCAAAGGGCTTAGAGGACCTGTCACAAAAGGTGCCTGAGCAGAGGCCCTCTATCAATTAGCTTGGGCCCTCTTAGCTGTCAGGGGCCCACCTGGTCCCCGGGAAAGCTTACCTGTCTTACTGGACCTCTCTAGTCTCATTTGTACCATCTGGATAAACATAAGCACCCACATCATGGAGTGAACAGATTACCAGATGAGCTAACCCTTGTGGAGCACTTAAGACAGTGCCCGAGACACAGGGGAGCTTAATTCTTAATGGTGATTGTTAGTTTCATTAAACATGCTCATTGCTAGGTTCAAATTCTATCTGTTCTGTGGAGAGAAACCAGAAGATCATGGCAGACTCTCCAGTTAATTTCCTCTCTTACCCAGCCCCCAGCTCCACTTCCATGGCGTGCCTGTAATGGGGACTTTATCACATTCTATTCTTTGTACTAGATATCTGTGGATATGTCTGCGGGCTCAACTATAACAGATTTCCATCCTCTTGAATTCAGGACTACACCTTATACATCTTTGTTTCTCCTTGAGTGGCTGGCAAAGTTCCTTCCTACAGCTCAATAAGTGTTTGTTGAGTTGAATACAATGCAGACACACATAGCCTGACACAGTCATTTTTGTTCATTTCGGCCTAGGGATCATCTTACGGAAAAGTTCAAGCTGGATGCTCTCTCAGTGCCTCGGAATCTTTGCTGGACCTTCAGGATGTCACAGGAAAAGTGGGAGCGTTCGCCAAGCGTTTCTAAGCACTTGGTATTCACCTGTTGTCTGCTGGCAAATTAGTATTGGGTTTGCCTGGAATACATGGGTATGGTCTGAACAGCTGGACCAGGTGGGCCCCTGACAGCTGAGAGGGCTCAAGGTAATTGATAAAGGGCCTCGGCTCAGGCATCTTCCGTGGCAGGTCCTCTAAGTCCTTTGGCAAGCTGCTTATCACGACAGGTGCTGAACTGTGTGTTTGGGATCCCTATGGCTGAGGAGGGGAACCATGGCTCCAGGTTTGTTGTCTAGCCATAAGTGGGGGGAGGGGGGAGGCATGACTTCGTATCAGTGGGTGCTATTTGAGATTGGGGTGCCCCCCAAATCAAATAGTATTAGTTTTTCCCATCCCTAGGTAACAATGACTAGTGATAACATCAGCTGTTGAATAAACAATCTATGCTGTGCCCCACCCTCTTGGAATAATCATAATGGCTGTTCTCCCGGGTCCCAATCGGACCCTGAGCCTGCAGGACCAGACTGGAGAGGGGCAGCAGCTCTGAGACCCTGAGAGGAACAAGATCTGGCTGGTTAGGAACTGGAAGGCAACTATGTCATCCCTGGAAACATAACCAAGAAGAGAAACGCTGGTTTCATGGAGGTGGTTTTCGCTATCAAAACTGAAACCTAAAATAACTCAACAAGTTCCCTATTGGAATTGATGAGCACCTCCTGAGCGTAAATCAGAGTGGCAGGGAACCAATACGCTGCCATCATCAGTATGTATGGCCTGACCCAGGCTGCGCCTAAGACAAAGGAAGATTTTACACCAGCCTGGGCTCCAGCCGTTGCAATGTGCCTGAGGGGGAGGGGTAGTCCCTGCTGCCTCCCCCAGGGGCATTTTATCAGTGTCTGAAAAGACTCTAACCTCTGATATTTCATCCCTGTTTTGGGAGATGCTAATTCCAAGGACATAGTCTTGCTGGCCAAGTAGCCAGAATATGAATAATCCACACCTTCACCCCCATTCTGACCGAACATCCAAGGTTAGCATCCATGATGACCTAAGATCTTCTACACAAAGCATGATCCATGGAACAGCTGGCGCTTGCCAAAAATGCAGAATCTCAAGCCCTGCCACAGACCCTAGAATGAGAATCTACCTTTAAGTCAAGTGCCTAGGGATCTATGTGTGCAGGAAGGCTGCATAAACCATGATGTAAGCTTCATCATTATCATTACCAGCCCTGTCCCTTCAGCCCTCGGCATCCCCACCCCCCTCTCTACGAAAGCCAGCATCTTCTCTGAGGTCACCAAGCTGCTAAAAGCATAGGTATCACTGCAAGAGTTCTGCCACTTGATGGGAAGTTTGACTGGATAAAGGGAGCTCATCCTCAGGCACGAAATGAAGATGGGTCCCTCTCTCCTCTTACATCATGGACTGCAATAAGATAATGGATGTGAAGAGCCTTGTAGAGCTTAGAAACATGTGACTGTTGTGCACACATCAAGCTCTGCTTGCTTTTTGCTCCTGTCATATGCCAAGCTGGCTTTGCCCTAGGAATTGTTGCACAAGCTGTTCACTCTGCCTTGTGACTCTTGGTCATCCTTGGTGCCCTCGTTATTTTTAAGGACCCAGTTGCAATAGTCTTATGTGTGGAGGTAGGGGAACCCTTCCCTAGGTCCTTCAGGGCCTGGATCATTCTATCATTCAGTTCTCAGCTCCAACATCCTCACTTAAAAGGATGTTTCTTCCCCTCACAACCTAAAGCTTCCATCTTTGTTATTCATCCTAACCCACCATCTTCATGTCACGACGGTATTCACATTCTAAAAATCACTTTTCGTTGGTGACTTCTTCTGAGAGCAGCTTGGAGTGAGGTCTGGCTGTCTACCATCTTGCACCAGCCACTAGAACACTGCTAGGTACCAGCAGACATCGCATGTGCTCTGCTGAGTGATGCCATGAATTATCGCTGCAGTCTGGAAGTATGATTGGGAAGACGCTCATGGGTGTGGGTGCTTCAGTGGTGTTTCCTGCAATCGTTGTGGCCACAGGGTCTGCCAGAAAGCTCTCTCCTCCAACTGCACAATGAGATCACCAGCATTAACCAAAGGTGGTCTCCTCCCTGGAGCATCAGGCCCCCACCCTGGTCCTAAGGTACCAGAGCAGGCAGGATTGGCGTCCTGCCATCTGTTTTAACAAGCTCTCTGCAAGTGGTTCTGATACACCCTGTGGTGTGAGAACATTGTGGTGAGAGACAAGAGCATGCTTCCTTCCTCCAGCCCTATCCTACCAACACCTTAATTGCCCTCAAGCCTCCTTGGTGTTGGGTCAGGAGCTGGGGATCTAAGGAAAGGAAGGATTGCTGTCACACCCTGCTGGCTGTTTGGCTTTACTCCTTCCTCTCCCCACGCCCCCTTTCAATTGCAGGGCTGGAAGTGGGAGACAGCTGGCCAGCACCGACTGATTCTTCTTTTCCCGGTGTTTTTGTAGAGTAAGTCAGGCTGATTTAATTTTAATCAGCCGAAGCAACAGAGCGGAGGTTCTCCACACGAAGCACCTGGAAAGCTCGAAGACACTGAAACCTGGGTCCCATTCCAGCTCGATTAAATCAGAATGTCCCAAGGTGGAGCTGGGCCCCAGTATCTTTTAAAAGCTCCCCTGTCAATTCTAACTTGCAGCTGGGGCTGAGAACCACAACAGCACTAAAGCTGCTCTCTCCCACCGGCTTGACAAATAAGAACCACCAGGGACTTGGTAAAATCACTAATGCCAGCTCCAACCCCCAACCGCCTTGGCAGAGAGGCTCCAAAGCTGGGGGGCTGTGGCTTTCGCAAACACCTGCTCCTTCTGTTGACCAAACTTGATCCAACAACAGTCCGGGTTCTAACTCTGCAACTTCAGGGGACGTAACAAGTGCTGAAGCCAGCTTCCCTGTCTATGAAGTGGAGGGGCTGAGTACAGATCTTGGGAGACTGTTGGTGGCCACCGGTTGCCACCCCACCCTCACATAAGATAGGTTCAAGGAAGCTGCTTTTGTGTCAGTTCAGTATAGAGATTCGGGCCTTGCTTCTCCTTTGAATCAGAGACTGTGCGTGCCGTTTGCTTTGAGTCCCTAGTGCTATGTGCTACACCCCGAGAGCTTCACGTCTGCCCACTGGAAAGGGAATTTAATCCTCTGTTACGGGTACTGTGGTGAAGTCTTGGGATTTCTTCCATCAAGTACGGCCATGGGGATCTGGGGAAATCATAGTGGGACCAACTGCTGCTGACAGTGAAGGAAACCACACTGGATGTGAAGACAGCTTAGGCCACATCACACCTTCCTCACAGCACAGCTGGGAGGGGAAGGTTTGGAATTTCCACCACAGGACATTCACTAGGAGGACAGGAGCTGAGTCATCTACATATCAGGACAAAGATGTGACACAAAGAAAGCCCCACCCCCGAGACTCTAGGGTGTCTAGTAGTCCCTCAACATTTTAAGACACACATATTTAAGTGCCATCTGTAGATGGCGGAGTCAGCAGCTCCCCCTTCCTCTTGGGTAGAGAGCTGTTAAGTAAGAATGAGTGTATAGCTGAGCCCTGGGAAGAGCATTTCAGATACCCTGGTTAGGACCATTACCAAGGAACACGTCTATAAATCCATCTTGTGATATCAGACAAAGCACTGCAGCCTTCCTCCGACTCCTGACGAGGTGCAGAAAACTCCCAAAGCAGCTGAGCAAACACAGTGCCCACAGCCAATGGAGTTTCTGCTAAAATCCCCCAAATTAGACACAAAGGAACACAGTGGTTCTCCCTGCCCCGACCTGAGCATCTCAAACTCTGAGGCATAACATTTTTAGGTAACCCTTTGATCATTGTGACTATGACTATCGAAAGTTCTAGATTACAGAATAATGTACTGGGATTTGATCTTGCTTGTCAACTTCTGGGTATGTTTTCAAACCTGTTTCTGGAGCTGGTTCGATCATGAGGGTGTTGGTATCACCAACTGTTCAATCCACTGATGTATCTAAAACTTGGAGACCATTGGGATGTGTTGGCATTGTGGGAAGTGGGCCTCCCTGGAGCGAGTGCGTTACTGGGATATGCCTTTGAAGAGCCCTGGCTTCCCCTTTTCACTCCTCTCGTTTCCGGGCTGTGCTGGAGCAGGCATTCCTTCTCCTCCAGGATGGTCTGTCTTCCCTCAGCCCAAAGCGATGGAGCCATCCAAGCATGGGTTGGAACCTCTGAAGCCATCAACTACAATAAATCTACCTTCATCTTACACAGCTTCTCTCGGGTGTTTGTCACGACAAAGAAAAGTTTGACTAACGTACATGCCTTGCAAATTTAAAACACACACACACACACACACACACACACACACACACACACACACACACACACACCCCAAAACCAGAAAAGCATAAATAAAAATTACCTCTAAATCAACCAACTAGAAAACTTTGTAATATTTTGATATATTTCCTTCTGGTCCTTTCTATGCACATTTAAATGTTTTATAATGTTGGGAACCACACTAGTGAAATTTTGTATTATACTTCTTTCCTTTAGTTATGATATCATGAATTTTTCTCTCATGCCCTTAAACATTCTCTGAAGAGAATTTTAGCAACTACATAGTATTTCATCCCACTGGTGTTCCACAATTTACATAAATGTTTTGTTATTAATGGATATTAAAGTTGCTCCTAGTTTTTTTTGCTGTTATAAAAAGGTTAAACAAATAGCCTTCCACATAAATTTTTGACCATGTATCTTTATTTTCCTCAGAGAGCTGTAGAAGAATTATAGAGTCAAAAGATCTGTATGTATTTAGGCCTCTCTCGTTTTCTTTTAAAAATCTGTTTCCATAATTTTTTTATGTCTCACTGGTAGATCACTGCATATTTACCAATGCCGAGTAATCCAGTCTGCCTAAATTTTCAACTGTTTCATGAGTGAAAATTAAAGTCTGATCTTATGCCACACTTTAAAGATTCTTAGCTGAAATTGTATACTTTCCCCATCTATTGGCTGTCTGCACATCTCAACTTGTGAATTATTGGTTGCGATTATTTTAAGAATTCATATGTAAAAGTCAATTGCACATACCATGTTCCAGGAAAGCCCTGCACCTGAGCTGCCTTCGTCCACATCCCACTGTGACACTGAGTCATCCAGACTCAGGGTCATAAATGGCTACTTTCACCTCTTGCCAGTGGCAAGAAAAACTCTGAAACTATAATCCTATTTTTTTTTTCTTTTTCCCTTATCTGGTTGCATGAGGGCTCTGACTCACTGGGATGATAGTCACTGTTGGAAGATTCTCATCAATACAAATGCCCACCCCAATGTGTCAACAGTTATTTTTCTCTAGTGTGCTTGGTGGGCAGAAATCTTTGATAATGTATACATTTTCAGACCTTTCAAGGTCAACACAAAAGTTAAACAAGGTTGGATCTCATTCCAATGTTCCTTGACATCTCTTTTGCTGATGGTAACTTATGTCACTAACCATCTCCCAGCAAGAAGTTAAATCAGTCGATGGACAGTAAATCTCTGCCGACGCTGGGGAAGAAGTAAAAACCACTCTGATCTAATCAAATCTAATCATCAAGCTCAAAAATGCTGCTGCGGCGGCTTTAATTTCAGTAACAGATCTTCACACAACTGTCAACATCATTACCAAAACACATCAGAAAATTGGATGAAAGTGCAACATGTAGACAATCATAATCCCCCATCATCAATCTCTAAAAGTCCCCAGTTGACAATTCAGATTAGGAGGTGAGCCTCCAGGGGACACACTTTGTAGATCAACCTCACAAAGAATGATATTAACCCCCAAAACACCTCGATTTTGTGAACTTGGTCACTGGACAATTGAGGATCAGGAAGGAAAAGAAAATTGCAACACTTGAACAAAGTTTATAATGTAACCCTACTTGTTGCCAAGTGACAGAGCACAGGCCGCTGTGGTTGAAGGAAGTGGAAGTTGTTGTTCATGGAAAGCTTTTCAAATACACAGAGTAGATGGAGAAATGACAGGATTCAAAAGCACTGAGCACTGGGTAGGCGACGGCACTTATACTGAGTACACCATGTAGGTGTTCCATTCTAGACTCCAGAGAGGGGTCACCCATGCTACCACAGTGAAAGAGCATGCTCAAAAAGTGACAAAACCCATGTGTTTGAGACTAGGTGCCAAACAAATCTAAAATGTGCCAAGGGGCAAAGGTGATGGCATCGTGGGGGGAGAGCCCACTGTTGGACTAACTCTTCAGTCAACAGGGCGGCTATGGGAGTCGGAGGTGGAAGTCTATCAGAAGCTGCTCGATTCGCATTTGGGAAGCACCTTCTTCAGGTCAGGCTCTGGCCTTCCATTCAAGAACATAGGTTAAATCATTTGTCCAAGGTCAGGCAGATAGTTAAAATCAAGTCATCCACTGAGAAACTAGCATTTCAATTTTTTATGACAAGAGATAGAAAAAGAATGTTTGACAGAAATGAGTTACAGAACAAATAAATAATCCAAGACTGTCTTGGAGCCTGCCAAACGCTGAGAGATTCTTCTTCCTCTCGTTGGGCTGTGAGCCTTTGATCACGAGCAGATGGAAATCGCGAGACATCCAGAGACAGAAGTCAATTGTGAAAGCCTCACTTTCCCTTTGTTTCTTTATCAAAAGACACATCAAGAGTGACCACCTTTCTTCTGCCCGCAGCCAGAAGGTGGAATTCTTCAGTTCTCAGAATGGCACAGGACCCTGCACTTAACAATAGCATGGGAGGAGATGACAGAAGATGTATCAATTCCTCTGTCTGGTGGTGTATAGCAGCAGCCAGGAGACCATGTCAAGATGTGGGTGGGGTAGTGGGTTCCACTTGCTGGAATATTTCACTTGGTGTCATTCAAACATATAGCACATATACGTACAACAATTTCTTAGCCTCCCTCCCTCCCTCCCTCCTTCCCTCCCTCCTTCCCTCCCTCCCTCCCTCCTTCCCATTTCTCTTCCCCTCTCTTTCTCTTATTTAGGGAAGCTTAATGTCAAGTCTTTCCCAAGTCCAAGAGAAACTCGAAAAGGCAAGGAAGCATGCTGCCAATAATACAAAGAGCTTTAAAGCAGGACTTGCCGGCGGATGTTCCAGGTTCTCTTAATTCAGATTTGCGGCTCATCCTTGGGCAGGGGGCATACATTCTGCTTAAGGACAACAGATAATGGCCGCTGCCTGTTAACCTTTATCTGCTTCCCATGTGAAGAGGAAAATCCTTATGTGGTCATGGGTGAGGGGATGAGATGTGGAAGGGTCTCAGGCTGCACATGGGAGATTTTCCAAGGGGGTCATTAAAAAAGCATCTAATTTTTGGGCTTTGGAACATGACTCTACCATAGTGTGGCTTTTCGATAATGAGATGGGCTATTCAGTAAATATATCAGAATATGTCCATCCAAATGAATATTTCTTCTCTAGGCTGTCATCAGAGATGCCAGATATTTATCCCAAGGCTGTGACCATTGTTTCAGACACTTTGGGGGTTCCCTGGAGAATCTTCTTCAAATCGATGCCACATTATTTGGAATAAGCACAATAGTGGCAGATTTTCATCCTGTGAGGCTGGATTTTATTTTTGGAAACAGTCAAGAGGCTTTTTGGCATCTGTAGCCAAGCCCAGTGAATAACCAGCTGATTGAGCTGGTAATGTTGTTCTGGATCCAAATTGAAGCATGGTTATAAGGTGCCATGTTCTGGTTGGTGAAGAAACAGGCTCCCAAGGTCATTTTGGATAAAGAGGCCCTACACTGCTGGCCCAGAGACATGGCCTTGGAGGAGCCCCTAAGAAGGGGACAGCACAAATTTGGGCGGGCAATGCTTGGTGGGTTCTTTGGTTGTTAAGCAACAGGAGAAGACTGCCTAACTCGGGTGAAAATGACCTTGGCTCACAGGCTGTGGGGCAGCTTCCTGCTTCAAAGTGGAAGTCAAGGGAACAGGCTCAGGACAACAGTTGCAGAAGACTCGAGGATCCCATGACAACACAGCTCAGAAGCTGCAGCTAAAATGACTAAATTCCCAACTACTCCTCCATTCAGGAACTGTTCTGCCCAAGAATGAGCCTCGGGGGAGCTTCCAATCGACGAGCTCAGGACTCGTGCCCACCTCTTGGCTCTGCCCCTCAGCCTCTGATGGCAGAACCCCCAGAGATCCTCTTGGCTGCTGTTAAGTGAGGGCAATAGTGTCCTCGATTCCATTTATCCAAAACTGCCCACATTAAGGGAGAAGAGCGGAAAGAGGGGTGAACATTTAGGAGAAGAGAGTAAATGCTAAGGGAGGAAAGGGAAGGGGAGGGGAGGGGAGGGGAGGAGAGGGGAGGGGAGGGGAGGAGAGGGGAGGGGAGGGGAGGGGAGGGGAGGGGAAGGAAAACTGTGTGCCACAGATAGGTCCTGCTGGTCCCCTTACTAGTAGTGTATAATGTTATGCAAAATGTTACACTTTGCTCTCTTGTCAACATTTTTCTCATGTTGTGAATTACACTGGCCTCATTAGCCATCTCCAGTTGCATGAGCTGATGGAGTCCTTCCCCCTTTATACTGCAGCTCCTGAAAAATACATTGGTCTGTGGTTTGCTCTTTCTCCAGGAGGAGCCAGACCCTGTTTCTTCCCTTCGGAGCACTCATGGAAGCAGGGAACCAGCTCTGCCCTTCTCATCTTCCTAGCGAAGAGCACAGGGCTCTCTGTGCCTCTGTGTGCCTCCGCCATAGCCACATTTGGCAGCTGTACTGTGCGCCTGTCATTGAGGATGAGCTGAGGCATGAGTGACAGCAGCACCTTGTCAGCCAGATGTGTTCTTGTTTCTGCAAAGTGCCAACGTATTTATGAACGCCAAGTGTGTGTGTGTGTGTGTGTGTGTGTGTGTGTGTGTGTGTGTGTGTGTGTGTGTTCTCAAGAAATGCAGCCACCAGCATGTTCAGATGAAAGCCATTCTCTAACCTCTGTATACAGAGAGGAATGCCATGTGCATGTACCAAGCCATTATTAACATGGAAGGCAGTAGCTGGCCCACCGATCCCAGCCTGCCTGGCACTCAGAGGAGAAATATTTTTATTTTTTGCTAATTGAGAGCTTTGGGGAATTCATTTGACCTCAGCATCCCTGGGTAGTAAGGAAGGAACAGAAGCCATAGTTCTGTTCATGCTTTCCCAATTTTACTCTCTGGGAAGCTAGAACACTGAAAAGGGGCCATAGGAGCAATCCAAAGCCCTCTCACTTGCTGCTTACAGGGCCTCTGAGAGCCACTGTGGGGTTGGACTCTGGAAGGAGGCAGTTGACAGGCAGTAGTGGCACTCAATGGCACCCTCTGGGTGTAGGCAACAGAAGCCAACTCTGCCTTTCAGAATCAGACTGGCAGTGGATGCGGGGGTGGGAGGGGAGGGGTGGGCTGGGGGGGAGCTCTGCTTCAAAGGGAAGGTCCCACGCAAAGTCTTTTGGGATGGCTGCTTGGGGTGGACTGCACAGAGGATATGGGGCTTTGGTTTAGAAGTAGCTGACCAGCATCTTACTTCTAAGGATCTTTCTTAATCTGTAAAGCTAGGGTAAGACTTTTCGTCAGTGGTGTGACCTATCAGAGGTGATACCAAGAAGCCATTCAGACTGACTGCCATGGCAGCCACTCAACAAATGCCAACCTTTGAGACACCAACGTCTATAGAGCATTGCTTTCCAGACTGTGAGGGCCCATGGCAGAAGGTCTGATGGCACACACACTCCTGGGCACGCACACACGAGTGCCAATTGTCCAACTACGAACAATTAAAAAGAAAAGAACCACCACGCCCTACCAACTACAATATGACTATTAAGACACTCTTTAATTCTCCTCCAAAGCAAGATGGATATGACTTTAGAACTGAGAAACAGAGTTTGAGTAGAGCATTTCTTCCAGCTTCATGGAAACAATTACATTATCTTTATTTAGGTGATTTTGCTACAAAATGGGAACCTCACTCTAGGTCAGCCTAGATTAGGAACAACACTTGGGAAGCAGGGTCCCAAACAAGTCATGGTCCACTCACAGCTCTGGCTTTTACTCAGCAAGTGACCTGCAGCATAAGACCAGTCCCTTAGGTGTCACTTTCCTCTTTCATGGACTAGAAGCAGCGGTGCATCCCTTATCAGTGAGGGCATGTGTGCAGGGCGCAGCATGGAGTCTGGTACACAGCAGGTGCTCACTCAGTGATCATTGCCAGGACCTCCCAAATTTAAATGAAGTTCTGGGACTGTCACAGGAATGCTTAGACTTAAAACAGGCTTTCATTCTCATGAACCTATCATAATGTCACTAAAAAAAAAAAAAAAAAACCAACAACAACAAACAATAGCAACAACAAAACCCAAAAGAATGTCAAGGAAGTTTTGCCAAAACCACTCACATAATTTCAAAATATTTGTACTGGAAAGAAACACTTGAAACTTTCTCACACAAGTACAACAGTTATATGCACAGCCTCATAAATTCTTCATTGGTGAGAAGGGACCTTGGTGGCACCCTGTCCCCAGTGGGAGGTCCAGGTCGACTCTGTTCTAAGCCAGGGTTCTTACGGATGGATGACATACTCAGAGATACCAGTTTTGCTTGTCTTTCTTTGCCACTGTTTTCCCCCGTCCGGGTTCATAAGGAGCCTCCTTCCCCAATCTCAATGCATAATTCTGAGCATGTGGATTTGGGAAAGCTAGCTGGTGTCCTCTGTGCATCACTGGCTCTCAAAAGGTTTCTAAAGGACTCAAATGGAGGGTTAGAAGGAAGATAAATGGCTGCTGAAGTGGATGATTTAACTGGAGGATTCCAAGGCAACCGAGGAAGAGCAGAGGACTGTGCTAGAGGTCCCTGCAGGTGGTGATGTAAGCATGCCAGCACAAGGATTCTAGAGGGTTTCCTGTAAGGTGTGCATGCATCCGTGATGCCTGTACATGCAACGGTGTGCAACCTGACTCTCTACAGAAACTCAAATCTCCCAGCCACCTGTTTCCAGTGCTGAATACAGGATTAGGCAAACAGCAGGTGCTCCGTGAATGAATAGACTGTACATATCATGACTGGGTGTTGGTTCATCACTTGCTTTTGATCTAGGGATAGAATCCCTCACATTTGGGGATCCACCTTTCCCTTTTCCTAGCCACACAGTTCCTTTAAACCCCCAGGGATAGGCACATGGCCAGTCCCAGTCTTTTTCTTGTAATTGGAGCTTTCTCACTGGAGTTCAGCCTGGAAGATTTATGCCCAGAATTACTGGCAGTTTTGGTGCCAGACTCACAGAGAAAGATACTCTGAAATAATTAAGCTGACAAGCAAGGCATAGATACAGGGACAAGAGGCAGAATCACCAAGAGCTATCCTGACTGTGGTTGGTATCTGGTTCCTGTCAGTCCTGATGTCCCCCTCATGCCCCTACGACTGCTTTCTCAGGCTCAGCTGAGAAGTCTGCATTGCATGACTGGCCTCTGTACATCTCCATAAGATCTGCTTGGCCCTTTTGAAAGGGAGGACAAGAAACAAAAGTTAGTTTCTACTACAACTAAAAGTTCCAGCCAGTTCCCCGTATTAAAGATGAGCTGACCAGAATACAGCCATCAGATATTGGCTGATAAGGAAAGACTGAAAGAGCCCATGAAGACGCATGGTGTGTGTGTGGGGTGTAGGCAACAATGGTCATGCTGCTGAATAACATCTGAAGACTTTGCGGATGTTGGGCACAGAATCTAGTTGTGTGTGTGTGTGTGTGTGTGTGTGTGTGTGTGTGTGTGTGTGTGTGTGTGTGTGTGTGTGTGTGAAAGCCAGGGAGCAACTCTGAGTGTCATTCCTTAGAAGCTGCCCACCTTGACTTTTGAGATAGCATCTCCCACTAGCCTGGAGCTTGCCCAATAGGTTAGGCTGGCTGTCCAGCAAGCTCCAGAGATCCATCTGTCTCTGCCAAGTGCTGGGATTACAAGGCAGTGCCACCACACCTGGCTTTTTAAGGGAGGTTCTAGGGATCAAATTCACGCTTGCAGAGCAAGCGCTTTAAGCAACTGAGCCACCCTCCAGTCCTTGTGTGCATTCTGCTTGATGGCTGTAATAGGTAATTTTATGTGTCACCCTCAGTAGGCCATGGGCTATCTAGGTTCAGCTCTGCTCTGGTGTATCTGTGAAGTGCTTCCAAATAAAATTAGCATTTGAAGGTGTTCTTTCTGTCGTCTTAAGGATTGAACCCAGGGCCTTGTGCATGCTAGGCAAAGGTTTTATCCCCAAGCTATTTTTCTGCAGCCTTCATTTTATTCTACGTTTAGAGAGGGGTCTTATTATACTGGCCAGGCTGGCCTTGAACTTGTGATCCTCTCTCAATCTCCCAAGTAGCTGGATTACAGGTATTAGCCACCACACCGGTTGGTTGAAATTAGCTCTTGAATCTAAAGAACGCAGCAGAGAGCCTGCTCCAAAGCCCCATCATCCAATCCACTGAAGGCCTGAACAGAATCTAACAGGGAAGGAGGAATTTTCTCCCATCCTGCCTGTTACTGAGCTGGGACTTCTTGTCACAGCTCCTCCCATCCAATGATTTACATCACTGTTTCTCCTGCTTCTCAGGCCCCGCCCCCCACTAGCTTTCTTAGGCCTCCAGCTTGCAGATAGAAGATGGTGGGATGAGGTTCCCTAATCTCCCCTGCTTCCTGCCTGCCCCCTGCATCTCCTTTCTCCTATTGGTGACCTCAGTACAGCTGCTACATGGTGCTGTGACGTAGGTTAGGAGTTATTATTGTCTCTGTATATGAAGAGACAAAATCTCAGAGAAGTTAAAGATAGCATTCTAAGGTCTCCCAGCTCGAGGGAGAAGTGGCTAGTTTAAAGCAGTTCTGTGAGTCCTGGGTTTTCTTCCAGTGTCTTTGTCTATTTTTCCTTTTCTCCACCTCCCACTCCTAAATTCTCTCATCCTTTACGTCTTAGCTTAAGTCTCCCACTGCCTCTTCTGTCGGTGACCTTTCCCTGGCTACTTTTGATCCCATTTCCACGACAGCCTCTAAGCATGTATTTCGAGACTGTGGTTTTCAACTCAAGTATGAAGATTCCTTTTAATATTAAAACAGAAACTCCATGTAATAGTAGTTGTACGCATAGGTATTGATAAAGTGCCCACATATCGATGGATCCTCAGATGCCTTATAACAACTCCGTGACCTCTAAGTTGGCATTCACTACTTTAAAATATCTGGGGGGATCCATATAGCCATCGCTCTTCCTGCTCTCTGCTTGGCCTGCTACAATATAGAAAAGGCTTATAAATGCTATTTCATGGCTCTTTTTGGCTCACTGTCTGCCTTAAGGCTACTAATTTCTTCTGAAATGTGGTCTTTTTGTCCCTTCTTTAATACGCTTAATTATTTAAGAAGCCATGAACTATGATACTTACATTTTATATATCACCTCTTGATTATTCAGGGACTGATTAATTCATGGGTTGCCCAAGTCATGTCCTCCTCCTCTGTATCCCCATTTTGTTTTATCATTCCATTTCTTATTAGCGTTTTTAAGTCAGAATGGACAGTAGGAGTGAGAAATGATTCTGGATACAAATTATGAATTCTGATGAAGGATTTTTGTTGGAGGAAGGTGAAATTATTTCCCAAAGTAAGAATTTCTTTAATTCATCAGGCATATTGATTCTCTCTGAGCTCTGTGAAGGCAGGGGTGGCTCTTGTTCACTACTAACCTCCAGGGCTCAGCAAGGTGCCTGGCACATGGTAGCTTAATAAAAAAAATTGTAAAATGAATGAATAAGAGCTGACTAATATAACAGGGCCAAATAAACTTCCTCCCCTGTGAGACATTGATTTATAGGACACCAAGTAAAAATGCACGGTATCTTATTTTAGGGTTGTATGTCTGCAGACAACACAGAATAGCAATGTTTAAATGACGGTGTTAACAATTAACAACAGGAATATACAGTTCTAATTAGAAAACAAAACACATGATACTTCTGCTGATGGAAGAGAGGATGGAGAGGTGCCGGAGCTGCTGAGGAAGGGGTTAGTCCAGCCAAATTCCTCCTGTGATATTAGCATTAGATAGACATATGCACCCAAACACACTAAGACCTGGGCACTTCCTATGTGTCAGGTGCTTGTGCTAGGCACCCTGCGAGCCTTATCTCATTTGTCTCCTCCACGATGGAGGAAGCGGTATTATCTGATAGCCATCAGAAAGTGCCCAGTATGCCTAGAAATTTTCTTAAGCTCTCCAGCTTTTTGAAACGGGAATGAACTTGTCTTCTTTTTTGCTTCCCAGTTTTAAAATTAAAGATTTATTTTCTCCTAAAATGTTAGATGCGTTTGAAAGATTAATTCAGATTGTAGATATGGCTTTGGAAGCGCAGACGTACCTGGTCTCTCACAAGCTCTTGCCTTTTGGTGTTAGGGAATCTTCTTGAAGGGAAACTTTTATAATGAGAGTTCCCAAACTTTTCTGTCTCCCTAACTTGTGGGAGCAAAGCGGTTTGCACTTGGGATTGCAGTGTTTCTAGGCATCTGGCTCTGGTGCTGTCCAGGACCCTGGTGCTGAAAGCTTACTAAAGCCTTCCCAGGCCAGCCACAAGGAGCAATGCTGATGGGAGTTGGGGGAATGAGGCCTGGGTGTGGCAACACCCTTCCTAAATAGGAAAGCAACTTTGAAGGCTCCTGGAGGAACTGCAAACAGCCCATCTTATTTGGAGGAGGAGAAGGAACTGTTGGAGCCACCCCTACACACACACACACACACACACACACACACACACACACACACCACACCACCACCACCACACCACACATCCCACACACACACTCCCCCCCCACACTCCGCTTCTTCTCTCACACCTTGCTTTAGCTTGGAGAGAAAGCAACGATAATAGGTTACTGATGGGGAAATTTTTGTCTTTCTAAAAAGGAAAAGAATACCAAGATTAATGATGGAAAATGGTATAGCATTTCCTCAGAAAGTTAAAAATATAATCCAGTAATCCCACAGCTAGGTTTGTCTCCAAAGGGAGACAGGTCTATGTTGAAGAGGTTTCCTCCCTCCCAGATTCATTATAGTACTTTTCACAACAGCCAGGGTCTGGAACACACCCACATCTAAGTGTCCACCAATGTATGGATAGATACAGAAAGTGTGAAATAGACAACCAATGGCATATTTTGTGTTTTAGGGGAAGGAGACAATCCTATGATTGTGACATCACAGATAAGCCTGGAAGACGTTATGCTAAGTGAAGTATGGCAGGCACAGAGACACATGTCAAATGAACCCACTCACATGTTGAACTTAAGGCTACTAATTCTTAGCTCATAGGTGCAGAAAGTAAAATGGAAATTTCCAAGGCCTGGGGCCAGTGCGGGGAGAACTGGGGACACTATGGGAAAAGGACATACATTTCAGTTAGGAGGGGTTGGTTTAAGTGACCTATTATGTGGCATGGGACTTACATCTAGAAACAATATATTACATTCCTGAACATTGCCAGGGGAGCACAGACTGTAACTGACCTCACCACAAAAAGTAAGTGTGTGAGGCAATGCGTATGTTAACAAGCTCAGCTAAGTCATTCACAACGAGGCGGGAATTGCTCTCGTTCACTAACCTCCGGGGCTCAGCAACCACGGCAAAGCAAGCATGTGCACCGGAGACATAGACCACTTCAGGCTTTCAATTCTGCACAGGCACACCTGGGGAGTGGTTCATTCTGGAGAATTCCGCTGCAAAGAGAGGAACTAGAAACAACCAGGGCTAAAGGCCTGGTGGTGCTGTCAGTCTCTCGAGATTAATCTGTCAACAAGTAATTATTGTTGTTCAGTGAAAAAGAAATGAATACAGAGACCCTGGCTGCAATTGTAAAAGATCAAACCCCAAACATCAGAGAGACTCTCCATAGAGGGGGCACAAAAAGCTGCATTACAACTTCAAGTGAAATTCCGTATTTCCACGAAACCAGCGTATCCACTGGGGACACAAACCCCTAAGTGTATTGAACACGGAGGAGTATTTTCTCTCCAGCACATGACTGCCCCTGTCATTTTCTGACATGACTCCAATGACCATGACTATTTATGGGACAGGATCATATTCTTGTATTTGCAAAAGGACCAGGCACACAGCTATGCACACGATAGGTAGGCAGAGAATTTGTTTACTGAGTTGATTGATGCTGCTCTCAAGGCGAAGGCCCTCGAATCAATCACTTCTGAGTGTAGCTAATGTTTATTATTTTCATTAGTTCCCCTACTCAAGAGCCGCCATCCATCCACAAGACCCCTGCCTATTTCATTTCACTGAACACTGACTATGTGCTCGGCACTGTAGGTGTGCAGATGGAAAACAAACACAAGGTCCTGCCTCTAGAAGCCTGCAATTTTAGACAGGATTATTGATCCTACGTATCATAATATATACAGGATGTTTACTGCTTAATTAAATAACATCACGTTTTTGGTTTAGTTTCTTTTAAAATCTGATCCTACTAGCAAAAACCCATGTTTCAGAAACGTAAGTGAACATTAACCTATTGTATAGCATGGCGTTTATAGTTAAAAACAACATGTTGTTTGCTGAAATACATATACACGTATGCACACATATATGTGAAGACAGACAGATTCCTAAGACTCTTCCCTGTGACTGAACAGTCACAGCTTCTCCTTTGGGGCCAGGGAGAGTTGTGCTCTGGTCTGCAGCACAGCACCCGACTAGGGGCTTGCTCTGGCTTGCCCTTGTCTGATCTCTAGCATGAATTTGGTACTACATGATGAAAGTAGCTCTACAATAACAGGAAGGTGAGGAAGATTTACTGAGAGTGTGCAAAGGCATTTCAAACCTGAAGCACAGGTCGGGGGGACATATAGGACTGGACACCCCAGGGATAGGAACCATGGCCTTGATGGCCACCTCGTTCTCTCTGGGTGTTTCATTCTTTCAGGTTCTTCCACGAGTCAAGGGACAGGGTGGGTGGTAGCTGCGACATGTACTTTTATAATTCATGACCTGTGAGCAGGAGGAGAGCTTTTCTCTTAGAGTCAAGAGGGGGAAATTGGGTGGAGACACTGATTGGGCCACCTTCGATCATAGGGAGCTCTAGACTACTCCCAGTGGACAACGGGCTGCTTTACTTGGCAGTTCCACAGGATTCTGGGACTGGGAGTTTTGTAAAGGATGAGGACTTTTCCTCACAGAAGCTATAGAAGTGCTGTGGAGGCCATGCATCAGATCCTGCCACCTTACTCTGAGCCAGGAATCTCCCCCCCACACCCCAACCTGCCACCAAAGCAATGCTGCTCTTCCACAGTGCTTCCCACAAGTGGGATCTTCATTAGCCTGCTCATCTTTTCACTCACGGAGAGCATACAGAATGACTACGAGGTCAGTATATGTCAGAGAGCTGAGTCTGTGACTTCATAGGCTATAAACAGCATGGGAAGATGGCTGCTGGGGGTGGTTCTTGATGTGCAGTCACATGCTCTGTCTTTTGTTTGCAAAGTCAACAGCAATGACACAGGCTGGCATCATCTGTCCTAGCAACAGACTCTGATCGTGACTGTTCTGTTTTCTTCCACAGAAGTTTTTTCGAAGGATCTGGTCTGGTTACATGAGTGTACAGGGCTCACTGAACACGTCTACACACACACACACACACACACACACACACACACACACACACACACATGCACTCATACTCACACTTCCTTGTCTATGTTATACCTGAGTCTCCCATGCTGTAGGGCTCTCTCTGTGTGAGCAATGAGTTCAAATATCTCCAAGCAGCTAAAAAGATGAGTCTTAAATATGTCTTCCTTAGCCAGGCGGTGGTGGTGCACGCCTTTAATCCCAGCACTCGGGAGGCAGAGCCAGGTGGATCTCTGTGAGTTCGAGGCCAGCCCGGTCTACAGAGTGAGTTCCAGGAAAGGCGCAAAGCTACACAGAGAAACCCTGTCTCGAAAAACCAAAAAAAAAAAAAAAAAAAGTCTTCCTTAGCTGCACATGCCCCTCCCATATCTTCTAGATGTCATAAGCTTTGGGGACCCCAAGTCTGTTGGGAGCCCCAGACTCCTGTCTACATTTGTGTTTAGAATACTAAAAAGTCCTCCCATGGCAGAACAAGAAATCCCAAATAAAACATCTTTTAATACACATAAAAATGTAAGGGGTGTCTCTAAAAGCAACTCCACTCACGGACGGTGACTAGAGAACAAGGTGGAAAGAGGACCTAAAAAAGCACCGTGAAGAATATCTCACTAGTCCTTACCCTCGCAGCAAGGTATCCAGGAAGGTAGGGCATCAAAGTCCTACACTAAGCCAGGGCCTTTGGGAAGAATCAGTGTTCCCAGTCCATAGGACCTGTTGTCCTCAAGGGAGGTAGACAGAAAGCCTCTCTTGGTAAAAGGTGCATTTAGCTTAGACCTAGATAGCTCCTATATTCTAAGATCAAGCAAATGTAATTAGAAGGCAAGCTGCCATGAATAGGCAGAAATAAAACCAACCACAAACACATTTAATTCCTAAACACTAGAGATAACAGAATTGCCAAATATAGAATATAACCACATGAGAAAGAGTCCAAGGGAAATGGGTAAAAACTCATAAAAGCAGGTGAGCAGTAAACACTGTCAGGAGTTATTAGAGAGACTTGAAAATCAGACAAACAAAAAAAAGTGTATTTGAAATTAAAACTCAGTAATAGTTCAGATGCAGCTGAATGAAAAATCAGTGAACTGGAAGGCATATTTGGGAAATCACCCAGATGTAGCAGCACAGAGAGGCAGGGAAGGAAATACTATGAGAAAGGTTACTGATTTGGAAGGCAGATGGGAGGCCTAATGTGTCTAAGTGGAGTTCTAGAAAGAGAGGGTAGAGAAGAGAACACAGGAACTTTTTCTAAGTTGAAGACAGATAATTATTTGGAACTGACTTGAATCTTCAGATTTAAGAAGCACAAACTTTTTTTTTTTAATCTTAAATTTTACAAAAGAGGCTTTGGCTATGGAGATGGCTCGGTGGATAAAAGTATCTGCTGTGAAAACATGAGGACCCGAGTTTAGATCTTCAGCGCCTATGTAAAAGTTGGGCACAGCAGCATATGACTGCAATCCCAACAAGGGGCTGGGGACATGCAGATCTCAAGTTTATAAGCTAGTTTAGCCAAATATGTGATCCTTACTCAGGTTCAATGAGAGGTGCTGCTTCAAAAATAATAATGATAATAATTATTATTAATGATAATAACAATAATTATTAATGATAATAATAATAATGTGGAGAGTGATAAGTAAGGCATTTTGTCATCCTCTGTTCTCCATATACATGTCTGACTATCTGCACATATGAACATATACACACTGCACCCACCCCCCATTTCTACATGTGGACATGTGGTTGTGAAACAATAAATTACAAAAGAAAGAAAGAAAGAAAGAAAGAAAGAAAGAAAGAAAGAAAGAAAGAAAGAAAGAAAGAAAGAAAGAAAGAAAGAAAAAAGCAACAAGCAGATCACCTATGAGGAAATGTCATTCCTAGAAATAGGTATCCAAAGTAAATGATGGCAGCTGGAAGACAGGGAGAAAATAACCATTGGTCTGAAAAAACATCTTTCTAGAATGGAGACACGATAAAGACATTTTTAGAGTAAGCAAAACCTGGGCGTTTACCAGCATCTGGCACTCAGGAAAGAACATCCAAAGGGGTAATACCAGGAAAAAGGGGGAAATAATCCCAGAAGGCCTTTCTGAGACGTGAGGGGAATGACAACAAATAAAAAGTGAAAACTGCTGTAACTCTAAAACATGGCTTTTATATAATAATAACAGCATTGGTAATCACCGTAATGGGCAGGGTTAATAAGGCACAGGACTAAAACACTCTCCCGTGCTAAGAGGGCACATGCACAGTGAGAGTGCACTGCAGGCCCCGCATTGTTCCAGAAGAGGGTTAGGATAATTTTAGAGTTTGCACAGTTAAAATGTATCATAAAACTTCAAACTAAACCACAAATAAAACAGAAGTAGAGGGTATTAACCCCAAATCAATAGGCAAAAATAAAAGATTAAAAAAAAACCCAAGAACCTTTCTTATTGTCCATTTTTAAAAGCCCTTTAATAAATAAAACAATTTTTTTTGACAAAGTCTTACTATATAGCCCAGGGTGGCT
Organism: Peromyscus maniculatus bairdii; assembly: GCF_049852395.1. Lineage (NCBI taxonomy): Eukaryota > Metazoa > Chordata > Mammalia > Rodentia > Cricetidae > Peromyscus > Peromyscus maniculatus. The sequence goes on from NC_134852.1 coordinate 194,693,452, forward strand.
TCAAGCTCAGGCCAATCCTCCTGCGTCAGCTTTCTGAGCGTTGGGATTACAGGCATGCAAACACCACCTCACCGACCTATGGTGGTTCTTAAAAACAAAAACAAACCAGCTCTAAAGACCATGGAAATGAACAAATAACAGAAACAAGCCTGGAAGCCTACATAGCTTGATGTTCCCATTATATAGAAGCAAACTAAACTCAGTAGAGATGATCATTTGTGACCAAACAGTTTGAAAACCCAAGCCAGAAGCTCCTGCCATGGATAAGAAATACACAAAACCCCACATAAAGAGTAGAGAAAGTGCCAAGTCAAAGTGTGGAAAACAGTGTACTTTGTGTGCTAGTTTTCTCACTACAACAGAGGTAAGCACCTGGTAGGAGCGCCATGTGGACTCAACGCTCAGAGGTTTCATTGAGCTTGCAGTGAGGTAGCATCCCAGGGTGGACGCATGGTCAGACCAAACCTACTCACAGCTGAGACATGAAGAAGAGAGAGGAAGAGGAGGAAGCTGGGGGCCGCACCATCCCCTTTGGGCACATGCCCCCAGTGACTGGATGGCCCCCCAAAGGTTACATGGCTCACAGTTCCCATTACCTCCAAAAAGTGCCGAGCTTGTAACAAGTGTTTTACGCAGGGACCTTAGGGGGCGTTGAACATCCACACTAGGGAACCTGGTATACACTAACCAAAAGAAAATCCACCAGCTATACTATCAGGGCAAATGTATAATGTAGGGATGGATGAAGTCACTTCATAATGATGACGGATCCACGCACCAGGAAAACACGAAGATTGCAAAGTTGCACCCAATAAATCTGCATCAGCATATATAATACAAAATTCACAGACTCAGAAAAGAAAATGCACCACCATGGTAAGACATTGCAAAATAAGCTTCTTAGTTATTAATAAAAGCAGGAAAAGGTTTAATAAAAATTATGATTTGGACAACACACTAACCAGCTTTATTTGATGGGCTTGTAGGGAATAGTGCTCGCACTTTTCACCACCCCTATGACCCTGAGCAGATCTCTGGACCTCAGTTTCCTCATCTGTAAAATGGGGTGGTTCTGTGTAGTGTTTTAATTCAGTCTGGGGCTTCATTTGGCGATAAGGCCAGGCTCACTGTTATTTCATGTATCTTTAGAAAAGGAAGAGCTGCCAATTCAATACAAGCTGCCAATTGGAATTCACATGTCAGTTTCGGAGATATTAAAATGTAACAAAAATTGTAACTTGGAGTCGATGACATGCTGTTCCTTGTGTGGGCTGCTGTGGTGGTTAAAATGAGAAGAAATTCCCTGTTGCTTCTGCTTTTGCCTTCAAAACTGGTTTACAAGCAGGTGAAGGCAAGCCTCCAGGGAGAGCATGCTGAAAGTCAGAAGGGGGCGTGCTTGTTTCTGGTGGCTTTGAGTCCTCACGTATTCAGAAAGCAGTAAAACTACCTGCTTCCCAGGTCAGCAGGTCTTCAGAGGAGAAAGGATGTGCAAAGAAAACTCCAGAGTGGACGGCTGGGTCAGAGGCCTCTAGCACCCTAGTGATCCTAGGAGGCCCGGGCCGTAGGGCTGCCAATGGCCATCGAAGCTTTCCTTGGCCTTACAGTGGAGCTGGGGGACTAAGAAGGCCCTCGGCTGTCAGCCCATCCTTAAAAAGTGGGGAGAAGACAGGCTTCAAGGCAAGTGATGGGAGGCGAGAACGTACGCTGACTTTCTGAATGGATGAAAAATTCAGGTTACTAAAAGTAGCCCTGCCGTTTGTGGCAGAGGCAATTTTGGTGTCTTAATTATATTACTATTTTTGAATGGCTTTTTATAAAAACTCTTCATTTCTTTGCAAAAATCAGGGTTTTTTGTTGTTGTTGCCTTTTAAAAATAAATTTAAAAACAAATAAATGCTAACAAGGACATGCGACTTTCTTTGGCCTGAGAGGCCTATGCCCTCTTCTCATTAAACAGACTCTCGGGCTACCTGCCCTCTGACCCCTCGGCGCAGATGCTTCTGGGAGCCTCTGGATGACCTCAGAACCTCCAGGGGTGCCTGTAGCTCTTGGATGGTGACCTCCAGGGGTGCTTTGTCTCGCGATTGACACTGGCTACTTGGGACCTTCGAGTATGGTTCCTTACAAACCCTGAATCCCTTCTCCTGCCTCCAGCCAATCAGACCACCAGGAACCAAACAGTGAGATGGGGTGAATTAATCCGAGGGCCATCAAGGAACCAAGTGGCTTTTGAGAGAGTGGCTCCACAGGGAGGCCCTGAAAACTTAGTTTAAGCCCCAGAATCCACGTAAAGGGGAAGGAGAGAACAACTCTTGAAAACTGCCCTTTCCCCTCCATGGTGGCCTTGGTGGTGTGCCTGCCCCTACCTGAATAATAGTTTTTTTTAATAAAAAAATTTTTTTGTTGTTCAAAACTATACATGTTCCCATGACAGGTAACTGACACTGATCTTGAGAGATGCAGTTGTTGGAGAGATACATTTTATTGTTGTGAAATTATAAAAATAACACTGCTAAAGTTCTCCGAGGTAATGGCCGACACCTCTTTGAAAAATGACACCAAGCACTTGACCTTTTACCCACTTATTTGGTTCCTGTGGCTGCTGTGACAAATGACCCCAAACCTAATGGCTTAAAGCGGAACAAATTATCTTACCATCATGTGTACTAGACAGCTCATGTTGGTCTCACTGGGCCAAAATGAAGTGTGGCGAGGCTGGTGCCTTCCAGGGATGCCAGGCAATGTTCCCTCCCATCCCATCCCTCAGTGGCACCCAGCTCCCCTGGCTCTCGGCCCTCCCCTCCACCTCCAGTGCCAGGAAGGGAGGGCGAGCCTTTCCTACATGGGGTTGCTCTCAACTCCTCTTCTACCTCCCATTTTCCAGTTTTTAAAAACATTGTAATTATGTGGGAGTGACCTCCCCACCAAAAGGTCATTAACGTGGTCACATCTGCAAAGCGCCGGCTGCCTTGTAGGAAACCATATTCACGGGTCCTGGAGTTTAGGGTGCATGTCTCTTTGGATGGCTGTTCTTCTGCCATTTGTAACTCCTGACACCCTTTGTGTGTGCCTGGGGAGAAGCAGATAGAGAGGCCTGGGTCTTCTGAGCTGGGTAGCAGAGTCTGCGTGGCTGCCCAGGGCTGCAGAGCAGGAGGCATGCACGAGGCACTGGGATATTTCTGGAAAGCCTGCCATACACTGCTGAGAGCTCTTCTTAGGGAGGTTTTAAGAATGGGGTAGAAAGGCCTGGCTCCTGCTCCAACTGGATCTTGAAGCATTCAGCGTCAGTGGCCTACCACGCTATGCCTACCATGCTATGCCTACCATGCTATGCTGCAGCCGAAGACCCAGCACTCACAATCCTTCTTCTGTGATACTGCCAACAATGGGTCTCGGGTTAAGGGTGACTCATTTAAGAAATACTTCTCTTTTTTTCCGGGGAGGCTTTACAGGAAGTCCTCTTTGCTGTTTGAATTAGAAAGTATTGAAGTTCCTCTCCCTGGGCTTCAGCAGCAGCAGCAGCAGCAGCAGCAGCAGCGTCTGCTGGTGAAGAATAGCCCCTTTCTTTCTTGTACCCGTTAAATCTAAATTGATCAAGTGCAGATCCTGGGACGTGGGTGACTGTACATGTAATAGGGGCTCAAAGAGCTCTTGAACTAAATAATCCCCACGCTTACATTTTGCTTACAGCCTATGAATAAATAGAGAGAGATCGAAACTAGAAGCAATTTAGCGATATCCATTAAAACTTAAGACACACATCTCCTTAAGCCAGCATTTCCACTTCTTCGGTGTCCATCCTGGAGAAAAGTTTGCCTCTGTCTGTAAGGATGGCATGCAGTGTATCAATGCCTGCGATGGTTAGAGATAAGAAACACTTGCAGTGCACTCGAAAAATGAGGAACTGTGTATGGTATGTCTGCACTAAACAACTTCTTTTTAAAAGATACATGTACATGTTTAACATGTTACACTGGGAAAAAACAAGTGTGACAATATGTATTACAGTGACTCCTCTCACAATTATGTATTTGATATATATGGAATTTATATAATATAGAATACCTATATCTATCTATCTATCTATCTATCTATCTATCTATCCATCCATCCATCTATCTATCTATCTATCCATCCATCCATTCATCTATCATCTATCTATCTATCTATCTATCCATCTATCATCTATCTATCTATCTATCTATCTATCTATCTATCTATCTATCTATCTATCCATCTATCATCTATCACACATTCTTTACTATCTAGAAACAAATCACTAACTGGAAACCATTGCTATTCTAAGAGTGACTAGGGTGGGCTTGGAGTAGGGGATAGGGGTTGGAAAAGGTGGATTTTTACCTTTATCTATATTGTCTGATTTTTTTTTGCAATGAAATATATTTAAGTGTAATTAAAAGAGAAACATACTTTGCATTAGAAAAAGAAACTGGGGAGACAGGTCAGCTGATTAAGTGTGTGCCACACAAACATGAGAATCTGAGTTTGGGTTCTCAGAATCCACAGCAATGGAGTCTGCATCTTCAGTTTCTGAGTGGGGGAGCAGGGAGATCCCTGGAGCTTATTGGCCAGTCAGCCTGGTCAAACCAATGAGTCCCAGGTTGAGTAAGAGACCCATTCTCAAAACTAAATAAATAGGGTGGGGAACAACTGAAGAAGAATCTTCATATGACCCTCTGACCTCTGGATGCTCAGTGAACACATGTGCAAGTACACCTGAACACAAACATACATACACTCAAAAAGTAGGCTAGGTCGTCAGCGCGCCCCGAAGATCTGCCTGTCTCTGCCTTCCCAGCTCTGGGCTTACAAGCATTTCTGCAGTGCCAGCACTGTTTGTCTGGGTTCTGAGAATAGACCCAGAGCCTCATGCTCACAAAGCAAGGACTTTACCAATTGGGCTATCTCCTCAGCCCTAAAATAGCATTATTTTTAAAAAAGGAACTGAAAGTTCAAACATGTTTATTCCTGTTTTGTTAAAAGCATGTGTATCTGTGTGTGCATCTGTATACATTTAGACATGCGTTTTAGCATAGTACATAAATCTAAATGTATTTATATGCACACGGAACCTGTTATTTATGACATCTGTCTATTTATAGCATGCATATGTATGCACAGCAACCACACATATCTGCCTACAGTTATAATACCATGGTAAGTGCTGATTTGGTTAAACCATAGATAAATATCCTATTCTTTTTCACTGCTTCTATTATTTTTAATGGTATCTCCTATATGATCATGATTAATCAGGTAATTGAATACAGTTTGCCTTTTAAATAATTCAATTAGCTTTAGTAAATTAAAAAAGTTTCCTGACATAGTTGCAAAATTGAGAGGAAAAAAACAAAACACTGCTTTACAATCTGCAGCATCCTTTAAACGAAACCCTCCCGAGTGTGAAGAACACGCTAAGGTTTTACCAAATGAATGCTCTTTGTGTAGAAAAACTGATCTAAATCGAGGTTTAAACTTTACAACCACTACAGTCTCTCTACTGGAGACAACTCCTGCTGGGAACTGAGAGGGCAGAGGGGTTATCTCAGACCTACCGGGATAGCCCTTACAGCGCTCCTGTAAAGGATTGCGCCAGATCGACACCAACAGGAATCCCTCTCCAGATCCTGTGAGGCTGGAGATTGGGTGTTTAGTTCCACTGAGAAAAGGGGAAGCCACTGGGCTTTCCACTTGCCCAGGGAACAGTCCCGAAGACCCTCAATGGTCTGTGCGTGTACAGCCTTCTCTGGGGGTGATCAAATCCTCCCCTCGCCTGGCAGGGAGGCAGCTATCCGCAGACCTCAATCACTGCACCTGCCGGTTAGCAGATAAGCCCTCCATATGCGCAGACACTCGCCCAGCTGTGGCGGAGGAGCGGTGAGCCGCCCCTTCCCTCCCCCATCCCCGCAGAACAAAGGGCGGTCATTTTCTGCTCCTCCCAGAGTCAGAAGCACGCACACGCCTTCCATCACAATTAACTCAAGAATCCGAAACACAACACAAACCCACCCGCAACATGTGCAAAATCAATGCTGTCAATAGCCAGAACGAGGAAACTGAAAAAGCAAAGCAAAACAAACCTATTCAAAGAGTAAATACTCAAAGTAACAGGGCTCTGGTCAGACGCACAAGGTCAACAAATCCAAGGCAACTTCAAGTACAGGATGCCGTATGAACCAAAGAGCTGGCCATTATCCCAGGGGCTGCAAATGTAACCGCATTCAGGGATCGGTAATAGAAAGATCTGTAAGATAACGGGTGGGCCTGCCACTACCAGGATACAGGTGCCCCAGGTAAAGGCATTCCGATTCAATTTTTAGAAATATACACTCCTGCAACATGTTTCTTAAACAGAAAGCCTACAATCAGACAGAGAAGGAAGCGGAATTTAATATGGGTGCAGGGCGGATGAAAGAGTAAGAGTCTAAATCAGAGATGCTGCCAAGGAGTCAGCAGGATGAGAGGCAGGGCAGGGATCCTGGCTGTCTTTATGTGAAAGAATGGCGGCTTTGAATCTTCAAGGCGGTAACGAAACAAAAGCTAAAGGAAATGGCCTATTAAGCTCTTATATGAAGGATTCAGATTAGGCAAATTGGTTCCGACTTAAGTAACGGAGCTGGATTGCAAAATGGTCACGACATTCCCTTGCATGGCGCTCAGTACACGCAGCATCCACACACTACAGGACTGGCCTTGTTGGGAGGCAAGAGGTAGACCAAATGACCTCTCAAGGTCCCGATTTAAATACGTCTGCATAGTCAACTCTTGGTTATCCAGCCCAAAGCAGAAGACAGTGACAAATCATCCCAAGTTGAAGATAATAAAAGTTGTATTTGCCTTTGGAATGTATGTGGGTACTTAAATTAGAACGTGTCTTTCTGATGCTCCGAGAATTCACAATTCTTTGCAACAGCCACAAAGAAACCCTGACCTGGAGCTGGGAGGGTGCCCGATTTCTCCATTTTTACTTATCCTATTCCTCCTGTAAGTCATTTTCCTTTGGGTGAGCAACAAATACGTCTTTCAGAATGACACACAGAAGCTCCAGCTACTTCAGAAGCTGCCTGGGAGAGAATGAGGGGGCAAGGCCCTGCACGATCTAGGCCTTGTTTCCAAAGGGTAATTCCATCCCCCCTACACAACCCAGGCCTGGGGCAAGCTGGACACAATATAGCACCTACTCTGCAATGACCGTGAATGACGGTCTAGCTTCTCAACCTTACAGGACACTAAAGCAAAGTCCTTGAGCTCACGGGAGGAGACAAGGTCTTCGGAAGGGGAAGGGGAAATGCACAGCCATTGCTCAGAAAGGAAGAAGCTGAATGCTCAGTAAATGCAGGGTGAACTCCCTGCACACCAAAGGATATGCGGAATGGAGACACCATGTTTAAGCTGGGGCTTGGGTAAGCTGCCTCAGCAATGGGTCTGTCGGGGGCACAGACACTACTTTTGACCTGGTAAAGACAAAGAGACACTGAAAACTCTGTCATCAAACTTTTTTTTTTTTTTTAACCTTTCCATACAGACCGAGTCAGGATGAGACTGGGGGCGAGAATTTTTCTGTTACCTGCTGTTTTTGTAGCTGGGAGATGAAGCATGAGCAGGGTGGTGGCCGGCTAGTACTACTGTGTCAGCATGTCTTGGAGAGTGGAGCCAGAAAAGAGGCAGGATGAAAGGAAGCCGGGAGAGGCCCTTGCATCTTTCTCCGTGGGAGTGCTTTGCTCTTCAAGGTGTTTTTTCACCCCCTGTGGGGACCACAGGAAGAGTGAGCAACCACAGGAGGACAACAAAGGTCTCCTGAACTGGCCATGCTAGGAGTATAGGGCAGAGCAGAGGGGACACCAGACAGGCATGGGAGCACAAGGTACCGAGGCCAGAGACAACCTCCCTGTGGAGACAGTGAGAGACTTCCCATCTGTGGAGCCTGGTGTACCTGTCAGGTGTCCCCTGAGGGGAAAAGCGGGTGAGGAGACTTTCTGTTCACAGCGCAGGCCTTAGGTTTTCCATATTAACTTGTGAGACTGTGAGCTCACACCAGGGTCTTAGTTGAACAGAGAACATGCCCATGATGCTTAGGGGTGGGGGTGGGCAGGAGGAGGGAAGGGTTGTTCTCCCATGTAACCTGTCCTCTGGTCCCAGGGCTCACCAGGGGGAAGCTGGGCTCACCTATCAGGAGCCAACCAGCGCCAACCAGAGCATCTCAGAAATGGTAGGGTGGCATGTGGCTCTGGGAATTACCCTGGGCATGGCTCAGCTTCCCCCTGCTTCAGCTTCAGGGGACCATTGGGCATTGCAGGCGGAACACAGGTGAGCCACACAGCTCACCACGGGAGGAGAGGAGCCCTGCTACCCTCCATACTTGCACGGTTTTATCATCTTCTACTCTTGAAGCAGAACTGAACTACCTGGCTGAAATGTGGTTACTTGATTAGAATTAGAACTTCAGTTCCCTGAGCTGGGCACGACGGGACATGTCTGTAAACCCAGTACCAAGGCATTACAGGCTTTGGGCCAGCCTAGGGTACAGGCTTTGGGCCAGCCTAGGGTACACATGAAAGAAACACTGTGTCTGAAAAAAGTAAAGAAGATGGAATTCAATTCTTGGGCCAAATTAGCCATACTTCAAGTCTTCATTGTCACATGTGCCTAATGAACACCACACCAGGAAACATGACCTAGCATCTAGAAGGTCATTGAGTAGCTCACATCTTACCAGCGTGGAAAAAAAATGGACGAGAAAAAAATTCCCTTTGAAACTAACTTTTCTATATATCATCACCATTGACCATGAGTTCAGTCCTGGTAGGCGGGTAGGGTAGGGTTCAATGTGTCCATTTTACAGATGGGGAACACAGAGCTGAAACACAAAGGTTGGCAAGTGTTGGGCTAAATATGGTTAAACTGAAAACCAGTTCTTCACTGTGAGTTGTGGCAAATGCCTGTAATCCTAGCACTTGCGAGGTGGAGGTAACGGGAGTTAAAGGCTAGCCTCAGCTACAAAGCAAGTTCAAAACTAGCCTGGAATACCTGAGACCCTTTCACAAAATGCTTAAAACCAATTCTTCCATCTCTAAGACCAACAGTTTTTACTGCTGCGTACAACTGCTACAAATACCATCACCCATTAGGTACTTTGTTCTATGTTACCAAAAGAGCTCTGGCCTCCTAGAACTAGGCAGATGACTCCGCCTATGTTTTCATTACTGGCTGATTGTTGAAATATTGACTAAACTTTGTATAGTACAGTTTAGTAGCTCTAGGCCACCTTAGGGTTTGAATCCAACCATCCACTTACTATTTATTTACATTACACAAAGAAAGCTAATTATTATCTTTGGTTTTCTGAGGCACAGTCTCATAGTGCTCCTCCATCTCCCAAGTGCTAGCATCATAGATGTGTACCACCAATACGTGGTGGTGGGGGGGATTAAACCTAGAGCATCATGCAGAGCGGACAAGCAGTCTCCAGCTAAACTCTGTTCCCTCCTTCCCATCTTTGAGTTTCAATTCTTCATCTCTACATGGGGATGATAATGTTGTCGGAGGATAAAGGTGATGCATGTGAAATATGATGTATAGAGCCTGGCACACACTGATGCTCAATACATAACAATTATCCGTGGTGATTGGCAGAACTTACAATGCACTATCATGTGCAATAGCCGAGTGAAGCTTCAGGACAAGCCATTACAGCGATCCCTTCCTTCCGGATGATGTATGTGAACCTCAAGGTCATGCAACTAGAAAGCTGTACACCTAGGGCACCATCTCAAGCCATCTGAACCCTGAGTCTCTGCTTCTCTAGCTACACAATATTCCTTTTTCTGAGAAGGAGCAGCAGGCAGCATGCCTAGCCAGAGGAGGCTTAACTAGCCCTCTTGATTTCCATCTTCACTCTTCTTTGAAATGGGTAATTAACGTTTTCTTAGCCTTATGTGGGGTGCCGTGGGAGTCAATGAGCATGCAGCAACCCCTTCTACGGACTAACACTTTTATGTCCTGCCTGTGCAGAACCTCATTGGGGAGGAAGTAATATCTGCATGACCAAGGAGGCTGATGTGTGACAGGAAGCCACCTTGCGAAGCCTGCAGATTCTATAGCTTTCTTCTAAGCTGCCGTGTGCCTCAAGCCCCCCGCTGTGGCAAAGGGCAAAGCCACAGCATCCCAGACCTGCAGCTCAGCCAGCCAGGCTGGTGCTGACCACAAAGGACTGCAGACCCCAGTGAGAACAAGCACTGGTCACTGCACTGTGTTTTGGAGTTACCGTCGTCACACAGCTGTTATCACTGCAAAAGGTGATTAATATATCTGTCAAGCTCAGGGTGGGAGGCACTTACCCTGCCACAACGATTTCGAAGTCCCCATCATGGTCCACATCTGTCACTGCCACTCCATAGTTGAGCTGGGTGGGGTTGCTGTCATAGTCGGGGGGCAGGACTGAGTTGGTGACTGCAGTGAACATGGGCTCAGCCCTCTGGGATCCCCCAGAGAGAGGCAGAAGCCACAGCGGCAGCAGAAGCACAGCCATCCTGAACATCTGAAAGCAAAAGTTACAAACTTTACTAAACGTCGCAGAGCCGAGCGGCCAAGCAAACCCAGTCCCAGGGAGGCCATGGGGGCATTGTCCCCATTCCCTCAGTCTCAGCAACTGTAGGACCACTGCTTTTTATGAGCTCTGTCTCTGCTGTCCTGCATAAAACTACAAGCTGCCTCCACCACAGTGGGGCATGGTCCTGGTCTTTCTCCTCGTCTGTAGCACTGATCACTGTACTACATGCAACAGGATTTACTATGCATCACACCTGGTTACTGCCTGCCTGCCGCCCTCCGCTAGAGTACAAGATCCACTTTGACATGGATATTTGTCTGTTTTATTTACTCGATATGCACCAAGCTAAGGACAAGGTATGCAATGAGCAGCCAGCATGTATTTGAGGAAGGAATGAAAGACGGAAGGAAGGAAGGACCTCCCATACTCTGGGGGAGTGAAGAAAATAAGAGATCTCAATGCAGAGGTGGGGGTGAGAACCCCACAGGTTGCTGGGTCTAGAGTATTGTTAGAGGTGGTGAAGGATGGCTCTTCTGAGGGACATACTCCAGGGAGAGCCTGGCAGGTTCTCCAAACCAAGATCCTCCCAAGGGCTGGTGGTCATTGCCTCCAGATGAAGAGGCAGTCAGGCGATACATTCCAGCAAGGTCTGGCGGGTAGCACATCATTCACTTGGAGAAATTAAACCATTGCGTGCGTGTTTTATTATAAATTAATTATGTATAATGCATTGTATAATTCATTATAATATCTCTAACATAACTCAGGGTGTTGCCAAGCAGCCTGGGGCCATGGGAGCCAGTGGCACTCACCCAGGAGACAGCTGAGAATGGCCGGGGCGGTAGAAGAACCCCATCTGCTCTGAGCTAGAGCAAAAGACATTCCAAATGCCGAAGATAGCGCCGCTCTAAGACTCTGCCTTAGGCAGAGAATTGGACCTCACAGAATGTCCCAGAGACTCTCTTGGAATTCCAGAAAGCTTGCACAGGTCGAATCCACCAGCAAAGCGCTACCCTCCTGCCTTCAGAAGGCAGCAAACCTCCTCCTGATAGAACTTGGCTGCTTGCTTGTCAGTGCATCTGGCAGCAGAGAACAAGGCTGAGCCGGACTGACATCTTAATGAGGGAAGAGCAAAGGAGATCTGAAGACTGTCTCCCCATATGGAGACAGATGCTCCTGCCAGCAAATGAGCTTGTGCTTCAGGTCAAGGACCCAGAGGCCAAAACGGGGGGTCCAGGCACTGCCTTCAGATCCAAACAGAATCTGAAGCCTCCCTGACGTCTTGCTGTAGAGAAATGCAGGGGCAGGGCTCCATCGCAGGGCAGAAAGTATGTAGGATCCATCCTTAAAGGAGGTGCTCAGAGTGTGTTCAAAGTGCACATGTTGGGAGTCACGATACCAAATCAGATCATTCCAAATTAAGAGTCCTCTGGCTAAGACAGCATCTTTCTACTGGGCTGTCAAATCACTAAAGACAACACATTATTATCAGAGTTCTGCAACATAGTAAGAGATTTGGCTGGATAAGGAAACCCAGAACCATCTTCACAAGTAGCCGTAGGGCAGATAAAGAGTATTTAATAGGCAGGATGGACATAATGAAATGTAGCACGGATCTGAAGATCACTGGACATTTTATTTTATGTTAGATAGTGTGGCCTCTATTGAAGGGACAATAGTGAGCTCCTACTTGAAAGACTATCCTAGGCTTTTTCTTTTGGGCCACCAACCAGCTCCCAAATCATGACATGCAGACTTACTATTAGTTTTGAATGCTTGGTCTTAGCTTAGCTCTTATTTTAATCTGTTTCTCTTTATCTACATTTTGGCTTGGAGCTTTTTACCTTTCTTTCTTTCTGTGTATCTTACTTTCTTGCTGTCTCCATGTCTGCCTGGTGGCTGCCTGGCTTCTGGCCCCGGGCATGTCCCTCTCTTTCTCTCTCATTCTCTTCTTTGTTTCTCTTTTCCAGCCTAGATTTCTCCTCCCAGTTATTCTCTCTGCCCCGCCTATCCCTCTCCTGCCTAGCTATTAGTCATTCACCTTTTTATTAGACCAATCAGGTGCAAGGCAAGGTGAAACAGCAACACATCTTTTCATAATTAAACAAATGCAGCATAAACAAATGGAACACACCTTTGCACAGTTAAAGAATATTCTGCAGCATTAACAAATGCAACATATCTTTACATAGTTAAAAGTCATTTCCACAACAAAAGATAAACCCAGTCGATTGGTAGTGGCTGGGATGAGTGATCAGCTTGCAACTCCTCCAAGGAATTGCCTTCTAGAAGCAAATCAGTTCCTCCCATGCTTTCCATCTGCAATTTGGGTCATGCAGCAGGGGGCAGATCCTAGTAGGGTGATGGGTTGACCTCAGCATTGTTTGGAGATCTTGACAAGTTCCAATATCACTGGGTTCCAGCTCTCTCCTTTGAAATGAAGGTTTGGGAAGAGACCTCTAAGAGCCTTTCTGGCTCCAAAATTCTATGGTAGACGAAAGGAATTTTTTAAAGGAGATATTCAGAAGCCTACATTCCATGTTCTCCAACTGCTTCTATAAACTCACACCAGTCTGCATGGCTCCTTTCTGAAGACATTAAACCCATTTTAAAGAACAGCTTTCCAGAAGAGTCCTCCAGTATTTCCCTCCAGGGTGGAGAGGAGCAGATTATTAATAATGTAGATCCCAAATTTTCGGAGCAGAGTGGACCAGTGGATGGCTTCACCTAGAGGGGTAGGCTGGGGATCCAGGCTTAGGATTTGTGTTCCTAATGTTTAATTCCTCTGCCATGCCAAACGTACCCTGTACAGCCACCAATGGGGTGCTCAGGACCAGCTTTGGGGAGTGAGATGGTTCAGGACTGGGGTATCCTGATGGTGGGTCAGCAAACAGTGGTAGCTGTTGAGAAACTATGGTAACTAGCTCCTCTCAGGATTCAGATGGAGGCTGCCATGTTCCTCCACATCCTGGGACTCTGAGTGGCCCACAGAGCAGCAGAAGTCTCATTTAGGAGTCTATTAGAAATGCAGAATGTTGGGCCCCACCCTAGACTTAATAAATAGAATATCCACTGTAATAAGATTTTGGGTGATTTGTATGTATGTTAAAATTTAAGGAACATTGTGCAATCTTGGCTACATTGAAATCACATGGGGAGCTTTAAAAAATTCTCATGCCTGACAACGATTTCCTAGATAAGACATCAAGAGCACAAATGACAAAAGAAAAGCTAGATAGGATGGGTTATATCAAAATTAGAAACTTTTGTACATCAAAGAACACTATCCAAAGAATGAAAAGTCAACCACAGATTGGGTGTAAATATTTGTCAACCATACAACTGATAAGACATTAGTATCTATAACATATCAATAAAACATTCCTATAACACAACAGCAAAAAAGAAGAAGAAAGAAAGAAAGAAAGGAAGGAAGGAAGGAAGGAAGGAAGAAAGAAAGAAAGAAAGAAAGAAAGAAAGAAAGAAAGAAAGAAAGAAAGAAAGAAAGAAAGAAAGAAAGGAAGAAAGAAAGAAAGAAAAAGAAAGAAAGAAAGAACCTGATTCAAAGTGGGCAAGGGACCTGGACAGACATTTCTCCAGAGATGTGTGGATGGCCCACAAGAGCATAAAACTCCACTAATTATATATCAAATGCTGATCAAAACCACAAAGACATATTTCACTCCCACTGAGATAACTATAACATCAACAGTAAAAAATCCAGAAAATAACCAACGCTGGTGAAGATGTGGAGGGCCTGGGGCCCCGTGCATTGCTGGAGGTAGAGGAATGGTATAACTGTGCCAGAAGACAGTATAGTGGTCCCTCAGACACCTCATGGTAGAATTACTATGTGGTCTAGAAACTCCACTTCTGAATGTGTACCCCCAAACTGAGAGAAGAAACAGATTTTTAAAAACTTGTTTGCGCCGGGCGGTGGTGGCTCATGCCTTTAATCCCAGCACTCAGGAGGCAGAGCCAGGTGGATCTCTGGGAGTTCGAGGCCAGCCTGGACTACAGAGTGAGTTCCAGGAAAGGCACAAAGCTACACAGAGAAACCCTGTCTCGAAAAAAGCAAAGCAAAGCAAAGAAAAAAAAAAAAAAACGTGTTTGCATTTCTTTTATTCTGGTGTAGCCCCTTTTCTGTGAGAAGTGTCTCAGAGTGGCAGGGGAGCTCGTGTGTGGGCTGATGAACTCTGAAGGTTTGGTGGCCCACCGTGGGTGTTTTGTTCACTCAGATATATTGAATGGCTACAGAATCTACATCCAAACTCTCAAGTTTGGCATTTTTAAGCATGTGCAGCAAACTCAGCACTCTTTTTGGGGGGCATCAGCCTTGTTCATAGCCACGGTGTGTCCAGGACACCACCAACCTCACCACTAAAAACTCTGGATGGCCCTCATTGTTTGTTCAAAGTGTTGTCTTTCAGACACTTGATGACTTTTGGGATATGCACACCCCTGATGGTCAGGGCAATTTGCTAGGTGTTCCTAAACGGAACACAAAGATGTGGACCTGTTGACATGTATGACTTTGTGAAATTTCTGCATCAAGAGAGTAAGGAACTCCTTTCACAGGTCACCTGAGGCTGTTTAACTGAAGAGTGAGAGCAAGGGCTTCTGGGAGAATTAAGGAGAAATAGATACCTGTACATCTAGGTACAGAGCAGCAGTAGTAATCACAATGGTCCAAAGATGAAAGCCACCCAAGTGTCCTTGAATGTATAAAGAAAGCATGGCATACACAAACAATAGGATGTCATTTAGCCTTGATGAGAAAGGCAGTTCTGGCCCATGCTACAGTATGGACAAATCCTGAAGACATTTTTGCAGGTAAAGTAAGGTACTCCTAGGAGGACAAATGCTGTGTGATTCTATTTGTCAGAGGCAGTGGGAGTAGCTGGACGCATGTGGACAGAAGATAGAATGTGGTTCTAGAAGCCACAGAGAAGAAGCAGTGGGGAACCAGTGCTTGATGACTAGGCTTTCAGAATGGGAAGATGAAAGGGTTCTGTAGATGGATGCTGTGATGGCGGCACAACACTATGAGTGGGCTTTGTACTACCCAACTGGACTTTTGGTTATGATCAAATGGTAAATTTTATGTCCTGGATATTTTACCACAATTTAAAAAGTGAAGATGCATGAATCTTATCTCAAGACTGTTTGACTTCATTGGCCTAGGATGGAACCTGGGCACAAGAGTTTTCAAAGTTACCATCTCTTTTCAGTATGTTGTGAAATTGGAGAAACACTGCTCCATACTAGTTCTTCATTCCTCTCAGTCTTTAATGTGTCCATGAATCATCTGGTGATCTTGTTAAAATGCAGATTCTGGTTCAATAACTCTGCCATAGCGCCCAAGATCCTGTATTTCTAACAGGCTCCCCAGCGGCATCCATGATGCCGGTCTATAAACTACACGTTGAATAGAAAGGTTCTATGCTGCAGCTCCCAGAGTCATGAAACCAAGCAATATACTCCACTGAAGGTCTGGACTTGATTCAAGAACATTCTCCTTTGCCTCTAGATCTGAGGAATAAAATTGCAGGGTGATGCAATCCCCAGGACGACCCAGACTCAGTTCATCTTTACATACTCAGAGCATCAGCTGTCTTTACTCACGGTAAAATCACACAGCTGGTGGGAAACAAGAAGGATCTAACTCTGCTTTCTGCACAGAGGTAAGGAGAAGGGAAGGGGTCAGGTCCAGGAGGTGCGAGTCAGGTCAAGGAGACAAGATGTAGATGTCATCGAAGGGCAGAACCCAGAGAAAATGGGGGTAGGGAAGGTAGAAACACATGCCAATGAGTTCCCATCACAGGAGGTGTGCTATTAATATTATTAACTGAAGGAAAGGAGGAAGGAATATGTCCAAGTGGTAATATGAATCAGCAGAAACGGCTTGCAGCTTGTCACAGGTGTCTAAAAGCTGTTCTTTCTCTAAAGCAACGCTTCTCGAACTGCACTGTGCTTGACAATCACCAGAGTCTATGCTGGTACAGGCTCTGATTCATGGGGTCTGCATGTTTGACAAGGCCCAGGCCCAGGCCACTGGCCTACAGACTCCACCTGAAGCCATGGGGCTCCCAGCCAGCGATGCCCAGCTCCTGCGACCCAGTGGAATCACCCAGCCTCTGACCCTGCGCCGAGACACATGCTGCTGGGCGTGATTTCGCTGGTCAAGGGTCATGTCTGGATGCTGTGCCTTTTTAAGACCTGTCGAGCTGATGCTGATGGCTAGTCTGGGATGAGAAACACTGCCCCAGACTCACGGTCCCCCGATGAGAGTGTTCACTGCGATCTGATTTGAAGTGAAAAATGTCTCTCCTCCAGGAATTCATCATTGACTTGTTGAAGTATATGAAGAAAATCCATTTAGCTGAAGAGTGTCAATGTAGACTGAAGATAGGAAGTTTGGGGGAGAAAGCAGAACAGGCTGATACTGCCTGAGGCAGAAGGGTGGGGTGGCCAGAGTGACCTCACATTTGATATGACTTGCTCAGGAGGCTCCTGTCACACTACTGGGAACATCTGGATCTTTGGGGGAAACGTAAAAAAGTGAAAAATAGAATGAGAAGTGGGTTAAGAAGGGTGTTTTTGTTTTCTTGTGTGCTTGGGTATCAATCATGTGTTAGGCATTGTTACAGTACTGTGTCTGGTACTCACTAGGAGGAGCAGTACTCAAATGGCTCACAGGGTACTACAGAGTATGTTCTATACTCAGTACTAGTACACTAGTACACAGTAAACAATACATCTGCTAGAGATATATGGTTCCATGAACTAAAGATGACCAGAACCCAGTCCTTTCCCTCATGGAGCTTGGCAAACAGGCAGTGAATGAATTCTGACATCCTGCATCAAGGCCATCTAAGGCTCTCCAGGGGCAGATCAGCTCGGAGGAGGAGGAGAACTCGAAGGCAGAGCAAACTGTCAGAGGGGCACTGGACCAGAGAGCATGGTGTCTCAGCAGGGAATGGGGAGTCCTGCAGGGTGGTGGTGGGATAAAGACAAGAAATTTTTCCATGAGGACCACAAGGAGGGCTGGACTTGTGTTTCGGGCTCTGGGAAGAACAGCATCACCATAATAACTTCTTTAAAATGCTCTATAAGCGAACTTTTTAACAATCCTCAGCAAGATGGAGAGAGGGAGCCAAAGCTTGCCGTCAGCGACCTGGATCTGGACCCGAAGCCCAGCACTAGACCTTGGTGTGCTCTTCCAAGTTGCTGACCTTGGATGTCCTTGTTTCTAATGTGGGTCACCTGACCCACGGTTAAGTGAGCCTCAGGGAAGGTCTGGCAGGGGGCCAGGTGGAAGGCAGGAGGCCCATGGCAGAGGTGGAGAGTCTTCAGATGCCGGCTCTCGGTCACATGCAGAAAAATCAGTTTTCTCAGTTTTCTGTGGCCTCGGGACTTTCCTGAATTGGGTCTGAAAACTGGTATCCAAGCAACCTGGTTTCTCTGCCGTGGGGTCAGGCAGCTGTGGGAGAGGCTTCCAAGGGCAATTTCCAGGGCGCACAGTTCTTCTGCAATTATCCAAAGTGCAAGGACACACCCTGCGCTCTCACAAAAGCGAGAGGCCCAAATGGTGGAAACAGGCAGAGAAAGCAGACCCTTTCAGACGCTTGTCAGACAGCTGAGATGAGGGAGAGGGGGACATGGTAGCTGCAGGAACATTCTGCCCCTCACGGACTGGCCCATCAGATCCTCAGAGACCCACAAAAGAGCTTCTGGAATGAGAGTGCCACTGGAGAAGAGCTGATGGAGCAGCCTAGCAGCACTTCCTGTAGACCCAAAATGAACCTGGCCTTGAGTGAGGCACAGAGGTTCCGAGGAGACAGCCATTCACCATTTGCTGTATGGGGTGAGGGGTGCCTCGGAGGAGGGATCGTGGAGACACCAGAGTGATTCCCCCCCAGGAGCTGGGAGGGCTTCCGAGGGGGAGACTGCTGTGGCTGGGCTCCAGAGGATGTAAAAAGTGAACTGAACAAAGAGGCTGAGCGGGAGGGAAGGACAAGCAGTGCAGGAAGCAGACATCTGCAAAGGTCAAGGGGACCCAGCTGTCACCCTGCCCTGCCCAGGGCTGCCTGGATCACAATGTGGGAAGCAGCGCTCACTCCCCACTCCTGAATCCTGTCTGGAGGATCTGCCACTAGAGAGGCACTCCTCAACTGGGATGCCAATGTCTAGAAACATTTGGGGTGCTCAAGCCAGGGAAGCAGTTGCTAATGGCATCCTGTGGGTGCAGGTCAGAGATGCTGCTGAATGTCCTTCAGAGCACAGGACAGTCCCCAGAACAGAAGCATCTCGTCCTAAGTGTCAATTGTGATGGCAGTGAGAAAGCCCACACTGGAACAGTGCCCCACCCCCCATCAAACTGGACTGTTTGAAAGACTCTGCCTGGGGAAGTCTCTGGATCTGGTCCCTGTGGAGGTAACTTTCCCTATACCGATCTTGACCAAGCAAGCTAGCCTGCTCTACCCAAAGGGACCCGCACTGGGCAGGAGCTGGGCACCAGCAAGGCAACACCTACCAAGCAGCTGCATAGGTGACAACAGTGGCATTTCATTCTGTCTGCTCGAGTTCTATCACCCAGCTAGGTAGGGAAGTGAGGTGTTATTCACTGAATCTCTTCAAAATCAACACCATTGTCATTAAGGTTGCAATTCTGGTATCCTGGCTGTTCTTATTGCTTCATTCCGTATGATCCCTAGGTCATGGGTCAAGTCTCCTTGGGATCCTTCAGTGCTCCCAGCATCTCCATCCTGGCTGATGGGCATCTCTCCCCTTCATCCTCCATTCCTGCTGACCCCTCTTACCCACTCCCCTGCTTCCCTCTCTACCTCAGAGCTTGGAGCGGACTCTTCCTGTGCTGGAGCAAACCAAGGGACACAAAGCTGCAATTTCAGGGGGCAAAAGTGGACAGTAATAATGATGGCATTGTGTACCTCTGGCTATGTGGTGCTTCTGTCCTTCACGCGGGTGACTCATTTAATCCTCACTGGAAGCTTGGGAGGTAGTGTCCCCATTTTACAGTTACAGAAGCTTGAGCCCAGAGGAGCTGAGTAACTTTCCCAGGGTTATATATTACTACACAATGGACCCACGGTTTGTGTTTAAGCAAACTAGCTCCAGGATCAATATTCCTAGACACCACACTACACGGTTTCCTACTCCACCAGGCTTGTCTTAAATCAAGTAAGACAGGGATAGAAGGCAAGGAGAGAGACATGGTGAGCTAGCTACAGGACAGGGTGGGGACTGTGTCTCAGGCCGGGGAGACAGCGTGTGCATGGTGGAGGCTCAGGTTTCTGTAGCAGAAGGGGGCTCTGCATGGTAGGGCAGAGCATGCGGAGGAAGGATGCTGGGGAGCAGGCCTATAGAGACTGGAGGGCTAGTGGGGACCAGGTCCGAAGGATGAAGGGGTGACAAGGTGGACAGCATGGTAAAAAGAATACAGTAGGGCTGGAGATGTGGCTCAGTGGAGAGTGCTTGACTGGGATGTACCACCCCTGGCTCTTATTCCTACCACTGGAAGAAAAAAAATAAGGCAAGAAATTATAACATTAAAGTATGCAGGAGACCAAGAGAGGGCTAGACGCATAGAATAACTAAGAGGGGAATACCAGGGCTGCCATTTGCTCATTCATTCATTCAGGATTGTTTATGGCATGCTTTTATGCCAGGCTCTGTGCTGGTAACCAGGAAAAGGCTGAGAACCAGAGAAAACCCTTGTGGCATGGAGTATACATTTTAATACCTTAGTTCTGTTTCTCCCCTCAGCTTGCACGCACGCGCGCATACACTCCACCCAGGAGGCATAAATCCTATGCATCTTTCCTCCCATTGTGGACCTAGGGATGGAGCCCAAGGCCTTGTGCATGCTAGGCAAACACTCTGCCACTGGACTACATTCCCTGTGGCCCTGTCCTATGCATTGTCCCCAGCATCGGGAAAATACATTGCTCCCCCCACCCCCATGAAGAAAAAGCTCTACACTGTCTGATACAGAACAAGAGAAGAAAGTTGGGTCTTCTCCAGAAAACAGGCAAAAGAAAGCCTAAGAGACCCAGGCCAGGAAGTGTTGCAGAGAGCACTCTGTTAATGAGATGGTGTTTGTGAAAGAGATGCGTGGAGACTGCTGGCCTTAAACCCAAGGCAAGGTGGGACCCTATGAAATACTGCCGGTGGCTCAGCCTTCCTGGACTGTAAAATGGGAAGGCAGGCTTTTAGACCGTGGTGAGAGTGGACTGATACGAATACATGTTAACTTCTAAGCACAGCACTCGGCATGGCAAACGCCCACACAGGGTAGGTAATGCTAACAGTAATCACACTATTACTGCTAGTAATAGATGCTTGCTGCCTGAACAAATGCATCTCAGGAGAAGGGGCCAGGCACGCAGGTGGCCCTTCCAGGAGCAGCTGTCAAATGTTGAGTGGAATGCTCTGGACTGTAAGACTTTGAGGAATAGGCTTGCCTCTGTTACTAATTTATCTAGAGACCCCAGAGGAGTTCTTTGGCTCCTTAAACACTGCTTTCCAAACGCAGAAGCCCTCAATACACTTAGATACACACACTCATTCTTCAAACATGTAGAAGAAACCTACCTACCAGGTCAGAAATGACAAGTCAGGCATAGTCCCTGGACTCGGGAGCTAGGTTTGCACACAACCTCGTGGGCTAAGTTCAGAGCAGCAACAGGTACAAAGACTAGAGGAAGCCGGTGGGAGAGAGGAGTTAACTAGTGAGGTGGGTGGGGGAGGTTAGACAAAAGAGGGCCTCTGCAGCAGGTGGATTGGGATTCCAGGTGGCAGAGGCCTGTGGATCCAAAGCATGCATGTGAGGCAGATCCATGCATGCTGCAAATGCAATTGCTGCTTCCGGAATGCAGAGTCTGGACACAGGGTGGACAGAGACGGGAAGGGAGGGGTGGAGAATATAGCATTGTGTGGAGGCTGCAGCTGGGGTCTGCCAGAGCCTGCAATGCCAACCGAAGGAGCCTGGAGTCACACCGTGGGCAGGTTTTGAAAGCCAAGACATGATCAGACTTGCATTTTTCAAAAGGGCATTTAGCTTTGGGGCGGCCATGTGCAGGACGTTGACTGTGTTTCTGAGCAGTGTCCCTGAGGAGATGTGAACAGCCTGGGGTGGGGGTGGGCCAGGCCACTGGATGACCTCCAAAGTTCTTTCCAGACCTAAGAGTCTATGGGTCAGGTTTTTTTTTTCCCCCTGAAATCATTTAAAATGCATTAGTGGACCTTGCTATTTAAGAGCCTCCTCTCGGGAATGGTTGTGTGAAACAATGATTCATTCCTTGGTTTGTCTTCAGTGGAAATCCAAATTTCCATCTGTTCCGTGGGCCTAAAGCAGGCTAGGGCTGCTCAAAGGGGTCATCACTGAAGCTGCTTGGGGTGGGGGAGGGGAGATTGGTGAGAAACAGTTGTGGATGGTAACAAGGAAAGGAAACAGCCCAGCTCTAGGCTCACAGATGACCAACGTCCTACCGTGTGGACCTCGCACAGGATTCATGAAGCCTGCTCATCCACAGGGGCCTGGAGGCATACACAGCCCTGACACCAAATGCTAGCTTTAAGAAGGAGCTAGAAGGGAAGCAGGCTTCATTGACGGGGGCCAGTCTGGAGATCCACCGTAATGCCAGAGGCCACCTCTGCCTCAGGATGACCACCTCTGTTCCCTTTTACAGTTTTTTTTTCACCGAGCACCTGCGGAGTTCATGGACCCATCAGGTGCTGTCCTCGGTGCTGAATCTGTACCTGAGAGCAAACGATGCTGTGTCTCCCCCACACCACCGGCAGGGCAGCATCTCCATGGGGACTCTGGTCTCCACCTTTGCAAAAGCCTCTTGGGATGAGAGGCGCAGGGCTGTGAAGTGTAACAGAAACTTCTCTTAGAGGGCAGGGTGAAAGCTGAGCTCACGTCAAAGAGAAGGGGCCTATCAGCAGGAGAAAGAGCTGTGACCCAGCCTAGGTGGCCGATTTCCTGAGACCCGGGGCTCAGGGCCCCCCGGTGCATTCAGGCAGGGGTCTAAGTAGCAAAGCCTCATTCTCCAATGCAGGTAGCTGGGGATGTAACCTTAGTTCTCCGAGGGAGCCTTAAGTGACTTCCTTCTCCAATCCTGACACAAGGAGCGGACCATTATCCAGCCTTATGCAGAGAACATCAAGTGGAGCTGTTACTGCCTATCCTACAAGAGCCCTGCAGCCGAGCTGCAAGGGAAAATCCAGGCACCCAGGCCTGTGCCTCTCCTGAGAGCTTCAGTGAGATTTTCCGGACAAGGTGGCTCACTTAAGACAGACGTGAGACAGAGGAAGCTAGGAGGCTCAGGCCAGAATCCCCACTGAAGTAGCTGCTCTAGCCAGAGGGAAACTGGCGTAAGTAAGGAAAAGGGTCCCTGGGACCCCTCCCCTGGTCACCAGGACAGTCCCTTAGCTCAGCAGTGATCCCATGACCTTGTCAGAGCACTTGTACCAGGCAAACAAAGATAAGAGTAACCGGAACATCAGCAAGGGTCATTTTACACTCTCTGCACTCTCCATTCTTCTGTGGCTAATTAAAGCAATATGTCAAAACGTCCCTTGGAAGAGATCCTTAAGAATATGTCTGTTAAGTAAACAAGGTTTTACTAATTAATGCCCCGCCTTCCCACCCCTCCCTGAACTTCCCATAGAACTTGCTCCCCCCACCCTGCCCCCAAGCAGAAAGGGTAGTAGGGAAGTCACAGTCTCCCCTACCCCAGGGAACGGGGACAAATCCAGTCTCCTGTCATTTGTGGAGCTATCAGTTTCTCCTCCGGATGTTGATCAGATTTCCTGGGCTGGAACCAATGCACAGGGCCAGGAGACTGGAATTTTTCCAAGAAGTAAGCGTTTTGTTTCACACAAAGTCTACACGATCTCTTTCAAGGAAAAATTTTAGCCTTCTTTTTTTTTTTTTTTTTTTCTTTTTTAGGTGCTAACATTTTTGAAGGGCAAATCTTTGGACTTTCCTCTAAAGATAAGGGTTCCGATCTTTATCTTTTGTTAAGACCACCCCCTACCACAGGCACACACAAAGCGGGCATGGGGCTCTAGGAGTGGTTGGTTCAATATTATACTGTGAATCAGCATCACAGAAACAGAACTTTCCAAACCCCCAAATTTATAATAATAGCTGTATTAATAATAGTCTCCTTGTAGTTTTCTAAGTGTTTTCACAGCTCATATTTATTCTTCACAACATCTCTGGGGGGAGTTTGGGTAAAATCAGACTCAAAGGAGCAGATATGAGTTCCAGACTAGCTCTGCCATCCACTTGCTGTAGGACTCTGCCTGGCTATCTCTCCACTCTGGATCTCAGTGTTCTCAGCTACGACAGGACTGGGTTAGAATATTTCCAAAATCTCTGCCACCTGTAATGTCCTGCTGTGCTCCCATCTTGGTACCGCTGACATTTGGAGCCAGATAATCAGCAGTTCGGAGGCTTCCCTGTGCACCCAAGGATGTTTAGTAGCATCCTGGCCTCTCTCCCGCTAGATGATGCTTGTAGCACCCTTTACTCCAATTGTGGCAATATACATATTATCTCTAGACTCTGCCCAAAGTCTGGGTGGTGTGGGTTAAGTAGCCTCTCCAGTCACTGCCTAGGGGCTTCAGTGAGGTCAAGAAAATGGGTAGCTCGAGTAGCTTGGTGGAGTAAAGGTCTTTCCATCCCGTCCTTTTCTCTAACCCCTTCACACCTTTTTGTACATGTTTCAAACCCAATCTCACAGTCCTCTGCTACTTCTTATTTCTTAAACGCCCTAAGTGGTCCAGAGTGTGTTCGGTGTGATAATGAACCAATTGATTTCATACTTTCTCCTAAGGAGAGTTCATAGGTTTATGTCCCCTAAGCAACCAGCCAGACTCTTCAGAAATCCAGAGCCGAGTCCAGGCTGGCCTGAAAGCCTATCTGCAGCCTGCAGGAGGCTCGGTGAGCATGGATTTGTCAGCACTCTTAAATCACTGGGCTCTGAGGAAGGCTTCTCCCAGCAGAAAGATCCTTCCTCAGGAATCAATAGCGCAGGCCTTCCATCACATTCAGAATTATCCTGGGACCTGTAAAATTTCTTTTCCCCAAGCATGGCAGAACCCCAAAGTGAAAATCCAGCTGTGGGTCAGAGAAGAAGGCAAGGGGGAATGCCTGCCAGTCAGACTTTGTCCATCAGTCTCTCTGTCACCGAGACCAGAAGATGATGTGCAAGCCTGACACTTGGCCTTAGCTGTAGGGAAAAAGATCCCATGCAGTTCCCAGTGATCCGGCACTAACAGTCCCTTCCGAATGACTAGCTCTCTGCATCACGTCTAAGGAGATGAATCCCAAAGACCATCTCCCTACCTCTGCTCACCTACCCTCTTGTGGGAAGATCTTCTACTCTTCCTCTACTGAATGTAGTTACACCCCTCCAACCTGATCTAGAGCCAGACCAGGACTGAGAATGTGGGGGACATTTCTCCAGTTAAATCAAGGTGGCTGACGAGGACCTCAAATACAGTTCTTGGAATCCCACTTAAGGAAAGGGGCTGTGACTCTCTGGTGGTCTATCCTCACCTCCCTCTTTTATAGATAAAGACTCATCCTGTCTCTGAGTCCAGAGAGATGAACAATCTTAAGCATTTTTTCCCTGGCAACAAATATCCACTGGGTGAATCTGAGGGGAAGGGAGGATTCTGCTTCTCAGAATTCTGGATTGACAGCAGGATTCTTCATGAAGATAGGCCACCAAGTCTGCCAAGGCTCCATGAAGAACCCCATGAAGTTGCTATGGTATGTAAGGAAACTGAGTGGTAGCAGAAAACAGAGGGTCAGCCATGGGCCTGCCAGACCCGCAAAACAGAAGGGCCCCAGGAATGAGAGCATCGTCTCGGTGCCCCAGATGCTAGAAGAAGAGGGATTTACTGAGACTAGAGCCTCTAGTACTCTGACCTTGAGCTGGGAGCAGCAAGGATGGAGGGCATTGGAAAACACTCTTTGGAAATTCTCTAGTTCACCCGGGGTCTGAGTTTGAGAGGTCCCACCAGCAGAGGTTTGACTCTAGGGCAGAGCGACCCTGCTTCAGCATATTTTAGAGGATGTCTAAGCCTTGGCTTGGGTTCTAAGACTATCTTGTGATAGCTTGAGCATTTCTCATTCCATCACATGGAGTTGCATATCTTTTGCCTAAAGACCACTTAGAACAGTAAGACAAGACAATAGGGGAAGGCGAAAGGATAACTTGGAATCTCTATGAGCTGTGCATGTTCATTATGAGAACTTTGTCTTCTCTTGCCTCCGTGCAAAGAAAATTTCCCCAAATTTACTAAAGCTATTAGTATACCCAAGTCTGGTCTGTCAGTAATTACCAATGCCTACTGTGTAGAGAACATATGTCCATTTTCACAGCACAGAAGAAGCAGGTCACTGGAGTGGAGAAAGCTCCAAACAGGGAACTAGGAATTGTGGGGTTTGGCCCCCTCTCTTCCACCAAACAGCCATATGACCTTGGGCAAGACGCTTGTTTTACTTCAGCTGTATTATCTGTAAATACAGTGTATACGGGAATGTTGGGGTTGGGTGACGTGGACTAGATGCCCCCCCCCCAAGGCTCCTTTTTCCTAGTCTTGATATTCTTGGGTTCCCAGAACTCAAAAAATACACCAATACCAAACAGAAAACAATGATCTCAGAGAGCAGGTAGAGCTATGTACCAGTTCTGTCTCCCACCCTACTGCCTCTGGGGTCACAGGACGAGCGGAAGTCCACAAAACATGTGGTGGAAGGGCCCCAATCACAACAGTCCTCACCCACAATGGGTTGGGGATTGTGGCCTGAGCTTGCTTAAAACATTACTATGGCCAGTGAAGGGTAAGAAGCGAGAAAGTCACTAGTCCCGAGCTAGGTGCTTTTGGCGCCCCCTACTGGACACAAAGGAGCCTGTTGCACCTCCAAGAGTGCATTGACTTCGCAGGCTGCAAGGAAGCTTGAGGACCATCTCAGGTGATCACAAGCTGTTTCACACAACTACTTCCTGGTTGGTGGTCCATTCTCTCTATAAGAGTCTGTGTTTCACTCCCCAGTATTACACAAGCCATTGGTCTCCTCATTCACACTGGCTCCACTGTGCAACCACAGGCTACCTTAGCCTAACATCCTGGTGCCAAAGAATAAATATCGGGGTTCAGGACTCCAGGTGCAGCCCAGATGGAGAAAGGGAGAAAGAGCAACAAGCAGGTATTTCACCGCACAAATCCCCACCAGAAAGGAGGTCTTGGGAAATGCAGCAGAGAAATGTTGACTGCAGGCAAACAGAGAACCAGCGCTGGGGGGTGGGGTGGGCATGGCTTGGTAACCCCATATAAGATCATTAGGCTAAGGCAGGTATCCAAGGAGTTGAACACACCTCTATGGATAGGGCTGGGGTACGGTGAAGCATCCAGCCCCAACCCATCGGCTAAAGAGTTGATAACCACCTCAGTCTTCTCCAGAGTCCATCAGCACCAACTGGAAACTAAAACATTCTAATCTTGACGCTCTAGGCCAGCCAGCACCAAGAACTAAACTCCCTTCATTGCCTACTAAATTGGCTTAGAACTTGCCTCCAGAAGGGTTTTTTTTTTTTTTTAAACCAAGACAGAAAGAGAAAAACTGCTTCTTTTAAGACCATATTGGGACAACTGCCGTATTTCCACCTTTCACCCTCCACTTCTCCGTCTCTGCACCCGAGAATGAGAGGAACTGTTCAAGTCTCTGGGTTTGCTTTAATTCAGTGGGAGTATTTCCTGTCCCAAGTTATCATGGTTTCAAATCTCCTCTGATAGCTTTTTCCCCGGGAGTTCTTCCCGTGCTCAAGACAGCACCACAGAGCTGTCCCCTACTCTGGGAATCTTGCTTTCTTTTCCACCTGGCTTCATTTGCGAAGTCCTGCACCTATCCTAGAAGGTACCTCAGATGCAACTCGTGAGTGCTTGCAGGGAAGCTGAAGCTCCTTCTGGGAGGCACAGAAGCCACGATAGTATACATTGGTCCTTCGAGGAGGAAACCCACACCCACACCCCGAGGGAGACTCTCATCCCGACTGGGATGACTTTGGATTCTTTAGTTGGTTTCTGCAGAAGCGGGACTAACCAGGGCTCTCAACTACTGTACTGCAAAAGAAGCACGCTGCATTGCTGGGCATGCCCCCAAGCCTGCCCGTCGCCCCACCAAAACGTCTATGTGCTTCCATGAGATCAAGGGGGACCCCATGGTTCCCCTAGAACGCCGGAAAAGAGCTTGCCAGAAACAGCCCTAGCCAGAAAGCCAGACCACACCTCGGTCCAGCAAAAGGAGGCTGGCAGCTCCGTGCACCGGGCTGGCTCCGGGAGCACTCTGCCACTCAGTGCTGTGCAGGGGAAGCAGCTCGGTTTCCCCCGGAGAAGAGCTGTGCCCCCGGGGGATCTTACCCAACCTGGAAGCGTTGGCAGTCGGCCCAGGCTAGTAGCTTCGTTGGCCCCAAGCTGAGCTTGCCAGGCTGGGTGACTCCCCCTGTACCCCCTGCACAGCCTTCACCTGCTCCACCCCCTCCTAGCCCCACTGCCCCCTTCTCAAACCGCTGACCTCCATCCACTGTGCCCCTAACACGTTCCCTGCCAACTGCGGGCTGTCACCCCCACCTCTCGGCTCCCATCACTTCCACCACCTCCAGCCCAGCTCCCGCCTTGGCCCCAGCCGGCGGGGGAGGATCTGCGCGCCAATCGAGTCCAGCGCCTCTTGGCAAGTTGGGAGCAGTGCTGCCGCCTTCGCGGTCCCGGTCTTCTCAGGTCCCCGGCTGCAACCCGACCACCCCTCGGGGCGTACGGGGAGGGGCGCCGGGCTGGAGAAACTTTCTCCACCGGAAGGGGTGGGGGCTCCGGGAGCGGATACTCACGCCGGGGTCAGCGCTCGGAGCCATCCTCGGGCTCTCTCAGCCCCACCGCCTGGGGGCGTCGGAGAGCGGGCGCTCGCTGTCGCCTCTGCCGCCGGCGCCGCCGCCTTGCAGCGCCCAGCCCTGGTCCCGGGCTGGCCTCGAGCCTCCCGCCCCGACGCCGCGCGCTCGCTTTATACAACTCCACTCGAGCGCGCCCGGGCTTATGTAAAGCCTGGCGGAGGCCCGCAGCCAATGGCGCGGCAGCTGGAGCCCGGGCCCAAGCTTGGGGGGCGCACGCGCGGCCAATCACGGCCCGGGGAGCCGGGGGAGCCGGGTGGGGGAAGGGGCGCCTCCCCACGCTGATTTAGGAGCCGGGATTGCGGTGGCAGCAGCCGGCAGCCAGGCTGGCCCGGCGCGGCGGGCACTGGGGTGGGCGGCGGCGCGGGCGGCGGCGAGGGCGGGTGCCCCCCGTGCTCTGCCGCGCCCCGCCGCCGCGCCGCGTAACCTTCAGGAGGCAGCGGGGCCTGGCGAGTGGGGAGAGGGCGCCTTGGAGGGGCGCTGGGGACCGGGGCGGGCGGGAAGCAGATGTCCCTAGGGAGGGAGCGCGGGGAAGGTAGTGTAAATGGGGGAGGGGAGGCCGGCGAGCCCCAGGACCCCGCAGCCACCCTGCGCGCAGGGCGGGAGTGGCGGCGGCGCTGCCTTCTCTCTGCCTCCCAGATAGCGATCTGGCGTCTCGGGGGCCCGGCCGGAGCGGCCACGCGAGCCACGCCGATGGCGAGATTTCTCGCTGCGGAGCGAGCTCCGAGTCGATCTTTATCTAGCCTAGGGACGTGTCCGAGCGCCTCCCGGGGACTGCTCAATATGGGGAACAGAGCTTCACCACCGTCCCAGCGGGCGGGGAGCGGGCGAGGGCGGCTCGGCGGTCAGGCGCGGCGGCCCAGGCGACTGCGGGCAGCGTCTGCTCCCCAACATCCGCGCCCCGCGCGGGCACAGTCCCCACCCCACCTAGCCCTCGTTCCAGCAGCACCCACCAGGGCTGAGCCTGGCCCACCTGCTTTGGCCACACAAGCTGCTACCGCTTGTTCTCGCTCCATTGCCACCAGCTGGCTCAGTGGGGTGCGATGGCTTTGGTCTCTCTGGCCCAAGGGTAGTGGTGGGAGGGCGACCAAGATGGAGAAGAGTGGCTTGGTCAGCAGCACCTCAGATACCGATGTCTGTGGCAGGGAACTGGCTTAGGTCAACAACAATGGCAGGTCCCTCCTTTTATATCTATCATAGAACCAGGCACATAGCGGGTGCTCAGCAAGTGTTTAGTGATTTTTGACCTTCTATGAGTAAGCCGGTGGGTTTCTGAGAGCCAGATACAGGGCTTCTGAAGAGAAGGATCTGGGAAGCTACTGTCAGAGGGAGAGAGGAACTGGGACTGTTTACCGAGCTCCAGAGGCTTTTGTGATCACTACTAACTAGCCTGGCTTCTGCACTTGACTCTTAAAACGACTCCGATGAGGCTCTGGAGGGCCCTGCCAACCAGCTCCTGGCTGGACCCGGTTACCCCCAGATCCTGATCAGAGCTCTCGGCCCTGTTTGAAGGTATTTGTGCTCTCCTCTTAAAAGCTGGAGCTAAGCATAGACAAAGCTGGTCTCTTGGGCTTCCAAGGAGCTCAGGTTCTTAACCCTCAGCGGCGGGGAACCTTTGAGAATCTGGCAAAAGTTACAGAAGTCTTTTTTCTGGAAAAGTTGGCAAACATTTACACACAAGTGGCTTTTGAGTATAGTTTCAGGATCTTTAGGAATCCCGAGTCTTTGGGGGCTCTGCCCATTATCCACCTCTTTCTCCAGGGTTCTAGGCCAGTGGTTTACAATCACCCTCTAGGGATCAGAGTGTGTTCTGAACCCTGTGAGAATCTGATGAATGCGTGGCTGTGATTCTCACAAAGATGCTCTCTCATACACACGAGGGGGTGTGAGGATTGTTAGAACCTAATCCAAGGCTCCACATTAATGCTCTGCATCCAGCAGCAAGTAGGACTCCCTCCCAAGGGCACTTCTGTCCCCAGCTCCCTCCGTAAGAACAGCAGTAGGTTCTGCACTCTGATGGATCACACCACCCCACAGTGCTGAGGACATCCGCGTCATGTGGCTGTGGTCCTGGCACTCGAGAGACTGTCTCCACACTTGTCCTCTGCACCTTGGTCCCTGCCACCCCTCTTTACGTGGAAATAAGTAGCAGGTTGTCAGATCCTGTCTAATCCGAGAGTGTTCCTTAGGCAGAAACTCCAACTCAGGGAGACAGCAAGTGACTGGTAATTAACCAGTCTCACTCAATCCCAAGCATCTGAACACACCTTTCTGGGTTTTGTTCTCACCTCTCTCTCTCTGCCTGGGAAGCTGTGAGCAGCAGCCCCAGCTGTGGCGCCTCACCTCACCTAAACCTGACAGATTTAGTAACCAGCGCGGTAATTATCAGCATTAGCCATCCAGATGTGAATAGGTTGTCTGTGCAAAAGAATTCCACAATGATCTCACATTTCCCACAGCTAGTCAGGTAAGGGGCTAGCCGAGCAGAGGTGCGGGGGGGGGGGGGGGGGGAGGACCAAGAAATGACAGTGACAGGTGTCCCACTCGGGGAGTCCTTCAAGGAATGAGCTGGGAAGATCTGGTCCCAGAATTTCTAATTCTTCTAATGTTGTCCATGTCTGGAAACCCTTGAAGCCAGGGTGTTTTAGAATTCAGAGAGGTGCCAAACATGTTGCGCCATCCTGTGAGGTCTGGAGTCGCATCTGAAAATCAGACACATTCATATTTCCGCAATGGAGTGTCGGGGCTTCCAGAGTGAGTGTGAGAGGAAAGTGGTTTCGTGTCGATTTAGGTCAGGATTTGTCTTCACATGGGTTGCAGCACCAAACTAGCAAAACCCCAATGACATCCCAAACCTTCTGACGTCTGGGGATTTGGACATTTGGAACTGCAGACAGGGACCGGGCTTTAGACTGCTGGTCCCCGGAGAAATGGATTCTTTCTGAGAATTGCAGAAGCAGCAACAGTGGATGGGAAGCCACACACTGTGGCAGGCGTTCAGGGATGTGAGGAAGTAAGCCCCTTCTCAAACCAAGCCTCTTCTCAGTGTGCTCCTCTTTCCTCAGGAAGTACACACGAATCATGTGTCAACAGTATGCTCTGAGTGACCGGTGGGCAGAATGGGCTTTTGTCTGGAGTAAAAATAGACAGGAATTCTTTCTTGTAGGGATGCTTCAGCTCCCAGGGGACAGTTTGTTCTAGGGGTGTAACTGTGGTAGACATAGAGAGGAATCTTCCAGGTGGCCAGTGTTAGCTCAGAACAACTGGAGGGCAGCTAGAGGCAAACTCTCCCAGGCAGGATGAAGACCTGAAAGGTGGCCAAGAAGCAGGGAGATGCTACTGAGTCCTGGAGACTAGGTGTCAAGGTCAGAGTTGCTCAGGACTGAGTAGAAGCCTGGGACAATGGAGGAGGCATCTGTCATGGTGTCCATCTGTGCTTAGGTCCTCGGTGCTCACCTGCCTATGTGTGGAATATTCTTTGGGGGTTCCTCCATGTTGCAGTCAAAATGACTCTGCAGCCCAAGGGGCTGCATGAGAGTCTGAGGCAGGGAGCATTGTGGAGACAGGGAGAGCCTTCAGGAACCTCTGACTACACAGTTCTCTGATCCTGTTTGAGCTACTTAGCCACAAAGGCTCCCCCATGTCACGGGGCTCTTTGGAGCTCAAGGTCAACAGTAAGTTTCACATTGAATTTTAAGGTTAGTCTGCTGGTCTTGTCCTAAGTCGCCCAGTACCCTTTTCTCCTGACAGAGTCTGCTTGTTAAGTAGCTGGAGCTCTATGTCATTCTCTCTTCCTGGTCCTCAGGTTAAGGATACCGACATCTGCATATTTTACTTCCCTTTCTGTGGCTAACTGAGTCTTTGTTACCTGCTGCCCCATATTTTTGACATCAATTTCCTTCTCGGCTTCTGTGAACTTCCTCATGCCAGCTTTCTTGGACATCCTCAAGCTTGGCCTTACCTCCTCTACCATCAGCTGCCAGGAATCCCTCTCTCCTGTGGTACTTTGATGGTCAGGTCTTGCTCCAGGCTCCAGCCCTTCTCAGTCTGGCATCTCCAACTTCCAACCCAGCCAGATTTCTGATAGATAGGAGCTTGTGATCCTGGTTTAAGGAAGAAAAGCATCCATTTGTGGAAACCCATCCTTATCATCAGCAAATACCAGGGAGCTCCCGGCCTGGGCACGCCTCTGCCAGTTTCATCCTGTAGGAGGAGAGAAAAATGAACAGGAGAGGAAGGTTGGAAAGGAGGAGAGAGAGGAGAAGAATCAGAAGAGAGAAAGGGAAGAGGGACTCCAGCCGAGGGAGGAGAATGTTTGAAGTCTTTTTCCCATGTCGAAACTGAGCGAGCCTTGTGAGCAGCAAAGGGTCAAGCGTTGAAGATGAAAAGGAGACCCAGTGTGTGTGCAAGGGAGGGGAGGGGGCATAGGGAAAAGAGAGGGGACGGGCAGAGCTGGATTCTGCACAAAGGGTTGAATGCAGGAGAACAAAGGCCAATGTCACCTCCACAAAGGAACCTGTGTTTGAAATTGACAAGGGTTACTTTCTGGTTACTCTGCCCTGGGTTCACCAACTAGGGGCTGGTGAGCACCTTTTGGCTCTTCTCTGGTTTGTCCTGAAACCCATCCTCTACCTGGCACAGATAGGATGGGCTTTGCAAAAGTTCTGTCCTGGCAACATCTGGAGATGTGTTATAGCCTGCCAGATGCAAGGTCAAGTGGGGTTATAAAAGCTTTGACAAGGGACATGTCAGGTGGTGTGTGCACAGCACCCAGCAGAGGTCCTGGCACAGAGTGGGTGTGCCAAAAATGACAAGAGTCATCTCCTTTTCCCTTCCTCTGCTCTCCGAGCTCACGAGTCACTTCCTCCTACCTTTTCTTCCTGGGAGAGGCCACTTGGTTTCATCCTTTTCTCCTCAGTCTTTAAGTGTACAGTGTGCTCATTCTGTAAAGTACACAGCTCTTTACAGAATAAGATAATCCTCATTACTGCGTACTTATGACATGGACACAAGAGCAAAAGCTCAGAGAGGGGACATGCCTTGCCCAGAAAAGCACAGCTAATGAAAGACAGCTGGAATGAAAATTTGGTCTCTTGGGTCCAAATCAGTACATCCTGCACTGTCCAGAGTTGAGTAAGTAATTGATTATTTCATGGTGCTATTCTTGAGGGTAGAGACCTGGTTTTCTATTTCCCATAAACATCTTCGGGGTCTGGCCCACAACAGGCTCTCAATCAGTGTCAGTCAATTCACTTGTAGGTACCCAAGGGAGCCCCTGGCCACCCTTGCTTGGCCTTTCCTCCACACTGCCACTTCTGCCTAGATTGCTGCCTGCTCAGGCCTCAGAGCTGCAGCCCGGAATGAGCCAGCCCTGTGGACACTGTAGAGGAGAGCTGCCCAGGAGCCCAGCCACTGGTCCATGTTCCAGCAAGGCAGGAGAAAATCAGGAGGAATTAGATTTGTTTATGTATAGCTCAGACAGGTAGAAAATAAAAAGCAACTCTGCTCTCATTGCAACAGAAAGGAGCTGAGACTTCATGAAAAGCAGGCTTTCTTCTCCCCGAGAGTTGAGATGTTAGAACAAGATTTCCTGCAGAGGTTGTAGAAACGGCTCCCCTGGAGGTCTTTAAGAGCTGGAGAGTGACTGGCTTTCCAGCAGGATGTGGGCATGAAGGCAATCATGAGTGTGGGGCCAGGACACAGGCAGCTGGAGGAGGACTCAGCACGCAGCAGGCCCGACCCAGCGTCTCTAGGGGGTAAGGTCAGAACTGAAAGGTGGGGATGAGCGGCAGGATGAGCGGCAGGCAGAGAAGGGCAGTGAGGGGCGGGGGTGGCAGACCTAGTGAGGCAGGTCAGAGGTTCAGACAGCAAGAGCCCCCTAACAGGCTGCCCAGTCTCTGGTGCACAGCCCAGGCTATCCACTGGTGTGAGTGGGCTGGTGCACTGGGTGAGCCAGCACAAGGACAGAGCGCACGTTCTGGGTCCTTGGGTTGACTGGACCTTCAGGGCCACGGGCCACACTTCTTCTCTGAGCAGAGGAGATGCAGAGGCTAGTCTTTCAAAATGGTAAACACGGACCACTGAGCCCACGAGTGACCTGGGCAATGGCTGGCACACGTACCATCCTAGCACCAGAGAAGCTGGGCCGGGAAGATAAGCTCAAGGCTAGCCTGGGCTATACAGTGAGAGCCTGTCTCAGTAAACAAGGAAGAAACCCCAAATAAACCTGCAGATTGGTCTTGTGCAGTCTCCTTAAGCACGAACACTCTTCAGGAGCACAAACTACCTCGGATAAGAGTGCCACAGCCTCCTGGAGCCCCCATTTTCACCAAATGTACTTCTGTTATGTGTGGGGGGCAGGGGAGGATGTGTGATTGGTAAAAACTAAAAAAAAAAAAGTCAAAACTAATAAATGTAAGTGCGCCACGCACGTACATGCAAAGTTGTATAAATGTATGGTAGACAAAGCATGGCCCTCAAACAGAGCTTTAAGGCTCTCTGTGGAGTGGCCCCTAGATCAAGGTGGGGTACCCTACTCTTCCCAGTCCAGAGCGCTTTTTGCAGGAAGTAACTTCAGAGCTGTTCTCATGGCTACAAAGCCACACCCTGGCAGCCCATGTGCGACTCTTCAAGCATCTGCACACCTGTGTGTCAGGCACTGTGCTTTACGACAAACACGAGGATGTTTGTATTTTCCCTGTGGCTGAGATGAGGAAATGGACTCTGAAGGATCGCCAAATCCTCACACAGCCAGACTGGGCTCCCTCTTGGCAGGTCCCGTCCCTTCCCCCTCACAGGCTTTTTTCTCCGTGATGGGCCATCCACCCCCACGCTTGTTCCTTCCGTTCGGCAATTACCCGCACTCTTGCCACATTCCACCCTCCCCAGAGACTCCCTGGCAGGAGGGACAGGTTGCAGGCAAATGGGAAATTCAGGATCATCAGATGTACTGGTGCCTTTCCGCTTTTTCTGGTGCTCACTTTTCCAGGTAAGGACATTAGCACCGAGTCACCAGCATCCCCAGGTCAGGAGCAGAGCATCCAATTCCAAAGCTGGCCAGTGGTGTTCCAGCTCAGTGCATCGCCCAGGGTCGCCTGGAATGTAACCAATTCGGTGAATGGCCCAGGATGGATTGCTCACTAGGAAGCATCTATCCAGGGCTTGTTAGGTGCAAGCTCTGTTAGGCCACGGGGGAACAAAGATAAATAAGACCTCTCTGCCTTCAAGGAGCTTACAGCACAGCAGGGAATTGATGCCCAGATCGTGCTGAGAAAGAGATAAAGACTAAGAGTGGGCTGGAGAGATGGACCTCAGCACCCTCCTTTAGCATTCTGCAACCTCCTGCCAGCAGGGGCGCTGTGAAGCTGGAGGCCATGCTTCTAGTTACCTGTTCCTCTAGCCCCTCATGCACTGTGGTCTCATCCTCACCCTTTGTCAAGTGTTCTTCTTGGCAGCTCCCAGGAGTCACCTCATCCAAAAGCCAGCCCAGATGGGTCACCAGCTCAGGGTGATTCCTTTACAGAGGCTGGTAGCCCTCAGAGGCTACTGGGCACATAGATGTCTGCATTAATGCTTTAATGTGCCCCACAAACCTGTGATTCTGCTGTTGTATCCATTTCGCAGAATTAAAAAAAAAAAAAAAAAGCTGAGTTAAAGGAAGCCACACGCAAGCAGAAAAGCTGAGAAAGTCCGTCCATCCTACTGTAGCTTTTGCACACACAGCATGCACTGTGGGCCTCGTGACCGCCCAGGTGTGTTGATCCAGAAGCTGAGGTCTGGGAAGGCTGAGAGGTTAAGCTCTGTTGGTCTACGGTGCCGCTGAAGTTCAGGTCCAGGGCCGACACCTGGCTGGGCTTCATCCTAGAGCGTTCGCTTTGGAAGCCGCACAGACCTTGCATATTTTCAGTCACCCCGAGTCCACCTGTTTTGGGGGAGCATTGGGTCTGCACTTTTCTGGTGGGTGAAACAAAGACAGAATAGTCTTGACCACACTATCCAGAAAAGCTAAAAAGACCGCCACCTGGTGGCTTCCTGGGTGGTGGCGAGGGACCTGGGCTGGTGCTGTGAGCTGTGTAAGAAGGGTGACCTTCCAGAGCACCCACGGTGCCAGACGCTCTGCCCAGCACTTAGCCTGGCCCCTTTCACTCGGTCTTCACACACACTTCGTGAGCTTGGTCTTATTACAGCATCATTCCCATTTCCAAGGCAAGGGCACTGAGGCTGAGAGGCTAAATGACCTCCTCAAGGTCACGCATCCTTCAGCCCCCCAAGCTGGCATTCCAATCCCGGTTCTTCTGGCACCGATCCTGCATCTTCTCACCCACTCTTCCCCATCCTGACTCTTCCATAGCTGCAGCAGCCCCAACCTCTTTCTCTTCACATAAGGCCTTTGCATTTGCTATTCCCTTTGTCTGAGACATTCTCTCAGGTCTGCCCATCCCTGTCACACATCTCCCTTAAAGAGGCTAGTCCACCCACGCATCCAAGTTGCCCACTATCCAGCCAGCCAACTGCATGGACTTCTTAGGGTTTAATGCTGTCAGAGTTGTGGATTTTTCCCTTGTGTTCTTCCTGGGGCAGGAGGCAGGACAGCTGAGAGCAGGGAACGTCCATCCATGGTGGCTCCATTCGCTGGATACATAACTGGAAGCAGAGGCCGGAGAGAAGAGGTTCTATGACTGGCCTTTCGTCCATTTGCCTGGAAGGCGTTCTCATCCCTGTGGTTTCCCATCACTCTTGATGCCCCCTCCCCACCCACCTTTTGATACCTCTTCTGTCTATCCAGGGCCAGTCGTGAGCTCCTGACAGAGCCCAGGCTTCGTTCAATCTACAGCAAAGTATCCGTGCAGTGGGAAAGGAAAGGCCACATTTGGTGCTCCGGGTTTGATGTAGTTTTAGTGCCTGGGCTTTTTGGTGGAGTTTGTTGTTAATTCTGGTAATTAGCCTGTATCCTACTGATATTGCTCTTGGCCATTTAGAAAGGGGTTTAATTGGTCATTCAAGCCTGGACCCTGTTCTGTTCTCCAACTTTATTACTTTTTCCACCACATTCAGAACCTGGAAAGGTAGATTAGCATCTCGGGATTATAAACTGCCTGTTCTCACTCACCCACACTTGGACAGGTTCCAGGAGGCAGAGTCTGGCTTGCAAATTTGAATTTAGAGTCCTGCTCCTATACAGAGAAGGCAGACCCAGGCTCAGTGCCTGTGACCTGCTAGTTGGAGGAGCAGGCTATATGCTTGCAGAAGTGAGGCTGTGGCCACGACAGGAGGAGTTAATAGGCATCGTTGCCGAACTGATGCCGTTTCAGAGAGTGAATGAAGGCCGGAGAACCGGCTGAGCGGCTGAGTGGCTGTGAGGTGTCAGAGTGAGTCTCCCACCCTCTCATTAGAGCTACCATTGTTGTACTGTGTTTCCTTCCTGATTCTGGAAAAAAAATCAGCAGAGCCAAATGATCACTAACTGCCGGCAGTGCTGGTATTCTAGGCCTTTTTCTGGGAGTGGGTGTGAGAAAATACCCAAGGAAAAGAGGTTATTGTCCACTGTGCAGGATCCC
This sequence comes from Peromyscus maniculatus bairdii, assembly GCF_049852395.1. Lineage (NCBI taxonomy): Eukaryota > Metazoa > Chordata > Mammalia > Rodentia > Cricetidae > Peromyscus > Peromyscus maniculatus. The sequence continues at coordinate 194,731,563 of NC_134852.1, forward strand.
ATTGGCCTCAGGTGCTTAGCAGGGCACATGGCCACGTGTCTTCCCAGCAGCCACGCTAGGGGCCTCTGGTTGTCGGGAGAGGGAAGGAGGTTGGGCACTCACAGCTAGAGGGCCTGGAGCGGAGCGGGCCAGTCTGCTCTCACTTATCACAGGCAGCTAGCACCTCACCCCTTTCCTACCCTCTGCTCCAGAAAGCCTTGTCCCTCAGGATGGTTGACCCTTCCCATGGTGCACCAGTTTAACCCTCTCAGTGACTCGGAAGGGACAGCTCAGCTGGGGATCAGACTGCTTGGTTTGCTCCAGACTGCTCCTGGCTCCTCATTAGACAGCTCAGAGGTGAAGGCTGACCTTGATGTAAGTAATGGGCAGTGGGGCCTGTGTCACAGACTGGCCCTACGGGACAGTGTAAATCTGTAACTACATCATCCACAGTCCAACGAGAGCTACATTTGTGCTGAGGTCAACAGCAGCAGCAGCAGCAGCAGCAGCAGCAGCAGCAGCAGCAGCAGCCACTGGCTGGGCCCTGGGCACAGTGACACACTCCTATACACGTTGTCTATGAGGGGAGTGAAAAGGATACATAAACCCCTTTTTTTCCTGTCTATGGAGGCTGGGTCTCCTGCTCCTAAAAATTGAGACACACCCCCCAAGGCTGATTTACCAGAATGGATAGGCGTCCTTATGTTGGGAAGATAGTAACCCACCAGACAAGACAAGAGGCTTTTTTATTTTTCTCAATGAAAAACTAGGAAACATGACCCGGCCCACTGGCTCTCCTGAGCAGAACCTTGCAGGATCGGGAGCAGCTGTCAGCACTGTTCCTAGCATGGTCTCCTACTTCTTGGCGCCCTTCTGTCCCACATTCCCTGTTCATCATGTCACTGTCTGGCTACCCAAATCCCTCCCACAAAGGTTGATCATTCTGACCTGTCTCTCCTTCCAGAGTATCCCACCTTCAAAACTGTCCATTCATATCTACAACCAAACTGACTGTTTTCAGCCCGAATCATCCTTTCCTCGCTTATTTTGGTGGAAATTTTAACAACTGATCGGTATAATTCACACTAAGATGTGAATGACCGACAGCCACCTGCACCGACAGATGTCTTTCTTTTTAAAGATTCTGGTTGATGTCTTGCTCACAGGATCCTGGCTGCCTGGCGTTCCAGGTTCTGTAGAGGATAGGCCCCATGGAGCTAGGTAGAGAGAGACCACCTTCCTCAAGGGGCTATTTTCCACAGGGAGAGCTTTTACCTGATCTTGCTGGTCTCTGAACAGAGCCCAGTGGATATAGAGAGCCCTTCCAGCACCTTTCCTGTTGGGCACCACCTCACCTTTCCGAACCCCCTCTTCAGTGAGAAACCATTTTAATAAGGCTGTAATTTTGTTACAGAAGTTTGTAATTAAATATCCTTAAAAGAAATGAGGTTGCGGGTCCCTATCTCCCAATTTATCATAGACTTAATGCCCCAAGTTACACGCTGTTTAATTAAGAATGTATCCCCGTTGTAACTGCATGCAGCGTCCTGGCCTTGGAGATAGGCAGTGCTCGGAATTTATCATGAAGGGTGCTCTCTGTTCTTGTTGTCCTGTTTACCGAGAGATCCAAAGTGAAGACAGCCTTCCTACTCAGAAACGATAGGCTCTTCCTCACTCCAACCCTGCAGGGCCTCTCTCCTTCAATAAACTCATCTTCAGTTCCCAGAATCCGAAACACAGTATTAGCTTTTTCATTTAAGGAACCAACATGCTCCCCCTGCTGGCTGAGAGTTGCCAATATACCTTTGTGCTGGAAAATCACAGCCTTGTCTTTGGTTTCCCTGGAAACCATGCTTAGAGCGCCTACTATGTGCTAAGAAACCATGGTAACATCACCTACTATGTGCTAGGTGCAATGCTAAGGGATATAAGAAGGACCAGGCCCCTATTCCCAAAGAGCTCAGAGTCTTATAGGAGAGACAGGATGCACATATACAGTTAACATCTGTTAACTACAGGATCACAGAGGATGGAGAAAGTACGTCTTCCACAGAGATGAGAAAGACTCCACGGAGAGGCTACCATCTGACCTGCAGCTTGGAAAACTGCTAGATTTTGGAAGATTACCAGAGAGAGGATGGCCAGATAGGAAGGTGTTGGGGCCTGGGGGCCTGAAGAATTCTATGCACAAGTAGAAAAGAGCGTCACCAACATGATGATAGTGAGTGCCGGATCAGAACCTAGAACCCACATTTTCTCACTCCAGCTCTCACTTACCAAGAATCCCAGGCCGAGAGAGGGCATGGGGCTGGGGGAGGGAAACGCAGATGTCAGGGAAACAGAGGAAGGAGCGCGCATTGCCGCAAGAAATTCAATCCCACTTACTGAGGAAGTGAAATGGTCTGGCTAATTTAATTTCCTAATTAGAAGGAAGTTCTGAAGAAAGCTTGCTTTGTTAGAAATGTGGATTTTTAAAAAATTTCCTTAAATGTTTTATGCTGCTTTCCTGCCTTAGCAAGCAAACCAAAGGCACCCGTTCAGTCACGGATAACCCTGGGCCTTACCATGTTTCATAGTGCAGCATACAGCCCATAGTACAGAGCACACAGCCTTAGCAGCCAGCCCTCAAACTCACCATCAGCAGTGGATTTACCTACTGCAGATTTCTTTATCAGCTGTGGATAAGAGCATTCTGGTCAAGCCAGGGACCTGACTCCCCATGCCCCAGGCAGTCAAGGCTTTTTGAGTTGTTTTGGGAGACCCTCCAAAACCCCAGGAAGTGCTGTCCACTCCCAGAACTCTGCTGGGCTATTAGACTTTGCCAGGAACCTGCAGATGCTTGGAGCTGGATTGAGAAGGAGCAGGCAGGGTATTCTGCTGACATGGGCTGGCTCATGTACGTATCCCCACTAGAGTGCCCCTTCCCCGGAAATTATGAGAAATTAACAGAGTTGGTCTGGAGTGGGTGCCAGTTCAGATATGGAGGCAAGCCTCCTGGATGGTCCCCAGTGTTTCCTGCCTTTGAGAGTCATGTCCTGTGTAGGCGGTCTCCTGTATTATAACAGGGATGGTCCATGACCATGAGATATGCCAGAGATGATGGGGCACTGTTCCTAGGTTTGGATGGAGAGTGCAGCTTCCATCTGTCTGCCTTACAGATCACCTGCTCTGAGGAAAGCCTACTACCACTTTGTGAGCCTCACATAGAGAGACCCAAGGGACAAGGACCTCAGGACACCAGCCACCTGCCACTGGAGTGAGCCTCCAAGCAGAGCGCCCTGTCTTTTCAAGTTACAGCGGCCCTGTTGACATCTTGACTGCCACTTCAAGGGAATCTGAACTGGAACCACTTGGCTCAGCTGTTCCCAGAGTCCTGATCCCCTGAAACTGGGGGACATGGAAATGTAAAGTGACTAAATGGAAGTGAGTAGGATGGCTACAGTAGATAACCAGTCCTCACTAGGGCGAGGGATCCCTGGGCACGCTCACCCTAACTCAATGGCTAGCATACTCTTGCATCCTGAGATTTTTAAATCCAGATGCAGCCATGACACTTAGGCCAACCTAGTTCCCTCATTTACAAGTAGGAAAGGTGGGGCCAAAAGGGAATTGCCTTATGTGTAGACATGTCGAGACAAGACTCAGGTCTCTTGATTTGGGGTTCAGTCTTGCACCCCATTCCTATTCCCAGCCCTTACACAGCTCTTCAGTTTACTACCTTTTCGTTTATTGATTGTAGAGTCCCTACTGTGTGCTAGGAGCTGTGCGAGGGCCAGAGCAATAAAGAGGCTCTGAATACACTTGGGGACTATGGCAAACCCTCCTTGAAATCACACATGCAAGAGGTAGAGACTGGATGGGTGAATGAGTCAGGGGATGTGTGTTAGTGCTTGCTCTGCCACTCAAGTCCTGGACTCCTCCTCATTCTTTGAAATGAACCTTCCAGGCCAGTATCCAGTATGGAGACTAGGATTAAGACATAGGGGCTAGCGAGGTGGCTCAGTGGGTAAAGGCACACGCTACCAAGCCTGATGACCCGAGTTCAATCCCTGGGACCCACCTGGTGAAGGGGAGAATGACTCCCACAAGCTGTCGTCTGACTTCTTCATGTGCACTGTGGCAAACACACACACACACACACACACACACACACACACACACACACACACACAATTGTGATAATTGTTTTTAAAAGGAAATAGGATCAGGGTTATGGAGATGCCTCACTGGGTAAAATTCTTGCTAGGCAAGCTTGAAGAGTTGACTTCAGAAGATCCATGTCATCTATAACCCTAGCACTGAGAAGAGGGTGTTGGAGCTGAAACAGTAAGCTCTGGGTTCATTGAGAAACCTTGCCCCCAAATAAGGTGACAAGCAATAGAGGAAGGCACTCAGTATTGATCTCTGGCCTCGGCAGGCAAGGGGTGTGCACATACATGTATGCACAGCGGCGGGGTCATAGTATTGCCTGGAAAGCAAATGGTGAGGCACCATAGAGGAAAATTAATTAATTAATCTTTTTGAGTATTAGGCATGCTCTATGCATCCGCCCCTTCTACATATATGAGACACTTTTTATCCAAGAGTCAGGGTTTCCTGACATGTTAGAAGTTCATCTGTGAGTGATCCATGACTCAATAGGCCAAGTACTCCTAATGTTCTCTAACCTGATAATTTAGAGGAGAAGATGGATATAAGGAAGGACAGTGATTGGCCCCATACCTCCCAGCAAGTTGCAGTAAATGAGATCTGGTCCAGGCCGCCCCCCAGCAGAGTGCTGGCTTACAGCAAGTACACAGAATCTGAGGGAACACAGTGCTTCAGGAAGCCCCATGCTGGAATTTATTTTCTTCTAATATCTCTCAGGGACAGACAGAGTGGCTCAGACAACCGACTCTCCAGAGCCAGGCTAGCAGGCACCAAAGGATACCTCCTAAGCAAGGGCTATTAGAGAAAGGGCCTGGCAGAACCAGCAGATAGAATGGGAGAGTTAGGCTATGTGGTAGAGCCCCCTAAACAACTGGCTTCCCAGTGGTCTTTGGCTGGTGCTGGGGGCTCAGGTGGCTCTTCTGCCATGTAGTGACAGTTTAGTTGTGAGGTGGCCTTGGGCTACTCTGTTATCAACCAGTGTGGCACAGTGTGGATTAGCTAGGTCTTAATGCCAGTCACTTGGGCTCAGTCACATCTTGCTCTTTAGTAGCACCATCTTAAGCCACTAGCCAGCCTCTTTTCCTGACCATGACATGGGGACCCTGATGGCCCTTCACACCACAGGCTTGTCTTGACCAGAAGACAATGGTGTAATAAGTGCTATATAAACATATGACAACTAGGACACCTAACAAGCAAACAAGCGACTCTATTCCTTCAGGCTTTGGGTTTTGCCTATACTTAAAAAATGGTTAGATTTCAGTTACACATGACAGCTTACCCCAGCACTTCAGAGACAGAGGCAGAAGGATAGCTCCAAGTTCAAGGCTATCCTGCCCTACAAACTATCAGGCCAGCCAGCTACATAGTAAGACCCTGTTTCAAGAAAAAAAAATAGATTTTAAAAATTGGTCCCCTTGAAATATAAACTTGCCACAGTTGTTTGTATCACCTACTGTGAATATATGCTTGACCATGATCCTATAGTGGCTAGTTCTATGCATGGTGTGTAAGTGTACACTAGGATGAGTGACTTGTGACAGACACATACATTCTTAATCACTACCTCAGTCAGGGTGCAGAAGGTTCCGTTACCTCACAAAGCTTACCTGCCCTCATCCCAGGCAGCCCCCCTTTATTTCAAGCCCCAGCTCAGGCGACCACGATCTTTGCCACCAAAGGTAGAGAGGACACAGTTCTACCAGGGAGCAGCTGCCAGGCAGCTGAAGTATAGGTATATATTTATTATATGATATGACTACAGTACCCCATAGGTTCTGCCATCACTCTGTCAGACACACTAGGAAAGCTTATTTTTTAAAGATGAAAACAAATGCAAGAAAATTAGTAAGCAAAAGGATGACTCATGAATAATTGGTAAAGGGGATGTGAAAATATTTGTTTAATTCTTGAAGTTTTTTTTTTGTTAGTTGGGCATTATGCCAAAATAAAATTTTACACCAGATAAACATAACTATCAGTAGACAGAGAGGAACCACTGAGCATGTTGAACACAAGTCTTTTCTCAGAATCCTCTGGAACATCTTCAACCCTGCCACAGCCCAGGTCTGGCTCTGCGGGTGAGGCCTTGGGTGTCCCCGCTCGGTGCAAAGCAAGGCAGTCAGAGCTCTCCAAGACTCGGGGCCTTGGCAAGAGAGGTCCCCTCCAGCTGGCTGAGTCCACACTGGCCTTTGGCATAGAAAGGGCCGAGCTTGAATTTGGCGGGCAAAGAGCTGGCTCAGGTTAGCATGGCAGCTGTGTTTGCGAAAACGCTTTGTGTCCATAAAGCACCGTATGCATCGCAGGGCTTAGGGTATCCTGCATCCTTAGAGAACAAGCCTGCTCAAGAGCAAATTAAGTATGTATACCATAGAATGTCAGCTACTTATCAGGCCATAACTACTGCTATTGTTACTACGACTAGGGTGGCCAGCCATGCGGTTTGCCTGGGACATCCCAATCTTAGCCTGATAGACCTGCTCCCTCTCCTTGTGGGCAAACTGGGAGGGCTAGCCACCTAGGGCAATTTGCCAGGCCAGCTTCACATACCATGGTATTAGCCAGAACAGGGCTGCCATAAAAATAATATTGCAATTGGGCATCTAAACAGCCGATACTAAGTTTCTCACAGCTCTGGTTGCAAAGCAAGGTCTTACTGTTAGGTCCCTGGTGAGGGCTTTTCTTCTGGGGCTTGTCACTGTGGGCTCCTTGGCGTGCCCTCACATGGCCTTTCTTCCGTGTTCACAGGAGGAAAGTGACTCCTAGTGTCTCCTCCTTTTACAAGGCAGAGTAGGATCCACCTCTGTGACTTCATTTTAACCGCAGTTCCTTCTGAAAATGCCCCCTCTCCGAAGCAGTCACCTGTGAATTTTGAGAGGTTACAAACATTCAGTCATACCCGCTACCACCCACTTGTCCATCACCCCCATCCTCTTCACTGTAGCTTTGGCCTTCGCTGTCCCGGTTCCCACACAGGCAGGTGTCCCCTGCCATCACCTCCTGCCATTGCCTACCCCGTTTCCTTTGGTTCTCAGCACTTTGCTGCTCATGAGGAATGTTCTAGGTCCTAGAACACCCCTTTCCTGAAGCCACACATTTATATGAGCCAGATCTCCAGTCCCAGAAAAGAAGTTCTGGTCCTTATAGCCCCAGCCTTCCCTTTGCCTGGCTTTGCCCCGACAATGTCCATGGCACCACCAAGGAGCCCACCAGCTACACAAACAGGGCTTATGAGAGTTAATGAGGCTCAGGTTGCTAGCCCTCCTGGAGGTCACTGTCACCCAGAGCCATGCCCCCAGGGCCCCGTGCTGGCCTCTTCCTGTCGCCGGGACATCATTAGAAATGTTAATTATTAATTATCACTAAAAGCCCATTTTGCTGCATTGCTGTTCTCGGGTATTCTTGCCATCTCTCTTTTCCCCCTTTCTTTCTGTAACGGGATCCTGGTTCCTGGGTTTCCCGTTTTCCTTCTAGGCCTCTTCCTCTGCTTACCTCTCCACTACAGCCTGGGAGCCAGGGGGAGACATTTGGACACAGCCTTCGCTAGCATGCCTGCTTCTTTAATTCAAAGTACGGAGGATCCAAGGATCCAAGGACACACAAACTGGGGGACGCTGGGCAGGAACTGGGTTCTCAATAGGCCATTCCTTCCACTTTCTCTGTCACTCAGATGCTAAGACAGCTTTAGGGACACACACACACACACACACACACACACACACACACACACACACACACACACAATGTCCCTTTGGGGTGTGTGTGTGTGTGTGTGTGTGTGTGTGTGTGTGTGTGTATGTGTTACTTTTGGCCCTGCGTTTTCTTACAAAAACATCCCTACATCCATTATGGTGCTGAAATGGCCTTACATCCAACCATGGTATCAGACCTCCACTGTAGATGAAAAGGAAGAGCCCAGGAGAATAAGGGAACAGCTCAGAACCACAGCTACGAGACCTGATCACCTTGCTTTTTCTTGGGCCACATGGTTTGCTGGACAGAACATGGCCTGGGAGTTGAGATACCTGGGTTTGAAATCTTGTTTTGCCATGTGCTTGCTGTGTCGACTCAGATGAATTAGATGGGCACTCTGAGCCTCATTATTAAAATATGGCAATAATTTTCCCTCTTTGGGATATTGGGAAATTTAATGAGGCTATGATCTTGCCTGCCTCATAGTAGATTTTTAATACACGTTTGAGTCTTAGACATAAAAAAGAAAAGAAAAAGAAAACTTGTCCTTTCTATGTGACAGAGCTGAAGAGCTGAACTTCTAGACAATTGCTATGTTCCAGACACTGCTCTACATGTATTATACATACTAACTCATAATCCTTGTGGCAACTTTCAACAGAGACCCTATTATTATTATTTATTATGACCATTTAGTAATGAGTATTATAACAATTACTTCCGAAGTGAAGAGTCCAATAACGAAATGTGAAATAACTAGCCTGAGGTCATTTACTAGGAAAGGGAGCTGGGGAGTTCTAGGATGGTTTGGCATCTGGAATGTTCATGCAACAATGTAGCGACCTGTCAGATGCAGCTGAGGGCACCAAAATGTCCCTTGATGCCAGTCAGAGAAGTCCACATCTGACTGTAACAACAACAAAGAGGATGTAAAATGACTAACACTTTATATCGATGACATATTTGATATATTGGATTTTATATTGAAGTTATAAAATTATCTCATCCACTTCTTTGGTGTATGTGTGAATATGTGGGTCTGTGTGTGTTGCTTTTGATCAAACCCAAGACTTCACACACTTGCTAGGCAAACACTCTTTTATTGAACTATACTTCTTTGTCCCATATTCAATGTTGATTACTAGAAAACTTTTGTTTAGTGGTTGGAATGCACTTGGATTGCACAAGGTCCTGGTTCAATCTTCAGCACTAAAAAAAAAAAAATGGAAAAAGAAAATGAAATGATGTGGGGCTTGCATTGCATGTTCACTGAACTGCATGGCCTAAACCCTTTCTTATACCCCCTGCCATATTGTCACCAGCAGTGAGGACGTGTGGAGACTGAAGTGCCAGGTTATGTTTTGATGGGATGGTAAAATTGCTGCTAGATCTGAAACGCTGCCCCTCAGGATTCTGTCATGTATTGGAGGCCCCCTTTTTACCATATGCATACCCCTGAGTAAATACGGTTTCAGGGCTTCTCCAGGGACATCCAGGAACGGCCTTGGGAGACCAAGGCTTTGACCTTGAGTGTTTGTCCCTCCCCACCACCCAGCCTAGAGGAGGCAGTGAAAGAAAAGAGGGTTTGTCCCTAAAGAGTTTGCTCCCCAGTTCTGCCTCAGGTAATGGGACAGTTCCATCAACTTTAGCTGACATCCCAGCCAGTGTCATCCAGGCCTGGCAGAGGGAGAGCCTGGGCTCACTCTCAAGGTTGTCGAGACCAACTCTGCCTGATGGGGGTACTTCTTCTAATGACAGAGTAATGCCCCTGCATGCCCACTATAGGGTAGCCCCACTTTTTTTAAGGCTCTTATTTTATATTGAACCTCTTTATAGGGAGCTCAAATACCCCAAATAACTCTGAGTTCTATTTTCCGGAACTATGTTTCTCAAAGTTCCGGAAAACATGAAAAGGAGTTCAGTGTTCCTAAGGCCTGCTGAATCAGACCCTCAGGGGGATGGTCAGAAATTCCCAGTCTTGATGTCACCAGTGCCTGTGTTCAGGTGTGGTTAGATGTGCCATACACCGTCAGTAACTTTTCCTAAAAGCAAAGTGCCAATTTTTCAATCATTTCTTCTTAAATTAACACGTGCATGCTTGTGTTTACCTCTCCAGCTTGTGACTTGTTCTCACTTGCTTCCAGGGCACTTTCTGAACTAGAAGGGAAGGGTGTGGCATTGCTGGCACATGATGACACGGTGCATACCTAGACCTCATCTTGTCCCTGCCCAGGGACATCAGTCATTCCATAGTGCAGGAGAGCACGGACTGAGTCACCTGTTAACTAGCACTGTGGCTTGCTGTGTGGTCAGCAGTGAGCTCAGGACCTTATGGCTGTTCTCTCACTTCATTCCCCACTTATCTTCTCCGTAATCTGTGGACTGTGGACTTATTACTGGCTTGTTTTATTAATGAAGACACTGAGCAATGAGGCGAGGTAACCTGTTCAAGGTCACCCAGTTGGTAAACAACACGTCAGAACGAGACTGTGAGCATTCTTGGTCGGCATTCCATTTCCGTGATGCTGAGAGGTGGCTGCAGGGACCTGGATGATCCTTGTCTAGGGAACTCAAAAGACAACCTGGATTCCCTTCTAGAAAAGGACTCCAGATGCTCAGAACACTGGGAACCAGACAGGGCAAGGACCACCCTCTGACCCCATCCCCGGGACAGAGTTCCAATGAGCTATGATGGACCCTTTGGGGAACTCTGCTTCCATCAGGAATAGCCTAGAACTAAAGCCAGTGGACAAGCTTGCTTCGCTGACTTCTATGCCAACACATCTACTCAGTTCTTGGCTTTGACCATTTCAACTCGAGGAAAAACCACACTTTCCAACAAGAAGCAAATGAGAACATCAAGGACCAGGAGCACAGTGGTGAGGTGTAGATGTGTGTTTCCCACTCCAGGCTCCAGCCCTGCTCAGATGCCAGCTGAGCAAACAGGACAAGAAACCGTGACACTTCTCCAGCCAGCAAACTTTACAGGAGGCCAAGTCATCATGGCCAGTGTGACTTGAACTGCTGTGACAATGACAAGCCATTGTTAGTTCTCTGCTTTCTAGCAAGAACAGGGAAAAGAGAGAGTTTGCAACTGGGATCTATGGTGGGAATGTGCTGGGCATGTAAACATTATGTGTCATGTGGGTCCTGCAGAGGAACACAGGTGGATGTGTCCATAAGGAGGCCTACTCTGGTTCCCCTGTGGTGGCTCATTATGGATTTGTAGCAGTATTCATATTCCCCTGGTGCTGTCCTTCCGGACCACAGTTCTCCACTCTCTCCAGACTGCTTCAGATGCATGGCTTAGCTCTGCACTGACTTTCTGACATTCCCAGACAGAATGTGTTTCTCCCCTTCCTCTTTTTCTGTGTGTTTGTGTACATGTATGAGTGTTCATGTGTGTGTAGGCACATGTGCGTATGTGTGAGGTGCATATGGAGATCATAGGACAGCCTTTATTTTCTTGAGCAGGGTCCCTCACTGGCCTGGAACTCACCAAGTAGGCTAGGCTAGCTGCTCCAGAAAGCTCTAGGGGCCTGCCATCTCCTGCTCCCCACTACTGGATTACCAGCATGTGCCACATGCTTCTTTTTAAATGGGTGCCGGGGTCAAATTCAAGTTCTCCTGCTGCAAAGCATGTGCTTCACTGACTGGCCTGCCTCCCCAGCCCCACGCTCCCATCTCTAAATAATCTTCCCTCTCTGTCTGTCATGCCCAAGGTGAGCATGGCATTCCAGACAGAACCGGCCAGTTCTGAGCACACAGGCCATGTGATGGTCTAGACCAGAGACACTTTACTTCCCGTGAGGCAGCCAAGATGGTGTTCACTTTACGTATCATGTGTCAACCACATAACACAGTTGGACCAGGATGAGCGAGTGGCCGACTTACAAATAACAAACAAATAGGTCATTTTCACGTGGATTGCTGCCAAACCAGGTCGACCCCATCCGGTACTCATGCAATTAATTTTTAACCTAAATGCAGGACTTTGCATTTCTCTCCGTTCCTTTTTATCATGTTGGTTTCATCCTCCTGTTCCTTCCTGCTGAGGTCATTTCTTATTTCCATCCTGACATCTGTAGCGGTAACTCTGCTTCCCAGCTTTGTGTCTGTTGTAAACTTGATTAGAGCACCTTGTAGGCCGTCTTCTGAGTCACAGGTAACCATGCCAATGAGGTCATTGCCAAGGACGGAGCTCTGTAGCATGCCACTAGAGACGTCCTTTGGGTTGACGCAGAAAAACTCATCAACATTCTTTGACTGTCCTTGCTCATCCGGCTATGACTCCGTTTCCTGTCCTCTGACCTTATTCACATTTCCCCATCATGTCCTCAAGAGTGCCAGGCGAAGTTCTTGTCAAACACCACGTGACACTGGGCCCGGGCCATGGCTTTGATCTTCCACTGGAGCAAATTGCTGCTGATGTGTGAGGTGCAAGATATTTACTTGTGTGGGGTCGGGGGAGGAGAAGGAAAATAATTGTGTGGCCGACTAAGGGAGAAGCCTGTTTGAAATCAAAGTTTATCTCTCCTTTTAGAAAGTACCATCTCCCTCCCTCAGGCATTCATACTGTGTCCTTAAAATAGTCTGTTGTATATCATGGTTGTTACATGTGTTTTTTTTTTCCTCCCCTATAAACTTCTGAAATGCTTCCTCCCCTTCTTAAGCTACATTGTTATCTTTTATCACTCTGTGGCTAGGGAAATGGCTCAGCCGATAAAGCCTCCTGTTACCAAGCCTGCTTGCCTGAGTTCATTCTCTAGGCCTTACATGGTGAACGGAGAGAACTAACTCCTATGAGTGTTCTGTGACCTCCACACACGTGACTTGGGCATGCATATATACACAGCTGCACACTTGTGCGACACACACAAATACATTAAAATTAAAAGAAAAAGGAAATGCCTGTCGTAAGCTAGGTAGAGCTCTTGTCCACTGTGTATAGTCTCTTGGTTTCTGTCTTTGGCGTTACAAACAAAAACAAAAATGCCTTAAATCATCAGGGATTATCTAAATCATTAAATTCAAATGTGTAAAAAATTATGAAGCAAAGATCTTGGATTGATGCAGGAGCTTAAAAATCATTTGCTTTGTGCATCCAAAGCATATAGCTCAAAGCCTTGCACTCTGTTGGTGCTTGATAAATGTGTGGATGAGACACACATACATAACTGAAGCCAGTGGAGGGGGATGCCATACTTCCCTTGCATTCACACTGGTGCAGATACCACAATGTTGTGCTAGGATACCTAGTACTCAGATTATGGTGGAGCTGAGCATAATTATTGCATATATAATCCATGGCAACTTAGTATGCATGTAGGGGACAGACAAAGTCCTGAGAGAATGTGTATGGTTGGTATGATCACAGCCATGTCAAGGATCCCAGTGCCTCAGACCCATGAAAATTGGCAAAGCTTTCCCAAGTTCAGGCTCAGGGGAACTGGCCAAGGCTTCCTCTGATCCATGTGTGAATGTTGATGGACAAAATGTACAAAAATCATCAACCCAATTTCCTCCTCTATGATGCTTACAGCTTACGAACACTTCCCTACAGAAACCCCCTACCGAGACTAGTCCACCCCTCCTCCTGTGTTGTACATAGTAAACATGGGTTGTGGCTCAGCTGGCACCCTCCATCAGTGTGCTCAGGGCCCACCGGGTCCCAGCTTTTTTGTACATGTGTCTGTCCTTTCTCCATCCTTCATATCCCCAGCCAGGTTTCCAGAACCAAGACCTCTCTCTGCTTAACAGCACGTACAATGTGTGTGGGCAACTTCCCTCCCACTCCACCTCCAGGGAGACAGGCCTGGCCGGAGGATGTAAACCAAAGAGGTTTCATTAGGTATGGGGAGACACAAGGGATCCCAAGGGGAAGAGCAGGAGCAAATGATGAGCTCAAAGAGAGGCCATGCTTCCAAAGGAAGTTAAAGTCCATGGGTTACTGAGGCTGAGAGATGGACACAGGCCTCAAAACCAAGAGTGTCGGTGGCAAGTGAATTTTAGAAAACTCCAGGAGCCACAGCGGTGTGCAAAGCTGCCTGTACGTGCCAGCCGACCTCAGCTTTTCCTGTTACTGAAGCAAGGGGCGTGGGCCCTGAGACATGTGGCTCTCTAGAAGAGTCAGATCTGTGCAAACTGTTAAGTGACTTGACTCACGGCATCTTAAACTTTTCCATGTGACCCGTCTTTATCCAAGTAATTTTTATATGACCCCGAGTATATGAAATAGGTATAAAACATTTGCTGATAATAAATCATAAAGAAATCTATTTAAAAATAACTCTTCGGTGTGTATATACTTTTATTACTTATTAAAGATTAAAGTAAATGCTACATGCTCATGAGGTTGATGTGTTTGTTTTAACATAATGAACTAACTTGGCTGAACATTTGCTACTGCAGGAAGTGAAGCACTTTTAGTTTTCTTGTTTTACAGTTGATATTTTGATTTTGTGATCATCAATATTGAGAACACTGTTTCTCATAAATATGTAACAAGAAATGACAGAAGAATGTTTAGGGCCATTTCAGAAAGTATTGGAAATTCTGTTCTAATCCCAATGCAAATTCATTTAGTAATTTTCTGTGAAACAAAAATCGGCAACTCAAACTGCATTTTCATTGTATCTATTTTTCTTGAGGGGCCTTACACAAGCCATGGTATGGCACTCACATGATGGTCGGGGACAGCTTCCAGGAGTCGGTTCTCTCCTTCTACCATGAGGGTCCCAAGAATGGGACTCAGGTCATCATGCCTGGCAGCAAGAGCCCTTATTTGCTGAGCCATCTCACTGACTCCAACAGTTCTTTTCAAAGTCAACATTCTAACACAAAGTAACCCAAAGACACATACTTTGATGCTTACACGCTGGAGAATGATGGTAGAAAATATTAAAAGTCTTGTTTTCTGTTATTAAACCATTCGTTTCTGTAAGAGCAGAAAACTTATTTCAGTTAAAAAAAAAAAAACAAAACAAAACACTGCAATTTAAACTTAACAATAGTCTTGAGTATGAGCCAAGGTGTTTCAGGCAGCCTTTGGTCACCATGGTGTGCATGGTGTGAGGGCACGTACAGCAAAACGTATGCATGTCCTGTGTTCCCTATGAAGTGAAGTTACAGGATGCAACACAGGTGAGTGAGGCCGGAAGCACCTCAAATCCATTCATGTTTAATACTGAGTTGATGTGTGGTTGTTATGTGTTCAGAAGTTTTCACGGTGGCCAAGTTCTTTGTGACCCCACATTCTGTTATATGACCTCTCATGAGCTTGAGACCCACAGCTGAAGAGCTTGTGAACTCACTCCATGCTCTCCCTGCTTCGCAGTGGGTATTGGGGTCGTAAGTGTTCCTTATAAAGTCCTTCACCAAACAGGTGCCTGTTGTTTGTTTTAATAAAAGTTTTCCATATTTCAATGAAGGTGAGTTTCTGTGCTCTAGGGCAGTCCTGGGCTCCAGTGCCAGTTCTGTCCCTTGTCACTGTGTGATCACCAGGAAGTTCCTTAGCTTTTCCAAGCTTTGGAGACCTTATCCACAAAGTTGAATAATAATAATATCTGTCTTTTGCTTCTGTTGGGAAGTTGGAGTGAACATGTGTAAGGATACTGTCCAGGTGGCTGCAGTAAACTGTATCTATCACTGTTAACTCTGTGACTTCAGGGAAAAGTCACCTAACTTCTCAGAGTCTTATTTTCATGAACATGATAACTCTAAGACTTGTAAGGCTATGGGGTGGGATATGTTTTTTTAAAGCATCAGCAAAGGTTTTTTTTTTTTTTTTTTTTAAAGAATCTTACTGGTTGCTTGGAGAACTTAGGAAGTCTCACTGTTTTGTAGACACACCAAACCCAAGGAGACGCCCCAAGTTAGGGATCCAGGGACAATCTTTTGGGGAGTATGTCTGTGATCCTTTCAAAACTGTCTGCAAAGCATGTTCTACACACAACATAGGGTCTATAACTTTAATTGCATTTTCAAAGGAGCCCACAAACCCCAGAATAGTAAGAAACACTATCCTAGGTGAACAAATTAAACTATAGTTTCCCAATGCTGTTCTTTCTGAGTTATAGGGTTCCCTTTGGTGTAGTTTTGTTTTTGTTTTTTAACTCTTTGTTCTTTACTCTTTGGGGGGCCCACCACCCAGTTTCCAAATAATCACATGGAGACTTACTCTTTCTTATGAACGCACGGCTTTAGCGTGGCTTATTTCTAGCCAGCTTTTAAAAAAATTATCCCATCTATCTTTTGCCTCTGAGCTTTTACCTTTCTATATACCTTTCTTTACTTCTTACTCCATGGCTTGCTGTGTAGCTGGGTGACTGGCCCCTGGAATCCTCCTCTCCTTCTCCCTTTCTTGCTCCTCAATCTTCTCTTCCCAGATTTCTCCTCCTATTTATTCTATCTGCCTGCCAGCCCTGCCTATCCTTTCTCCTGCCTAGCTATTGGCCGTTCAGCTGAACAGGCAAGTAACACAGCTTCTTAGAGTTAAACAAACGCAACATAAAAGAATGCAACACATCTTTGCATCATTAAACAAATGTTCCACAGCATAGACAAATGTAACACATCTTCAACTAACATTTCACAACATTTGGGGGTATAGAAAGACACCATGCACATCTAGGGCACTTCCCAGTGTGGGTTCATTTCCTCTGGCTCTATCTCCAGCATCAGGGAATCTATCCAAGGTCAGAGCTGCCAGACCCTGATTGCTTCTGGGAGCATAGCATGTGAGTCTGAGCTAGTGAGTTGTGCCCTACACAGGCCTGCCCATTTGCAAAACCTTTTCGTCTTCTGGTCAGATTAATCCCAGGCAGGCCTGCAAGCTCACTGAGCACTTTGTCAACCGTGAAGCTTAGAGCTCACAACAGTGGTCTCCGGAGTTTCTGTGCACAGTGAAACTAGCATGGTGAGCCTCCAGGAACAAAGCAGAGGGCTGTGCAATAGTCTCGGGTCTGTCAACGGGACTCACCTAATTCAAGGACTGTTTGATTACCACAGGGACCTTGTAGGAGAGGCAGAGGAATGTTGGGGGTCCTTGATCAAATGATGCTGTTAATGCTTTTACTCACTCTTGAGGATAGTGAAGCTGGGCATGGTCTAGCCCCTGCAATGCATATGAGAAGATGCCATGACTTCTCTTTGCTTCCCTGTCTCCCATGGCAGTCCCATGCCTGCTATCCCATGCTCCAGGAGCTCCTTCTTAGAGCCTAGCTTTGCTCTAGGCAGTGGGATAGGTACTTCTCTTTCTTCCTTTACCTTTCCTTTGCCAAGGGACATTCTTGTTTAAGATCCATTGGATGCTAAGGAGAGTAGATGGTCTCTCTTGATATAAGGGAAGAGTATCCAATGGAGTTCATCCATGGGGAGAGAGGTTTAAAGCCCCCAAGTCATGGCAGAATGATTAACAATTGTGGTGTTATGCAGTATGGTTTGGCCAGCATTAAATGCACTTATGCCCCCATAAACCAGTCATGTGATGGTCCTTTGCTAAGAGAGAAGGGAATTAAGACATGAGGAGAGGAAGCTCATGACCTTCCCATGGTCACACAGTGAGTAAGTGTTGATGACAGAATCCAGGGCTTGATAATCTGGCTTGGTAAACACAAATGCTTAACTACTGTGACACATCGCCTCCCCGGGAGGAGAGCACTGTTTCCTGGCCCTGCTGCCTCATCGCTTCGCACAGCCACATCAGGGCCTTGCTGGGACAAGGGTGCCTGAGCCAAGGCACTGTTTCTGCATTCCTGTTTTGAATGATGTGTCTGACCCATTTCTTTATTTGTAAAGTGGAGGCTCTTGTCCTAGATCTGTATAGAGGTTGTGTGGGTCAGGTGAGGTCAGGGTCAGGCTCCTGGGATGAAGTCTGTGAACACTGGGCACTGCCCAACAAAGGGTATAACCATTGTTACTGGATTAGCACACCTATCCCTGTGGTCTGGGGGAGTACACTTCCTATGACTCCTCTATAGCTGGTGATTTAGAACCTTTCCGTCCACTTCTCCAAGACAGACATCCTACCCCCCCATTTTCCTTCAGAGGACTTAACAGGAGACATTTTGTCCTCCAGCCTAGAACTCGACCCAAATCCCAGGAGAAGATGTGCCAAGGCACCAACCTGTTTGCCAACCCCTTTGCCCAGGTGCCCTGGCCAGTTCCCAGCATTGTAATCAATCATGGCTTCTCCCAGCCACTTGATGCATTATCTCACCCCTGTGCTTGTCTGCCCTTGTTCCTGTCCTGTGCATGGCACCAGCCCTGTCGAAATGACGCTGAGCTGCATTGCTTACGAGGCTGAACTCTGGGTCCTAGGATGTGGAATGGTGAAAATAAGTAAAGAAAGAAAATGGTAGCCATGTGTTATATTTTCAGATTGTTTTTTTCATGCCCATCTGTCACAGTAGGAAAAGTGGAGGAATCTAATGGAGGGCCACACTATAGCAATCAGGAGGGCTCCAACTAGGGAAGGCCCATGGTGGGACTGCTGGGGTTCCTGTTTGCGATATGGGGATCTAACTTCTAGAGAGATGGGGTACCCAGCAGAAAGGACTGATGGAGGCCCACCTTGATGGAAAGACAGATCTCTCAAAGTAAGACTGTCCCTGCTGGATGTTCTATGAGCTCCTTGCTTCCTAGATAGAGAAACTGAGGCCAGGATTATATGGGTTGTGTTGGAACCAAAACTAGAACTGGGTTTCAGCCTAGGGCCAGTGAGATAGTCTGGGTGACATTCTACCCTCCTGCCTGAACATATCCCCCTTCCAAGAAGGTGTCCCTGTCATTGGAAAGATCTTGAAGCTTGACAGAATAACAGTGGTGGGGTTCTGAAGGCAGATTTTGCTCCTTCGTTGAGGAACAAAGCAGGACTAGCAGAGGGGCGTAGAGAGGGCTGAGACTCTGAGAGAGTCTGGAGGGAAGTGGACCTTCCCGCTGTGGTGCTCTGCTGGTCCCGATTCACTGTCTCCTTCTTGATGACTTTCCTTCCTGTGTCTCCTCCCGTGACCACTCTTACTCAGCCATAAATAGAAGTACATTCATCATTACTTTCTGTTTTTAATGAATAATACACTATAGCCCCTGATCTGAATTTTAAATTCTCTCTCTTTTTCTCTCTCCTCTCTCTCTCACAGCACTTACTTGTCCACTAAGTCCTGGTCACACATCTGCTAAGAGCCCAGCACTGGACTAGGAGTGGAGGTCCAGCTGTGAACAGGCAGCCTGACTACATGCCGCTTCCTCTCTTCTGTATCACTTTCTTCCTGGTGTGTGTGTGTGTGTGTGTGTGTGTGTGTGTGTGTGTGTGTGAGAGAGAGAGAGAGAGAGAGAGAGAGAGAAGAGAGAGATCCTTTTTGTAGAACAGCCCCCAGCCTGATGAAAATCCATTGTCTAGCATGGCCAGCATGATGAAGATCGGCAGAGGCAGAGTAGTGGTCAAGTCAATGGTCTCTCCCTATGTCCCAGATCCACCCTTCTGTTTCCCAGGGCTTGATGACCATCACAGTGCGGATAAACAGTGGTGGCAGCTGACTGTCTCCAGGGGCCTCTCTAAAAGAAGTTTGGGTCAGGGTGCTAGAAGAGAAGCACAGTGCTGGCCATGCAACAGAGGCTCAGAAAGACTTGCTGAATCCACTCGAGGAGGTGGGAGCTTGGTGGAACGGTGTGAGCGAGAACATGACGAGGTGATCTAGTGATGTATGACCATCCCCGGAACTTTATCTCAGAGCCACACAATCCTGGGCCTTCACAGTATGGCCCTTTCCTTCTTTTTGTCTTTAATTCCTAGGAACCTTGTGCTGGCTTCCCTACAGCTGCTAAGGTTTGCAAAGTCCTAGGGAATGTCTGTCGGGGAGGGAGGGTCCTGTTTATCCCAGAAATGCTCCTCTCCAGAGCAGACAGACCCAGGGAGAGGAAGGCTGGCTGGTGCTTGCACAGTAAGTGCCTATAATCTGCTCAGGGAGGCAAACCCAGAGCCTTATCCCTCTGAGCCAGAGATTAAAGGCCTGGACTTATGATTGCAGCTCGGCTGGGGATCTCTGCCACACACCCACAGGGAGCCCCAAGAGCACAGCTGCTGCTGGAGGAAGTCAGCGTGGGGGACTGCCAGTGGCAGGCTGTTGAAAACAAATGGGGCAAAGAAACGATCCCGATGCTATCGATCGGAGCTGATGTTTGCAGAACAGCCGGAAATGACTTACTTGGCTTCAAAACCAATAGGGAAACTGAAGTCAATGAGCCTAGGACAGGTCTTGCTGAACCTTGTGAAGGGGGTTTTGATGTTCCTAGCCCATCCCCCAACCCTCCCACACATCACCCTACCCACTCCCACACCACTGAAACCCTGACGGGGCGGGTGGGGGCGGAGGGGGGGGAGATGAGACAGGCTCTCCCAGATGGCCCCGCTCCTTCCTCCCTCCCTTTACCTCAGATGGCCTCCAGCCTTAATGCCTTCCTCAGCCTCCTAGGAGCTGGCTGGCTGCCTCACCGCCACATCTGGCCTCTGGTCCCCCCTGGCTACTGTCATCAAGGCTCCACAGTGTGCGGAGATGCGGATGAGCGCTCTCGCCCCTCAGGTTCGACAGACAAATGGAGGTTTTGTAGTTCTTTAGTTGAAAAGGAGCTCCACGAGCAAATTACAAAAACCAACCAGGGAAGAGGATTTCAGAGGCCAAGGGATGCCCAAGTCCGCACACAGAGCTGCCTTGGGCCTCCCTCTTCCTGTTGCTTTCTCCCTCCCCGTTTGCCTGTGCCCTGTATTAGTTTGAGGTTCCCAGGCACCATGGGCCAAGATGCGACTCAAGGAGTGTGGATGGGGGTGGGAGAAACTCCTGGGGGGGAAAGGCTCGGACTGAATGGGAAAAGCACCACAGACTGGCCTTCCGAGTGCAGGAGAGGAGGAAGGAAGCAGCTTGGCTCCTCTGGGCGGTCCAGAGGGGTTCTGCAAAGCTGCCCAGGAATGCCGCAGCCTCCTTCAGTAGTTAGGCAGTGGGTGGCCTGAAGGATCTGGTGTTGTCCAAGAATGGGCCTGCATTTCCCCGTCCCAGCTCCCTCCCGGGTTGAGAGCAGGCTTTGGGAAGCATGGCCTTGGGATGGACAGTGATGGGAGTCCAGCACGGTGAGCCATCGCCGTCCTCCTGCCTGCCTCAGTGGCCTGCCGGGTGTGTTCTCAGGGCCACACTGACTCTGTGCACCTAGGCAAGCCAGAAACCAGTGCACAGGCTGGGTGTGGACTTCAATGGAAAGCGACTCTACCCCGTTCCTTTCTGCATCCATATGGTTTGTTTTCATCAACCCCTTCTCCCCAAGGCCTTCATGGTCAGTAGATCTCAGCTTATCCACACCCCCATCCCTTCCCAGACATTTCTCACTCACTCTCACCTTTAGCCTACTCTTTGCTTTTATTATTTATTGGGTTTACTGTTTCTCTCTCCTCGTAGGATGAGCTTATTTTTAAAAGTTTAGATATATGCACATGAGTACAGGTGCCCACAGAGGCCAGAGGCATCAGATACCCTTGGAGCTACTGCAGTTATAGGCAGCTGTCAGTCACCAGATATGGGTGCTGGGAACCAAACTCAGGACCTCTGTAAGAGAAGGAAGTGCTCTTAACCACTGAATCATCTTTCCAGTTCCAGGATACAAATTTCTTAGGGGCAGAGACTTTTGTCTGTTTCAGTGTTGAATCTCCAATTGAAAGAGTGCCTGGAACTTGATGACAATCTTCAAAAGAATGGAAAAATAATTATTCTGAGTAACCCTCGGGCTCAGTGTCCCTTATAGCCAGCTGAACCTCAGAAAGAGAGCACCTCCTTTAGAACCTGACCATGTTACATCCCTTCCAGGGACCTGCAGAGATAGGTGCTATGTTGCAAGGATTGAAGGTGTTGGACAGACTCGTGTCCTGGTTCTGACTCCATAGCTTACCAACTGTGTGACCTTAGCAAGGCATTTAACTCCTCTGATCCACAGCTTCCTCATCAGTGATACAAGGACAAGATCTGCCATTATCAAAACGGCTATAAGGCTTCAGGGGTGTTGATGAACTCAGCTAAGACTTTAAGAAGATTCTTCCTATTTCAGATGCAGTACTCACTAATGGCTGTTCAGTGGAGGGGGAACTTCAGGTCAACCCCGTTGCCCAGGGTTTGGCTTTGAGAGGACACTCAGTGAATACTGTTGAAGTCATCATAGCCAACTTGAGGGTTGCTATTGTCACCCCTAGTTTACAAACACAGGAACCTGCTGGAGAGATGGCTCAGTGGTTAAGGGAACGCACAAATACGGGAACCTGTGTCCACAGGCACAGAGCAAATGGTAGATCCAGGACTTAAGGGTGAATGAAAAGTGGAGAGTTTCTATTCTGTGGACCTGCCTGAGGATGGTGAGTCTTCTGCAGCATCTCTCCCAGAGGGAAGGCCTGGGATGCAGGCTCAGTCTCAGAACCCTCTAGCTTGGGATTACAGGACGTACGGGTTACTTCAGTTCAGTGGATGGGGACAGCACAGCCTCACAAACACCGTGCCCACTGACTTTATTGCAAGCACATTCTTTTCCAGGTTGGGTGAATCATCCTTGGTTGGCAGGTAGACTTCTCTTAATTTTTTTTTAGCTGCTCCTGAATTCTTGACAATGTTGAGTCATTCCTTGGCAGGACATTGCCAATGTTGTGGCAGTTGGGACAATTGATGGAGGCCAAGTGGCTTAGTTAGCCAACCTATCTGTTTTCTTTATACATGGCCGAGTTTACCCCTGTTCTGGGGAGTCATTGAAAGATCAATGGCAGTCCTCTGGTCCCTGCAGAATGCGTTTGCAATTTCAAGGGCGGGTGGAGGTAGGTGGAAGCTGGAGGGGTCTATTTGTAAACTGTAAGTGATGAAGCCTTTAACAATGCAGGCTAGGTTATTTGTGCTTAAAAAAGACTCAGGCATGCACACAAATACACGAACGCTCTGTGATGAAAAGCTTTGGTGTTTATTGTACAAACAGCTGTGTTTGCCTGTAAATGGTGCAATTACTGTGGTGTTAGGGATAATAAGTAGATTGTGGCCTTAGCTGGGGTCATCTCTTTGAGCGTCCCAGGAAGAGGTGCTGAAGGGGAATGGCATGAGAGAGGCACCCCGAAGGCAGTTCTTTCCCTAATTCACTCAAACTCATTCTGTTTTCAGAATTGTGGCTTTTGATCATTGGTCACTGGCAGATGATTGTTTGGGTCTTTTATAAAAGAGCAAGAGCACAAACACATGGTGAGTAAGTGGTAGCATATTAGTGCACTCTGTACAATAGATATCGGGCATGGTATGTATCACTCTAGCCAGCCAATGTCCTGGAAGAGCTGAGCACACAGGCGGTGAGGTATGGTTTGGCTGTGGAGTAGAAACTTGTCTCTGCTGACCACCATTTCTCCCCTAGGATCAGGATCTCAATTTTTCTTAGAGGAAACTATCCTCTGTCTAAACTTTCTCACTCCATGATACTTCAGTGGGCGTGATTGGGTGAAAGGCCTAGGATTAACCAATCAGGGCAATCATTGCATTCTTTTGGTCTCTATAATTGGTTCAAGAGTAGGCATGTGACTTGAATCAAACTAAAGGTGGGGTATCTTAGACATGTGCTATTACGAAGAGATGGGATTATATTCTTGAAGGTTGCTAAGCTGATAGAATATAAATCTGGGGCATCTAGGTTGGGGTGGGAGACGAGAAGGAGGAACAGCCTGCCTGAGAAGGAAGACAGGAAGACAGAGAAACAGAGTGGAGAAGGAGAGGGACATGTCCCTCAGGACATCATTAGAAGCCCTGGATCATGTCATGCCTGCAGCCAATTTATCCGTCAACTTTTAAGTTACATGATACTATGAACTAATACATTTTCTCTCCCTCCTTCCCCTCTTCCCTTCCCCCCTTCCCCAAGGTTGTCATAGGAAACCAAATCCTGACTGATATATTTTGCTTGTGCATTCTTCTTTCTGTCCACCAGGCCATAAGCTTCTAAAAGCAGAGATTTGTTTCCTTATCCATCTTTGTATCCTCATTGTCTAACACAGTACATCTTCAGAACTGAATAGTATCAGCCAAAGAAGAAAGGCACCAAGAAAGTTCACACCAAGCCAAGTGGCCACGGTAAAGAAGATGATCTGGTTTGCTCTCCTAGGGCAGAAACAAACTGAAAAGATGGACCTTTTCTGAACCACTGTATGAGGAGCCTGGGGAAAATGTAAAAAATACAGGCTGTAGAGAGATGGAGGTAGAGCTGGGTGAGATTTCCGTAGTGATCATTGGTAGAGAATGGTGTTAGTATCCGGAGACAAGATGCAGAAATAAATGGGAAAACCAGAAGCCCAAGAATGCTCATCCAGATGAAAACAGGCAAATAGGGGTTGGCTGGATGGATTTTGGAAACTGAAATCAGTGTTTGTGGCTTGGCATTTTACAGAGAAATTGGGGCCAATCAAAGGGGACAAGACAAGATGGGACTCCAGGAATGTGCTAACATGATTGCTTAGCATGCATAAGGTCTTGGGTCTAACCCTCAGCGACACAGAGAAAAGCAAACAAACAAACAAATAAAACATAAAATGCATCTAAGGGGCAATTTGGGTTAAATGGGGACAAGAATATTGGCTGCTTTCCCGGAGGCTTGTGATGGTCAATATTGTGATCGATCAACTTGATAGAATTGAGACACCTAGGAGACATACTTGTGACAACTTATCTAGATTATGTTAGCCTCTGGCTATGCCCATGTCCTAGTTAAGATTTTTATTGCTGTGAAGAGACATCATCATTACGGCAACTCTTATCAAGGAAAACATTTAACTGGGGCTGACTTACAGTTCAGAGGTTCAGTCCATTATCATCATGGTGGGACATGTCGGCATGCAGACAGACATGGTGCTGGAAAGGTAGCTGAGAGTAGAGAAGGAGCTACATCTTGATCCCACAGGCAACAGGAAGTGGTCTGAGATGTTGGGTGTAGCTTGAGCTTATCTGAGACCTCAAAGCGTGCCTTCATAGTGACACACTTTCTCCAACAAGGCCTTAGATCCTTGCAACATAGCACCTATCTCTGCAGGTCCCTGGAAGGGATGTAACATGGTCAGGTTCTAAAGGAGGTGCTCTCTTTCTGAGGTTCAGCTGGCTATAAGGGACACTGAGCCCGAGGGTTACTCAGAATAATTATTCTTCCATTCTTTTGAAGATTGTTATCAAGTTCCAGGCACTCTTTCAATTGGGGATTCAACACTGAAACAGACAAAAGTCTCTGCCCCTAAGAAATTTGTATCCTGGAACTGGAAAGATGGTTCAGTGGTTAAGAGCACTTCCTTCTCTTACAGAGGTCCTGAGTTTGGTTCCCAGCACCCATATCTGGTGGCTGGCAGCTGCCTATAACTGCAGTAGCTTCAAGGGTATTTGATGCCTCTGGCCTCTGTAGGCACCTGTACTCAGAGATGGAAAGACCCACCTTAAAAGTGGGTGGCACAGACTGAGTGGTGGTGGCTCACACCTTTAATCCCAGCACTTGAGAGGCAGAGGCAGACTGATCTCTGTGAGTTCAAGGCCAGCTGAGTCTACAAAGTGAGTTCCAGGATAGCCAGGGCTACACAGAGAAACCCTGTCTCAAAAAACAAAACAAAACAGAACAGAATAGAACCAAAAAGAGGGTGGTGGGGGCTGGAGATATGGCTCAGTAGTTAAGAGCATTGGTTGCTTTTCCAGAGGACCCAGGTTCAAGTCTAAGCATGCACATGGCAGCTCACAACTGTCTGTAATTCTGGTTCCAAGGGATCCAATGCCCTCATACAGACAGACCTGCAGGCAAAACACCAATGTATATAAAGTAAAAATAAACAAATTATTTTTAAGAAGTGGGTGGCATGATTCCCCGAGTTTTGGCATGAAAGGAGAATGCCAGCCTCATTGGTCTCCACCTTTTGACTATGGATGGATGCAATGTGACTCCATTTTCCAATGTAAGCACAGTTCAGTGAGCCATTGTGTCCATCCCCCTTCCCAACCAGAAGAGGTTACATAGCATTTCAAACAATTTAGGACCCTGACTTCACACACTTCGGAGTAAGAGCCACTCTGACCACCGGAGTCCTTCAATTTGTTCACAGCTTTCCCTTTATATATGGTGCTCCTGAACAGGGAAGGTGTCTTTATGGCCTGAGTGAGTCAAACATTTAATAAGCCTGAGCAGTAAATGCTGCTGGGAGTGATGGAGGGGGTCAGCAGTCGGGAGGCACCCTCTTTAGAATTCTTAGCCACATTCCATAGGACAACTTGGTCAGTAGCCTTTCTTCCCCACCCTCTGGCTCCTCTAAACCCGTGTGCCCACAGCATCAAGAGCTACTTGGAAGCTGTGTCAGCCTGGCTCTGCCCTTCCCGAACTATCTCATAGAGGTCATAATTGAGGAGCCAAGAGATTCAGATTCTAATTCCAGCTTTTCAAGACCTTTATCCATTGGCTTTTGGAGAGAGTCTTCCCTCCTTGAGCTTCTGCAGCTGGTTGGCTGATGGGATAATTCTGGGAACCGATGACGAAGTGATGTCTCAAATTCTTCCCACCCCCATGAATGGGATGAAGTGCAGCCCAGAATTCAGGCCGAGCATTTGACCTCTATGTCTGCATAGTAAGAGGGCTAGCGGCAGTCTCTTCAGGCTGACCCTGCTTTCTGCACATGTCCTCTTGGCCTCACCTCCCAGAAGGTGCCTGGGGTTGAGTTGGGAAATCTAAAATTGGCAATAACTAAAAAGGAGACAAAAATGTTGGGCCACCAGAGACCAAAAGGAGTTCCAATAAATGAAACTTCAACATTTAAATGACTCAAGCTAAATTTCTTCAGAAAGTTCCTGAAAATAAAGATGATTCACTTAAACACCCAAAGATAGCATTTACGAAAAAGGCACTCTGCAGAGAAATCAATCTTAATGTTGCCTTGCACGATTCCAAACCTTACACTCTATTAAGAAATGACCCTCTAACCTTTCCCTGGGTCTCTATTACCAGGACCCTCCCTAACTGGATCTTGTTCTGCCTCAGAGTTGGGAAAACAGGAAGGATGGCAGTTGTAGAGCCAATCACTCTATGCTGAACCCAGGAAGGGTCCTGATCATTTGGCCCCATCTGGGAGGGAAAAGAGAGTCATTAGAAAACACAGTGTCCAGAAAGTCCTGGGCTCTGGGATTTTCTCTCAGATTTCTTCTGCTGATAATGGTCTTTGGAATCTTCTGCCACTGCGTGTACATATGTTTCTGCTTTTCTCGAGAGAAGAAGCAAAACTTTCATCTGTCTTTAGATTAATTTTTTGGTAGCTTAGAAGTTGGGACAATATCAAGTGATGAAGTGAACAATGACATTCTTTTCTTGTCTTAGATCATAGTCTTCCCATTACAGCAGCACTTATATCTATTTGAAAAATAGCAAGACAGATGTATGAAAAACATATTATTTATTCATTCTATGGATTTTTCTTTGTTGTCATGCAGAATTGGGAATCCTTTGTGATAATCTGGGACCCTACTAGGTCTGTCATTCAGATGTTGGGAATTGCTTGCTTTTTTTTTTCTTTTTAAAACACACACACACACACACACACACACACACACACTCACACACACTGATAGCACATATTGAGTGTTCCCTAGATGTCATCACTATGCTAAATATTTTGCAGGCACAACTCTACCTGAGTTTCAATGACTTATGAAAAGAGACATCTTACATTAGCTCCAGTTTAGACATGAGGAAACACAGGTTTAGAAATGTAAAATGATTCCTTCAAAACCACAGGAATAGTTAATGGCAGAGTTAGAATTTAGATACATATATTTCTGGTTTCAAAACTCATGTTCTTAATCATGACTTCAGCATGGGCACTAATATATCCTCTGCCACCTTATATCTTCAGGTTTACCACATAGAATAAGCTCCATAAATGCTTTGTAATTCACCGATTCATGGTGAGGGTTTTTGCTTGGTAGCCCTCAGTCCTCTGGTTTCGTTATCTTTTTCCAAATGTGGCATACATTTTTTAACTTTCTTGCATACACAACATTGAAGATCTTGCATGGCCTTGATTGCCAAGTATTGCTCTAAGTTCTGAATTTCAAATCAGGAATTAATAGATATATGTCAGAGAAGTAACTGAGCTAGAACTCCTGACTCTCGCTCTAATTAGGGAGCTTGATGATGATGATCTTGTTTACAAACTATGAGGCATCCATCCCATTACCCAGGGCATTCAGCGAAGTTTCTTCATTACCATCACCACCATCACCATCATCATCAATCAGCAGAGATTTACAGAGCCCTTTATGCTTGCCAGGCACTTTTCTAGATTCTGAGGATAGATACAAAGAAGTATAATATATGTTGTATTGTAGAACTTCCAATCCGATGGGAAACCAGAGAGGGCCTCACTGTGGTGGGGATTTAGCCTGGCTCTTCAGGGGAGAGTTGCTTGAAAGAGAGGATGAATCTTGTTAGCATTATATTATCCTATACAGGAGCAATGTAAGGGCGAGTGGGAAGGATGTACATGTTTAAAGAAACGATAGCAATTGAAAGGTATTTAAAGATATGTTACACATCCATAATGCATTTTCTGTGGTGTGAGGCAGGGATCTGGCTGTTTTCCTCCATGTGGATTGCTAAAGACCACAATATGATTGAGCAAATCATCAGTCCTTTCTTCCATAGTTACAATAGTAACAATCCCTTTCACAACCAAGTTCCCTCAAAGACTTACCTGTTTCTGAATTCTGTGCTGTTTCGTTGTCCCCTTTTGTCTGTACCAGGGCCAGTACCACGTTATTTAGATTCATATAGCTTGGTAATGTGTCTTGACATGTAGTAGAACAAGAGCCTTTTCTTTGTTCTATTTCAAGACAGTTATGGCTATTCTCGCCCATTGCCTTCTCCATACACATTTCAGAAGTTGCTAATCAAATTCCCTGAAAAATCATGGGAGGCAGGAAGGGAATGCTGTGAGGCATAGACGGAGAGTACTGGACCATGAGGCTGATAAAGTAGTTTGAAGGTCAAATATTGGAGGCTTCAGTTGTCCAAGACAGGCAGAGTCCATAGCACTCCTGGGTACTTATAAAGACATTGTCCAGACCCTTTCTCCCTTAAACAGCTTGTCTACTGAGCTTTGCACGTAGCTAGCTACAGACCGGCTCCAACACCCATGTTCCCAGAGCCTGTAGGGTGGGTTGACAGAGAACTCAGCCTGTATCAGAAGAGCAAAGAAAGGCTTGTCCATCTTGCATATTCAGAACTCAGAAATGACCTGCTTCTGAAGCCCCGAGGCAGATCCTTTCTCTCTGCTTTGGTCTTCTCATTGCTTCTGCCTCTCTTCACATGCAGCCCTCCCTGGCTGCCATCTGTCACAGTTACAGATGATTGGACAAGGATAAGGAGAGAGAGTTTGCTGCCCACTGCGTCTTCCTCTGAGAACTGATGTCAGCCCTGGATCAGAAATCACGAGAAGCAACCCTGGCCTTTGGGCAAGGAGAGGGAGCACATGAGCTCCTCCAAGGACAAGCCTCTGAGGACCCCCTGTCCTCTCATCCATCCTATTCCATTAGCTGCAAGACAAAGACATGCGGCAGAGACATGCCTCCCCTCTACTTGCCTCTTTGGGTTCTCTCTTCTGTTTTTATTTATGTCTCCACTCCAAAAGGATTCATTGAACACTTGTTATGAACCAGGTGCCTATCGGGCAATGTGGACAAAATGGACGTGGGTTCTGTCTTCAAGAGCTGAGAGTCTGGTGAAGGAGACAGCTTCAAATAAGCTAACTAGCAAACACACACAGCCTTCCTTCTTCTCCAAGCACAGCTGTCCTTCAGGAAGCCTCTGTCAGAATAGAAGACAGAGATGGGATGTGGAGGTGTATCAGTATAAAAGAACTCTAGGCTAAAGCATCTTTGAAAATCTCACCTGGGTTCCCATTTGCTTGGAACCACCAGGTGATTCCTACCCATCACTTTTAGATGGTAGAATGTCCAACGTTTACAAAGCTTCCCTCACTAAATGGCATTAGCAACTGTAGACAGATGAAGCAAAAGATGAGGATAGAATATTCTGGGATATCCTGAATTCCAAGAGGTCATCTGTGGTGGTATTGTATTCCCCAAAATATTGTATACCCTAATAAACTTATCTGGGGTCAGAGAACAGAACAGCCACTAGATATAGAGGCCAGAAAATGGTGGCACACACGCCTTTAATCCTATCACTTGGGAGGCAGAGATCCATCCAGATCTCTGTGAGTTTAAAGCCACACTGGAAACAGCCAGGCATGGTGACTCACACCTTTAATCCCAAGAAGTGAGCCTTTAATCCCAGGAAGTGAGGGCAGAAAGCAGAAAGGTATATAAGGTGTGAAAACCAGGAACTAGCCTGGTTAAGCTTTTAGGCTTCTAGCAGCAGTTCAGCTGAGGTTCATTCTGGACGAGGACTCAGAGGCTTCCAGTCTGAGGAAACAGGATCAGCTGAGGAACTGGCAGGGTGAGGTGGTTGTTGCTTGTTCTGCTTCTCTGATCTTCCAGCATTCACCCCAATACCCAGCACCAGGTTTGATTTTATTAATAAGACCTTTAAAGATTCATGCTACATCTGGCGCCCAACATTCATGGTACTAATTCTTGAAAAAGCTGCTTGCCTGTGAGGTAAAATATCCTTCTCAGAGGTGTTCCTGAGACCTGTACCAATGATATGATGTGTATGAGTAATCTTCTGTGCCAGTTCTTTGGCTGGACCAATCTGAGAGACCAAGAGAGCAGGGGGTACTTAAACAAAGAAACGAGATGGTGGCAGAGCCCAGGTGCTTTCATGCCTCGAGAAAGAAATGAACCGTCAATCGGTTTCTGCATTTCTATTTAAACAAGTTACGGTGAGAAAGAAGGGGATGGGGTGCTAAGGATGGTTTTTAAAATCGTCTCATTATTGTGTAACTCTGTTAGCATTTCTATGGTAATAAAATAGGTGTGGTAGGATCTGTGATGGGAAGCTTCTGTTTCATGTTATGTTTTGTTTTTGGAGTCTGAAAGCTCTTAGTTGCTCTCTTAGCATAAGGCCACACAGCATTTTGTTGGTAAATAACTGAAGGAATGAGCAATAATAACATGAAAACGATATGGTTTACTTCCAAGTTGAAAAGACCAGCTAATACACTCAAAACAGCCGAAGATGTCAGCCAGGCCATCCATATTGGCTTCTAAACTCCGACTCCAGTTACGAGGAGCACTGCGGACAGTTCCTCGGTGCTGAAGGTGGAGTTATAATGAGGCTTGTGCTCTTTCCAATTCACTGTTCACCAATTCATTCACCCCACAAACATTTGCTGAGAGTCTATTACACATGGCAGCATCCAAATGCCAGGGGAAGGAGACATCATCGAGTATTTTAAAGCTGAATATCACCTGGGAGGAAATGGCCAGAATCTATTACAACACAGGTTTCAAAGAAGAAACAAACAGGGAACACAGAGACAATTTCAGTTTAGGAAATCAAGTTAAGAAAGATGAGGACCAGCAGGCAAAGGGAGAGGATCCAAGAGAGGAAAGAATCAGTAACAAATATGACCAAAGCACATTGTACATGAATGTGAAGATAAAACAGAACCCGTTATTTTGTAGGATTAAAATATGATAATGAAAATTTAAAAGTAGTAAACCACTAAAAGAAAAGATTGGGGAAGTTTTCATAACTGCTGTTGTCAATTGAGTGTTGCTATAAACCAGGATCCATATATGCATCATTTCTGACAGTTCACAAGACAGCCCCCAAGAGAGGACATAGGTCTGAGATCACATGACATATATAGTGGAGCAGTATGGAGGTCCATGTTGTTTCCCTCCAAAGCCTGGGCTCTTGCTCCACCTTCACAATCCCACATGAGAGTTCTTTTCACCTTGGGGAGGAAGGAGAATGGATGTGCTTGTTGGGATTCTGAAGGAGAAGATTGGCTTCTTTGTCCCTCCCTTCCCCTAGGTGCCCCCTTGCCATCTTGACCCTGGAACAACACCTGGTAGAGTAGAGACTCTAGGACTATCTGAGATGGGTGTTGAAAGCTCATTAGACAGCTTTCAGGGGCTAATAGTTTCCTTATCTCAAATAAGCCTAAGCAAAAATGTCAATAGCTTGTGGGACCTGGAAGTCTGCTGTAGACAAGGCCTCAGCAGGCTGAACCTTGTGGAGGAGGATATCATGTTCTATCTTCATTCATGCCTCTGTCCTTTTGCTTCAGACATCCTAGGAGTCCCACGATCCCACCCTCCTGTCTCTGCAACACCAGCATGAAAATAATCTCTCTCTCTCTCTCTCTCTCTCTCTCTCTCTCTCTCTCTCTCTCTCTCATCTTCATACATCAATCACAGATGAGATGTTGAATTCCCTTGCATAGCCCTTGCATAGGCCAACACTGCACATGCTCTCATGGGTCAGCCTGGATTGCACGGTTTCACCTGTGGGGAGGGTCAGGCACACAGGGCACAGACTCAGTCTCCTGAAGTGAGGAAGAACTCCCTAAACACTAGGAGAAAGACAACGAGGAATCAAGCTAGATGAAAACAAATGGCAAACACCCAGTGGAACACACAGCCCTGTACAGTCAGGTTGGGGACTTCCTGTGTGGTTTTCCTCTTCTGAGGAGAAGCAGCAGGGCTATGGGAGGCTAGATATAGGAAAGCAAGAGGCCCTGCTCTGGAGATTTTTGAGGACAGCTGGTAGTTCTGATCTGCACAGCTCATTGTTCTAATGTAGATGATCAAGCATATCCATTTCTCAGCCACTGGCCAAAGGCTGTTTGACCACATCCCCTTCGGATTTTCAGAACAGCTCTGAAGGAACAAGGTCAAGTGTTACTTCCCGTTTCACAGGTGAGCAAACTGAGGTAGTGGGATGCTAAGGTGACCTTCCTAAGGTCATTCTGTTGGTTAAGTTGCAAGGCTGTAACTTAACCAGCTCTCCAGCATAAGACTTAATTAAAAGGCTAAG
The DNA here is from genome assembly GCF_049852395.1 of Peromyscus maniculatus bairdii. Classification (NCBI taxonomy): domain Eukaryota; kingdom Metazoa; phylum Chordata; class Mammalia; order Rodentia; family Cricetidae; genus Peromyscus; species Peromyscus maniculatus. The sequence goes on from NC_134852.1 coordinate 194,764,395, forward strand.
AAAAAATTCCAACAGGAAGCAAGATTGGTTAAGTGATAAAGGACAAATTTCATTGGCCGGACAAAAAGCTGCAGAGGGAACATCTCTGCCAGTTGGAAAGGCAAAATCAGGAAGCTTGGCCCGATTGCCCAAGAAGAGAACAAAGAAATCGCTAGAATTTATAGGCATAAGAAGAGAAAAATCAAAGAAAGAAATGAGATGCGACCTGCAAAACACATAAAAGGAAATAGAAAAAACATTCTTTAAAATACACTGGGAACAAGAGAAAGATAAGGGGAATGTTCCTTCCTAATAGATGATGAGGGGAAGCTGATAATAGATGACACCAGAAATGCATAGGTTTTTAATGCTCTGTTCCTTGAGTAGCTGGAACTAACTGCATACAGACTAGAAGAAGGCAAGGACAAGGGCCAGAGACGGAGGGCCAAGGACAGCACCCGCAAGGAACAAAAAGCCTGGAATTACTTAGGACGGGGGGGGGGGGGTAGATGTCATCCTCCTCCCCAGCTCTCACTTCGCTGACAATGAGACTGCCCAAGGTCACTCAGTTAGAGTTGGCAGAGCAGACCCAGACCCTGGGCTTCTGGCTTTCGGTACAGCATGTTTCCCTCCCCCATGGGAGACAGAGAGGAGAGGGACAGTGATGGATAAGCCAAGGCATATACAGTCTAGTGCCAGAGTCGGGCAGGTGCATACAGAACTGACTAGAGCAGGGGTGAAGGACAGAGCTTAGGAACAGCTGGAGATACACGGCAAGGAAGACGGTGCCCTGATGACGCGGTTGAAGCCTCTGATTCGTCAGGATCTTAGCCTCTGACTCCCTCGGGTTCCAGAGCTTGAGTCACTGACACTTGCCAGTGCTTTGTCTAGCTTTGTGTCTCACACCAGTTTCCTGTTGCCACAGAAGGTGATGCTGACTAGCAAACCACCCCGTACCCCAGAGCTTAACACTGAGCATTTGTTTACCTTGTTGTGGGCCAGTGACTGGGGCTGGACTCAGTTGGAAGGAGGATCTTTTTTTTTTTTTTTTTCTACTTCATGGGGCAGTTAGCCTGCTGTTGGTTGATCTAGGATAGCCTCAACTCGATGACTTGGATGACTGAGACAAATGAAATGAATGAGCTAGTGAATGCTCAGAAGGCTAGCCCAGGTGCATTCTCACAGCAGGGCAGAGGCATATGACTAACAAACCCGGTATACAATACATTGGAACATACAGGCACTTTTCAGTGTTCTGTTAACCAATGTGTTTGTTTCATCTCATTGGCCAAAGGAAATTACACAGCCAACTCTGAGGACAATTGTTTGGAATCATTTCTTTCCTTCCACCATGTGGGTTCCAGGGATTGAACTCAGGTCCTTAGGCTTTGTGGCAAGCTCTTGTTATCTACTGAGCGAGCCACCTTGCTAGCCCTAGATGGCTACTTCTGAGCTACCATCTCTCCAGCACCAAATTATGGCAGCCCCAGTAGCCTAGTAAAGGTGTGTTGGCCTTGGATGTTCCACCAAAGAAATCAGGAGGCTTTGAGACAGTCCTTCTTTGGTGGCACAGCTCACCCAGACAGGAAAATACTCGGCAGAGACACCATCTGTGTGAAACACCTGCTGGTCTACATTCTGACAGCTGAGCATGGCCAGCCTCTCTTTCTCAGGAGCTCTTAATCTGAGCATACTTCCTGTGGGACAGATCCTAACTCTTGTCTCTGCTTCCTGGACTAGGTAAAGGTTCCCCAGTTCTAGCTCCTCTACCTCCCACTGTCTGGTCCTGTAGCCCTCCTGCATCTGCTCATCCCCTTGCTATTGGCCAAATGAATCCATTAATTTCCTAGCCTGGGATCCTGTTGCCACAAGGATGTCTATTTTCGTGTATTTAGAATGTCTAATCCCTTTCTCTCCTTTCTGTCATCCTCAACAAGATAGACTTTTGTTTTTGTTTTTCCCCCGGAAGAGCTTGATGTCCATACAGTCTTATAAGAAGAGGTATGATCCTCTTCCAGATGGAGTAGGTTCCCATATTAAGTTCTGAGGCAGGAGGATAGCTTGCCAAGGGATGTACTGACTGGATGTTGAACACAGTTCAGATGAAAAGAACTGAGTGGAGGCTGGAGACGGGCCAGGCAACCTAAGCACTAGCAGGTATGAAGGGCCCTGGACCAGAAGTCAGAGGACCCTGCGTGGAACCTGGTTCTGTCCATTATGCCTGTGCTTGCTAAGTTCCATGCCCTTCACAGGTGCTACGAACAGAGTTTACACATGACAGGCATGGACCCTGAGGTCTTTGGGTATTCAATTTGTCACTGTCACCCCGAGCAATTAGTTCACTTCCGAACCCGTTTCCCCACCTCTAAAGTAAGAAATTTGGATTGTGATGTCTCATGTTCTTTCCTGCTCCAGAATTCTTTAAGAGATGTCTCTGAACCGAGATGGAATGAGGACCTAGAAGATAACCACGGCAACTCTGAACGTGAAGTGGAAGTGTGGTTCTGAAATGCTCCCAGGAATCAAGTGACTGATGGGTGTGGAGGAAGGGGACAGAGAGGGCAAAAGTGCTGAGATTCTGAACCTCCAAGTGTCACTGACAAGGAAAAATAGAAGTGGACACGGAAAAGAGATGAACACTAGCCCACATGAGATAGCTTCCTCGTAATTACAGATGAAAGCGAGGCAAACTCACTTTGCATTTTTCTCTACATAGGGAGAAATAAACTATATAGATTAAGATAAGTGCGTAGCATTTGAGTGTGCATGTGTGGGGTACGAGAGTACTCAGTGGCTGCCGATTCATGGGCATGAATAAGATGTGAAGGTCCTGGCAGACAGCAAACTAATTCCAAACCACAGGTGAGTGCCACATAGGAAAACAACCATTAAGTGGAGCCCCAGTGACAGATGGGAATTACAGGTGCAGTGGCGATGCCCCTGTGCATCGGAGGAGGCCACAGGACTGGAGAAGAAAATAGCCGGGTCCTTGTTCCTTCCCTGGGGCATCAGGAGCCTGAAACATCATCTTTCTTAACAATACAACTTTTCATCTTCTAAGGGAGCTGAGTGCCTGGCAACCTGATGTAAGGAACGCGTTAGGTGCCAAGGAAGCAGGGATGAGTAAGAGAGGGTCCCTGTTCTAAAATTAGTGTCGGGTGGGGTGGGCAGGCAGACACATGCCTGACTCATGCAGGAAGCCTGAGCCTCTTTGAAGTGTCATAAGCAAAGTGAGTTATTTTGAAAGCTGAGTTCTGGGAGGGCCTCATGGAGGAGGTGGCAATTGAGCCTTTCCTTTTGTGCTATCTGTAATGCAAGAGACAGAGAAATACAGGAAATTGCAGAAGCATCATCTACCTGCTTTGGCAGGAGGAGAAGGGCACAGGGTGGCATGAGGAGTAGAGAATGTTCTGGTCCAAGGATGTGGCTAAATTTGGAGGTGGCTGGGGGATGGGGGGGGGAATCTTCTACCCTGGGTGTCATTGTGCCTACAGAGAACAGGAGCCGATACTCTGATTTAATTCAAAGCTAAGTGGAACCACCACCCCAAAGATGGGAGAAGTTCCTTGTAGTACTGGTGGGTCAGGCGGGGGTGGGGAGGTGGGGCAGGGGAAGGGCCAGTTACAAGCAGGCAGGTGGATATGGAAGCCTTCAACAATGCTGTTTCAGAGGGTGAAACAGGCCAAGCCGCAAAGGCACGCAAGGCTCCGAAGCCTGAGGGAGAGCGCAGCAATGAGCTGCTTGGGCAGTGAAGCAAGGAGAGGAGCCGAGATGGCAGCCCGAAAAGATCCACAGGGTCAGTGGAGGAGGGAGGCAGGACGCATCTGGGGGGAGGGGGTGGGCTTCCACCTACCCTGCCACCTGAGGCCTGCGGCTGCAGGGGAGGGGCTCCCGGGCTTTGCCGGGGTTTGCACAGCTGAGCCGTGGAGCAGCTGTGGTACTGAGTGAGGTGAGAAGTATTTAGATGAGCACACATGTAGCTAAGCCTCAGACGGTGCAGAGTGCTCACCTGGCAGGCATCACAGGCAGGGAGCAGGTGTAGGCCCAGCCCCCCAGGCTGCTCCTCCTGGTCTCCTCTGTACACCCCCCCCCCCCGCCGCCTTCTCTTTTCCTCCACTCCTCTGCTTCTTCTAGCTCACCCTCCTACCTTCTTTCCTTCTAAGCAACGAAAATGTATTAAGCATTTATTACATGCATGCCAGGCTTCTGCACCGAGCGTTAGAGATCCTTTGAGAGAGGAAAAACCCAGGCCTGGTTTCTGCTTTTCTCTTCCGGATTCCCAGCTGGAGTCTTTGGAAGACCCCATGAGTACCCAACCTGGGCTTGGCAAGAGAAAGCTTGGGGCTACTCCATTCGAATGCCCACTGACCCGGTTGATGGTATGCCAAAGGGGATTTGAAGTAGGACTCTCACACACAAAATTCTCACACCCAGTCTCCTCCTTACAGGACCTATTTTCTTCTCAGCCATAATTATCTCCTAATGTCAATCGCATGCTCTTTCTGTTTGCTTTGCTCTGATTCCTGGCCTTCCCACAGGGTTTCAAGAGAAAGCAGGAAACTTTAGCTGGGAGTATTATTATTATTAATAACAATAGCAGCTACCACTTACAAAGCAGTCATAAAAATGCCAGGCACTGTGTTAAACAAATAACTTTATTTAGTCCTTACAAGGAACTCTGTAAGCTATACATCATTTCCCTAGATTTTCAGATGAGCACACTGATGCCCAAAGAGATTAAGTTACTTTGTCCAAGGTCACACAGCTACCGAGCAGCAGAGTCCATATTCGATGCTGGAGCTACCATATACTTTATCTGTCCTAATAAGCACACTAGATTGATCCTTTTAGTCTTCAAAGATTCATGGGTATCTGTCCTTTGGTATGAGAGTCCAGATGGCCCCTTCCTTTCTAACTCATGCCCTATAATTCAGACATCATCAGTTCCAGTCCCCTCCCCTGTAATTCAGACATCTTCAGTCCCAGCACCAGCACACGTACTAAAGAACAGCTACATTACCTACATGGGAGGAGTGCGGGGGTGGGGGGGTGGGCATTCCACCACCTAGGAGTGAGGGGGTGGCCAAGGTAACTTGGCAGCGTAAAGGACAGAGCTCAGACACATAGAACACCCGAGGACAAGGACAGGGGAGGGAGCTGGTTCCATTTTTCAATCCTGGTGACTTTATTGGCAGGACAAGGTAACCAAGCGTTGCCAAAGCTAGTTCATCAACCTTCACTTTCCTCTCTACCGGGAGCTGACGCTTCCATTCCCATCAAAGCAGGTTGGTGTCCCAGGGCAGATGTTGGCTCCTGTTATGTATCTGTATTTGCTACCTTCTCTCCTTCCCAAGTCCCTAGCTCCCTTCCTGGATAGTCCAGAGATGACCAAAAGATATGCTGCAATCTGTCAGCCCTTAGGATGCCTTTTCACAAGCATCCTCATACCTGCTATGTTTAATCCACTCTGCATTAGCATCAAGACTTTGTTCCAGTGCATGCTGGGTGGCTCCTGTAAAGCCTGGTCACATTCTGAAATGCTGCTACTCGACTCTTGGCCTGGATTCAATTCCATCTGGGTTAAGATAAAGAGATACTGCCTAGTGTAGTGGTGCATAGGCCTGGGTTATATACTGAGATCCTGCCTCAACAAAAAAGACATCGGGATGCTTAGGGCTCTATGAGCATCTTGAGTGACATCAGATAGTTATCAAGTAGAGAAGCCCAGAGCCAGGCCCAGGTCTCTTTCTCCATGTAAACTGTGCTACCTCCTTCTCCACGAGAACTTGAAGGTCACGTCTGAGATGGGCCATGAAGTACAAGGGATTGATGCTGAGGGAACATGGAGTTGGGACCGTTCATAGTGAGTGGTTCTTCCAGAAAGGGAAACAGAAATTTCACCTCAAAGGACCTTCTCTGCCATGTTAATGACTTTCAGCCTCACCATAGGCATGGCCCATTAGGAGGTGTTGTAGACAACACACACATCTACTCACCCCAGATAGGGATCCCTTGACAGGCCAAAGTACAATTTGGTAAACCAGTGAATTTTACTGGGGTTACTTACAAGATGTGGATGAGAGGTTACTTATAGGAGCAGAAATGACTCAAAGACAGCTGCATCGTCAAGGTCCATTCCAGCACGGATGACAGCTCACAAAAGCTGGGAACCTGGAGCACACGGCACAGCCTGCAGGCGGCTCAAAAGGTTGGACAGCGTCCTTTCCAAGTGACTCTGGTCTAAACCTCTTCCAGGCAGCTGGCCTGGTCTCAGAGTCTTCTTCAAAGCTCAGCTTCCTTCTGTCTGAGGGGGATTCTCAGCTTTTATAGTTTACTCTGGCAGGGAGGGGTCCAGTGAATCTGGTCAGTTTCAGGGACTTCCTGAAGCTCTTTTGAATTGTTAACTTTATGCTTAAGGAGCTTCCTGCAAAGTGGGATGTTTTAATCTTGGAAGAAACTGTTACACAACAGGAGGGAAGTGGCGTCACCTCATTGTGTTTGAGGCAATGGGGAGTCAGAAAGAAAGAGCTGACACTCCAGTATTGGGAAATTCCAATGAAAGAATTAAATTAAATTTAGTTGAATCTAGTGGTGTGGCCCAGTGAGAATGCCCCTTGAGCAGAGACAAGTCTGAAGCTTGTCAACCTAAGGAAAACATCAGTCAACTGTCAATCTAAGCATGTTGGAACGTGCCACGTACCCATAATCCCAGCGCTGAGGAGGCTGAGGCAGAAGTGTTTCAAGCTCAAGGCCAGCCTGAGCTAGAGTGAGTTCAAAATCAGCCTGAGTTACCTACTGAGGCCTTGCCTCAAAAAAATCAGGTGCTTTGACAGCACTGCCTAGCATGTGGAAGGCCCTAGAGTTAATGGCCCAGGGCATTAGAAGAAAAAAGACTCACATCTTCCCAGAAGCTATTGAAGTTGACGCTTTCCTGGCCTATGTTGGAAGCTTGGGGATTATTCCAAAAGAACAGAGGCAAGAAGGGTTCCCAGGTTTCCATCATCTCAAAGCAGAGACATCTGGACTTCGGGAAACTACCTGGGGGTGCTGAGAACAGTTACTTTCACACTTTAGGAAAAGACGGTGGGGGTCGGGTTCCATGGAAGCAGGGAAGAGTCCAGGGTTCTGGGGACAGTGTTGAATGGACTTTATGTAATAAAAAGAGCCTGAAATTTGCTCTCCATGATCATCCAGGGGGCAAAGAGAGGGCAAAGGTGTTCTACCTTTTAACGTTAGTCCACTTGGAGGAGATTCAACAGATACACCTTAGCCCAGAGCCTGTACTCCCCGGCTCCATGTCATCACTTCCTGTACTCACTACAGAGTTTCTCCCAGCATTTGCAGTTTGGAGACTGGTGTGTGTATTTTGTATCTGCTCCCTCCGCTAGACCACACACTCCACCTGAGTTGCTTCCTGGTATATCTGGGCCTGGTGCAGAGTGTGCATGCAGCAAAGGGCAGCCTCTGTGTGGTCAGCCCTTCCTGCTTGGCACTGAACCACATGTGAGTGTGCCCTGTGCTGTGGTAACAGCTTCAGATCCATGAGATTATAGGGCCAGGACTCAGGTATCAGGGGCCTGACAGGACTGCCACAGTCCTTGGGAAGTGTGGAGAACTCCCAGAGGGTTTGGGGGCCATTCCAAGACATCCTGAGAGCATTTACTGGATCATTTAAGAGACTAATTCTTCTTCAGTGGATTCTTGTTGTGGTTGTCCTCCAAAAGCCTGAAGTGCTCTCTCTCTCTCCCCCTCCCCCCTCCTCTTCCCTCTGTTCCTCCCCGTCTCTGTTCTCTGCCCCTTCTCCTCTCTCCTGTCCTGAAATTTTTTTTCTATAGCATAGTGCAGTAAGAATTGCTGTGCAATGTTGTCATAATCCTTAGGACTTGATACACTTGATACAGCAACCTGGGAGGTGAGCAAGAGGACATTGCAGCCGCTATGTGATGGGGTGGTGTAGTAGGACAGGCCCATAGGGTCGAGGAAACTGGCTCAGACCAGTTGCCAAGGCATGCACATAGCATGCTCCTTAAGAGCCGAGCTGGAGTCGGCCTGAGGGCCTAGCAACAGGAGCTGCCAGAGTTTCTGGTCACTGTCAGAGTTCCTGGTCACTGTCAGAGGTCCTGGTCATCTGCCTGAGGACCCAGCAATAGTCCATGTCAGAGTTCCTGATCATGCCTAGCCAATGAGGGATGACCACACAGACTGGGTGCTGGGAGGAGGGTATATAAGGCCTTTCCTGTTATTGAATAAATTAGTTTATTATTTACCTTCAACGGACTCCCAGTGTCTGTGTTGTTGATGCTGTACCTTCTCACCCCCTCCCCCGAGGGAACCATTAGAATCCAAGCTACAGGGTGGGGCAGGGTGGGAGGCAGTAGGGGAGCAAGAGTGAACTGTCTTTTGTTTTGTTTTTGTTTTTTCGAGACAGGGTTTCTTTGTGTAGCTTTGCGCCTTTCCTGGAACTCACTTGGTAGACCAGGCTGGCCTCGAACCCACAGAGATCTGCCTGCCTCTGCCTCCCGAGTGCTGGGATTAAAGGCGTGCACCGCCACTGCCCGGCTAAGAGTGAACTGTCTTATGGGCTCTTAAGATGTAAGCCAATGGTCCTTTTTTTGGGGCGGGGGAGAAGTGCTCCTTTTCCTTTACCCATGACACCCTCACTGGAAATGCTGTCATTGGGACACACTTCTACCTTTCCTCTGAAAAAGAAAGATTTGTGTTTTAGGGAATGATTGTAAAAATCCACTCAAATGGTGAAATGAATGTGTTGCAAACTGTAGAGCATGGGTCCTGAGTAGTCACCTGACCTCCCTCTCTTGAGGCTGTGAGGACATGGCCATCAGGCCCCAATGACATTTCTCTAGAATGAAATCGTCCCCAAAAGAAAGAGCTATGTTGGGCCCTGGAGTTCTGCTCCTCGCAGTCCCTTCTCCTGGCACAAAGCAGAGAAGCCCCAAAGCCCTCCAGCTGCAGGTCTTTGGTAGAGCAGAGGACTTTGGCCCATCCATCAAAGGAGCCATGAGAGTGAGGGAAGAGGTAATGGTTCTGCTGCAGAGGATGCTGGGAACTCATTTCACATTCTTTCTTTAATGCAGGGCAATCATGCCATTCCATAGAGTGGGTGCGTGAGAGACAAGGGGAGCCATGTCTCTGCCCCAGTCTGGTATCTACTCATATGAGACCCACAGCCTGGGCACTCCATGTGTGTCTGGCACAGCTATAAGGCTGAAGTCCCTAATGCAGTTGTCATTCTTCAACAGTGCAGTGAGGAAGTGCTCATGCTGGGAACCTATCTTGTGGTAGAGGAATGGAGGTCTATAGAGTATCATTGACTTGTCCAGGGTCACACTTTTGGTAGCACAGCGAAGATTGACTTTTATCTATTGACGCCAAAGCCCACAAGCTGTTCACATCATCACATTGCTTCTGATCCAGCTCTCTGAGAAGAATCTCAGAGCATGGGCTAGGCAACAGGAGGATGCTGGGTAATAATTGCCTTCAGCTGTTCTGAGAAACGTGATTCAGTCCTTCATCCTCCAAAAGTTTGTGAATGAACCGGACCCCAGGGACTTTCCTCCTCAGTCTGTCATCTCGCTGTCCCCTTCATAGGGACAACTGGAAAGTTTACGTAGAAGCTTCAAGCGTGTCTGACCCCAAAAGACATGTGAGCACGCAGTGGGGACATTTGTCAAATGAGAAAAATAGGTCAGAAGAACAAAAGAGAAGTTAGGGGAACTGGGGAGAGGAACCAGGAGTCAAGGGGACAGTCAGTGACCGAGAAAGACAGAATGACTCTGGAAGAGGGATGGGTGCCCTGGGGGGAGGGGTTGGGAACAGGACTGGACTGTTGAGCTGCAATTTGTGAAGTTTACAGATAAATCTTGGTCCCTTCAGCAAAGCTTATCTGTAATGGGCTCGGCTCGCTGAGGCCTCGTCTCCTGTAGACATAAATCATTTTCTAATTTATAACATGAATAATTGATTTTGCCTCTGTAGCCTCAACAATAAATCTCCCGATCACACATGCATAAGAAAATAATAATAATGAAAGCGATCAGGATATGCCGCCATCGATTAACTGTGAGAGGGGCCACTTGACTCGCAATTCATGTTTTAAGTATTCCAGGTGGCACTGTGCCCACTGGCCACTTCTGCCCCTGGGCCCTGGGCTTGCCTGTCGCTGGTGGGGTGCAAGGAAGAGGTGGGGAGGCAGGGGGCACTGACATGGGAGGGAAATCCATGTGGACACAACTGGGATTGGTTCAAATGTTTTCTTGATGGTTGACACTTGTTCACTCAGAGCTATTCATGGAGCATATTGTATCTGGAAGGGCTTGTCCAGAGCCTCACAGACCTGGTCTTTGGCTTTGAGGTGTAGATGATCCTGGTAAAGGAATAGTAAGGCTGAGAACATATGACTGACTGGGTGTTCAGGAGAGACTGAAGGAGGCAGGCCTTCACCTTCCTTTTATGGCCACCATCAAGCCAGGAACTCAGGAATCCACTGATATCTCCCCCAACCCCCACTGGGTCCTATAGATTCTGTCTCCATGAGGCCTATAATCCAGCTGCTCTCTATCCCATGCTGCAGCCTAGTGATGCTCTCATCCACTTTCCCATGACACGGTAATGACCTTCTACATGGCTGCTCTGCTTCCTTTTTTATCCCAATTCCCATCCATTCTTTCAGAGAATGATCTTTAAAGCTGTGGGGTTTCCCACAGCTCCTGCCAGACTAGACAAGACTTCCCCGATAAGCATGGCTGTCAAATTGTGCTTTGCTCCTTCCTGTCATTCATCTCATTAGCAATTTCCCGAGGATGTCCAAGTTTAGAATGTTGAGGACCCAGCACAATGCCTGGCACACGGTAAGCGATGGATAAATGCATTGTGGGTTCTTCGCTTTTGCCGACTCCAGCCTCTTCTCTGGATCATCCTGTATGAAGTAATTTTAAGTAATTTTATTTATTTTTTATTCATTCATTCATTCATTCATTCACTCACTCACTTACTCACTCACTTACTATTATGTGCATGCAAATGCAGGCACATGTGCCATGGTTCATACATACGTGGAGATGAGAGGAAAACTCCCAGGAGCCACCTCTCTCCCTCCACCGTGACTCTCGAACTCAGATCATCAGGCTATTCTGCACAACAAGCACTTTGACCCACCGAATCATCTTGCCTGCCCAGGAACAAGTTTCTAAAAATGCATGGCCAGATCTTTTGCATTTTCTTTTGTTTTTAGTTTGCTGTGGCTTGCAACTGAAATCCAAATATCCTAGCTTGGCCTTGACAGGAGAAACTTGTGCCTCTTAGTTACCTGGGTTCCCATCTCAAGTGCTCGAGGTGGGCCCACTGCTTCAATTCCCCTCACCCTCCTGGCCTGGGCTAAAGACTGGCTCTACCAGAGCGCCGCTTCCCTTGTACGGACTAGCCTGTGGCTCTGTTTACTGCCAGGTGAAAAAAGAGGCGCTGTGAAGTTTGGAGTGTAGGAGTGATGTGCCGGCTCTGGCTTGGGTTGGGTATACCTCAAGTTCCCTGCAGGTAGAGTGGGGTTAGAGGTAGGGGAGACAGAGGGCACCTGCATATCTATGGAAGTGGTGCTCCCTCGAGTCACAGCGATGCCAGCTGATGGCCAGGGTGCTGCCATGTTATCCACTCAGTTATGCTCTGATCTGGCCCTTGGGACTGTGGTTTCCTAGCTCCCATGATCCCTGGCCTGAATCCCAGGGTCTCTCTTACAATGGAGCCTAAAAATAGAAGCCGTGTTTCTAGAGGAAGGAAAAGGCAAAGGGCCTAGGCAATGTTTAAATACACAGATGGGGTCCCTGGGGGGCTCCTGGAGGGCTCCCTGGAGAGCCTGAAGACTGTCCCATGAGGCATTGAGCACAAGGGGCAGGAGACAGGGTGGCTCACTTCCCTTCTCCCTCCCCAAGTCCTAGTTATGGGCTCCGGCCCAGGTCAGTGTTCTGTGCTCATCCCTAGGAAGTACCGCTGTAGCCACCAGACCATCAGGCACTGAGGAGAGGAGGGAAGGAGACTCAAAGCAAGCCCGAGGTGCAGAGCCGAGGGTGAAGGTATGGAAGGGGCTGGCAGAGCAAGGCTGATGGAATCACAGCTCTGGGCATCGGAAGTCACCCCAGGCCACCTGGAGCAACACAGATCTTCCTGGCTGACCCTCCCTGAGCAGTGCCGCTGCCACCTGAGTCACAGAAGGTACCACTGAGCTGAGGTACCAGGAGGACCGTGTCACACAGTCCTTGGAAGATTCCAATCCTGACAGAATGGTCTCAGATTGGTTAATTTGCTGGTACAGTGTCCTCACATTTAATTTGAAGAGACAGTTGTGATTAGCCAGGCATGGTGGCTCATGCCTATAATTCTAGCCCTTGAAAAGCCGAGAGGCAGGAGGATTTCTGCCATCTGAGGCCAGCCTGGGCTACATAATGAGTTCCAGAACACGTTGGTCTACAGAGTGAGAGCTTTTCTCAATAAACATTTTAAATGTGTGTGTGTGTGTGTGTGTGTGTGTGTGTGTGTGTGTGTGTGTGTAGTGGTGGTGGTGGTGGTGGTGGGGAGGATGCATGCCACAGCTCATGTGTGGGAGTCTGTTCTCTCCCTCCACCACATGAGTCCTGGAGATCAAACTCAGGTCGTCAGACTTGGCAGCAAGTCTGTCTTTACCTGCTGAGCCATCTCGGCAGTCATCCACAAACAATTTTTTTAATTGAAAACAACAGTAGAATCTGAAACTAAAACAAGCAACTCTAATAAATCACACAAGCATTAAAGGTACAGCCTGGTGGCTTTTGACATACTTGTGTCCCTGTGTCATCAACCAGCCCAATACAGGACATTGCCAGCATAGGACTCTGTCCCTGTGGAAAGAGCACCATGCATCCTAGCATGAAGGGTAACTATTGTTTTCTGCATCTGTGGTTGTTTGAAAGAAAATGGCCCCCACAGGGAGTGGCACTACTAGGAGGTGTGTCCTTGTTGGAGGAAGTGTGTCACTGTGGGGGCAGCCTTTGAGGTCTCTTTTTCTCAAGCTTCTCTCAGTGTGACAATCAGCCAATTTCCTGTTGCTTGCAAGATGTAGCACTCTCAGCTCCAGCATCACGTCTGCCTGCATGATTCCATGCACGCTGCCATGCTCCCCTTCATGATGATAATGGACTGAACCTCTGAAACTGTAAGCAAGCCACCCCAATTAAATGTTTTCCTTGTAAGAGTTGCCGTGATTGTGGTGTCTTTTCACAGCAATAAAAACTCAAACTAAGACAACCCTGTCTCCACGTATTTACAATAGGTTGACAGATACTGAAAGTCATAGAGATTCACATAGTATGTCTTTTAGTGTCTGGATTCTTTCCTTCCCAGAGTTTTGTCAAGTCGAAATGACCCCACAGTCCTTAGCTTCGTAGCTGGCACAGCACCCGCCACACTGTGAGCACCCCTTAAACCTCTAAGGAAGCATGGTCATTTGACACCAGTTCTGTGTCTCACCAGTCACAATGCCATTCCCATCTCATTGTTTCCATCCATGTAAAAAAAAAAAAAAATGAGAATAATTGTTATCTCCTGGGCTGTCACAAGAGTTAAAGGAAACAATGAGCGTGTAGGAAATGGCATTATATGTTCATTGAGTGTCCATTCTGTGTCCCTTATCACTATGGGCCTGAAGCCCCAGACAGTTGGCAGCACTGAATGTTAACTTACTATGTCCTAGTGGTTTTCAGCTTAGGCTTGCCAGTGCCTAGACTCTTCAGTCACGCATCAGAGGCTGGGGACAAGGGGGAAGGAACCAGGGAGGAAGATGCTCAGGACAGAGATTCGGTGCTCCTACTCCAGGTCAGCCTGTGCAGTTCTATCTAATTGGTAGGTGAAGAAGAGAATAACCTGTAGTTGGAAGTTTTCCTGATCCCACCTGGCTCCCATGGTTCTACAGTCCCGCAGCCACTCAGACCCAAATGAACACACAGAGGCTTAATATTATTTTTAAACTATGGTCGTGGCAGGCTTCTTGCTATCCAGTTCTTAAATCTTAAATTAGCCCATTTCAATTAATCTGTAAGTTGCCACATGTTCTGTTGCTCCTTGGGCTGCTTGCTGATATCTCTTTGCCTTCTTCCTGTCTCCATCTTTGAATTTCCTGCCTGCCTCTAAGCTGCCTTGCCATAGGCCAAATGGTTTTATTTATCAACCAATAAGAGCAGCACATATTCGCAGTGTACAGAAAGACATTCCCCCATCAATAACCCTTGAAAAGAGTGCTGCTTCCAAACTTGGCTTGTAACTCACTACTCAAACCCCAGCCTGGCCCAACATACTGGCCGGATATTGTGTAAAAGGGAAGGCAAAGGAGAACACGACCATGCTGATGGGCCAGAACTTCCCCAAACCTCTCCAGTCAAACTACACTTCAGGGCAGAAGGCAAGCCACGGTGAAAAACCATTTTCTCTCTTTCCTCACTTGGGTATGGCAGCATATCCCGAAATCCCCGAACTCAGGAGGTGGAGGCCAATGGATGGAGGGTTTCAGGCCAGCCAGAGCTACACAGTAAGACACTGTCCCAGAAGACTAAGAGCTGGGTGTGTGGCTTGGTGACGGAATGAAAAGGGCCGGGGGCTCAGTTTCCCCAGCACCCCGCCAAAGCCTCTTCTCAACCTCTAAAGTGCTTTTAGGGATATCCATAGCTCTACTTATTCTATGAAAAATTAAAACAAGGGTTAGAGAGATGGCTCAGTGGTTAAGAGCACTTGTGGAGCCTACAGAGGACCCAGATCAGTTCCTAGTACCTACATGGAAGCTCACAACCATCTGTAATTCCAGTTCCAGGAACCTAATGTTCTGGCCCCTGAGGACACCAGGCATGTACTGCTTCATATACACACATACATACAGGCAAACACAGATACACAAAATAATAAATACTTAAAAAAAGAATTAAGCTGGGTGGTGGTGGCGCATGCCTTTAATCCCAGCACTCGGGAGGCAGAGCCAGGCAGATGTTTGTGAGTTCGAGGCCAGCCTGGTCTACAGAGCGAGTTCCAGGAAAGGCGCAAAGCTACACAGAGAAACCCTGTCTCGAAAAACCAAAAAAAAAAAAAAAAAAAAGAATTAAAGTAAGCCAAATGTGGTAGCCCATGTCTGTAATTTCATCTCTAGGAGGGCTGGAGCACAAAGGATTGTGAGTTCAAAGCCAAACTGAACTATATAGCAAGACATCATCTCACAAAAAAATGAAAGGAAGGGAGGGAAGGAAGGGAGGAAGAAAGGGAGAAAATCTTTTATGATTCTATGATTCTATCACTTTACATTCATGTAGGTCAGTCTAGTTCCAAGGATACAAATATGAGCCAAGAAATTCCATGTCCTTGGCCATGGTCACGTGTAGGGGAGTCGTGACATTATATAGACCACGGACATTCAGACCTGAGGCTTTTGCTGAAGCTCGTGAGAAAGTGGCACTCTACCCCATTGCATCTTAAGATTGAGCTGCTGGTGGCCACCATGTTTAGGTCTGCCTGATGGAAAGAAAAGATCAGGGAGATGGGAACAGGGAGATGGCTTCGTTGGTAAAGCACTGGCCTTGCAAAGCATGAGGACTTGATTTCACTCTCCAGGAGCCAAAAGAAAAAAAGCCAAATCCTGGTCCTTAAGGAGCATGCTTATAACCCTAGCATCTGAAAGGTGAGACAGGTGAACCCCTGAGGATCACTGACCAGCTTAGCCTACTTGGAGAGCTCCTGGCCACTGAGAGATGATGGCTCAAGAGACAATGTTAATGGTTCCCAAGGAACAACACTAAAGGCTGACCTATTCTCTCTCTCTCTCTCTCTCTCTCTCTCTCTCTCTCTCTCTCTCTCTCTCTCTCTCTCTCTCTCTCTCTGTATGTGTGGATCAAAGTCCAGGTTCCAATGGCCCGATCATGTCATCTGTGTCCCTAGATCCAGCTGTGTCTGAAATAAAATCTGACTGAAGTGTTTCTGTCTCTGAGCTGATAAATTATTTTTCCACTGAAGCCAGTTTGAGTGAGTCTCTTTCACATGTCACCAATAAACCCCTGCTTAATACCTAATCAGATCAAAGCTTATTCCTGGAAGGGCATTTCCCTTTAAAGCCATGTCTTGTGAAGCAACCCTTACTGAAAAGTAGTTTTGGAAACTTAGTGAGATAACCCATGCTACCAATTTAACAACAAAGTCATCTCCTTACTTTATTATCACGGGGAGGGGGAGATTATTCTGTTTGATCCTGGTTGTTCACTGGACTTGACTGTGAATGACCATTTCCTAAACTTGGGTCCACCCCATCTCAGACGGTGAGGATTAAGTGATGAGGATGCCAGCCGAGGATACTCTTTGAATGAGGGCTCTGCTTTTCAAGGTGACTAGGAGAGACTTGATTTGCATAAATGAGTCGTCTTATGAAATATCAACCTCATTATCTCTGGTCATACTTTAAAGATAACAGCAGTTCCCCTGGCCTCTTTTGCTTAGAGAGCCATATGGACGCCCATCTCCTCCCTGTCTTAATGGGAGAACTCATATTCCCATTTCACAAAGAAGAAGAGCGAGGCTAACTGAAATTCCGAACAGCTCTCTGTCAAACTGTGTATATGTTAGAATCCAAGATAACATATGGAACTGCTGAATAAAAAGAGCCCAGAGATAAATGGGGTCAGCAGAGAGCAGGCTATATAACACAGGGGAGGAGGATGGAGCAAAGACAGTTGGTTCCTTAACCAGGCTCACAGAGCCCAAGTGAACTAAACAACAGAAGGGCAAGGCCCCAGCATAGAGGCATTTCCTGTGCAGCGGGCAGGGGGATAGGAGGCTGTCCCAGTCTGTAACCAGTCTCCAGCTCTGTAGGGTGCTGTCATTGTGAACATGACCTGAGCAGCGAGTCTGGGGGAACGCCATGGCTCCTGGCCTCCAAATTCTTCCCAAGAAGGGGTTTCTCACCCCCTAGAGAGGTTTACTGCATCCAGGCAATTTAATCCTCCCAAGTAGTTGGGCAGGCCCTGGAGATAATAAAGAAAGAAGGTAACAGAGTGGATCTGCAAAGCCTTTAATACACAGCATTAAAGGGTAATGGGAAAATCGATGGGACTATACAACAGGGTCACCCCAACTGCCAGCAGCTGTCATTAATGGGACACTGTAAGATGGCTGGGCAAGGTCCTAGCACCAGGGCCCCAGGTGACCTATTCAGAGCTCAAATGGTTTTGTGTGCTTTCCAGCTTTTCACTTGAGCTAGAACCCAGGGAAGTGGGCCTTCTCTCTCTCTCAGGCACACTCCATCCTCCCAATTTTGGCCAAGTGACTCAATGATCACCATCATGTACTGATCAATTTCTACGGGTCATGCTGTAGGCCAAGAGCTTTCTAAATTGTTACATTTAATCCTTACAAAAACTTTATTGGTCATCTACTGTTACCATAGTTTACATTTGAACATGTATGTAAAGCGAGGCCCAGAGAAGTGTGTTGCCCTCGGTTATTGGCAGGAGAAAAGGTGCATAGCTTGGCACAGGACATAAGACATGGGAAAGCTGGGAAGGGCTCATAGAACACACGGCCTGACCCCTCAGGACAGGAATGGAGTGGCTCTCCCCGGCTTGGACTTCCATGATGGGTCAGTAGACGATGTGAAATTATAAAGCAGGAGTCTACCATTTAATTCTGCACTCATTGTCCCCACTATATCATCCGATCATCCCCATCCACAGAGCACACACTCCACTGGCTTTGGGACTTCAGAGTCATTTGTTGTAATTAAAGGGATGGCCATTTAGGAATTGTTACAATTCAATGCAAAGTCACTAAAGCCGCTCCGTGCTCTGGGTGTGCAGGTGCTAAAGAGCAAGGGTCTGGCTGTTGTTCCTAAAAACCTACACCATCTGGCTGGGGAGAGAAAAACACACGGATTAAAAACAACCTTTGACTAATTCTTGGACAACAAACAAACAAGTACGTGGGAGAGTATGTGATGCCAACCTTGGACCTGGAGCAGCGAGGAGTTAGAAGTAAATGGAGGGAAGGTCAGCCTCCGGAGGCTTGTGAGAGTAAAGGAATGAGGGCCTTGGGTTAGAGAGAATGAGCAAAGGGAGCGTGTCTGATGGGGACATTGCATGGGCAAAGTCCTGGTGGCTGGAAATAACATACTACGTATAATAGGATGGTCTTGCGGAAAGGAGAATCCACACTGCAGAAGCAGGGGCTGGTTTATGTGGCAGGGGCTTTGCACTGAGTGTGTGTGTGTGTGGGGGGGGGGGGGTCAATGCTGTGTGTGCGATGTTCAAGGAGACATGCAAGATAATAGCAGTGGGTCTGGAACAGCGGTTCTCAACCTGTGGGTGGCGAATCAGACAGCCTGCATGTCAGACATTTGCATTACGATCCATAACAAGTGGAAAAGTTACAGTTGTGATGTAGCAACAGAAATAGTTTTATGGCTGGGGGTCACCACAACATGAGGAACTGTATTGAAGGGTCGCAGCATTAGGAAGGGTGAGAACTCCTGGTTTGGAAAGATGCAACGGATGGTAGGTATCTTAGAATCTTGGGGACCAAGGGACTGGATTCTTGTCTAGGAAGAGGGGAGTTTTGAAATCATGAAGTAGCGATGGTATCAAGGGCTGGTATGAATGCCAGAAAACAGTTAAAGGATAAAGCTGGCTGTGATGGCCGGGCCTCCCGGTTTTGATGTAAGGGTTGAGAAGGAGAGAGATTTGAAGGAATCTCTATGGCCTCTCTGAAGGCAAGCTGGCCAGAGGGAGAGGCAGATCACTCAGGAAGAAGGACAGTGGGCCAAATATAGGAAGGACCGTAGGTAAGTGGCCATTGTAAAAACAGCTGTTTTCCATCTGGGGAAAGGAAACCGCCCCAGTGGCTCCTTCCAGGTGGCTCTTCCCAGGTGGCTCCTCCCCTTTAACCAACTCCAGTGTACTTGTGCTATGAGCAGAGTGAAGGGTTAGGGCTCTGTCTAGCAGACTAGTAGCTTGGATATCAGTCCTGGCTGACTTTGCCAGCCTAGAGTCCTGGATGCATCATTGCATATGGGCAATACAGAGAAGGTAAAAGCTGTCCTCAGCATCATTGAGATGACATGTGTGGCATGTATAATGTTTGCTTGGGTTCCTAACACATACATGCTAAGTTCATATTAGGTACCCTTTCAACAAAACCAATTCCAACACAGCATACAGTTCAAGTTCCCAGTGTACTCAACTGTGTGGGAACTGGAAAAAGGCTGTTAGATGAGATCAGAGAGAGAGGGTTGGGAGGGAGGGAGGGAGAGAGACAGAGAGACGAGAGAGAGAGAGAGAGAGAGAGAGAGAGAGAGAGAGAGAGAGAGAGAGAGAGAGAGAGAGAGAGAGAGAGAGAGAGAGAGACTGTGTTTGAGCCTGCAGCTTGTCTCCCCCGGTCTCTGAGGCTTTCAGATGGGTAAATAGCCTCCTGCCTGTGTTCCAAGCGGCGAGTGGGGATTGCGATTCTCTGGCTCTCTGCAGACCCAGACAGCAGAAGCTCAGGGTAGCATCTAGAAGTCTGCTGTTAGTAGGTGCTAAAGGTCACCCAAATGCAAGCTGAAGATCACTGACACAAAGCTTCTGGGTGAGGTTGCCTGCTTATGTCTCCACCGCATGACGGCAGGGAGCTTACCTTCTCCTGTTTCCTGTTGATAAGGTCTGTCCCAGGCTTGTGGGCCTCTCTCAGAGAAAGGAGGAGCAGAGGGAAGAAAGAGGAAAGAAGACAGCAGACAGGGGATCTGGTGGTAGGGGCAAGAAGGATGCCGAGGAAGGAAGAAAAGCTAACAAGCTGGAGGGGGTGTGGTGGTACACTGGACTGAGGCAGCCCGGGCCGGCTCCCTCTGCAGTACACTTGCACTGGCTTATTAACAGGAAGAAGAATGGGCCTCTGTATCTCAGCGGAGCAGGGCAAGAGTCATCAGCAGACGTTATTAAAATCCTTTCCTCCCCAGTGAAAGACACTTATCACTCTTCATCAGCACAGCTCGCTCTTTCTGAAAAGGAAAATCAACCGAACAGGTGGGGACTGTCCTTTCACTCCTGAGAAAGAGACTAAGGCTGCCTCCTGCCAGCCCGAGAGCCTGCCTGGAGCTCACAGTGCTCCCCAGGCTGGCAGTGAGGGTCTTGAGACCACCAGAGTCCTGGCCTGTAGGCAAGAGAGAATCTGCTGCAGGGACTGTCCGAAGGGCGGTGGCGGGCGACTGCAGCTGGATGCAGTGGTCCCAGTGATGGCTAACTACCGCAGAGAAGCGTTGGGACTAGTGCTGCAGTGTGCCTGCAGGGCTGGGCCCGGACTAAGCTGCAGCCTCCTTCCTGACGTCCCTGTACCTGCTGTCTTCCTTCCTTCTTCCTTGTGGCTTCTGTCTCACCAGAGCCGTGTGGCCGAGGCACCCTTGCTAACAAATGCCCGCTGCAAATGGAGCTCATTCACAATCAGCCCAGAGATCTGGCCTAACACAGAGACCGGTACTGAAAGCCCCAAGCCGCCTTCCAGGCTGCTGCTGCCTCCCCGCCAGGCTGCAGGCTGGCAGCAGGGTGGGTGGCTCTTCCCCGAACCTTAGCTGTCCTGCCTGGGCTGCCTGCCTCCCCCTTTCCGCCAGGTGATCCACTTAATGGGCCAGCTCAAGTGTCCTCTCCTGGGGAAGCCCTCCCTGCCCTCTCCAGGCAGAACTAATTACTCCTCCTCATGGTTCCAGTACAAAGGCTCCTGCTCTAACAATGGCCATGCTCTGTGCTCTGTTATCCCTGTTGGTGTCTCTGTCTCCTCATTACATACAAGAGGAGGAGGACCATGAGACTTGGCACAGTTTTTTGTTTGTTAGAAACAGGGTCTCCCTATGTAGCAATAAGGGGCTTGTGCATAAATGGGAGTACTGAATTCCCAGCACCCATTTTAAAAGCCAGTTACCTGTAATTCCAGCGCCAGGAGGCAGAGACAAGACCACCCCTGGGACCTGGTGGCTAGACTGATTGGTGGGTGTCAGGCTAAAGAGAGACTTTGTCTCAAAAAATAAGGCAAAGGTGTGATTGGGCAAGGCACGTGACCTTGACCTCTGGCTTCCACATTTATCCACAGGTGTACACAAATGCATGCATGAGTGCATGCATATGTGCATTTGCATGTGCTCTCTCCCTCCCCTTCTCTCCCCCCCCTTCCTTTCCCTCCCTCTTATGCACAGAACTCTGAGGCCTTAATATATATCATTTCACATGCTCCTCAGCTCATTCTATAGCCAAGGAAAACAAGGCTTGGAGAAGTCACATGACCTGCCCAAGAGCATGTGGCGAGTGAAGGGCAGAGCTGGACTGTCTGAGTGTGGTAAAGATTTGTTGGCTGACTAATCGAGCCTGCTGCCAGCTTCCCGACCCTGGTGTCAGCTGTCCATCAGATAAGCTAGCAGAGGGTCCAGCTCCTGAGCCGGGCGTTATCAGTTCATTCCTTTCCGGCCTCTGTGAGCTCAGGCTTTCTCTGCTCTGGGGTGTCCTACCAGTGCTCTGACTCTATTGTCGCTTTCTCAGAAAAGGCAAGACCCGAGGGAAAAGCGAATGTCACTGTCCCAGAGCTCAGCCCCACCACTAAACACGCTTGCTTCCTCCATTCCATCCATCCCGACCGACCACACCCTTCCTGCCCCCTCTCTCAAGCCCCGCTATGTCGTCTGTCTGCTTTCTCTCCACCAGTGTGGTCCCCAGTGCTCCTCAGGCCTCCAGCCAAGCCTTGGAAAACCTGCACACAACAGCATTCTTGTTTCTGCCTCCGGGTCCCCGGTCACCTGGAGAGGACAGAGCCCTGGGCAGTCATCAGCATCTCTGTCCACTGGGGGACTCGGAAGCAGCTTCTGTCTCAGCTCCAGTTTTGAAGACCAATCCCAATCTTACAACCTTGTAAACTCTGTAACCACAGTGGTGATCTCTCACCCATTCTGTGGCCCCCACAACCCCTACTGGGGAGGTGAGAGCCTAGGCAGATGCGCAGGGAGTGAATAAATGATGCCCATAAAACACTAAACATATTCCATGAGGACCGAGAGGGAGATGGACGGCTCAGCCAATAAAAGCGTTTGGTGTGCAAGCCTGACAACTGCGTTCGGTCCCCGGAACTCGCAGTGGAAGGAGAGAACAGACTCCAGAAAGTTGCCCTCCTATACATACGTCATATACACATAAACAACAATAATTAATAAAAGTACAATTCCAAAAAGCATGTTTTCATGCACCTTCAAACGGAACCTTCTACAGGGCTGACCCATTGATCTGAGCTTCAGTGATTATAAGAGTTTGGAGTGTTGCGAGTCCAGAGCCTAATTATATTGGGCCATCTTTTGGCCTCTTGAGAGCAATCGTCCCACTCTGTGCCTGACATAAGAGCTTTGTGGCCACCAGGTGAATCATTTGGAACGTGCAGCACACCAGTTCCCTTTGGAATGTATTAACTTAGCAGATAACTAGTTTCCGCTGATCCACAAGCTAAGAGCGTCGCCGGCAGCATCTGAGGCCTACGGCAGAGTTCCCGGCTTTCTGTAACCCACCTCTCTGATGTTTCCTCCGATGTTTTTGAAAAGTGTCATGATAAAACTTCTTCCATGTTGGGACATGAATTGGGGCTAACCTAAATCTGTATGCCCAGGCCATGGTCACTCCATTTTTGACTCCAGAATAAACTATCTTTTATCACCTTAATTTCTTTTCTCATGAATGCCTTCTCAAATCTAGCATTTAATCCTAATGTATTACATCCTGTACCAACCCTTTTGTGCTTCCCTCTGATTCTTCTCTATCTCTGTTGTGCCCACCTCCCTGGATGGCACCTCTTCAACTGGCTTCACGCTCCAGTCCCTGGCACAAGCTCCAATGACCCCCCCCCACACACCATTATGTTCCCAAGCCCTTGCATGCCAATTGTCCCGTTTTAGTCGACCAGCAAGAATTCATCTCATGTCTACACCCACTCAAGAGTAGGCGACTGAACCTCAGCTGTGTGCTAGGAATGAACAAGGGGTCTGGTTCAGGGCTGTCTGGCGGGGCACAGTCCATGGGGGGGCAAGTCACACTGTTTTGTTCACCATTGTTTTTCCGATGCCGGGAACAGTGCTTGATATAAGGGAAGGTCAACACATTCTTGCAGGGTGAAGAAACAAATGGGTGGCTGCTGTGTGTGTGGTACTTCACTGCTCTTCATGTCTCTATCCACCAACTTTTTTTACTCCGGGAATCCCAATCCAGCTTTCCCCTCAAGGACCATTTGTCCTCACCATCCACAAGGCCTCCAGCATTTTAACACCCCTCTCAGGGGCCCAGAGCCTCTGCTCATTCATCGCTCTTGGCATCGCTGTCTCTCCCCTTATCTTTTCCCCACGATTCCCCTATCTTCTGACCTGCTTCACTCTCTACAAAGCCCTATACATCACAAGCGATTTCAGCAAAGAACTTGACTATCTCTTGGTGACCTCTGTCCTCATGACCCACCCCCTTAACAGTAATTAGCTACCAATCCATCCATTCTCATCTCTTTTTCTACAAAGGGAGGTAGCCCAAGGGTCCTGTGGATCACCATCACTACACATCCATGCTGGCTTGCTTCAACCGCTTGCCAATTCCTTTTAACATGTATATTTAAGACGCTTTCTGAAGGGGAAAAATCTCTTTATCTTCTCACACCGACTATTTACATAATTCAGTGACCTTTTATGAACCATACCACTGAATAAGCATCACTTTCCTAGGTAGAAATCAACTTACCTGTCTTATTTCATCCTCACCGTGTTCACCTAGCATTTTTCTGAATATGCTTTCTCAGGCATTGGCAGAGCACTCCTATCTGTCACTTGTAATGGTTCTCCAACATTCTAACACATTAATGTTCTCTGTAGTTTGTTTAACCATTCCCCAATTGCAGAGCGTTTGGGTGTTTTCCAGGATTTTATTATTATGAATAGGGCAGCCATAAACATCTTTTTGCAAATAGTTTGTATTTACTTTTTGGGTACTTCCATGGTATAGAGATATTCCCAGAAGAGGGATTATTGGGTCAAAGGTCAGGAATGCTTTTATGGCTTTAGTTGTGAAGTGCCAGGCTATTCTCTAGAAAGACAGGGTTGATTTGCAAGTTTCCAGTCTCTGTGTTTGTGTTTTAGAGCCCCCTAATGATCCCTCAGGGGTTCTTTCGGATTTTAATGGCCTGCCTGAGACACTCAGCCCTCCTGACCCCCTAGAGGTGATCTCACTGAGACCATTACGCGCATGCCCCTGAGGCTCCCCAAGTTCCTACCACGTCAACATTTCTGTTTCCAACATTTCTCTTTCCGTCCTGGCTCCCCTCCTAGGCTGTCTCTGAGGAACAGGTGTCCAGTTTCCTTTCCAAAAAAACTCCTCCCTGCCTGCACACCTGACCTCACCCCTGCTCTGGTCTCCCTCATGCTCCCACATCTTCCCTTGCTCCACCTCTCCCAGCATCCACCTCTCCCTCTGCTGCTGCCCTCTCTCCTCTCAGCCTGCGAACATTCTCATCCCCTTTCTCCCTGACTTTCTCCCATCATCATGCGTCTTTCTGAAAGAATAGTCCACCTGGGTCCTTTTCTAGTCCATCCTCCGTCTTTGCTCTTTCATCCATGACTGGCACACAGCTGAAGCTGCCATCTTAAGGCCACCAATACTTTTCTTAATCACCCAAACAAGTGACCCTTTATCTGTCATCATTCCTACCACCTGGTTGGAGGTGTGTCCTCACTGACACATTCTCCTGCCCAGGTTTCCACAGTTGCACAATTTCCTTGGAGCTCTGTCGTCTCATCCACATGGCACCACTCTGCGAGTCTGCTCTTGGACCTTGTGCATTTTAAATGATCTCAGCTTCTCATTGTGTAAGCAGCCGGGAGAATTGGGCAGGACAGATTTTTATCTCCAGCTGCCTGGTAAACTGTGACTAGTCTCAGCCCTGTCTTATAAACGTATGCCTCCTGCCACAGTGATGGGAAAAACCAGACCACAGCAACCCACACGTGACGTTTACACGTGACATCTGGTAAAGTTCAAATTTCATTTGATAGTTGAGAGAAATTAGTTCTTTCTCTCTTTTTGGAAATAAGTAATAAAGAATGTGAACTCATTGCTGTTGATATCATTTATAGCCTCTAAGGACTCTAGATTGAAAACCACACAAAACACAAAATAGAGTAGACTTGAGGGAACTGATCCAGGTCCCGACCCATAGCCCACTTTGCTGGATTTTTCTGTTGTAAGTGTTTCTTGTAATATTTAAACCATAGTGTGTAAGGATTTCTGTTACTTGCAATTGAACACACACTCCTCGTTTTCCCCTTATATTCTGTATCCCCTTGCTCTTCACCATTCTATAATCATATCTCATATGATATGATTGCATTTGTATAGATGATTCTTTTATACCCCTGTATAACAACTATCTCCTCGTTCTTGAATCCAGCACTTGTAGCTTGTGGCCAGAGAACTGTACTTGAACAATTTATGAGACTTTATTCTTAGACTAGTTAATGCCAAAATTTTCAACATTACACAAGTAAATTAACTTTACTCCATCACTATCTATCTGATTATTTGGTAGCCCAAGTTTGATTCTCTCCTTCCTTGCCCACAGCTATGAACTACCATGACCTCATCAGCGGCTGCGACCTGTCTCAGTGCTGTGGTTCTCAGAGTGTGGTTCATATGGATGGTTCTGGAAACTGAGGGATGAGTTTCTTTCCTATAATATCAACCAATATTTTTTGTTCCCTTTTTGAGACGAAGTCTCATGTAGCTTAGCCTAATCTTGAACTTGGTATGTTTGAAGCTGGCTTAAAACTCCTGATCCTCCTGCCTCCACCTCCCAAGTGCTAGAATCACTATGACTGGCTTTACAATACCAATATTTAGGGGAACTCTGAGTTATATAGCTATTTGTTTTGGATTGTGAATGAGTGTATAGATCAGAGTTGATATCAAATGTCTTCCCCCATCACTCTCTGTTTGTTTATTTGATTGATTGATTATCTCTCACTGAACCTAGAGCTCATTGGCTGGACTGGCTGGCCAATAAATTTCAATGATCTACTTGCCCCTCTCTTGCCTAGCACCAGTTACAGACATGTGCCAACAAACCTTGCTAATAACGTGGGTGTTGGGGATTGAATTCAGGTCCTCATGCTTATTCAGTGGGCATGTTACTAAACCCTGTTCCCAGGCTAGTTTGTAGTTTATTGAGGAAAATGGGGAAAAAGCAAAGGATTGAGAAGCCCGTGGGCCAGGGTTCTGGGCCGGGTCTTTCATTAGCTGGCTTTGTGATCTTGAACAAGTCTTTTAATTTCCCTGGAATCTAAAACTCATTTATCAGGGAACAAGTGAATTAGGTCGTAGTGTTGTTTGAGGTGTGGTCTTCAGAACACTTGTGTTGGATTCTCCCTGAGAGGCTTTAAAAGATACAAAGGCCCTGCTCAGAAGCCAGCATTATTCAAAAAGGATCTTTGGATCCTGAGGGTCTGTAGTTGAACAAGCTCCCCAGGTGACTCTTACTCCCAGGTTGAAAACCTCCAGAATGTTCCCTTGCTTCTTTCTGTTCTAAGATATGGGGGCTAGTGGGTTAAATGATAGTTTGAGTTAGCTAGAAGCAGCAAGTAATGTGGAAAAGTGAGCAGAGAGCGTGCTTTACCTCAGCAGAATGTCTCTGGAGAAGAGAGTCCTTCTCGCCCATTGCCAGGTTGCTGGGCCACACAGTCCTGGGGCCAGGTGCGGCACACCCCTGACACCTTGCCACCTCCTTCTTTCTCTCTCCTCCCCCATGGTCTCTCTCCTGGTCTTCTGCTTGCTTTTCCCCCCATCTTACCTACCCAATTATTTTTGTCTCCCTCCTCCTCTCCCTCCCTTCTTTTCTTTCATTTTCCCAAATCCCATCGCTACTTGGGCAAATACATCATTATGAATACATTCATTTGCACTTACCTAATATACTTCTCTTCCACGAAGTCTTTCCGGCTCCCTCAATCAGATGTAAACATTTCCTGCTCAGAACTCTCACGGCACTCTGAATTTCTCTTATGCCATTAATCATGTTTTGCCATGCAGTATTTCTAGAGCTGCTCTATTGTATGCCCCAGAGGAAAAGAGGCTATTGTCTTCATCTGTGTGCTGCTTTCTCTAGGGCCTAGCACGGTGCCCTGTACATGATGATAATACTTTACATCTATTTAATGTATATTAATCTGAGAAGTGCTTGCATAAGTATCAGAACACTGACCCGAAGAAGTGCTTTCTAAGTGGACTGATGAACAAATTCTTCCCTCTTCCGTCCTGTGTCCAGCAGGCAGGACTGTACAGAGGCAAGGACACTGACCTTGGAGTTAACAGGACTGAATTGGAAACCTTGTTCTCCTGTGTAAAAGCTGGTGGTATTGGCAAATTGTTTAACTTTTCAGAACCATGATTTATGTACAGGGTTGTCACGAAATACCTTCTTTTCAGGGTTGGTGCTATTTAACTGCAATTACGTGGAAACATCTGGCACCTAGAAGATAATTTTAAAGTACTTGTTAAATAGAATTATTCCCTTCTCCCAAACCTTCACCTCCATTATGATGTACCTTACAGACAAATACTGGCCTTACTAATTCTTTCTCTCCAGAATTTTCACACTGTGTCTTGGTACACTGGATGAAAACTGTGTAGAATACATTTTGTGGACTCAAAAATAGCCAATGTCACAAGGTGAAACAAATATGAAAAGCATTTGAACTGAAATGAACAAACCGCATTTGTCAGGATTCTTTGTTGCAAGCTCCACACATTCGATTTCAACAAGCTTATAAGAAAAAAGGAAAGAATTATTTACCCCCATAATTGGGAAGTACTGGGCAGATCTGACTTAAAGCACGGCTACATTCGGGGTTAAAATACTGAAGGAAGGACGCTTTCTGTTTCTAGCTCTGGGCCTTGCCTCTGTGGTTTTATTCTCAGCTAGTGGGAAGGATGTATGCTGGCTTATAAGCCCAAAGGGAAAAGTCTTTTTTGTCTTTGTGTCTATGTGCAAATACCATTGACCCTGCTTGGGCACTGTGCCTACATTTAAGCTAGTCGGTGGGTACAAAGGATACAGTACTGTGGTGGATTCTGACAGGGCCCCATGCCTACTCTGTAGAGGCCAGTGGGAAAGATGTAGGGGCACACAGCCTCTTAGACCTTAAGAAACAAAGAAATAGTCTCTCCCATAGGAAGGGTGCTGACAGACAAAAGTAACTTGTGTGCACAAGCAGAAACTAGCACTCCATTTCCCATGAGATTCTTGTATTAGTTAGCTTGAGTTGCTATTAAAAAAATGCCTGTAAGGCTGGGCAGTGGTGGCACACGCCTTTAATCCCAGCACTTGGGAGGCTGAGGCAGGCAGATCTTTGTGAGTTCTAGACCAGCCTGGGCTACAGAGTGAGTTGCAGGAAAGGTGCAAAGCTACAGAGAGAAACTCTGTCCC
This sequence comes from Peromyscus maniculatus bairdii, assembly GCF_049852395.1. Classification (NCBI taxonomy): domain Eukaryota; kingdom Metazoa; phylum Chordata; class Mammalia; order Rodentia; family Cricetidae; genus Peromyscus; species Peromyscus maniculatus. The sequence goes on from NC_134852.1 coordinate 194,792,886, forward strand.
AAAAACCATAAAAAAAAAAAAAAAATGTAAGGACCAGCAAGATGGCTCAGTGGAAAAAGCCATTTGCTGCCAAGCCTGATGACCTGAGTTTGATCCCTAGGACCTATATGGTGGATGGGGAAAGTTGACTCAATTATCAGTGGTGCACACCTTTAATCCTAGTGCTTAATTACCTTATAAAGAGAAACACTTATCTGGCTTCTGGTTCTTTAGGTGATCCAAGTCCAGGTGATCTCATGGTTTTTGTTTTTGGCTTCTGGAAAGGGGTGTAAGATGGCAAAGACGGGGTGCATTTTACATTTTGAACAAGAAAGTAGAAGAAGAAATCGTGGTGTCACAATCCCTTTATAGGTCATACCTCTACTGACCCAAGTCCTCTCATTAAGCCCCATCTCCTAAAGGTGCCACCACTACTCAATAACACCATCCCGGGGACCACGGCCTTCAACACTGGAGGCTTCGGAGATGTTCAGCGTATAAACTGCAGCAATGCCGGGTATGTAAAATTGCCCACCTGGTGTTTTTAAAGGGTCCATCTCGTTTACTGTGTATTCATTCACTGCTATCAGAGGAAACAAACTGTTCTGAAAGTCTCCTGCTTTTGAATGTCCTGGTGCCAAGGGACAAAATACAGGCTTTCACCTACAGCGTTTCTGTTCAAGAAGGCTCGAACACCTGTTCTGTACACTAAGGAATGGTCTCAGTTCCAGGGTATCATGTATTTGGCACAAGTGGTCTATTGGCTGCACTGGCATCTTTTAGATGAGATCACAGGATCAGGCTTTCAGATGAAAGATCATGCAAAGCCAGCTCCTTCGGGCGCTTGGGCATACTTCTCACACAAGGAACGAGGGAAAAGTCAGGGCTTTATTGCTATATTCGTCAGGGTTCTCAAAAGGGACAGAACTGATATTAAAAGGAGATTTATTAGACTGACTTACAGGATATAGTCTGGGTAGTCCAACAATGCCTGTCTTACAATGGAAAGGCTAAGAATCCAGTAGTTGTCCAGTCTGCAAGGCTGGATGTCTCTGCAGTCCCAGGCTGGTGCTGCAGTGTGGGACTCCTGGAGAGCTTTCACACTGGATCCCAAAGAAGTTAGATTTAATACCAACCACAGCAATAGGGTAGATGAATTCCAATGAGAGTAAGGACAAGTAGGCAAAGAACAAAAGCTTCCTTTTTCCATGTCCTTTTACACAGGCTGCCCAATAGAAGGTGTAGCCCAGATTTAGGGTGGGTCTTCCCACTTCAAATAATCCGATTAAATCCTTTGCAGACATATACAACAGCTTGAGTTTTAGTTGATTCCAGATGTTTACATTTTTAACACACACACACACACACACACACACACACACACACACACACACACACTAAAAACAAACAACAGCAAAAAATCCCACCTGTCAATTATGGTAAAATACACTCAATATAACATTTATCATCATAATAAGTGTAGAGGTTCAATTCATCTATATTACTATGTAGCCAATCTCTAGAATATTTTCACCTTGTAAAACTGAAACCCTACACCCATGAAATACCAATTCCTGATTCCTTTCTTCCCCAACCCCTGGTACTCACCATGCTCTATGAAAGTGACTATTCTGGTTACCTCCTATGAGTGGAAGCATGTGGGACATGTCCTTTTCACTTAGCATAATATCCTCAAGGCTCATCCTTGTTGTAGCATATGTCAGAATTTTCTTTCTTCTTAAGGCTGAATGATGCCCTATTGTTTGTGTACACTGCATTTGCTCATCCATTCATCCAGGGGTAGATACTGGATAGCTCCCATTTCCTGGGTGTTGTGAATGTACTGTGAACATGGTGCAGAAGATCAGTTTTGATGGCAGCAGCCTGGATATTCTGGGACCCTTGGCCAGATTCAGATGAGACAGGGTCCCAGTAGGGCCTTGAACAGATTAGCTCTGAGTTAGAAGGGACAGCACAGGGATGCCTTCTTTCAGACTAGGATGGACTTAGGAGGACGGGATGACTTCCTGAGGCTGAGAAAATGTCCACACACGAGGGAGAGGATCCAAAGGAAGGAGAATGCCAGGCTTCATCTGGTTCACAGTTTGGGCAGCTGCTGGCCACAATTTCACACTTTGTTGACTCATTTTCAGAACTCTTGTCAGGTTGTTAGTGGTAACTTCCAAACTATCGCGTTGGACTAATTACTTTAGGAGAGATGTGCACTGTTCTTTGAGACCTCGGCCCCTCCCCTTCCGTTCTCTGCTGAGCATTCTGCCGAAGCTCTCCCTGGAACCAGTGCTAGCCCCCAAGAGAGTTTGACTTCCCCGCTCCACCATTCCCAACCCCACTTGCTCTTCTCTTTGTCAGCATTGCCCGCAGCCGACTTCCTGGTTCATCTGTTTATCTTTTGTCTACACTAAACTGAGGTGAGAAGCCAGCTTTATCTAAGTGGCCAACTGCGCCCCACACTGAAGAATTTGATGTTCAGTGTGCTGGCTTTGAAGGCAGGAAAGGACAGTGACACGGATTGAACTGAGGAATGCTTAGTGGTACTCAGCATAAGCAGCCTGTTAGCTGGAGGCTGAGCCAAATAGGAGTCGAGTATCTGGGGGCCTTTGAAATGGCTGCTGAAGACAAGGGAATTGTTTGTTGGAACTAGGCGACCCAGGAGCAGGCTTCACGGTGTTGGAGATCAATACTGCTTCTTCTAAGGAAACAAACAGAATCAATGCCAGCTGCCCCAGGTCTCAAACTAGATCTGAAAGCTACAGACCCATGGATGGAGGCTTCACGCTGACTTTGTAGAATACAACAGTGTGGATTTGTTTGGGGAACTGCGAGAAACATTACTGAATTTCATTGCAACAACCGTACTTGGGCCGCCAGAGGCCTAACACGCGAGCGGACGGCAACAGAGGAACATACAACCAAAAGGGTCTTGATATCATGACAGGTATGTTCTGCTCCCCTATCCACAGTGACATGCTCAAGATGATATACACCTGTTGGACATAACAGCTTCCGAATGTTCTCACTGCTACCAAGAGCCACCACCAAATAGCCCTGTTGGCTGTCTACATGAAGACTTGCTGTCTTTCTTTGCTTAATCCAATCTAATGCCATTCCAAAAGGACTCCCTTTCTATGGCTTTCTGGTGAGTGGCTCTGGAGGTTTTGTGAGCATGGTTTATTGCTGAATAGCTCAAATTCTTAAAGCTCCAATTCAGTTAAAACCCACTGTGTTTTCACTGTAGGGCAAACCCTAAGTTGTGCATGCAGAGGGTGTTTCCTTAAGCAGGGCCTCTGTCCTTGTCATTGCTTCCACTGGCCCTGTACTTGCCATCAAGGCATCACAGACCATTCGCTCCGTGTATATGGCAGTGCTCAAAGGCAGCGATTGTCTCCTCCAATCCCTGCTGCTGTTCGTTGTCTCTTTCCTCCAGGAAGTCTTTGAAGTCATTCTAGCTGTTTCTTATGTTTGTTAAGATCCTTTGCTTTCTGGTTAGCCTTTGTCGGTCATGCCCCGCATCATCCACTCTCTTATTAGAGTACCCACAATGCATTCTATACTTCATCTGTGATTGGAGTGCTGCAGAGTACAAGCTAGCACACGGGGACATTTAGGTGGGCCTTTAAAAAATGAGAAGGAGTTCACCTAGTTGATAAGGTACACCAAAGCCTTTCTCAGCAGGGAGAAGTCAGCCAAAGCATGGCTGTGACTTATCTCGGGTGGATTATGTCCATTCTTGTATGAGCAGAGTCATTCATTTTTCATGATTTTAAAAATTATTCTTAGAATTATGAAATCTCGGAGTTACAGACATCTTTGGATGTGTACAAGGCCCTGTCAGATGACTAAAGGACCAGGCTACAAAATTCTCTGCCCACTCCCCACAAAAAGTGGGTTTTGAGTATCTTCTGAGACGGGGAACATTGCTCTTTTGAAGCAGATCATTCAGTGTTTTTACTTCTCTCTTCGAAAGTTCCTGTGTTTCAGCTGAAGCCTGCTCCACGGCCACGTTAGTCATTTTTCAGAAGTATTGAGCATTTCATTTGCTCAGTGCTATTCCAAGCATTCTGTGTGTAGCTCTGCAGGGGCACACATGGGGGATCCTGAATGCTCCATAGAGATAATCAAGGAGGAGGAACAGGACAAATAATTGCTGAGTTTTGTCTGCAAAGAACTTATACTGTAGTGGGGGAAACCCAGGACAAAGAGAGCAAAACAAATATTTTTATGGAGACATGAATTAAATACCAAGGGTGTGCAAAGGAAAAGACAGTCAGCTTCTCTGAGGGGAGCAGAGACAACCTGTCCTCTGGTGTATGCAGCAATCAGAGTTACCTCTTTACAAACCAAGTCAGATGACATTACATTCTGGACCTTTCCAGGCTTTCCACCGCATTCGGAAATGAAAGCCAGGCCCTTCAGGACTCCATACAATATGGTGTTTCATGACCTCTCATTGCTCATGTGAACCCTCACATTTTCTTTTCTGCTGACATTGATCTTGATGTCTTGTGAACCTGTTAGTCCCTGATTTGGGATTTTTACACTGGTGTTTCCTCTTTAGACCGCTTTTTGGGCTTCTCCATGGCTTGTTCCTTTACATCACTCAACTGTACAAAAGTCCTCCCATGCACCATGACTTGTTCACTTGCAATCCCTCTACTCTGCTGTATGTACCCCATAGTGTTCATTACTATCTAAAACTTCCTTATTATTGTCCTATTGAATGTGAGCTCATGAGAGCTTGGAGAGTGTCAGTTTTGTTTATGGCTGCATCCTCAGTGCCAAGAACACAGCCTAACACATAACAAACGTAAGCATAAACATTGGCAAAATAAATGTATGAGTTAATTTTGATAACCTATTATAAATAATATTTTTTAAAAACTAACAGCAGGAGACATTAACACCTGATGTACTTTGTAGTTTCTAGACACGAGTCCAATCCTTTTGAAAATGAACCCAAACAGTTTCTCATTTGAAATCCTGTGCTATTTCCTACTTTCTATGATTTCTCAAAGGATTTTAACCATGGCTCTGAGATTTGCAAGTCTTTCCAGTGTCTAGGAGATTTTCTAGCTAGGCTGAGGTAGCAACAAATTGCACGCGTGAAGGATTCTCATCTAGAATGAGGTTACATTTTCAAGTCAGCATGCAAAGGGAAAATTGACATATCACCAGAATTTCCCTGAATGTCCTAGCATCAAAACAGATAACGGATTCTGTAGTTGCGCACCCAGGGAATTGGTTTGTTTGCATTGGGTGCCCTGTGTTGTGAAAAACAGGGCTCTCCGAATACCAGAATCACTCTCAGCCTAGCTGGGTGCTTTTCTTATTGGAGATCCTTGGGAACTAAGGCTGAAGGGACAGCATTGTGTATCCTCTACTATAGCCATGTAGTTCTGGGCTGGAGCTAAACTGACTGATTTGGAATCCTGCCTCTAACACTTACTGCCCCCATGAGTACAGACTGTTACTCAACTTCTCTGTGTGTCAGTTTCTTTATCTGTGAAGTGGGATAATAATAGTACCTGCCTCAACTGGTTACATTAAATCTAAACTCATTAACCTATATGAGTTCCTTAGACAAGCACCTGTGCGTGCTGAGCATGCCCATCCATATTTGCAAATCATTTTATTATCTCTCATCTCCTGTTCATGCTGAGACGTAGGCTGGGTGGGTGGAGAGGCGGGCAGAATGTGCTAGACTATTTCAGTTGCAATTGCTTGTTCTCTCACCTTCTTTTTCTGTTTCTCTTTCCTCAGATGCCAACGGTAGCGTTTGTCAGATGTGACCTCGCTCCAGTGCTCCATCTCTGCTGGAACTCTGGGTTCCCTCTATCAATTACCATACAAGCCCTACTTTTATGCTTTTCTAGAGATAGGTAGAAGTGAAACAACCAAACAAGCTCTCTCTCTCTCTCTCTCTCTCTCTCTCTCTCTCTCTCTCTCTCTCTCTCTCTCTCTCTCTCTCTCACACACACACACACACACACACACACTTGGGATAGTTCGACCTATTCATCCATCCCTCTCACATTCCATTGCCTCCACTAACCATGAGTTTGGCCTCCTCTTGATGACTCCCTCCAAACAAAGCCATTGAGTCCTTTCAGTTGCTTCGAGCTTTTTCTGGAATCCTGCCTTTTATTCTCTGGCTTCAGCTTTTTTGATTTTTTTTTTTCAGATTCATGTTCTTCCCTTTTAGCACCGAGAAAGTTAAAAAGTCAGAAAGAAAGGCTACACAGCAGAAAATTCATGAAAAATGGCCAGCCAGGATTTCTTTCTTTTTTTTAATGTGAAGAGCAGAAGAGAGCAAGGCCTGAAGAGTTGGCATGAGGAGAAAGGAACACTCACTGTTATATACGGCAAAAGCTGCGGTCCTAACAGAGGTGATGAATTCCTGCAGGCCAGAGCTGCTGGAGGACAGGGCTCTCAGGGGCAGCCAGCCTGGCAGACAGGCTAACTGCCAGAGAGTAGGAGCCAAGCTTTGAGCACATCTGGAAAGTTCAGTAGTTACAGATATTCACTTCTTAGCCCTAGCATGGAACATCTTGTTCCTGGATTGTTATTAAGATTAGAGAAGAAAATGTTATCTAAGGACACACTAAATGCCAGATGTTATTATTATCATCCTTTGGGCCTATAGTTGACTCACTCATTTGTACATTTAACATAGATTTTCTGGGTGTTATAGTCTAGGCATAATGCAAAACACAGTATAAAAATATGAAGTGGGTCAAGTCTCTTTCATTAAATAGTCATATCTGAGGAGAAAGAAAGGCACAGAGGTAGGATATACAGCAGGCTGTGTGCATGTCTTAGACTGAGTATACAGTGGGTCCTATGAATCACAAGAAAAGGAGAGAGATGCTTGCTGAACAGGGAAGAGGTGAAAACCAATACAGGTGTGCTAATGAGCAGGCCACTGCTGCGGGCAGTGGGCTCAGTCCTGTTGAGAGACACTGCAGAATCTGTCTGCTGTTGTCCCATTAGAATGTGTAATCTGTGGCCTTTGTCCAGTAACTCCCACTTCTGGCCTTCCCTGGCTGCTGGACTAGCCTATTCTTGGGGCCGCACACAGTAGAATAGTCTTGTCTATAGAAGCAGTGATGTTAAGAGGACATGGCAGAACACAGAAGTGTCTGTTATGTTCACTTAGAGAAAGAAGCACAGAGCGTTATGGATGTTGGAAGGGAAGCTCCCAGCTTAAACTAGTTGTGTGTCTTCTTTGAAGAGCTGACAGTTGATCACTACCCCTTGACGGGGTACCTTCTTCTTGAGCTGTTCAGTGATGCATGAGCAGAAATTCCCTGATGCCTGGCCACACAGAGAACTGCAAGTTCTGGTTGGGTGTAATAAGCCATCTTCTGATTGTCCTACCACAGGGCCAGGAGGTCAAGAGCAGGACAGCTAACAGATCCTCACAGAGTGGTCCTCTCTGAGGTGGAGAATAGAGGGAGTGAGCTTACATTTGCTTTTCATAAAGAGACCCAAGGACTTTGCTGCTTTTTCTCACAACTCACTCCAGGTTGGGTCTGCTTGTGAACTCTTTATGCTTCCTCAGAGCTCTCCTTCCAGTCACCTCACAGCAGCCCCGCCCGCACCTCCACCCCCCACGCCCGCTGCCCTCACTCCTCCTTCACGGTACCACCTCCCAGCTAGAATAAGGATGTGGCAATCAGGCTGCCCAGAATTACTCCCCCTGCCTTCAGTTCGCCCTGAGCAGAGTTCAGATTGCACATTTCCCGACACTCAGAGAGACCCATTAATATTTAGCATGTTACATTTCCAAAGCACTTTGCTAACATGAATTGATCTTTTCGGCACCCCCTTGCGAGGCAGCTCAGTACTGCTAGCTCTACTGAGGACATAAGACTTCAGGAAGATAAGCTACTTAGGCTGGGGCCAGGGCTGGTGAGTGATGGACCAAGATTAGCACCAAAGGTCGATGACACCAGTTGTCTGTGTCTCCAGACAGAACTCTACAGTGGCCACGACACACCCTTCCTCACCAGGCTGTCCTGGAACAAATCCAGCCCTCAGAAGGTTTAAATAGAATGGATTTGTCATCTTTAAGATTGAACTGCTTACAAAACCAGCTATCATTTATGGACCCAGGCACTTTACATAGATTGTGTCATTTAATTCTCTCGACCCTTGTCCATCTTCTGTAAGATCAGAAGTTTGTGTATCAGAGAACCGAGGCACAGAAAGATTAAGCAACCAACGTAGTTTCCCAGCCAGTAATTAGCAGAGCTAGGTTTAAACCCAGGCTAGATAGCTTCCGAGGTCTTAACTATTTTGAGCCAGATTAGATGTAGGTAGATGAACAAGGTCAAGTGGAATTGCTCTTTGTGAAGTTCTGCCCGCTCCTGGACAATTCATCATACGCTTTGCACAATTATTTCTGCAGGTAAAAGAATGAGAGAGTGTGTTTGTGAAGACTGAGTGTGTAAACTAAAGTGGTTGGGTACTTGGTTTCCTCTGCTTTCCATTCCAAAGTCTCACTCAAAGTGCATAGAGAGAGGACTAGTTTATGCAATATTAAATAAACAAGCGGGGGGGGGGGGGCTGTGTGCCACGCACTGTGTTTAATGACAACACTCACTCTGGTTGACAGAGCACAAGGGCTGTGGGAGCTCTTTGTAGGGACAAGGGAGGGAGGCAGGAGTGGCCCGTAGGCTCAGAGAGGTTGCAGAAGTTTTGTGGAGGTGACCCGAGTTACGTGCTGATGTAGGTCAAGGGAAGAAAGGTCAGCGTGTGCAAGGAGAGTGGAGGTGTGAAGTAGCAGGCAGGTTTGGAGGCCAGGAGGTTCTAGCCCCTTGCTTTCTTGCATTCAGGGGTCAATTTGTGGCCCCAAAGTCCTGGATGAGAGAGTGGGTCAAAAATTCTAGGATGCCATTGAAAATGTAATTGTTTGTGACAAGAACGGTCAAGTTTTCACCTTGGTGTTTTGTTGATTAAAACAGATAATTGATCTAACAGATGTTTGACAAGTCTCTATTATATACAAGGTACCGACCCCAGGAGCCCTTGATGGGAACCACACCTTTCAGAGTGCTGAGGCCATTGAGCTGGCCTGGAGCTGAAAGCATTGTATCCTGGTAAGAAACTGAAGAAGAGTCACTCTGTCTCTCTTTCTCTCCTAGGGGGAAAATTATCAGTGTTGTAATTTAATTCTTTTACATTTTTAATGTTTTTAATTGAAATAGAATTATATCAATTCCCCTTTCTCTTTCCTCTCTCCAGCCCCTCCCAGTGACCCTCCCTCAGACCTCTCCCATGCCCCAAGTTAATAGCTTCTTTTTCTATTGGTTACATACACATATGCACGTATGTATGCATATACACAAATATATATATATAAATACAACCCTCTGAGTCTGTTTTTGTTGTTTGTGTGCATGTGATTTCAAGGCTGACCACTCTGCATTGGACAACCAATAAGGGAATTCATTCCTGGGAGAGGCTAATTCCGCCCTCAGCAGTCACTAGTTGCCTGTAGTTCTTTGTCTAGGGGTGGGGTCCTGGGAAAATTTCCCATTCCGCGTTAACATGTCCATTGATACTGCTGTTGTTTTGGCTTGCTCAAGCAGACATTTCTAGGAAAGACTGTTTTATGGCAAATTTCCTGGTATTCCAGCTCCTACAACTTTCCCACCTCCTCTTCTGCAACGCTCCCTGAGTCATAGATAGATGCAGGAGCTGTGATGCAGATACATCTGCTGGGGCTGGGATCCTCACGATCCACTGATCTCTGTTTTCTCTCTGGTTGAGTGGGTTTTAAGTTAGACAGCTGTTGGCGACCACCACCATATGAGTGCCAGTTCTTGTGTCTTCATGCACATCTTGCCATGCTGGGATGTGTGGTTCGTAGGTGCTGCAACGGGGTAAGACTGCGTTATGTCCAGCTGTGGTCTTCTGTGGTGGTCTCCGTTAGTTGCAAAGGGAAGCTTCTGTGATGAGGGAGGGTAGCCACACTGATTTCTAGGTATAAGATTTAGAATGTAGTCGAGAATGATGATGGTCTAGGAAAGTGGCAATAGTAGATTCTTTTCTAAGGTCTTTAACCTCACTAGCCCCTGGGAAGCTGGTTAGGTTTCCAGTACAAGGCATGGTTCCCCGCCTATGAAGTGGGCCTTAAGTCCAACCAGACAGCTGTTGGTTGCCACCAACACGTGAGTTTCTGTTCCTGTGTCTTTATGCATAGCTTGCCATGCTGGTAATTGTCATGGCTCACAGTTGCTGCAGCTGGGTGGGAATGTTCAATTCCTTCCCTCCCTGGGCAGCTTGCTTAGTGTCTTCTGGAACCGTGGAAGCTAGACCTCAGGGAGGAGGCTTCCAGGTCAGACCCAGCTCAAGTAATCCAAGTTCTGTGTCCTAAGTGTGTGGTTTCTTCAGCAACAGAGGCCCACGCTCAGTCCCTGAGAGTCAAGGACTACATAATCTATATTGTTTGGGGAGTCACGTGTGTGTGTGTGTGTGTGTGTGTGTGTGTGTGTGTGTGTGTGTGTGTGTACATGTTATACAGCACCTGTGTGAAGATCAGAGGACAACTTGTGGGAATTGGCTCTTTGCTTCTATCCATCACGTGGGGCTCAGGGATCAAAATGCAGTTGTCATGCTTGGTAGCAAGTACCTCCCCCAACACTGAGCCATCTCATTGGCCCTGGTATAATTTAAAGCCCTGTTTGTTCCCTATTAGAATCTGTCCCTTCTGAGCAAAACTTTATGTAATGTGTATCTCCCTTTTCCATATTAGTTCTTTATAGTTTAATAATTTTCTGGCTATTGTATAACTTGATATTCATGATTAGCCAGTGTGGCACGTGGTCTTGGTGGGTCTCCACCTTGCAGTTGAGTTTTAGTGACTCATCTAAGGTACTCTTCCAGGACCCTGGTCTCAAACTTGTTCCCTATTTGCCTTCCAGCTCCTGCTGGTGCTCGCACAGATATAGCTATGTGCCAGATGCCCCTGACAGCACCGTGGAGTGAGAAGTACAGCTTGGTGCACATGGTGATTAGGTCTTGATGGTATCAAATACAGGGCATCGATGAGGCAAAATGTGCAGACTGGTTATCGGTTACAGCTCTCAGGGACCAAGCCCTTCTCAGATGATCCAGGCAGGGTGAATGCGGACACAAAGTCACTGAGCTCATCCCTCCGTGTGGGATGTGCGGTATAGCACAGGTTTAACCACACACACCTCAAGAAGTGGATATGGGGATATATGTGATGACAAGTGACCAATACGTCAGGGGCTGTGACCTCACAGTCCTGAGGCTGAACAAGGCAGAAGCTGCTCCCGTGATTTCTTTAGGGTGGCTTCAGTTAGAGCTGGAGAGTCCTCTGGGCTTCACTTAAGTTTTAGGGTCTGGAGTCATCATCATTATCAAAGCGAATTGAATGAGAGCTATCTGCAGGTGTCCTGCCCTCCTAGTGTCCTATAAACTCACCATGTGATGGCTTATACCATGTTGTTTTTTTTTTTTTTTTTTTTGGTTTTTCGATACAGGGTTTCTCTGTGTAGCTTTGCGCCTTTCCCGGGACTCACTTGGTAGCCCAGGCTGGCCTCGAACTCACAGAGATCCACCTGGCTCTGCCTCCCGAGTGCTGGGATTAAAGGCGTGCGCCACCATCGCCCGGCCCATGTTGTTTTAATAGCAGTACTTACTAGTCGGGAGGGAAAGGGTCAACATCCAAAGGCCCAGTGACATTTGGATCCTCTGTGTTTGTAAGCGGATATCCACAAGAGGAAAGATTTCTTATGTCAGGAGGCACCGGTCAGAGCCTACACTTCCAGGAGGAAGGCTTATTTAGTCTCTCTATCCTGATAACATTTTCTCTTCCATCTTCTGTACCATATGGGTAATTATGGCATTATATCCGGAGTATTCTGTGAAACATTCCCCAGCAGGATTAGAACTCGTCTCCTACACAACCTATGTCTGCCCATTACCTCGAAGGCACATCATCTCATCAGGACTGCTTTGAAGCTAGGCTGGAGCTAACAGTCTCCTAACGAAGTCCCCCAACATCTGCTAGCTATCTCAGGACTCCAAAGGGTCACATCGTTGACACAGGGGACCTGGCACTAGGATCCATAGAGTAATGAGGTCGAGGTGCTAGTGTAGCAATTGAGAGCTCAGACTCTGGAGCCAAATGGCTTTAGTTCAAATCTCATGCTTATTAGCTCCATGGCCTCAGGCATATTGTGAAATTTCTCCTTGCCTCAGTTTCCTCTAACAGGAAATGATAGTACATATATAATCAGACCTATATAATAAAATGCATGGGGACCGACTTGGGTCGGTGTGTAAAGGGCTTGGTGTGTAAGGTGTGTAAGGTGTGTAAAGGGCACAGACCCAGCACACACTAAGCACTTGTTAAGCGCTAAATGCTACTATTTATTAAAGGAGGGATTTTCTGCATTCAGGATGATTCTTTTTCTTCCTTATGTCCTTGGAACCTCCACTCTGTGACCTTCTCCCTAATTTACATTTATGGAGCCAGCTGTTCCAACAGCCTCTCTTTCTTCTGGTTGGGGATGGGGAGGAAAAGCACCTTGCATATGAGCTCTTATTATTTTTTGGTATTGCTTACAGTGTCATCTTAAACCAATATGCCACAGCTCATTTTCATTCAGCGCTAAGGGCCCTTTAAACCAGCCATTCCCCATTTACTCTGTTTTAAAAAAGGAAGGTCTTCGGGTTTCATGTTCCTTTATTGTATTTTGTAAGGTACAGAACACATATTGGATACTATGTAAATGTGGAATACTCTAACAATAGTAACAGACAGATGAGAAACTCAAGGAAGTGGAGTCACCATTTTGAATTTAGCTTTTATCGATGGGCTGAGTGATTTGGAAGAGACAATGTGGCTCCAAGGCTAAAGAGCCCACAGGGATTTCGATGGCAAAGGTCTGACTCTCAGTCACAGCGGCAGCTCCGGTGACCCAAGGCAAGCAGCTTCCTTCCCCTGGACCTCAAATCCTCCCCTGAATACTGGGCTTGATGCCACATCGCTGCCTCACAGGGATGCTTGGTTGAGCCTGGCCATATGCGGCTGTGCAGATTGTGCACTGCCGAAGGGTACCAACTGAGGGGGCACCGGGGGCATAGGATGTGGTCCACACTCGGCTATCAGTCTGTACCCTGGGAGTGGGTTGTGTCCATCCAGAGGAAGAGGGTGCTTTGCCCGCCCTTCTATTTTACACAGCAATGTTAATATGGGTGAGTGGAGACCCTGAATTGAGCGTCTTGACAGGAATGGGACTTAGAGTTCAGCAAACAGAGCGTACAAATTCAACACAGCCACCGAATGCTTGCTCCGTGCCAGGCCCAATTCTAGGGCTGAAGATATGCAGATGGATGTAGGCGATTAATACCTGTGGTTCAACCTACCCTTCCTTCTCCAGCCCTTCCTCCACTACATTCAATTGACTAACAAGTCCTGTCAAATGCTCCAGTTTTCTCCGTCCCGCCGCCAGCACTTGGCTTCGCTGTGATACAAGGACTCCCACCTGACTCCTGTCCTTCAAACAAAAGCAAGAGTGTTTGTATTAAAATGTGAACCAGAGAATATTACCCCATTTCAACCCTTCAGTGGCTATAATTTAATTTAGGGTTCTCACAATGGCTCACATTCTGTGCCCTGAAGCAAAACTAACCATCTTGTCCTTTAACTAGCCCAGCTCTTCAGTTAGTTTAACCCTTTTGGGCTGGAACACTGTTCGGCTCTCCCCTTTAGCCACCTCTTTCTCATCCTTCAGCCCTAAGTCGACAGTCAGCTCTTCAAAGGAGCCTCCCTGGGCCACCTTGTTCAAGTTACCAAGATATTCTATTATACTTTGAAATAGAGTATACTTTGAAAATAGAGAATTCCACACCTTCTGACCTATCTGATAGATGGTTGAATGCCAAACCAGTGAGGACCTTGCTTATTAATTCTTCCCCGAGTGCCTTGCTATAAGTCTCTGATACACAGTACTAAATATCAATAATACTTGTTAGACCAAGTTGGTAAATGGAATTCATCCAGGAGAGAAGTATTGTGACTACATAATGTGGGGACAAGTACTATGACAAAGGCTGTGGTGTGCTAGGTGGGGTGGGGTGGGGTGGCAGATGGGGAACACAGGTTTTATCATTAGTTGATTTCTGTGATGCAACCACTACCTTTTTGCCAGTGGTTTTAGTAACTCACTACGGGGTATCAGATACTCAACAAAGCCTTGGCGGAGGAAGCAATACTTGATTTGTGTTTGGCAGAATCTGTGGTTTGCTGGCTCAGTCCCACATCCGCCAAACTAGTTAACGTAGCTCTGCTTCCCAGTAGCCCACATTCAACTGTCCCCGATTCCCTTACCCATCCTATCTCTGCTTACCTGGGCATTAAAACATGACTCCATCCAGGCCTCAAACAGTCTGACCTTCCCCGGATCTGACTTTCTACTTAGACTGAAGGACACTGATTCCCAACTATCTTAGTTAGGGTTTCTATTGTTGTGATGAAAAACCATGACCAAAAAGCAAGCTGGGGAGGAAAGGGTTTATTTAGCTTACTCTCCCACATCATAGGCTTTCATTGGAGGAAGAACAGGAACCCAGAGGCAGAAGCTGATGCAGATGTTGTGGAGGGAAGCTGCTTACTGGCTTGCTCAGCCTCCTTTCTTATAGAACCCAGCCACCAGCCCAGGCATGGCACCACCCACCATGGGCTGGGCCCTCCTCCATTGATCACTAATTGAGAAAATGCCTTACAGCTGGATCTCATGGAGGCATTTCCTCAACTGAGGCTCCATTCTCTCTGATGACTCCAGCTGTGTCAAGCTGACACAGAAAACTAGCCAGTACACCAACGTAGGCTGTGGCAGTCGTAGAGAAAGGAGGAAAGGACAGGTTACTTTTCTTCCACCGTTCCTATCACAGCTGATGATTGTGTTTTGTTGCTGTTGCTGCTTTTGCTTTCTGACATGGGACTATTTCATTAGTCTCTGTCTCTTGGGGACTATAAACTCCATAGGGCTAGGGACTGCTCTGTTCATTATTTTCAGCCCCCGGAATTGGTACACTATAAACGATAAAATATAATAATTTTGTTGAATGATCAGATCACTCGGGAGGAACTTTTAAGGAAGGCTCACACCTACATACCCTATAATGAAATTTGGTATGTCTTTTCTCTCTGGACCCCCTAAGGGATGGGAATGAGGGGAGTGGATTGAGGACTCCTATATTGTAAAAGCTACCTACCCAAGGTGTTCATCTTCATCCCTTCTCTCAAACTCAATTAAACTGTGTCTTTACAGGATTTTAACACAAACATGACTTGATTAAATTTGTTATTTACATAAATTGGCCTTTGGCAGTAGGGAGGACCCCACAGTGGTACTGAGATCAGTAAGGAGGACAGTAATCAGCTAGGAAGCAAAGCAGGTGGGAATGAAATAACAGACAGTGGACATAAAAGAGAACAGACTCAAGTGCTAGAGTTAGAGAAGCTACAGCGTTTGGTTACATTCGGACATGGATGGAAGAGGCAATGGAGACAGATGGGAATCCAGGTCAAAGGGAAGAGTGAACGTCAGTGAACAGAGCGGAGAGACAGTATGTACTTTTCAAATATCTCTTATCTTTCTCCTCCCTCCCTCCCTCCCTTCTTTCTTTCTCTCTTTCTTTTTTATTCTTTCTTTCCTTTTTATGGTGTTGAATACTGAACCCAGAGCACCTCACTTGTTAGGCAACCACTGGGCTATACCATTAGTCCACCAAAGCTTTCAAGCCATTTTTGACAAGCCTGCAAGACAGAGATGAGACAAGGCTATCTAGAAGTTGGGAGTACAATAAGCTAAGGCAAAAAGGGGCTGAGCTGGACTACCCCTCCCCCCATTCTTAGAATTGCAGAGAACCATATTTAAAAGGAGAGTTCGGAAAAAAAGGAGCATAGGAATAGACTGAGTCGAACGATTTGGAATGAGGAAGGCAATCCTGGATAGTGTCATAGAAAATAAATGATAATGTCCAACAGCATCAAATGAGTAATGCTCAAGTTAGCCTGAAAATACCTCTTGTGGGTTTGGCGACAAGGACACTGGCTGCAACAAGGACATTTTCCGCGTGGGTAGAAGCTGCCGTGTAGAACACAGCACATACAAGGAAGGAAGTGGAGACACTAAGCGTAGATTACGCTCGAAGAAACTCGCCTGTGGACGGGGAAAGAGACACGGTATGATTGAGTAGGACGTGAGGAGATTTGAGCGCTGAGGGTAGAGATGGAGGATGGACGATATAGGAGATAAAGGGGCGTCAACCCCCTCCCGCCCTCTTCATTTGCCAGCTCCGCCCCTACGTGACGCGACCGGGCCTCGCGAAGACTACAACTCCCAGGAGGCCCCGCGGCGCGGGCGGAGCCAAGGCCTGGCGCGCACCCCAGCGGCGAGCGGAAGAGCTGGAGCTTCATGGTGGCGGCGGAAGCGGAGAGCGACGGCGTCCTGGTAACCACGAACCCCTGTCCCCGATTCTTTCTCACCCTGAGCTGGGGCTGGTTGCCCCCTCTTCTCCCCTCCCGCCCGGGACAAGGCCCACTGTTTGTTTGTTTTCTCACGTGACTTTGCGGGGCAGGCCCCCGCCTGGGACGGGGGTTATGGGGAAGCTCTCGCCCTTCGACCCCTAAGGCCCCCGGACGGGGCGGCCTTTCTCGGGTTCCTTCTGTCTTCTCAGGGGTCGGAGGCCCTGCAGGCTGCCTTGAGCCTCAGCCCCAATGCTTCTCGTAGGGATCTTCTCCCTCCAGTGTGTCAACAGGTAGCGGGGTCTGTGGGGACCCCCTTTGGGCTGCGGGGCTGTGGGTCACCGAGGTCGCTCCGGCATGACGTCTGGGTCGCGGGCGCCCGGGCACTGCTGGGTGGCCGCAGGTCTGCTCCGCTGCCCGGAGGGAGCCCCGGGCTATGGGCTGGCAGTGAGCAGTTTATAGAGTAGAGTGTACTTCCTGCTCTTCATGGGCGGTCCTCGGAAAGCTTCCAAATCTCTCGATCGAAAGTTTCCTCCAAACTTTTTTCGCCGAGTCTGAGTTGTGAGAGAAGGAGCACAGGGTTTGAACCCTGAGAGGATGATGGGTCAGCCGCTTGCTGGACTTGTGATCTTTTTTTTTTTTTTTTTTTTTTTTTTAAATTTAATTTTATTTTTTGTTTTTCGAAGCAAGGTTTCTCTTTTGTAGTTCCTGCTGTCCAGGAACTCACTCTGTAGACCAGGCTGGCCTTGAACTCACAGAGATCCTCCTGCCTCTGCCTCCCGAGTGCTGGGATTAAAGGCGTGCGTGCGCTACCAACGCCCAGCGGGACTTGTGATCTTTTGTTGTCTTATTACCACCACCTCGGTTTCCCTGTCTGAAAAAAGGGGACAGCCTTTTTGGTACTTTGCCTTTCCATGTTACGGGTTTCAGCAGAAGTGATGTACGTATGAAAAGTTTGGACTATAAAGCGTGTTTAAAATAAAGCTTTTGTATTCTCCCTTGTGCGGTACAGGCCGGTTGCATTTTAAAATGGTGTTCATGTCTTTATGAAGACAGTAGTTAATAAATGGTCTCCTTGGAAACGGATGAAACTTACAAATGTTATGCTAGGTTTCTGCTGGAGAGGTGACATTAGGGCCCTACCACCTGTGGAGACAATTTATCAGAGTGTGGACTGTTCTCCACACCCAGCTACTAGCTGCCCCTCTTGCTCTGGAATTTCTCTTGTAAGCACTATACATAACAAACATCTCCTAAGACTTAGAGCTCCCCAAGCTCAGTGCTGAACTTCTTCCCAGTGTCTACTCCTTGTGCGTTTCCCCCTCCTTTTCAGGTCCTACTCATGCAGTAATCGCTGTAGCTATTTGGTGTGTACTTGCTAGGAGTCTTTCCTCGAAGGATTCAGAATATAAATAGCTACTATTGCAGTCTGTTTTCTGACTCTAAAGATTTGAGATTCTGAATGGTTGCTTAGTGTTGTGTCTGTGAGTCCCCTGTCCCCCTTGTAGAGAAGTTTGGGAGTTTGCAAACAAATTTTAAAAGGATTTGGGATATAGTAATTTTTAAATTTGTTTGAAATTGTTGATTGGAAAAAATTTTAAATATAGTTTAGAAAAAAACAAGGATAGAAGGAAAGTGTATTAGGTCAGGGTATAAAGTTGAACAAATTCAAATCCTTGTGTTGAGACTTATGTTGGACAACTTAATTGACTTCTCTGAGCCCATTTATTAATTTCTAAGATGGAATTTACAGCATTTACCTCATAAAATGTTTGTTAAGATTATGTAAGTTGTGACTTTAAAGGGATTAGTGATGGTAAGGGTATATAAATTAATTTTGTGGCTGTTACTGATAAATGATGACAAGGTGATTGTTAATTTTAGGTATTTGACTAGATGCCATTTGTTTGTTTGTAAAACAGGGATAGTTATCTGTACTCTTCAGACTTTAAAAACTATGGGCTGGAGAGATGGCTCAGAGGTTAAGAACACTGGCTGTTCTTCCAGAGGTCCTGAGTTCAATTCCAGCACCCATATGGTGGCTCACAACCATCTGTAATGAGATCTGGCTCCCTCTTCTGACTTGCAGGGATACATGCAAACAGAACACTGTATACATAATAAATAAATAAATAAATAAATAAATAAATAAATAAATAAATAAATAAATAAATCCTTGCCAGGCAGTGGTGGTGCACCCAGCACTAGGGAGGCAGAGGCAGGCGGATCTCTGTAAGTTCGAGGCCAGCCTGGACTACAGAGTGAGTTCCAGGATAGGCTCCAAAGCTACACAGAGAAACCCTGACTTGAAAAAAACAAAACTATTGTAGAACTGGCTGTGGTGTCAACACACCTATAATCTCATCATTTGGGAGACCAAGACAGGAGAATCAAAAATTTGATGTCAATCTGGCCATTTTTAGTGAGATTCTTTCTCAGACACCACCACTACCAAAAAACTGTAAATAGAAGTTCTTGGCCAGGCGATGGTAGCACTTGCCTTTAATCCCAGCACTCAGGAGGCAGAGACTGGTGGATCTCTGAGTTCCAGGCCAGTCTGATCTACAAAGTGAGTTCCAGTACAGCCAGAGCTGTTACACAGAGAAACCTTATCTAGAAAAACCAAACCAACCAACAAACCAAACCAAAAAAAGTTCTCAAAATTACAGATTTTTTTCATAACAATTTCTTTTTTAATAAACATTACAAGGGTTGAGGTGTATAGGCTCTGGGTTCTCTCCCTAAGACTAGCAATAACAACAGCCACTACCAACAAAAGCCTTTAATCCCAGCACAAGAGTCAGAGGCAGACTGATCTCTGAGTTTTTTGTTAGCCAGTCTATGTAGTGAGTGAGTTCCAGACCAGAAAGGGTGATACAGCGAGTGCCTGTCTTTAAAAATATATATATAGCTTTTTTTCACTATTAGGGTTTCCTATAGTACCATTGTGAAATGGTTGTTAGTATGTGCTTTAGTCAAAATTTTTCTAGAGATTTCAATTTTTTTTGTACCTTGTTAGTTGAAATTGGACTGGTGCTTTATTTATGACCTGTACTAAGTGTATTTCATTGTGCAGTGTAGCTTATAGTAGGACAGTTATTATGACTCAGATTATTGACAAGAATAGAATTTTATAGAGCAATTTTTGTGTCTGTTTACATGACCCCGCCACCCCTACCCCGGGCACATATGTATACACGTACACTTTTTAAGCTAGGCTGTTGTAAGATTTTAGCCTGAGTTGGACATGGTGGTGTATGCCTTTAATTCTAGTACTTGGGAGTCAGAGGCAGGAGGATCTCTGTGAATTCAAGGTTAGCCTGGTCTTCATATCAGTTCCAGGTCAGCCAGAGCTACCTGGTAAGACTGAAACAAAAACAAAACAAAAATTTAGCCCAAAGGAGTATGGGAAACTTGATGACCCTCATTTTTTAAAGGTGGAAACTTAATGACTACCTCTGTCGATGTCCTGTCTGTGTGTGTATCTGTAAGGAATAAGTTTAGAGAAACCAAGGAGGACAGCCTTATGGACTTAAATGATTTGTTGATCAGGGCAAAATCTTAGACAGGGTTTCTCTGTGTAATAGCCCTAGCTGTCTTAGAACTCACTATGTAGACCAGACTGGCCTTGAACTCACAGAGAGTCACATGTCTGCCTCCTGAGTGCTGTGATCAAAGGCGAGGATCACCATGTCAGGGCAAAATCTTATGGGTTAAGAATTGAAATATTCTGGGCGGTGAGGTGCATGCCTTTAATCCCAGCACTAGAGGCTGGCGTGGTAGACAAAGCAAGTTCCAAGACAGCCATGGCTACACAGAGAAATCCTGGCTTTAAAAGACAAAACAAAGAATTGAAATACTAATTTTTATTTTCTTCAGGTGTCTCATTGACTGCAGATATTCACACATTTGGATGCTAAGAAAATACTTCCTGTGCCGGGCGGTGGTGGCGCACGCCTTTAATCCCAGCACTCGGGAGGCAGAGCCAAGTGGATCTCTGTGAGTTTGAGGCCAGCCTGGGCTACCAAGTGAGTTCCAGGAAAGGTGCAAAGCTACACAGAGAAACCCTGTCTCGAAAAACCAAAAAAAAAAAAGAAAAAAAGAAAAGAAAAAAGAAAATACTTCCTTTATTCCTTTTTTAAATAGTTGATCTTCACCAAAAGGCCAAGAAGCAATTATTCTCTTTCATGTTGTGCCCTCTGTTTTTTAGATTCATTCTTTCTTACCTTTAGTTCAACATGATTTTTTGCACAATAGTGTATATATATGTATATTCACATATATGTGTGTGTATGTATATATAGCTATAACAATAGAAATATATATTTAAATCTACTTTGTGCATATTGTGTTGTCTCCTTTCTTTCAAACACTTGCTTTTTGACTCCTTTTTACTTAAAAGGACGTTGGAAGGTAGATTTCATTCTTAACTATATATGTAGTAGATGCTCAGTTAGTGATGATTGCTGAATAGGAACATTTTATTGATTATTTTATGCTATATGGCACAATTAGGCAAGGCCATACTCTATTGTGGAAATACCCTGAGCTTTGGAGTCACAGTTCTGAATCCAGTTTCTGCTGGGTATAGCCTTAGTTCCTACTTTTGAATTCACTTCACATCATCTGTAAAGTACAGAGATAATAGCCTGCATGGCTGAAAAGATATATATATATATATATATATATATATATATATATATATATATATATGCATATACTAGTCGAGTTTAGTAGAAAATAGAGTTGCTCATTAATATTTTTAGTTTTTATTACTTTATGACAGTTATAGATTTTGTTCATAATAATCATTCTCTTAATGTTTCACACGATCATTGTGTTTCTTTGTTACCCAAGGTTAAGGTGTTGACTGTGACCATGGAGCCTGAAACATTGTAAAGCTAATTGGCCCACATGGAGTTTGAATCTGTGACCTGTTCTCATTAACTTCATGCACTAAGTATTAACAGATATCTGACGTATTTTTTAATTTGGTATTCATGTAACTCATTAGATATAAGTAAATGAAATAGTGCCAAGAGTAAAAGTATGGATTTTTTAATTAAAAATGTATGAAGGTAGCCCTCATATAATATATAAAACTGGCAACCTATAGGATCAACCACTTACCCGAGCTATAATTGAAACATTCCTTTTCATTGTTGAGTTATATTTCTGGTAGATTTCCTAGCCATGGAAATGCAGAGTAGACTATTGATGTGTTGAAAGAGGACTCAACTGTGCTACTCACCAGAAAAGGTGCTCATAGTGTGCAGGGAAAACATGAATGAGCCCAGCAGGATGGATACAGCTTGGGTAACTCCTAAGAGCTTAGTGAATTACAGAGAATTTAGTTGTCAAAGCATTAGATAGGAGAAAAGTTATAGGGTGTTGTTCAGTGGCAGCAAGCCTGCATTTGGAGAGAGTTTTCTTCTCTGAATAAACCATACACCATTTTTTCCTAGTCTATGGTCTGCTTTTTTTCACTATATCATGTTAGCTTTCTGTGTAGATGATCATTTTTCAAATTCACTACACTTTATTATTATTTGTTGCCTCTCTCTTGTATCTCTCTCTTTTTATGCCAAACATGGCCAATTTAGGATTGGGGATAAAAACAGACATAAAGAAGCAGTGTTGGAGGGAAAAAGAGAAAAGTAGCAATATTGGAGTCAGCAAGTTCTGGTATATAGTGTTGTGAGGTTTTCAGGCAAGTAGATTAAGTGTATATGATGATAGGAATTTCTGGAATGATCAAGTGCTGACCGCTCAGGACCTAACATTAAACTTGATGCAGAATTGAAAATGTGGGCAAAAGGTGTGTAGTATTCATTAATAACAAATTTGCTTCTTAAGAAGTAATCTGAACATGTGTTAATATTAGCTTATGATTGGGCTATTTTGAATTTTTTGCCATGGAATTTCTAAAGAGAATTAAAGAAAGCATGGAAGTACTTTGATTTAAATCCTGTCAGCTTTATACCAGTAGTCTATTTCTGTTTTCATAACTGTAAAATAGGCATATTATTACTAGTTCTACTTTTAACATACAAGGAAAAAGTAAAAAAGGATGTTTTGAAATCAGTTAATAACTACAGGGAAGAGGTCCATCAGGAGAGTCAGACACGTCAGGCAGCACACTAGCCACAGCCTCTCAGGAAGTGGGTGATCAGACAAGCAGAGAAGGGCAGCTCTAGAAGGTCACGCGAGAATTGAGAGGTGGATAGTTAAGGGGCGGGAGATGAGTGAGTGAGTGAGTGAGAGAGAACAGTGTCAGGTGTGAGCTTACCGAGTCTGCTTGTGTCTTATACTTGAGATCTTGCATTTGCATTTCATCAGGAAAGGAAGGAAAAGCAGGAGGTAAAGTGACATGCTCCTGCAGTTATTACATCACCAATTTCCCTTAAATAGTAAATATACCTTGTACATTCGGCGTAGAACCACCAAATGTTTATAGTGTAGTCATTTTAACTACTTACTTGGCCTTTTACAATATAGTTTAAACATATTTTAGAAAATTGAATAACATTTTTTTTTCTTTTTTTTGGTTTTTTTTCCGAGACAGGGTTTCTCTATGTAGCTTTGGAACCTTTCCTGGATCTCACTCTGTAGACCAGGCTGACCTCGAACTCACAAAGATCCACCTGCCTCTGCCTCCCAAGTGCTGGAATTAAAGGTGTGCGCCACTACCGCCCGGCGAATAACTTCTTTTTAGAAATATTTTTATCTAAAAATACTAATGAATGTTTATTGTAGGAAACGTAGTACAGAAAACTTTAGAAGATAAAAACACAAAACCTTCATAATCTCAAGATTTAAACAACACATAACAATGCCCTTATTGTTCATGTGTTTTTTTTCTACTAATATTTCCATCTGTATGCAAAAGTTTTCTCACTTACGTTCTGTTTTCTTTAAAGAATAAAAAAGTGTTTGTATTATAAATCTAAAATTATAATATAAATTAACCATTGGTGGTAGTTATCTCTATATACCTATTTTAATATTTTCATAAACTATTTATATACCTACTTTTATTGGTAGATACAGAGCCTCTTTTATTATCAGTCTCTGGCTTAGGCATCCAGGAAAGTGTCTCAAGCACAGTATGTTTGAGATGAATTGTTAGACCCTCTGAACGAAGATCGCCTTGTTTAAACAGGTCTTCCCAGTTGTACATTGGTGCTTTGGACATCCTTAAAATTGGGGAAAGCTTCATTTGGGAGAGTGTATTTAATATGGAGCCACTGAACAAGTAAAGATGCCGCCCCCACCCCCAGTTGGCTTTTGTTGTGTGGCATGGTACTCCAAAGCTTACTAATGAATACCAACCATTTTGCTCATGGTAAGCAAATATTCTACTACTGAGCTACATATCTGGCCTGGTTTCTGTTTTTATTTATTTTTCTTCCTCTTTCCCTCTCTCCCTTTATCTTTCCTTTTACAAGTGCATGAGTGTGTACATGTGTTTATGTGTACTCACATCCATGTGTATGCACTTGGAAGTCCAGAGGTCATTGTGTCTTGCTTTATTACATTCCAACTTATTCCTTTGAGACAGGGCTTCTCACTGAACCTAAAATTTGTCATTTTTCATCTAGCTGGCTGGCCAAAAAGCTGATACTGGGGTTACAATGTAGGGCCACACCCAGGCTTTTTAACAAGACTGTTGTGGATCTGAACTCAGGTCATGCTTATGTAGCAAGTACTCTTACCTACTGAACCATCTCCCCAGCCCAACACCCCCCCCCACCCCCCCCCTTTTTTTTTTTTTTTTGGTTTTTCGAGACAGAGAAAGTAGCTTTGCTCCTTTTCCTGGAATTCACTCTCTAGCCCAGGCTGGCTAGAACTCACAGAGATCCGCCTGCCTCTGCCTCCGGAGTGCTGGGATTAAAGGCATGCACCACTACCACCCGGCGCCCAACCCCCTTTTTAAGGAGGCAGAATCACAGTCACACAGGACCCACAATCATACCAGATAGCCTGAAACCTACCAGGCTACCTCCAGATTCATAGTTTCCATCCCGCTTCAGCCTTCCAAATTACTAAGTTTAGCATGAGCTACTTAGTAAACTGGCCAGTATTTCTCTTTTCAACTCAAGTTGATCAGTTTCTGCACTTTGCCTTTAACACCCTCCCCCATCATATTAAAACAACAATCTTAATTTGTAAGTGATGAGATACATGTTTACTGTAGATAATTTGGCCAATCAGGAAATAACAAAATCAACCCATAATCTAACTTTCCAGGTGCAGCCAGCTTTTAAGTCCATGATTTTCTATTCATAGTTCCTAAATTTTGTTGTTTTGTTTTTTGAGGCAGGGTCTCACTGTTTTACCCTGGATGTCCTAGAGCTGCCTCTGTAGACCAGGCTGGCCTCAAGCTCACAGAGACTATCTGCCTCTTGCCTCCCGAGTACTGGAATTAAAGGCATGTGCTACCACTGCCTGGCTCCATAGTTCCTAAATTTGAACCTTTCTGAAATGAAAAGTTTTGTTGTTTTTGGTGTGTTTTATGTTTGTGGTGCATTCAGTTGGCAGCAGAATTTAGACTGGTCTGGTGTAGTTATTTGTCATTAATAGTTCTTAAAATTTTTGCTATTAAATATTTTGTGGTGCTGGGTGTCAAACCCTGGGTCTTGTGCATTTAGGCGAGCATTCTACTACCACTTAGCTATATCGTTAGCTCTTAATGTGTTTAATTATAAATTATCCAAACCCTAATTGAATGTGATCCCATAGATGACAGGATTTCTGTTGAGAGTCAGAGTTTGAGAAAAGTGGTTTTGGTGGTTTTCTATGTAAGATAACCCTATGGATTGACTGGAGAGTGTTTCAAGAGGAGTGGTGGTTATGTAGACATCGGAAGGAGTTGTTGAGGAAGAGCAGGAAAGCAATGGAGCTAGAGGAACTGGAAGAGTCAGAATACAAATTTGGGAGAGTGACATATCAACTATATTGTGTCATTGATAATGGCATTGGGAAAGGATCTCAGATAGATCTGGGAGAAAGATAATGGTTTCAGTTTCTAATTTATTAAGTTTTAATTATATAATTTATGTGGTAGTTTTAAATATGCATTAATCTTAATGAGTGCTTCCTCATATTCTGTTTTTGGGGCCATGAAGTTATCCTAGCAAATATAAATTCTTGGCGATGATGTTATGGAACTGATTTTAGGGCAGTAGAGCATTCAAGAAAACCAGTCTTATCACCTCCTGCTTATGTCCTTTGACTCTAAAGGAGTATTCATTCTGCCTGACCACCCATCTTGTTTACCCACTTCTTTATAAGTGATGTTTGGTAGTTTTTAAAAATTAATCTACAGACCCATGAGGTTTACTACTGGAGGAGATTTTTGAGTAATTACTGTGACTGCTGAAAAGATTTAAAGAGGTTCTAGGCTGGGTTAGCACCTTGATCCAGGTACTGTGCACATTAGTTGAGAGAGTGGATTCAGGAAGTATATAGATTTGACTGATCTTTTTTTTTTGTGTGTGTGTATTAGCATGTATCCTATATGAGTTATTTTTGGGTTGCAACTTCCTCTATTTTTAAATGAGCTGGTACTAAAGCTCTCTACTTGATGAGATTGTGCTAGGGATTAGCTCTTAGATTTAGAGCAATACCTGGCAAATATTAAGAGCTCAGTAAATATTAGCTATATATTACCACCTCCCAGATAATTGCTACTACTATCACTTTATCATTTTATTTTAAAAATCAGTTATCTTCTTGTATCTTACACTGGTGGAATAAAAGCTGCTAGAGATAAATTTGGAGCTCTAAAGAGCAGACGTACGTTTTTAAAGGGATGTAGAGTTTCGTGAGAGAGGAACAGAAAAGAATGAAGATACAATATTGGGAAAATATGGTAGAGAATATGGGTGGGGCAGGAAAAGAAGCAGCAAAGAAACTGATGGAAGGTGTTGAGGGAAAGAAAACTTCAATATGATTGATTATCCTTATAGAAGTTATCTTAATTAGGATTGGATTTGGTTGCAGCCAAGTAAGAGGGACATGGTAGAAATTGCTTTCTCTTAATGAGAAGAATCCCAGAAAGCTTCATGCTGTGGTGTTGTGGTGTTCCACAGTGTGTAGATTCTGTTCTTCACAGTGTCTGCCACTTTAGGAGTTCAAGATTAGTTCCCAACACTAAGGTGGGAGGGTAGCTATAAAAATCAGAGTCACTCCAGTCATAGAGCACTCCAGCTCTAGCTATTTCATCCACATTCCACCCAGCAGAAAGGAGGAAGGAGGGACTCAGTCTCTCCCCCTGATGGGGTACTTCTGGAGTTATATATACTGCTTTTGCTTATATGCCATTGAGTAAACTGGGTCACATACCACAAGTTGATGCTGGAAAGGTTGGGAACTGTAGGCTTTGTTTTGAATCTTCAGTGTCCGTGAATGAAAACTTGGTGAGAATATCTAAAATTTGCTCTAACCAAGCTGCATCAAACAGTCCAAGCTGAACAACTTTAGAATGAAATCCAGAATGATCTTGCAGTGTTCTGGTCCCAGTTTAGAGTAAGGGATACTCACCCAGTACATTGTTTTTAGAGTTTGGTCTGCTTTTGAGCCTGGATATGTGTGTGTACCTGTATATTTTCAGCTAACATTGATGTTGACTACAGTTACTTTATTTGGCAGTTTGCAGAAAAATTGATAGTAAATAAGCCTCTTAGATCACGCTTTTGTTTTTAAGCCTGTAGTTTATGTAGTATTCCACCACTCTCCAATTTAGTTGGTTTTCAGCCAATGTTTTTAATCCATCTCTGTCTTTTTATATTACTTCTCTCTCTCACTGCTGTTAATCGTACTTCCCAAAATAGATAAATGAGCAAATTTAATTAAATGTGTTATTTGCACTGCCTCCCGATCATTAATGAATTTGTAAGTAAGGTCAGACCTACAACTCTCCTAGTGTTACAATTACTAAATCCTGTCTGTCTACTCTAATGGTAAGTGCTTTAAGTTATTTTAAATTTTTGAGGCTTTCATATTTGGTATGTTTATGCCTTGTCAATATTAGAAATAAAAACCTAACAAAAAAGAGAACTATTTCTAAAGGCCTTTTTTGTTTCCTTCAACTGAAATGATTTTCTTTATACATTTTTGAATAACAAATAACTTATTTAAGATCAAAGTATATATTTCTGTTTGGTTTTTGTTTCTTTGAATTAATTTTCCAGATTTTTCTTTATATTTAATCAATAGGAATACAGTTTGTAGACGTAATTTAAAGACACACTAGGGGAGCTGGGAGCTGCCAGCTGACTTAGTGGTGAAGAGCACTTGCTTCTTCTCTTCCAGGGTACGGAAGTAGGTTCTTAGCACCCACATCAGGGGCCTTACAGCCTCCCATAGCTCCAGGTTTGCCCTTCTTAAACAGCCATATCCAGTGGTGTTCTCTTCTTAGCCTCCCAGTGTTGTTACGTTTTGACACTTGGCTAAATTAAATAGTGTTGCATTTACATTATTATGCCTGTGCAAATTTTATGCCTTGATAGTGGCTTAAATGGCCTCGTTGTGGTCTTCCACAAGGTCATAATAATCTTTCAGTTCCAATTACCCTTCTCCCTTCTTCTGTCCTCCCTCACCCTCCTCCCTTCTGTTCTGAAGCTCCTTTTCTACAGACTTCCATTATCCTATTTGGGTGATGGCTCTCTGGGTCTACTGTGCAGTTCTTTCCCTAGGATTATTTCTCTTTTTGTAATCTGTAGACTTCTCTTCTGGGTTTGATTTCCAGTCTTGTCAGAACTTCTATCTTCCTCATTCTTCATTTACCCTCTTGCTTAGGTGGAACATGTCCTCTAGTAGTGTCTGAAATAAAAAGATGGCACTATAGCCAAGAGTGGGAGAATGGCAGTCTTCATTTAACGTACCTATTGTCACGTCCCTTTTGGTCTGGGTTGGGTGCTTTTGACTTGTGGTGCACAATTATTCTGGAAGTCTGATGTTCTAGCATTCTTTTACTTCTTTCTCATGTTGGAGATCTTGTTTTCCATATTCATGCTTTCTTCTTTTGGCTTCTTGTACTTGTCAAAAGGATGGGGCTATCACATATTATGTAGAATATCAGGCCCAAAATCTTTTTGAACAAAACAAATTGCTAATAATGTATATACCTTTCTGTGTTCTAGCTTCTAAAATTTTACTGCTAATTTTTTTTCTTCTTTGCTATTGTCTTTCTTTGGATTTGGATCTTATGTCTGTTATTATCTTAGTAGGGTTTCGGGGGAAGAAGCAGAATTACATGTTTGTATGTACATTCTGCCCACTTTTCCCACAAGACTGAATTTACTTGATTAGATTAGATATCCTGGACATAGAGATAGGATAGTTCAGTCCTGTAAAGTGAGGATCTGATTTGGATTCCCAGTACCTATATAAAAAGCCAGCATGTAATCCTATCACTGGAGAGGTAGCCACGGCTTGGTCCCTGTAGCTTTCTGGCCAGATAGCCTAGCCATATTGGTGAGATCCAGGATCATTGTGAGATCCTGTTTTAAAAGGAGAGTGATTGAGAATAACACCCAACATTGACCTCTGGCCTGTACATGCAGGCTTGTACCCATGTATATTCACCTGCACACACATGAACATGTACATACCACACACATATATGCATACAGACACAAGACTAGGATATTCTCATGTGATATAATACTACACTGTTAAAATTTTAATAAGTGAAAGGTAAAGTATTAATAGCAAGATAGTGGTTAAATACAGTAACCAAATGGATTTGCAGAAAGAGCACTACTGTAGAAGAGGAAAAATGTTGTGTCTCCTTTGATTTTTGAGCTAGCTGCTTAATTGGAAAAGTCTGTAGAAGCATTTCATCTTTATTGTAAAACAAGTAGAAAATAATGATTAAGGTGAAGGGGGTGGATTACTTTGATTCCACTATCCAGGGGGTGACCAAATCCATCCAGTTTTCTTAAACATTGCTAAATTCCATTCTGAAGGCATTATACAAATTTCAGTTCTCAATAGAGATGTGTTAGTTTCTCTCACGCTCCCCCTTAGAGAGTTTAGATATCTTAGACTTTTTCTAACTGGGTAGGTAGAGAATGGGATCTCAGTAAGCTTTTGGTTTTTTGGTTTCTTTTCTATTGGTGGGGATGACAGCTAAGTCTCACTCTGGCCCAGGCAGTCTGGAAGTCAGTGAGTGGTCAGTGAGCCACCATGCTCTGCTTCCGTGTGGTTTTAAATAATGTTTTCTTCCAGTTTGTCAGTTTCCTGTCATTTATAGTGTTCTGAGTATTCAGGCTTTTATGTAATCCAGTTTCTTAGTCTTTTGTTTCATTTGAATATTGTTTTGAAATTGAAAAACCTTTTCTTATATTGTGGAAAAGAATTCACCTATATTTTGATTTAAGTACTTGTATGATTTTAGTTGTTAATTTGGATCCATGCTCCATTTGATATTTTGTTGTTACAAATGTGTGGACCTAATAAGCTTTTTTTGCAGACTAGACTGAACATATTTTCTTTAAAAAGACCCTTTTTACCCTCACAATTTTTGAGATGCCACCTTATCACAGTTGAAATTTTTATAATTTCTTTCTGGATGTTTATTTATAGAGATGTCAGAGGACAACTTTGTGTAGCTCTTTCCTACCTTTATGTGAACTCAGATCACCAGGCTTTTTAGGTCAGTACCTTTAGTCACTGAGACAGCTCACTGGCTGTTTCTGCAGTTTTTTTTTTTTTTTTTGGTTTTTCAAGACAGGGTTTCTCTGCGTAGCTTTGCGCCTTTCCTGGGACTCACTTGGTAGCCCAGGCTGGCCTCGAACTCACAGAGATCCGCCTGGCTCTGCCTCCCGAGTGCTGGGATTAAAGGCGTGCGCCACCACCGCCCGGCCTGTTTCTGCAGTTTTTATGCCTGCATCATTATCCCATTGTTTTTGTTATAAAATCTTTGCAGTGTATCGGGCTAGTTTAAAAATTGTGTGTGTTAAGCACATGTACATTAGGTTTGTGTATACATGTGTGCACATGCATGCAGAGAGCAGGAGTCAGTTGTGTCTTCCTCATTTGCTCCCCAGCTGACCTTTGAGACACAGTTTCGCGGACCTTAGTGATTGGGTGAGGCTGGCTGCCAGTGAGCTGTAGGATCCTCCTCTTTCCGCCCTTCCAGGCATGCTTACTGCGCCCAGCTTCTTAGGTAGGTGCTGAGATCTGAACTCAGTTCCTTGTGCTTGTGTGGTAAGCACTGTATTGACGGAGCCATTTCCCCAGCCCGTTCTGAAATAGAAAGAAAAAAAAAAACACCTATTATATAATTTCATATGTTAAACTTTGTTATTAGCTTGTCTATCTCCATTGAAAACATTGCTGAGGGGCTGGAGAGATGGTTCAGTGGTTACAAGCACTGGCTGCTCTTCCAGAGGTCCTGAGTTCTAGTCCCAGCAACCACATGGTAGTTCACAACCATCTGTAGTGGAATCTGATGCTCTCTTTTGGCATAAAGGGATACATGCAGATAAAGCACTCATAGACATAAATACGTCTTTTTAAAAAGTTGTTGATATTTTTATTTAATTTACATTAAGTTGATAATTTAATGATGATTGGGTGTTTTGAGAACAAGGAATGCCTTCCTATTTGCCCATGTCTACTTTTGTGTCACTGAAGTAGCCTAGGTTGGCCTCAGACTTGAGGTAATCCTCCTGCCTTAGTCTTTCAAGTGCTGGAATTACAGTGGAGCTTGTCATACTCAGCTTCAAGAATATCTTCAAAGTGTCATCATTTTGGGTGTGTATATTCCTTTTAAAACTAGTTTTCTTGTGTGTGGTGCCAGGGATCAAATCCAGGGCCTTGCACATGCTAGGCCAATACTAAACACTCTTTCTTGACCTCTTTTTTTTTTTAAATTCAATAATACCTTACAGATATTTATATCAATTACAAAGATATCTATCTATCTATCTATCTATCTATCTATCTATCTATCTATCTATCTATCTATCTATCTATCTATCTATCTTTTTTGGCTTTTCAAGATAGGGTTTCTCTGTGTAAACTCTGGCTAGCCTGAAACTCTTTGTAGACCAGGCTGGTCTGAACTCACAGAGATCCTCCTGCTTCTGCCTCTGGAGTGCTAGAATTAAAGGCATATACCACCACCACCTGGCTATATATCATTCTTTTTAAAGCATGTATAGTATGAGTATACCATATCAGTGTACATTAGATTTATTTATAATTTTCAACAATCTGAACAGTTCTAGAATAAGTATATGTAGAAGTCCAGATGTTTCCTTATATCAGTCCTCTAAGGAGAATTGCCTTGTCAAAGTTCCTTTGAATTATGAGTTTATTAAGCATATTGTTTAGATGCTGTCTCTAATAGAAATGTGTGTCTACTAGATAATGTTCTTGAGCCTTCTTCACTGACTTCACTGAAACAAGACTTATTTTAAAAAAATTTTAAAGTTAAAAAAATTTGGAAATTCTTAAAAAAAAAAGAACATCTTTAATTTTCATTTCTTTGCTAACTCATGTGGATTTTTCTTTATTAACTGTTGATGTTTCTTTTTATAGCCAGCTAGCCTGTGTATTCAGCACCTGCCAGTAATATAACATATTGAACTACAGTAATGCCTGGAAGTTGAACATCTTTTTGTATTTTTTTGTAATTTGTTCTATTTTATTTCTTATCTTTTTTTGATGGCAGTTAGAAGATATTTCTGGTCCATTACACCAGTTCTCAGAGGCCTAAAGTGAGATGTCATTTCTTTACTTATGTTTATTGGTGGTTGTCTAAAAATGTGTGTGTGTGTGTGTGTGTGAATTTTCTCTATACAGTCCATGGTAAATTACTGTAGTAAGCCTTTACTATTTACAAAATGAGATAAGGAAAGTTAAATGCTTAGATGGGAGTCACAGAAATATTGTGTAGTTTTAGAAATGATTTTTGTTGTTATTTTTAGGCAGGACTGTCAGAAGGGAAGTTTTGTATAATTTGCTTTTAGACACAGCTTGTCTGTATGTAGGGTTTTTCTTATTTAAAAAATAAAAGTGGTAAGTTACCTAATACATAAGCATATTTTATAGACCTATTGTTTATTCTAAATATGTTTGCTTATTTGTGGTGCTTTGTGGGAGCTCGTTCTTGGGTTCCCTGTGGCTTTACCCAGCAGGTCCGAATAGAGGATGATCAGGACCACGGGCCTGAGTGCAGGTGTCTGAGATGGTCTGCACTTGGCTGTGCTGGGGGAGGAGGTCTTTTGCTCCACCCCCTTGGCGTCTCTATAAAAACCCTGGGGCAGAGACAGGGCCCGTTGGAATAGGTTCCAGGCCCTCTCGAGGCTATCCTTTATTTTCTATCTGTTTATCTCTGCAAGATTCTCTGCAATAAATCCTTCTATCTAATATTTCCTGTTGCTCGCACTCAAGAAAACTCCGGGGAACTGTGGGGGTGGTGGGTAAACACCCCACAGTGCTTGAATGTAATTTTGTAACTCTCAGGTGAAACACGTTTCTTGAAAGACTTGTGTCCTTTGCTTCTGCTTACAGTCTTTAGTAAACTTAGTGGTTATGGAGTGTGGACTTAGGTTTCAGGGTTGGATCCCTAGCCTTCCATAGCTTAGTCTTTTTTGATGTAACAACTGAGAATTAGTACTCTTATCAAGCTTTAGCTTTGCTATAATTCATATAGAAGATAGCAAAGATGCAGTGTTATTATAGGGGTTTAATTAACTCACTCAAGAAGAATAGATGGCCATTTAAATCCTCAGTAAAGTATAATGAATAATGTTATTAAAGAACTTGGAGATGAAAATAATTAGTTAACTAATTTTAATTTTTAATATTACTTTTTAGGTATTTATTTTCAATTAACTTTTTTTTTTCTTTCAAAGAGGACAGTATATCAATATGAACTGCTATTTTGTGAGAGTTTTTCCTGCTCATCCTGATGGTCTTGTCACTGTTCTGCAGCTTACCTTATGTGTAGCCAGGAGCAATTTGGGAAACTGGTATTTGGGGTAGAGGTTTTAGTGGTGATCAGAGGGTTGGCCACAGCAGCTGTCAGATGATAGTTTACTTATGTTGCTGAAGCACATGGCAGAACTTGGGTGGAAACTATAACAAATATGATAGTGATTTTTTTTCCTTGTTTTCTTCCATGTCTCTCTATGTAGCTCAAGCAGGCCTTGAACTGTCTTTGTAGCCCAGACTGGCCTTTTGATCCTCCAGCCTCAACCTCTTAACTGCTGTGATTACAGGTATGTTCTTCAATACCCGGTTCAGAAGTTTCCTTTAAATGGTTTTGCACAGTGAGACATAGTCAGAAATAAATACTGATGTCAAGACCCAAGTTTAAACAGAGTGGCTTCAATAGAATACAAGGATAAGAGGCCACAGACACAGAGAGAAAAGAGAAAATAAGACACACATACACACTCCGCCTTTGATGGAGCAGAAAGCTGCTTTTCAGGTATTTCTAGATGTGTGATTTAGTGAGTAGATGCATTCACATGACAGACAGCCTAGATCTCAGAGCAAACCAAAGGGAGTTTGAATCTTGGTTATTTAAAATCTCCTTGTACCTGTCTTATTAGGAGTATTTTTTTTTTTTTAAGAAGAAACTAATTTGCTACTGGCTATAAAGAGTGACATTGTGTCCGGGAAAATGCTGTACTAACACTCTGTACTGTCCCCCAAGAGTACTTCTTAAGTCCCCAAATGCAGTACTGACAATCTGTGACAGGCTGTGAATTGTTGAGCAGCCGTTGGGGAAGGTGGACAGCAGAATAAATTGTTATATGTAAGCTAAAGAGGAGATGGGAGGGGAGAAATGAGAGCAGAGAGGAGCAACTCTTAGGTATTGTGGGCAGTTTAAATGCAAGCTGTTCTAGTAGTTAAACTCTGCTATAAGCAGGGAGACAGAAAATAGGATATGGAGGGGGGAATTGATGGGGCAGAAACACCCGTTCAAAAGTGTCATTGTTTTGTTCTGTCATGTCATCAAAACTGTAAGGTTCAGGGAGCTGAAGAGTTAAGAGCACTGGCTGCTCTTTCAGAGGACCCAAGTTCGATTCCCAGCAACTACATGGTGGTTCACAACTCTGTAACTCCAGCCCAACGGATCTAGCACCCTCTTCTGGCCTCAGGCACACACATGGTTTACAGATATACATATAGGCAAAAACACCCATACACATAAAATGATAAGAAAAAAAAAACCTGTAAGGTTGGATAAGATGGAATTTAAATTGTTAAAGAGACCAGATAAATCACTGTATATCAGGATCAGGAAAAGACACTAAGTATCAGTATAATCGAGATGAGAGTTTAGAAATTCCTCTCTAGGAATTGTTGCAGTGGTTGGTAAGGCCCTTTAACATAACTAGATCCCAAATAGCTTGGCCTTTAACACAGGCCAGTGTATCTGGTTAATTGGTTCAATTAATTTGATTCATAAACTTACATATAACCACCAGCTGGTATGGTTTTAGGAATACACAGCTCACCATAATAGTGTTAGATATCAAGGAATGAGTTTCTAGATTCTGAGGATTACTTCATAGGGACAAGTTATAGTTTTCTTGTACTAACTTGTTCTATATGTGGAATTAGACTTGGGAGCCAGTGCTTTGGAGTCTGGTCTTCCTGCAAATTCTGCTCTGGTTTTAGGTTGTACGTTTTACTGCTTTGTTGTTGGCAATGGGAGAAGTATGAGTAAGTCTTGAGGTTGCTTCGCCTGTCTTTTCAAAAGATAAAAGGGTAATGTGGTGATCAGGAACTAGTAGAGACCAGAGGCACTAATAGTATCACTGTTCAGATCATCTGTAGGGCCCAGACTGGATTCCTCACTGCTCTGTTTGAATGCCTAATCCCTGGTGTTGAAGCCTTTCATTGTCAAGTCTTGGCCTGAGTCTCCACAGCTTTCTCACAGCCATCCTTTGGTTTACTTAATCTCATGTTATGGCCTGAATGTTTATGTTTCTTCCCACCATGTTACTACACATGTGGAAATGTAAATCTCAACATGATGGTGTTTTAGAGGTCGATCGAGTCTTTGGGAAGTATTGTTAGGAGGGTAAAGCCCTCAGATTGGATTAGTGCTCATGGAAGAGGACACTAAAGCATCAGCTTACCTTCTCAGTCTAATGAGGATACAGAGAGGATTAGCCTTAGAAGAGGGCCCTCCTAAGAGCTTGGACATAGTAGCTCCTTGATGCTGCCAGATCAGGCCAGCTGCATACGTCACCACTGTGTCTGTGGGCCTTTCTGACTTACTGCCTCTTCACATGGTTTTTGTTGTTGTTGGTGGTGGTAGTTTTGTAAGTTTGTTTGTGTGGTTTCTTTCTGTTTGGAATGTCTCCCCTAAATTCTGTCTGAATAACATTTTGTTTGTTTGTTGTTGTTGTTTTGAGACAAGGTTTTACTGTATAGCCCTGGCTATCCTGGAATTTGCTCTGTAGACTAGACTGGCCTCGAACTCAGAGATCCACCTGCTTAAAGGTGTGTACTACCACCGCCTGGCTGAATAATACTTCCTAAAGGCTTACCTCTAGTACCATGTATTTCATGACATTTTATTTAGCTGTTCCAGGGCCTTAAAGATGCCTCTTTACTTTGGCTTTCTGTCATTTATTGCCTTTTCTTTATTGGCAATTATATGTACTCCATTCAGACAACTTATTTCCCGTGCTTCATCTTTCTAATTAGTTAAAGACATCTTATTGGGGGAGGCTCCGTTTCTTTTCATGTGTCTCAAATTATGTTGTTACCTGTAGTCTGCTTTATAATCTCCACTGCCCCAGCATAGATCTCACTTAATAAATACTTGTTTGATGGTGAGAAAATGCCACTGCCTATTATTAGCTTTTATCTCTTTTAACATTTATCTTTGTTTTTGAATCATGAGAATAATAGATTGAATGCGCTTTAAGTATTTGAGCAATGTTTGTTCAGTAGATTGTTTTCCTTTGAAAGGCTCTGCAGCCCTCTGTGCAAGTTTTTTGATCCTTAAAACATTGCTGAGAAGATGTTTTTATATTCTAAGGTAATTGTTATTCTTGAAGCTCTTAATTAGTAAACTTTAAAACTGCATGGGAGAGAAGTTCTTATTTATTAACTTCATGTTTTCTTTGCTCAAAGAGAAACTTGATTTTTGGTTTTCTCCATCGCTAGGCACAGTTTTCTTTCATATATGCTGATGTAGCTGCAGGGAGAGGCAGATAAACAGTTGTAGTTATTTATAGTATGTGGACTCCACCTCCTTCATTTACAGTTAACTCATTTTTTTGTTGGTGTTTATTAAACTATACTCTGCTATTCTTTTTACTCCATTACAGGTTTTAGAAAGTTTGTCTTCTAGTCTAACATAGTAGTTAAATTCAGGGTCTGGAACTCTGAATTAACATCTGGAAGCTCTGTGATCTTAAGTAATTGAAGTTTCAGATTTCTCATATATGGAGCTGAGATAATGATAGATACCATGTAGTTTTTTGGTTGGAGTCAAAAGAGATAATACAAAGAGACACTAAGCACAGATTAAGTATAGTGGCCTTAACTTTGAAAGTTCACTTAATGGTTTATTGGCTTTATCCTAAAGAGGGAAAAGTTGTAATGCATTCGAGGGCTGAGACACAGCCCCAAAGCTTTATCCGTTTGAGTGCTTTTATTGTCAGCAATGGGATGCCATTTTAACTCAGAACAGGTCCAGGAGAGAGACTGTTAAGTAACTTTAGAAACACAGACCAACATCCAGATGCGGAGAGAAAAAAAAAGAACTTTTTGTTTAGTTTAGTTTTTTTTCTCTTTTTGTCTCTGCTTGCTCCCTAATGCCAAGTGTATATGCAGAATGGGAAACAGAAAAGTCTGCTTTCCTGTTTATTATATTGTTCTTGTTCAGTTACAGAAAACCTTTGATCTGAGTGCTTTTAGAAATGGTCAGTAATAGAGCTAACATTAAGTTTGGAAGAGTTAAGTTGGTGAGCCATGGGGTTGCCATGCCAGTGGAGTGTGAAAGAGACTAAGTTTCAGCCTGTTTCCCAGCCTGTAAAGTGTGAAATCAGTGGTG
The DNA here is from genome assembly GCF_049852395.1 of Peromyscus maniculatus bairdii. Classification (NCBI taxonomy): domain Eukaryota; kingdom Metazoa; phylum Chordata; class Mammalia; order Rodentia; family Cricetidae; genus Peromyscus; species Peromyscus maniculatus. Next base: position 194,830,439 of record NC_134852.1, read on the forward strand.
CTCATGCGTGGCGACTGTAGCTAGTAAAGTGTGAAATGTTGGGGCATTAATTATGCTACATTGCGAGGAAAACCTTTCATGCTGTGGTTTAAGACTCAGGGTTCTGCTGGGATTATGTGTTAGGTACCTTTTGTTGTCATCCCGATATTCAGATTTTTCAGGAAATGTTAGACGTTGTAGTCTCTTTGTCTAACTGCATGCAGGGAAGCAAAGGCTGTCCATGCCTGAGGAAAACACAAAATACTGTGACTATTATGTCCTCTGTAAGACTGCATCTGAAAATACCATCTGCAGCTCATATTTGATACGTGTTTCTCATTTTGTGATTTTTTTTTTATTTTTTTCAGATAGTCTTGTTTTATAGCTCAAGCTGACCTTGAACTTGGGATCACCTTGTCTCAGCCTCAGGTTCTGAGATTATGGTTGTGCACCACCATGTCTGGCTTTGTTTCTTCAATTCTAAAACAACAAGGAAGAACTTCTATATTCTGATTTGAAGCTTTCTCTAGTCTGAAAACTGTACTATTAGTTTTACTGGTCATTATTCCCATGTGTATGTATGTATGCCTCTGAATGCTTTCAAATACTTAGAGAGTTGGGGGGAAGAAGTACAGACATTGCTCTGTTGGGAAATGGAAGAGAGGGAGCTCCCGACACCTGCTGGAGGTCTTCACCATATGGCTTTGAGGGTGAGGCAAGGTGAATGAGGAAGTTCAAACAATAGTCAGCTATTATTGTCAGCACTTTAAGTCTAGAAGGTTATTGGAAGTAGACATGCCATGAAGGCAAGTTCTTTCATTTTTATCCTGGTGGTTTTCTCATTTTACTGAGGCAGTTTTAAATTGTCTTTGGTTGCTTTGCATTTACAGAGTTTAATCAACTTGTAAATGTTTATGGAATTAATACATTGGTGTGTCTTACTGAATATCATGTAGCCTAATGTAGTAAGTAGTTAAGTGTGGGAACTTTGATATCCTAACAATTAGAAGCTAGGTGAGCTTGAGTCGTTTTTTATTATAGTTGAGAGTAAATGAGATTTTATTTATTTATTTTTTCTGGCCATGTCCCATTAAATCTTAATTTATTAAGAAACAGTCCACAGTCCAGATTTAGACTTGGGGCTATATTTTGCAGATCCTGGTTGTGATGATTAATCATCACTGCTGATTTTGGAGTCACCTAGAAGACTGCTGTGTATGTGTATTGTGTTGTGTTTGTGTGTGTATGTGTGTGTGTGTGTGTGTGTGTGTGTGTGTGTGTGTGTGTTGTGTGTTGTTGATTTCCAGAAAGGTATCACTGAGGAGGGAAGGCTTGCTTCAAGTGTGTGTAACTCCTTCCTATGAAGCAGGGTCCGTGTGTGTGTGTGTGTGTGTGTGTGTGTGTGTGTGTGTGTGTGTGTGTGTTGTGTTGTGTTGTGTTGTTGATTTCCAGAAAGGTTTCACTGAGGAGGGAAGGCTTGCTCTGAGTGTGTGTAGCTCCTTTCAATGAAGCAGGTCCCAGACTCAATAAAAAGAAGAAAAGGAGAAAGCCAGCTGAGCCCCAGATTTCATTTCTCTCTGCTTCTTGACTGCATCTCAATGTGCCCAGCAGCCTCTTGCTCTTGTTGACATGGCTTCTCTGCTGGACTGTTGCCCCTCAAACTGTGAGCTAGAAATGAACTCTTGCTTAAGTTGCTTTTGTCAGGAACTTGTTACAGCAACAAGAAAAGTATCTAATGCTGTGGTGTAGATGAACCTGACTATATACTTGCCTGTTTCCATAACAGTCCCCTGTCCGCCTCAGCATGGCATTCCTTCCAGGGGAGCTCTTCTTCAGGATAGGGACAGTTGAGTGTACCCTCAGAAGCCCATGTGAATGAACATTATGTGGTCCAACTTTTCATTGGATAATATCAAAATGACAGTTTTCTCTCCAAGAGTCTTCAAAACTCCTATCTCAAAGTTTGCCTTTCCAGGCTCTTCAGTACCAAACTACCATCTTGGGCTTCTACTTCCCCAAAACGCTGGCCTTTGGTCACACCTCACAACTCCCTAAATATTCTGTCATGGTTTTCTCCATGGTCAGTGTGATCTTAGTACAGTAAGCAGTTAATTTCAGTGTTAGATGCTGGTAGCAGATGAGATTTTTATACACACACACACACACACACACACACACACACACACACACACGCAATTTAATGCAGTCTCTATGGCACTTAATGTGACACACTTATTAGCTGACAGTTCCTTTTTCTTTCCCGTCCTGTTACTTCTATCGATGATACTCCACCACTGCTTCCCTTTTGTTTGGAGGGCCTAGACCTTAATGAAACAGAAGACATAATTAGATATGGTTCACAGCAGCAGATTAAAAAAGAAATAAGTCATCATTTTCTTAGGCATTGACTAAATACTTTCTAAACCAAATTGGAAAAATGAAAGATCAGAATCTTCATATTGGTTTAAGATAGCTGTACAAATGAGTTTAAAAAATTGATTATTTTAAAATATATTTGGTTAATGCATATAAAACAACCTTTCTATGAACTTATGGATTATATGGTTCAAAGAATTGCCATTATTTACTAATTTAACACCAGATTTTTTTTTTTGAGTGATGTGCCCTTTTTTGAAATTCTTAAAAGAATTTTTTTTCTCTCCTTGGGAGAACAGTTATGGAGTTCTTGTCTAATGTATGAGGCTCATTTTTGTGGGAATCAGATAGGAAAGCTGTCCTGACCATTTACACTAATGGAGATGAGCATTAGCATGGATAATATATTTGGATTTGATGTGCATTATGTGATTATTTTTGCAGCACAATTAACTTCCTGATTAAACTTCACTGAGTGAGTATCTTGAGCATACACTTGGTGGAAAAGTGGGTGATAAAATTATTAGTTTACTTGGTAGGTGATATGGATTTTGGCCTGGCTTTCCACTCAAATAGTTGTGAGTCTGAGATAACTCTCCAACTAGTTTTCTCATCTTCAAAGTGAAGAGGTTATACAACCTGAATTTTTAAAAACTTTTTATTGATTCTTTGTGAATTTCATATCAAGTACCCCAATCCCACTCTTCTCCCCATCTCTCCATATCTGCCCTCTGCCCTTGCAACCTTCCCCACAAAAGAAAACAAAAAGTAAAACTAATAAAAAAATAAAGAATAAAAATAAAAACAAATCACTGTGGAAGCTGCGGTGTGTCATGGTGTGTCACCCAGTCTACCCTTTTGCAGGAACAGCTTTGCTTTCAAATGTTCATTGTAATGGTCATTGGCTTGGTTTGAGGCCTCTGCTTCTGCTCTACTGTCAGTACTGGATCCTCACTGGGGCTCCTCTCAGATATCCTGTTGTTGCTCCATGTCATGGAGATCTTGCAGCTTTGGTTCTGCAGGAGCAGCCCCTTCACATTGTTCCAGCAGTTCTTAGATGAGGTGGATGTTGGGGTGGGCCAACTCAAAGCCCTGGATCTAGACCTGGGTGGTAGTTGAGTTGGTCAGCCCAGCTGCTCTCCTGTGCCACCAAGGTCATCTCTCCTGCTTTGCCCAGGTGAGGAGCAGGGCCAGCTCTCCCACAGGCACACCACCAGAGCCAGCTCTCCAGCACTGCCCTGGCAAGGGGTGGAGCCAGCTCTCCTGCCGTGGGGACCACCTCTCCCATGCCTGCACCACTAGGGCTAGATCTGGTGTTCTGCACTATCCAGGCTGTAGCCAGCGAGGGATGGGGCCACCTCTTCAGCTCTCAGGGCCACTTCTCCTGCCTACCACAGGGGAGAGTATCTCTCCCTCGCCCACGCCACTGTAAGGCCTGTGAGGGTGGGGCCAACTCTCCTGAGCTCCCACCCTCGGTTGGCTCACCTCCGCCCCTACCACTAGGGCCAGCTCTACTGTGCTGCCCAGGCGAGGTGTGGGGCCATTTCTCCCAAGTGCTGCAGCCATGAGAGGTGTGGCCAGCCCTTCATAGCCCTTAGGCATGAGCATGGCCTAAGTGGCAGCCCAGACCACAGGTGTCTGCATGGCTTTTGGTACATGGACATTGACCCAGAGTCCTTCTGCTGCAGGACCATGGACCCAGACATGACCCTCAGCAACAGCATGGGCTGGGACATCTCTATGGCCTAGGTGGCTGGGCAGGCTACTCACATTGGGCAGTTCCTCATCTCCCCACCATGTACTTGTTAATTGCAGTGGCGCCCAAACTGTATGGCTGTGGGTGGGGGGCCTCTGTGGTGTCTCTTACCTTTCAGCCCCAAACTACAAAGAGCTGGAAGCCGAATCTGAACTTCAGTTGGTCTCCACACAGCTTCTGTATAAGGTACTAGGCCTCTTTTTTGGCACTGTGTCAACCCTACTTATCGTTATTGTCTCTCTGAAGTTTTCTTCTCCAGCCAACTCCAAGCTCATGAGAGCAGGAAACTATCTGCCATGTTCCCCAATGCCAAGAAGAGGGCTTGGCCCAGAGTCAGCACTGGTCACCGCCATCACGTCTCTGGTTGTGCCTTTCTCAGTAGAGCGCACCACTCTATTTTTCTATCTTTCCCTCCAGTCCTTCACGTATTTGTTCTTTGTAGTGGTGTCCTGTGCTGGAGAGGTAGGTTGGAAACTATAGATGCAGTAGTGACATATTCTGGCCACCAGAGGGGGAAGTCCAGTCAGTCATCTCATGCTGTTTCTGACCAGAATATGTGTCATTCATGGAAATGAAAGGGGCACATTTCACCCATATCCTTGTCCATTTAGGGTGAGTTGTAGTGCCTCTTGCTCTCTGATTCCTGTTTCGTCCTTTCAATGTTCTTGGTAGAACTGGGACAAATAAAGAGAGTGGAGGTTGTCAGGGCTTTATCTAATTTTATTCTGTAAGATAGTTAATGACTCTCAGATGACCAGTGTGCATCTTAGATGGGAAGCACAGTAGTGATGAGTCACCAGATTTGGGCCTTTGTGATCACTTCCCTTGTTCAAACACAGGCATACACAAACAGTACTCAACCCATGACTTTCCCTCTTGTTGAAACTCCAGGGATGAAAGTGAACTGTCTTGTGAGAAGTATAGCGGATGGAGCATGCCATTTGTAACTAGGTCCCAGTTGTGTATTGCTATTTAGTATTTATGTAACCATGGGCACTAAAACCTTGGATCTGAGCTGAGCATAGTGGTTTATGCCTTTAATCCCAGCGCTCATGAGACAGGCAGAGACAGGTGGATCTCTGAGTTCGAGACTAGCCTAATCTATATAGTGAGTTCCAGGCCAGCCAGGGCTACATAACGAGACCTTATCTCAAAAACAAAACAGAATGGAACAGAATCCTTGGATCTATAGTATCTTTATTTGAAATATTAGGATGCTTACTTTTAACCCATTTGATCCTTTTTTAGTAGTGAGAAATACTGTAGAAATTCTTTAATATTTATGTGAAAAGCAATACTGTTCTTAAATAGAACACTATAGCAAAGGTACATATTTTAAATATAGCACATTGTTTTGATAAAAACAGCTGTTGGTGATTATTAAGATATAAGTACTACAGACAGACAGTTGCCACTCCAGTGAGACATCCTCTTACCCCACAAAAAGATAAATAAATTATCTGAGCATAGGTTCAAAGTGGCAATAGTTCAGTCACCAGTTGAAAGACTAGGAGCAGGTCATCTTGATTGGGGGCGGGGGGGGGGGGGGGGGGGTAGGGGTTGATGATGAATCATTTAGAGGTTATTTGGGAATGAATAAACATAGAAAAAGATTTGTGAGTTCCAGGATTCCATATCACAAAGCTGATGTCACATTCTATTTTTTCTAGCCATAAAAGTGAAATAATTTTGATACAGAATCCAGTTGTATGACTCTTACGTTGCTGGAGAGCCAAGGGTAAGATGGAAGGAACAAAGGCAAGCGTGGAATCTAACTAGTCAGACAGTCATATGGTGTTTAGAAGGCAACAGAACAAATGGATACAGAAATGTGCAAGCAAGGATTAGGATCTAACAATTTGATGTGCAAATAAGAGAATAGAGGCTGGTCAAGCAGGCTAGATCCATACAACGTTTTTGGATTCTGTATAAGACAGGATTTTAAATCTGGCCTTGCTTTAATGAGCATTCTTGGTGTTGGTGTACTTGGTAGATCCAAGACTCCACACATTTGGGGTTATTGATGGTATCGCTGACAAACTCTAGGTGGTTTGATGGTTCTAATAGCTTCACACTCCACTGGATACACATACTCACAGATCTGCTCACCACTGCTGCAGAGTTCATTTCCCAGAAATGAACTGGCTAGTAAAAAATTTGGCAGGCAAGTCAGCTTTTCAAGTACTGCTAGGAATAGAGCCCAGCTGTTCCCTTTGGGCTTTGAGCTGTTGGAATTCATTGTGTTAGCAGCTAGAAAGAATCAAACTGTAGCATTTTTAGCCTAGTTCATGACAGCAAAGCAGAGGTGTTAAGATTTCTGTTTTAGAGGTTTATACTGCAAGTAACTTAACCTGATTGTGTGTCTTAATATTACTGGGCTTCTGACCGCTGAAATATGGCTTGGATCGATGGTGGTTTGGAGAAAGTAGAGAGAGGGCTATCCATCATTCAGAGGCTCCATAGAAGCTGGCTGATAATGCTGCTTTCACCAAGCAGCCATCTGTCCATCCATCCATCAGTAGGATGAAATGAGATTTAGCGGAACAGGCAGCCGTAACTCTGAGACACTTTCTAACCAACAATTGTAGCTCTGGCTTGAGTCTGACCACAAACCACAGCACTGGGGTTTGGCGGGATGTGGCAATAAGGGTAGTCTCCTTCCCGTCACTGCCAGCCTACAGTATTCAGTATAAGGCCCTAGTCCAGCCTTCCTTCCCATACAAAATTTGGCTAAACTTGGGATTATGATACAGTCATTCTCTTTGAGCTCCAGACAATTTTGCAAGTTAAACAAATGTCTTTCATGGAGAATATTTTTGCTCAGCGCTATAGGTACTTTTTGCATATTCATCATAATAATGAGTGATGAGATTAAATTTAAATAATTTAATTATTTAATTTCATACAAGTTCCTTTTTCTTACTAAATTAAAAAATTACCCAAATTCTTAAGTAGTGAAAATTGAATTTTCATTTTTATTTCTCCCTACATTAGTGGTTCTTATATGAAAGGGAGAAAATATGGACAGGGAAATGGGTAACCAATTATAAGCAAGAAACAGGATGATACCTAAATGGATAATGAGGTTCTGATAAGTGAAATCAACTGTGTCTTCCTAGTTACTCTGTTTCCAGCGTACCACGCCTTCTGAAAGAGCCTCTTGATCAGTGTATGGCACTTTGTGTGCTTGTTGCCCAGCCTGCTGCCTTTCCTAGTCACAGCCATCTTCCTTGACCATATTATTGCAGTGGTCACTTGAGGCCTCAGCTCCTGTTCTTTGTTCTGAAGCCGTGGTTCTCACTTCAGTTTGAGGGAGGGGTTGAGGGGACCTAATGTACCGGAGATGCCTCGGAAATGAGAGCCTTGGATGAATTCCTGGGCTTATTGATCCACCGGCAGTTTATGCATCCTGACATTCATAATCTCAGTAGGCTGCTGATGCTCCTGATTAATGGGCCCAGGGGCTGTCCATCCGTCACTTCACATTAATTACTGAAGAGGTGTTTTTCCAGTGATTTACCTGACAGTGGGCTGTGATAAATACCCCTAAGCAGAGTGGGCAGTGATTAATCACAGGACCACACCCCTCCCCCCACTCCTTTCCCCCTAACCACAGGCCAGCATTGGGACCTGACCAAAGAGTGCCCCCTCCCCATAAGCTATCTATCTCCATAATTGCTTGTGGATGCATATTTATTGGGCATAAGACCTGGCAGATAGCATTTTAGAATTTGTGCCAAAGATGATGAAAAATAAATCTTATTGGTAGGAAGAGCATGTTTTTACATGGGGAAGGTAAGTGTATGTGAGCTGCTCTTATGTTACCTTAAAATTTTGAGGGAGCATTGGCTACCTACTATGTATGTATCTGCATGCATACATGCATGCATACATAAATGCATACATACATACATAGGGAAGAGGACAAAGTGGGCTGGCTAATTAGATGGCTTAGCAGGTAAGGGCAGTTGTCACTCAAGTGTGGTGGCCAGAGTTCAATCCCTAGAACCCATATAAAGAAGGAGGGAGTGCCGGGCGTTGGTGGCGCACGCCTTTAATCCCAGCACTCGGGAGGCAGAGCCAGGCGGATCTCTGTGAGTTCGAGGCCAGCCTGGGCTACCAAGTGAGCTCCAGGAAAGGCGCAAAGCTACACAAAGAAACCCTGTCTCGAAAAAACCAAAAAAAAAAAAAAAAAGAAGGAGGGAGAGAAGTGATTTCACAGGGTTGTTCTCTGACCTCTACGTGTACACTGTTGCATGTATGCCTATACAACACATCATGCATGCACACATACGCAAACACATAAATTAAAAAAACAGCCTAGCTTTTGCATTTCTGATGCTTGTGGTTTATTCAGAAACAATATATGAACAAATATACTGTAGGAGTTATTTTAGGTACAATACAATTTGACTGGAGTAGAACTCCAGGGTTCCATTTCTTACCTTATGGCTATAGAAAAGGAAATTAGTTAAGTACTGAAATGATTTAGTGTATTCCATGTGCCAGGCCCTATTTTCAGCTGTGGAAGATGAGTGTAATACAGCTGCAGATTTCACAGAGCACAGTCTAATGCTCCTCGTCTCATTTTCTAAAAATATAAAAGCAAACTTTTCCAGGAAGTTGTTAAAGTAATTTAAAGTTAACTTGTACATTCATTCTTTTTCTCCGAGTGTTTATTTAGTTCTGTGTTCACAGATTTACAAAGGAACATGTTAGGGACAATATCTACCTTCAAGAAAGTTACAGCTTATTTGCTTGCTTTTTTAAAAATACGTATGCGTATGTTGTGTCAAGGGGTTTCAGATCCCCTACAGCTGAACTAGAGACAGTTGTGATCCATCTGATATGGGTGCTAGGTCCTCTGCAGAACAATACATGCTCTTTCTTAACTGCTGAGCCATCTCTCCAGTCCAGAATTCTTGGGTATAAGATAACATTCACAAATGCATAAATGTAACCCCTCCTTTTTTTTTTCTTAAAAAAAAAGAGAGATGGAGATATCTGTTGTTTAGGGTAGCACCAAATTCCTGGGCTCAGGCAGTCATCTGTGCAGGCTGCCTGGACCCTTACATATACAACATCATGCTTGGCCAAAAAAGCAACCTAAGAATATCCTATAAATAATAACATGAGTGCCATAAATGATGAGTGCATATGAATTTACAGAAGTGTGAATCAGTTGCCTTTACAGAGTTATAGGATAAAGTTTAATTTGTGAATGCATCTTTTGGATGAATAGTGACTGGTGCTGTTTAATCTGATATAGTTCAAAGAAAGCATTTCAGAAGTTAGAAGGAGAGGCCTATGATGTCATCCTGCTTAGAATGGAGAATTCATATCTGAGAGTGGTAGCATCATAATTAAAATAGTAGATTGATACCAAGTCAGAGGAACTTTAGTGCTTGATTTATATCTTGTAGGCTATAGTGAATCACTGAGAGAAAGGAGAGAGAGAAGGAGGGGGGGGGAGTTGAGAGGTTGGGTGTTGAACCCAGGGCTGTATACACACTAGACTAGCATTCTACTGAGCTATTTCTCCAGTCCTACTAGAGGGTTTTCTTAATGTGTGGTCTACATTCAGCTTTAGGTTTGCCCTTTTAACCGGTGTTTCATAGAGGGTATTTCTCCATCTGCTAGCTCTTCTCCTAAGTAGTTGCTTCCTTGAGGCTTTGTAGCCATGTGGGATATTTCCTGAGATGTGGTTTAATCTCAGCCTTTTCATGAGCACCTCAGTTTTCCTCTGGGTCTCAGGCATGAGACTTTTCAGTGATTCTGCCCTTGGTCTTCAGAGGTAGAGGTTTGTTTTCTTTTACCTAGCTACAGAGGATCTGTGCCTGTGCCTGGAGGGCAGTAGCTCTTGCTCTTTTGTTTTCCAGACACTTAGGCCTTTTTTGAAGGGGACATAGGGAGCCTTGGTACTTCTCCATGGGCCCTACTGTTCCCTCCTCCCAAATGCCTCTCTTTGCCTATAGTCCTTCTCTTTGTATCTCCATTGAGGTCTATGGAGAAGATACTGTATGTAAGAGTTTCCTTTGTTTCCATGGCTACTAAGAGTTCTGTATTGAACTTATGGTAATCCATATTTGATCTGTGGCTGAGTTTTTGCTGGCTTCTCTAGTGTCCAGCATGTATCTCTTGTCCCGCTTGTCCTTTGAAGAGCCTTTCTTTAGACTTGAGGCATTTGTTTGTCTTTCGTCTTTGGATTAATTGCTTTGTGATGTGTAGAATCACAAATTTTCTTGAAACCAACAAAGGTCACGCTTCAGAATTCTGGAAAATTGATTGATACATTATCCACCTTTCAGTTTTTTTGTTTACAAATGAGAACATTCTTTCTAGCTTCTGCCATCAGTGGCCCTCATGAGTCAGATAGCAGTGGCTGAGGTAGGAAGGCATATGCAGGGGTTATAAAGCTGGACAGTCTCAAAATGATGGGATTTAAAACAAATATTCATCTGTCCATTGTTAAAAGTTAGGTGGCCAAGAGTTGGGGTTGCATAGCGGACAAACAATTACAAACCTGGATATTAGAGCTGAGAGGGTGTCAGTTCTGACTCTTAAACTTGTGAGAGATGTGACCTCTTCATTTGTAAAGTACTCCTGAAGGTGCACATTTGTGAAGGAGCTGTGTGATGGTTCAGTGAGATGGTATGGGTGAGCCCTCAGCCCAGTGCTTCATTTGCTCACTTCTTCGGTGCGTTACAAATTGAAATTACATTGTCATGTACATGCAGCTTCCTGGAGGCAGCAGTCTTGGGCTCTTGGCATGTATTTATTTACTTACTGTGTATGCACGTGTGCATTTGCCATTCTCTCTTTCCACCCTGTGGTTACCTGGGATGCATACCTGTGGCAAGCTCAGAAACTGTCATAGCCTTAATTCTATTTTATTTCATTGCAATGAGTCTATGCAATACTTCAATGCAAAAGTGGGTAGTGCTTTAAAAACACAGAGTAACACTTTATTATTGATAATGGTATGAAATTGTGTTTTTCAAGAATGAACCCTGATGGGTAAGGACTTAAATATGCCTCTGGTTTAATTTTGTCATCACTATTACTTTACACATGATTTTAGTTTCTGTAAATAATTAACACATATCACATGTACATGCTTTACTAGGAAAAGAATGAGTTGAGTCAAAGAAATAATATTATGACAAAGAATTTGTCATTAAAGAATGTGTGTTCCTTTTACTGACTACACACGCACATGGGTGAGAACATACACACACAGTCTCAATGAAACATTGAATTGCTACTGCTTTGTTAAGGGACATTTGCTTTTGTACTCATTTATTGACCAGATTATTAATGACACCCATATGCTAAGAATGCTGCTTAAGTATGGAGAATATAAAAAACACTATGGCTTAGTTTTGCTTTCAAGCAGCTCAAGGGCTAATCGGGAGTCCGACAGGTTAATGGCTTGGTGTGGCAGCAGGGTGTAGAGAAGCCTCACCTGGGTTTGCTCACTCAAGCAACATCTGTTGAAATTGGCTATGTGCTAGTATTCCTTGAGCTTTGAAGGATCTTTGAAGATTTACTGTTAGGTTGTCTAGAGGTATGAAAGAGAGTGAGTTAGGACCTCTGATGTTCTAGGCATTAGCTAATTGAAACCGTTATTCTCAGTCCTCTTTTCCAGAGCATTGTCAGATATTAAAGTGGAGCTGGGTGTGGTGATACCCACCTGTAATCCCCATAGTCAGAAGAATAAGGGAAGAATGAGGCTAGCTTGGGCTACATACATGAGACCTTGTATCAAAGAAGACTAAAGTGAAGGCCAGGCAGAGTGGCACATACGTATAATCCCAGCATTTGGGAAGTAGAGGCAGGAGGATTGCAAGTTTGAGGCCAGGTTGGGCTACATAGCGGGCTCCAGGCCAATTTGGGGTACATGGTAAGAACTTGCCTCAAAAACAAAAAAACAAAAAAACAAACAAAAAAAGTGAACAGTACTAAAAACTCCACAAAGCATCTATGCAAACAATCAAATTAATCTTTTACTGTATTTCTGGTTCTTTGGCCTTAGATGTATTATATAACATTTCTTGATGCCTCACTTTTATGATTTCTAGAACTGGACTAGTACTAATGCATTAATAAAAACTGAATAATAATAGTGGAGTTTTAAAGAGGATTAAGTGAGATCATGCTATAGTGAGAACAACCAAGGTCATCAAGTGAGTAGTAAAATCAGATAAGTGATCAAAATAGGTCTGTAGAATAAAGTTAAGGTGAAGATCATATGTCTTGCTGTAATGGGAGGTACCCTGATCCTTATTTAAAAGTTTTGTTTTTTTTTAATTTTGCATGTAATTTGGAGGTAGTGAGATTTGCACTGCCCAATAGATTGTTGTTGGGCTTTTTTGTTGGGACTGTTGACTCCCCAGTATTGGCACAAAAACTTATTATTAATTATGAATGCTCGGCCAATAGCTTAGGCTTGTTTCTAACTAGTGCTTGTAACTTAAATTAGCCCATTTCTATTAATTTACTTTCTGCCTCATGGGTTTATTACTTTTACTCTGTACTGCCCATGCTGCTTTCCTGCTTCTTCCATATCTGGCTGGCAGATCCACCATCTTTTTCTCAGTGTTCTCTCTGCCCCGAAAATCCTGCCTCGCTATTGGCCATTTAGCTTTTTATTAAACCGGTCACAATGACATATCTTCACAGAGTGTTAAGGAATATTTTATAGCAATTGAGAGACTGAAAATGCTTAAGAATAGCAAGAAATGACAGGTGGCAAAGAAAATGACAAAAGCCATGTACCTGGAGGTGGTAATGTAGGGATCCTGTGTGGGGGTTATTCACAGTGAATAGGTGTTGGCTTATACGTGGCCCAGTTTGGCAGTGTGAATGCAGCTGTTTGACGTCTCCTTCTGCTTCTTGCTTGTGAATCTCATCTTTTATGCCTTTGAGGAAGGATTTTAAATGATTGTCTACCTGACTTATTTCTCCTCAGTCCAGTTAAAAGTCCAGTGCATTAAAGAGAAACATTGAAGTAACTTTTCCACATAGTCTTAACAGATTATTGTCTTATTGTGTTAATTAAAATTGTGGTACATATTTTGTAGAGTCTGGTTTGAAGTGACGTAAAATAGGAATCTTCAAGTGGATATAGGAATTATTTTGTGTTTTCAAGTGGGAAAGTGCAAGTGCATTTATGGATTATGCCTTAAGAAAACTAGCGGAATCAGTTGTGCTTCATTAACAGAGTTCATAGATTTAAAACACGTCCTGGCTTTCTGCTCTCAGTTATAATTTTTCATGTTAGTATAGAACAGAAAAGTCCATTTCTTGTGCTTCCTTCTTGTTCATATTTGCATATATGGTGTTTGTACCTGACACTGGGAGGAGAGGATTTCCAAGGTATAGAAAGACTACATATGGCCGGGCGGTGGTGGCGCACACCTTTAATCCCAGCACTTGGGAGGCAGAGCCAGGCGGATCTCTGTGAGTCTGAGGCCAGCCTGGTCTATGGAGCAAGATCCAGGACAGGCCCCAAAACTACACAGAGAAACCCTGTCTGGAAAAACAAAAACAAAAAAAAGACTACGACTACGTATATTTCTGATTTCTTTTTTACTTTATTGAGTAAGATTTCTGATCAGGTGATACAATATGTTTTTTTTAACTTAGGCATTATTTTACCTTCTATTTTGCACTGCAACTAGAGACTTCCAAACCATATGAAACAGAGATATTTTCTGTGCCTGTTGTGTAAGTTTCTGATATGAATTTGCTCTTAAAATTTTTTCTAACTGACAGTGAGTTGAAGTCAACTATAATGGATAAATTCAGTTTAAATTATAAGAATTTTTAAATAAAAACTAAATAAAATAGGTTAAAAAATAAATAGCAGTGTCTTATTAATGGTATTTTGTAAATACTATTAAACTTTGAAACTTCTGCATAGTGAGAAAACAGCTGAGTGAAAACAGCCTGCAGAATGGGAGAATATATTTGCATACTATGTGTCAGAGGTGTTAATATCCAGAAAATATAGGGAATCCCAGTAACTCAATCACAAATAGCCTGATTAAAAATATGAGGAACAGGCCTGAATGTGTATTTCTCCAAAGAAGATGCTTAAGTGGCCATAAAATATGTGCAAAAGATGTTCAACAGGAAATGCAAATCAAAGCTATAGTGATATATTATCTCACACCTGTTAGGATAGCTATCGTAAAAACAACCAAATCCGGAACAGAAGTGGGCCACGATGTGGGAAAATTGGAACCCTTTCACATTGGTGGTAAGAGTGTAAAATGGTGCTGTTGTGATGGAAAAGAGCATGGAAATTTTTCAGAATACTAAAAAATAAAATTACTTTATAAGCGAGCATTCAGTTTTTAGGTACCATTAGAAAAGATTGAAAACAGTATCTTGAAGTGGTATCTATTCTTATGTCCATTGCAGCATTATTCACAAAATAAAGATGTGAATGCAACCTGACCTTTCATTGGTAGCTAAATGAACAAAGAAAATGTGGTGATACACAGTGGAATATAATTCAGCCTTCAAAGAGGAGGGAGTTTCTCCTAATGACACACACTCTTATGATTTTTCTTTCTTTCTTTTTTTTTTTTTTAAGATTTCTTTATTATGTATACAGTAGTCTGCCTTTATGCATGCTTGCATACTGGAAGAGGGCACCAGATCTCATTATAGATAGTGGTGAACCATCATGTGGTTCCTGGGAATTGAACTCAGGAACCTCTGGAAGAGCAGCCAGTGTTCTTAACCTCTGAGCCATCTCTCCATCCCACTACATGATTATTCTTACATGAGGTATCTAAATCAAACAGATATAAAGAAACAAATGTAGACAAGTTGCCAAGGACTGTAGAAAGAGGCAAACAAGGACTAATTGTTCAGTGAATGTAAAATTGCGGTGATGCTAGTCTGTCATTCAACAATGTGTAAATTAACAGAATTCTACAATATTCACCACTGTAAAGTAGTAATACTCTACAATATTCAATGATGTGTGTAAGTTAGCAGTATCCTCCAATATATTCAATAATATATGCAGGTTACAGTATTCTATAATATTCAGTAACGTGTAAACTGTTCTCCAATGTTCAACAAGATGTGTAAGTTAACAGTGTCCTGCAACATTCAAAATGTGTAAGTAACATTCTCTACAGGCAAATATGATGTGCATTTTATTACAGTTTAAAGATTGGGACTGGTTAGATGGCTTAGCTGATGAGGGCACCTGTGACTAAGGCTGACTTAGTCCCTGGGACCCACGTGTTTGAAGGAGAGACCCAACTACTGCAAGTTGTCCTCTGGCCTCTCTACTTGCACCGTGGCATCTGCACACCACATTTGCTCACACAGTAATTAAAAAACTAAATGTAGAGTGTGTACGGAGAGTCTAGATAGAGCTTTGGAAGATAAGACTAATATTTTACCAAAATATTGTAGATCTCACCGTTTTGTTGTTAGCGTTATACTTTGTTATATTTTTTTTTGTTTTTGAATTTTCTTTCTTGTTTTTGTTTTGTTTTGTTTGTTTTTGGTTTGTCAAGACAGGGCTTCTCTCTGTAGCCCTAGACCAAGATGGCCTTGGATTCAAAGATTTCCTTGCCTTTGCTGGAGTTAAAGGTGTGCGCCACCACCACCTGGCCTCTCCTTTGAATTCTTGTGGATTTCTTTTTTAAGTTAATATTTTTTAAGTTAGCATACAAAGTAATGGGTTTCACTATGGCGTTGTTATGCATGTGTTGTTAGAGGTTTTTCTAATTCATTCCTTTGTCCTCTGCTGGTTCCCTTCCACCTCTAAATATTCCCTACTTCTGCTTCCATTACCCACTCTTCCTCTACTCCTGTAATATCTCTTCTTCCTCTTTAATGAAACCCTTTCTAGTTTCATGGCCTCCCCGCTACACAGGCAGACATATGTTCCACATATGAGAAAAGTCATGTAGTATTTTGTCTTACGGTATCTGCCTTATTCATTTAACATAATGATTTCTAGTTCCATCTATTTTTCTGCAAATGTCATAATTTTCTTTTTCTTTACAACTGAAGACAGTTCCCTACTGTATAAGTACCACATTTTCTTTATTCAGTCATCTTTTGCTAGACAGCTAGGCTGCTTCCATTTCCTAGCTACTGTGAACAGTGTGACAATAAACATAGATGTGCAGGTCTCTGTGGTCTGCTGACTTGCCTGTGGGTATATAGTGGTACCCCTGGGTCATGGTAGTTCTCTTTTTAGTTTATAAGAAACCTCCATCGTGATAGCCTTAGTGGCTGCACAAGTTACATCTCCCAGCAGTGTGTAAGGGTTCTTCTTTTCCCACATTCTCACCAGTATGTGTTGTTTGGTGGGTTTTGTTTTGGTTTGGTTTTAGTTACTCTAACTGAGGTGTATCTGTGGGCAGATTTAATTTGCATTTCTCTGATGGCTAAGGATGTGGAACACTTTCTCATGCATTTATTGACCATTGCAAATTTTTTTTTGAGAACTGTGTTCAGTTCATTATCCCATTTATTGATTGGATGTTTTATTTTTGGTGTTTAATTTTTGCAGATATTTATATATTCTAGATATCTGCTGTGTAGTTGGCAAAGATTTTTTTCCCTTCCTTTCTACAGATTGTCTCTTCACTCTAATGGTTTACTTTGCTGTGCAGAAACTTCAATTTCTTGTAATCCCATTTGTTAATTCCTGCAATTATTCCCAGTGCTTTTGGAGTCCTTTTCAGAAAGTCTTTACTTTGTCTGTATCTTGAAGTATTTTCTCATAGTTAAGGTCTTAATTTAAGGTCTTGATCCATTTTAATTGTGTGTGTGTGTGTGTGTGTGTGTGTGTGTGTGTGTGTGTGTGCGTGCGCGCGTGTGCTGGGAGATACCTAGTTTTATCAAGAGAATAGTGCTAACAAATGCTTGTGAGGATGTGGAAAAGAGGAACACCTAATACATTGCTGGTGGGACCATAAACTTGTGCAGCTACTGTGGAAATGAGAGTAAAAGTTTCTCAAAAAACTGAAAATAAAATTACCATGTGACCCATCTATGTGTTCCTGGGTGTATACCCAAAGGGCACTAGAAATTGAGTTTTCCAACACAATTTGTTGAATAGGCTTTTTTCCAGTATGTATTCTAGATGGCTGTAGCTGTATGCATTTATAAATGGGTCGTCTGTTGTATTGGTCCACATGTCTGTTTTTACATCTGTACTGTCTTGCTGTTTGTTACTATGGCTCTGTAATACAATTTGAGGTCCAATATTGTCCTATCTCCAGCACTGCTATTTCTTTTTAGACTTGCTTTGGCTGTTTGGAGTCTTTTATTCTTTCATATGAATTTTATGATTTTTTGTTAAGTTCTGTGAAGAATATTATTGGGATTCTGCTTGAAATTGCATTTGAATCTTGTGGATTACTTTTGG
This sequence comes from Peromyscus maniculatus bairdii, assembly GCF_049852395.1. Taxonomy (NCBI): domain Eukaryota; kingdom Metazoa; phylum Chordata; class Mammalia; order Rodentia; family Cricetidae; genus Peromyscus; species Peromyscus maniculatus. The sequence goes on from NC_134852.1 coordinate 194,847,964, forward strand.
CAGTATAGTCATTTTCATAATGTTAATGTTACCAGTCCATGAACATAGAGGTCTTTCCATCTTCCAATGTATTCTTCAGTTTCTTTTTACAGTCTCTTAAAGTTTTCATTGTGGAGATCGTTTACCCCTTAGGTTACATTTATTTCCAGTTTTTTTTTTTTAAAGCTATTGTTAGCAGAGTTTTTTCTTAGATTTTTTTCTCAGCAAGTTCATTATTGGTATATAGAAAAACTGATTTTTGCATGTTGATTTTTGTATCCTGTTGCTTTGCTAAAAGTGTTTATCAGTTTCTAAGAGATTAATGGTGGAGTCTTTAGGGTCCTACCGCCACTGTTTGTTTAAACATAGCATCATGGGGTCCCTGTGATGGCTCAGAAGGTAAAGGTGTTTGCTGCCAAGATGATAACTTTACTTCAGTTTTCAGATACGGAAGGAGAGAACCACATTGTTATTCCTCTGGTTGTCCTTTGACCTCTGCCTGTGTGCCATGGCATGAGTGTGTACTTGTACATACATATGGTAAATAAGTAAAATATAAAAAATTAAATATAGGATCGTGTTATCTGCAAAAAGGGTTAATGTGATTTCTTTCTTATTTGTATCCGTTTTATCTTCTCTTACTGAGCAGTATATTAAATAAAGGAGATTGGGCACACTTATCTTCTCCCACGCTTTAGAGGAAATGCTCTCCGTTTTTCCCCATTTAGTATAGTGTTGGCAGTAGGTTTATCATATATAGTCTTTATTTTGTTATTTCTAAATTTTTCTTAAAACTAACTTACCCTCTTTTACAGAAGTTGGATCCATCTGTTTTGTTATTTTGTTTTTTTTTAAGTGTTCTTAAACCTCCATTCCCTCTACTTGAAGCCTCAGTCTTCATCTAGTAGCCTTTAGTGACGAAGTATAAAGTGTTTGAAGTCTGGTTCGATCATCAGATTACTGAGCAGTATATAAAAGCTGCAGGTTGACTGTTAATAGCTATCTGGTCACTGAGTACTCCAGAGATGTGAACTGACTCTGTAGAAATAGTGAATTTATAAATGGGGTTTTTAGCCAAGAATATTTTTACAAGATTTTGAATATGTAAACTTTGTTAGGTACAAATACTGAGATTTTAACTGTCATTTGGTGGATAATTGAGCAATATAGAATATTAGAATATTATATTCTTGGCCGCGCGGTGGTGGCGCACGCCTTTAATCCCAGCACTTGGGAGGCAGAGGCAGGCGGGGATCTCTGTGAGTTCAAGGCCAGCCTGGGCTACCAAGTGAGTTCCAGGAAAGGCGCAAAGCTACATAGAGAAACCCTGTCTTGATAAACAAAACAAAACAAAACAAAAGAATATTATATTCTTTATACCATTTCTGTTTCTAACAAAAATAAGATGAAGCAGGTATTGTTAGCATTTTTAACCTCCCCATTGCTAACATTTTGTTTGAGGACCCAAAGCCTATTTATACCCTCTTCCGGGTTAGCCATCTCACCCCTGTTTACATTCTATGTGTCCCTTCCCACTGGGCATTCTTACCTCTGTGCACTTTCTAACCCTTTCCAGTGAGGCACTCCCTTTTCAGCACCACTAAAGCAGTTCCATTGTTACCAACAACCTTTATCTTGCCAAATTTAGTAGGAACATTTCAGGGCTTCCTGTTGACATCCCAACACATTTAATATTTTAACACAAAAGTATTTTCTGTGCCTTCGGAGATACTAATGCTCCTTTTTGTGTTCTGTGCTCTCTCTCCTTTAATGGCAGTACCTCCTTGTCCTCAGCTCTAGGGATGAGTTCCCCCATGGCTTATCTATCCTCCACTGTATTTGCCACTGCTAGGTGCTCTTATCTTACTCCTTGGTTTGGATCTTGGTGGTGATTATTCACAAATGTTCACCATCAATTCTTCCATGTCCTTGGAGCTTTAGACTAATTTCTTATTATTTCTTTATCGGTACCAGGACATCTGATTAGCCCCTCAAATTTATGTCCACATCAGACTCTTGATTATTTCTTTCTTCAACCCTCACATCTTAATATATATGTAACTAATATCACAACGGATCATCCCAAAAATCTCAGTGACTCCTCTCTTCATGTCCCCTGCTCAGCTCACTATGTTTTGTTGTCTTCTTTTCAAAGTCTGTCCTTTATCTAGTGGCTTCCTCCATGTTTACCTGTGCATGCTGTAACAGGTTTCCCTCCTTCCGTTACCCTTCTGTACTCAGTATTGGAGACAGATCTTTAGCAAAGGTCAGTCAGATAGTGTCCGCTAAAGCCTTCCCGTAGTTTCTGAACACGTTGACAGTAAAATCCACAGCTCTGTCATCACTCTAACCCTTCTCCTTTTGGCCCTTGGCTATCTTACTAACTACTGTTGCCATGTAGTCTTCTCTTAATTCTTGTATGTGCCTTAGGACTTCTGCACTCGTTCTCCCCCCCCAACCCCCCGCCCCCCCCCCCACACACACACACAATTTGTGTACCACATTGATTCAATTCAGTATGGGTTAAGGCGTTGACCATTCAGAGTGCTCTTCCTGCTTTACCACATAGTTTCCCCTTCTAAAACAGCCATACACAGCCCACTAATCCATACCCATCCTTACTTTATTATGTAATGTTTTTCACTTACACATTGGTGGTTTATGTTTAAATGTTTATTATTTTCACCATTGAAATATTTGCTTCTTGAGGTTTGGGGCCTTGTATTCATTACAATGTTTCTAGTGCCTAAGATAAGATGAGACTTAGTATATAAGAAGTATTCAATAGATGTTTGTGGAATGCAAACTGAATGGGTCCCAAATATCAGCTGTGGCATAGAGGAGAGCACCACTCATTGGAAGGTTTCTCTTGCCATGATTTTACATCTACTAATTTAGTGCCAAGTAGATTGCATGACTAGCCCCATATTGAAGAGGCAGATATTGAAACAACCATAAAACAGTAGGTTCATTGCTTTAATAGAGGCACATGTAAAAACATATATTGGCAGCTTTTGTACAGGACCTTGGTCTGTCAAGGAGAATCAGTGATGACCTTATAAAAGAGGTGACTATTTTTCAGCTAAGAGTTGAGGAATGAGGATAAGTAAGCATCTCACTGAGGAAAAATAATATACTTTAAACCACGGAGGTGGTAAAAGACAATTGGACTTGTTTCTAGTACATCTAATACTACCAAAATGATAGCAAACGGAGCCTGAAGTTAGGAGTAGCTAGAGCAGCAGATGGGAAGTGTTGGGGGCTATGGGGCTGAATTACATAAGACTATATACTATGAAGGATATTTTAAGTTTCTGTGTAGTGAAGAGCCATTGAAGAGTCTTATGGCCAAACCTGTGATAATGCCAAGGGCAATGACTTCTGCAGTTGTGTCTTGAACGGCTGAATAATAAATACCATTAGTCAGACTGTGAAACCGAGGATGGAAAAACAGTGATTACTTGTGGTGAGAATAGTGAAAACTTTTTAAGTGTGTAATAATCTTAGAGTCCAGAAACCCTTGGTCTGTTGCTGTATTTTGTGTCTGACTTCTAATTTTGTAAGTACACTGACGTTATTTTTCAGATACCTTTAGCCAGTTCTTTACAAATGAGATACACATTGCTGACCTGAAGGGGCTTGGCAGTCCCTAGTTTTGCCAGTTGGTAAGTTGACTAAAAACAATAAAGAATACTCTTGAAAATATTGTAAAGCCAGGGGCAGTGCTTTCTGAATGTGCAAAGAAACAATTCTAAATCCAGGGCCTTCTGTGGTTTCTAGCATAGGTTTTGTTAAAGCCTCTGTTTTAGGGGAATAATGTTAAAGTGGTAAGCAGTACTCCTGAGTGTGTTGTTGATCAGTTTTATCTCAAGGGCGTGTTGTATAACTTGTCTTACTTCGGGTTTTATGAAATATGAGTAGATTTTTGCATTTAAAATCATTTTGAATTTACAGAATTAATTTGGTGTATTACTATGTTGCTGAAGTAGACACTATAAAGAGGAAAACCAGGCTACCTTTGCTTATGGTTAGCAATATGGAAACATCTTGAGATAGTGCTGTTCCATTAGAAGCATAACATGGGCAGGAATATGAAACATGTAAATGATTTTAAATCCACCAACCATTTTTAAAGTATAAAAATAAACATGAAACTAATGTTTTATGTAAGCTAGTATATCCAAAGCAGTTGTCATCTCTACATAGAATCGGCATAAAAATAACGAGACACTTTAAGTCGTGTGTGTGCATGTGCACATGCATGTCCCAAGTCTTTGAAACCCCAGAGGGTTGCATCTCAGTTCGGACTGAGCACACTTGAGCTGCTCAGGTGCTGCGTGTGCTCCTGTTGGTCAGTGCAGTCCTCGATTACTCTCCAACCAGTAGAGGTTGCTCGGCATTCCGCAACACTTGTCGCTGTCTTTCCACCATCAAGGAATTTATGTGCGGCTTGTTTTCTTATACTGTCAAGTACGTTAAAGCATCCTCTCTCTTCTCCATTCATCATTTTCTTACCTACAGTATTGTTCAGTAAAGATCTGTTTATGAATGTTTATTGCTGTTGGTTTCTCTTATGCCACTTTATTGTACTATCCTGTTTTACTAAAATGGTCTTTGAATTTCGGTGATTTTGTTTTTAATACTGCAGGCTTGTTGTAACAAATTTAAATAATGTGATGCATGTAGTATAAAATAAGTAGTCCTTTGACATCATTCTTTTCTCTCTCATTTCCTGTTCTTTCATATGTAACACTGTAGATAATTCTCTTTAGAAATATACATTTAGGAAAAATTATTGCTAACTGAAAGAAGTGTACCTGGAAAATATTTTTAAAAGATGGTCTATTAAAAGTGGACACTAAAGTTTCATTATATCAACATATATATTTTTAAAGACAGGCAGGCTAGCAACTCACAGTGTAACCAAGGGTGACCTTCTACTGACCCCCCCCCCCCAACCTGCACTGTACCTCTCAAGTGCTGGTATTACAGGCTGACCTACCATACCTGGTTTCTGCAGTTCTGGGGATCCAAACCAGGAGCTCATTCATGGTAGACAAATATTCTACCAATTGTGCTACATTCCCAGCCCCTCATTACTGTGAATTATCTATGAATTAAAAAAAAAAAAAAAGTTGTCATGAACAGTCCTTAGAAATGGAAACATTTCTTTATTATACCTTATATTTAGTAAATTTTAGCTGTGCTGGTTCTCAAAATTAAAGAATGGAGTGTGTAGGTGTATCTCACTGGTAGAGCACATGTTAGCATGCACAGGACCCTGGACTCCATCTCCAGGATCAACCAAACAAAAGGAAAATAAAGGATATGCAATATTTTCTTGGCACAGTCAATATGTAATAGTCTGATGGCACCCTTCTTGTTGTCTTCTGTTCTAGCATTTCTCAGATAGAATAGATTTGTGCAGAACTCTTTACATTTTTCTACTTTATAAACTCTTTTTGCCTGAGGAATTTTTATGTTGCTTTGGCCATATGCATGTATTAGTTACTTTTTGTTGCTGTGTTCAAAAACCATGACCAAAAGGGACTTATGGAAGAAAGAGTTTATTGTGGTTCCCTAGGGGAGCGTTCATAATGGTGGGGAGACATGGCAGCAGGTGGCTGGCGCAGGAAGCTGGGCGATCACATCTCAACTGGAAGCAGAGAGACTGGAAATAGGGGGAGGCTGGAACCATCAAAACCTGCCTCAGTGATCTACTTTCTGTAGCAAGGCTGCACTTCCTAAAGGTCCATAGCCTCTTCAAACAGCATCAGTCGCCAGGGACCAAGTGTTCAAATGTGTGGGCCTGTGTGAGCCGTTTTTATTTTCACATAAAGAATTAAGTCTGCGGGCCCAGAGAGATGGCTCATTAGGTACAGGTGACTGCAACCAAGCTTGGTGACTTGAGTTCAGTCCCTGGGACTCTAGTGTAGAAGGAGAGAACCAACTCCTGCAACTTGTCCTCTGACCTCTACATAGGCACTGGAGCAAGCAAGTGCTCTCCATCACACATGAATGAATAAATAAATAAATAAATAAATAAATAAATAAATAAATAAATAAATAAATAAATAAATGTAATCTTAAAATTTTTTCAAATAATTAAATCTTGGCTGAATATTTGATATTCCAGGAGATAGTGCATCTACAGTGTTTTTTAAGAACTTATTAATTTATCATTGTCAGTTGTCTTAGTCGGTGTTCTTTTGCTGTGAAGAGACACCATGGTAAAGGCAACTCTTAGGAAAGAAACCATTTAGTTGAGGCTTGCTTAGTCTCAGAGGTTTAGTCCATTATTGTGGTGGGGAGCATGATGACATGCAGGCAGACATGGTGCTGGGGAAGGAGCTGAGAGTTCTACATCTGGATCCCCAGGCAGCAGGAGAAGAGAGACACTGGGCCTGGCTTGGGGTTTTGAAACCCCAAACTCTCCCCCCTCACACACCCACTTCCTCAAACAAGGCCATACTTGCTAATCCTTTCAAATAGAGTCACTTCCTGGTGTCCAAGCATTCAAACCTATAAGCCTATAGGGGCCATTCTGCTTCAGACCACCACATCAATGCTGAGATTGTCAGTTCACATAAACACATAGTACTAAATAACAGAAGTATGTTTGGGGTTATTTTCAGAAATTGTTGGAAATTCCACTCTGAATACCAAGTCAAAATTTATGCAGTGATTTTTTTTTTAAATAACATCAAGTTAACTCAGACAGTAATTTTTAGAATAAAACATTCTAACACAGTACAAAGATACAGTAATTTGATGCATGCTGAGGAATGAGAATAAGAAAGTTAGATCTTTGTTTTCTGTGCTTAAGCCATTGTTTCTGTGAGAACAGAAAACTTTATAGTACAAAATATTGTCATTCATAACATGCAGTAGTATGTGTGGCATACTGGTGTGTTTAGTGCAGAGTGTGCACGTTGTGTGTTCAGAACAAAGGCTGCAGTAAAATATAGGATGCAACACAGGTGATTCGTGCCCCAAACACCCTAAATTCATTTTAATTTTGAACAATTGATCATTGTGCAGTCAGTGATAGAGCACTTATCTGTCCTGTTTGTGGCCCTAGACTCCATTCTAATACCATTAAACATCTGTTTGTTAAGAAGAGTCAGCGAGAGAGACTCAAATAGGGCTTTGTGTACTCAAAATTATTCCTGACAGCTACAGATGAGGTCTACCAAATTTTCAAGGAGCACTAAACCCATCTGTAAATAAAAAAATTTAACCGACTGTCTTAAACAGTAACTTTGATAGCTATAGACTGAACTCACTTGAATATTACAGAAAGGTAAACCAAGTGAAGAGCCAGGGAGTGTTCTTATTTTCCCACTGTTTTGAAGTACCACATCTGTTAAAATGAGTCCTATATGATGTAGGACTTTCCGTCTACCACCTGAATCTTGTATTTAAGACAGCTGCATTGGCATTTTATTATGTGACAATTGTAGTCTGATAGTGTACCCTTTATGTAAATATACTACATTGGGTTTCTCCCTTCCCTTCTTCCCCTTCCCCTTCCCCTTCCCTTTTTCCTTCCCCTTCCCTTTTTCCTTTCCTTCCCTTCCCTTTTCCCTTCCCTTCCCTTCCCTTCCCTTCCCTTCCCTTCCCTTCCCTTCCCTTTCCTTCCCTTCCCTTCCCTTCCCTTCCCTTCCCTTCCCTTTCATTCTTTCTTTCCTCCTTTTCTCCCTTCCTTCCTTCTTCCTTCTTCCTCCTTCCTTCCTTCCTTCCTTCCTTCCTTCCTTCCTTCCTTCCTTCCTCCCTTCCTCCCTTCCTCCCTTCCTCCCTTCCTCCCTTCCTCCCTTCCTCCCTCCCTCCCTCCCTCCCTCCCTCCCTCCCTCCCTCCCTCCCCTCCCCTCCCCTCCCCTCCCCTCCCCTCCCCTCCCTCCCTCCCTCCCTCCCTCCCTCCCTCCCTCCCTCTCTCTCTCTCTCTCTCTCTCTCTCTCTTGTAGAATGCTTAAGAGGATGCCAGAGTCAGAACTCGCTATGTATCTTACTTGAGACATTTCTTTATTCTAAAACATTTCATAATTTTTAACAAAGTTAATGAAACTTAGTCTTCAGAAAATTGATTTGAAATAAAACTAATTGTGGAAGTATTTTCAGTTAAGAATATTTTCCTCTCTTACTCTCATATCTTTGTTTATTAACATGAATTGATTGTACTGTGCCTCATTTTCAAAAGAATTTGACATGGCTAAAAAATGAAAGAAAGAAATAGACATCTGGTTTGTATTAATTGTTGCATCTTAGGTCTAGGATATTTTCAGAAAGGAACAGAAAAGGGGCACATGTTGTATCTAGTGAAGGGACCATATAACTTTTGGAGACATGCCCTTTTTTTCTTGTACAAATGGAACATTAGATAAGATAATAATCCTTGATTTTGTAAAAGTTAGAAAATGTTTTTCAGGTGGAAATTTCCTGTATTGTCCAACCACAGCTGCTGGGATTTTAGTATTGAGTTTTTAGCTTAAGAAGTCTTAGCGTGTGTTGTGAGCTAAGATACGTGGTTTGGTTTGGTTTTCAGAAAAGTGCTCTGGCCTGAGTGGTAAATGTGGAGTGACTTCTACTTGATGGAAAAAATCATCATTTTGCAGCCAGCCCTCATAAAAACTGGGTCATATTAAAACCATCAGATTTAGCTAAATGCTCTCCAACAGTTCGGGGGAAGCATTCAGCCTGGGGGAGGGAAGGAAGTAGACAGAAAGAAGGGCCGTGTGTATTGTAAATGATAAAGTACATGTGGTGACATATGACTGTAGGTAAATTAGGTAAAGAGTATATGAATTTTGTATTGTTTTTAACTTTTAGAACTTACCTATAGGTTTTCAGTTAAACCTCGCTAATAGAAAGTTGATACAGGTAGGCATGGTGGCACATTTGTGATCCCAGCACTTGAGAGGTTGAAACAGGATTTCGATTTGAGACCAGTCTAAGGCTATCTAGTGAGTTCAAGGCCAACCTGAAATAAACATTGAGATGCCCCCCATAAAAAATTGAGATAATGTATATGGTGTAGTTATGATACATTTATATGAACCAACAAAGTAATATAGAACATTAGAGAATTTGTTCTCAAAGCATAGTTAGCACACCCATTGGGTCATTTCTTTCAAATATTAGATAGTCTGAGCCTTTTTAAATCCTGAGTTTAGTCAATTCCTGGTTGTCTATTGAGTATTTAAAGGGCTAACATCCTGTTGTTGGTTGAAGAGCTGAGTATATTCAGATAACAGATAAAGGACAAACAGTGTGGACCTGTTGTGAAGACATTAAAGCTTGATTTGTTTGTGTCATCTATGTTCTTCTGAAGATAGACCAGAGAGGTACTTAAAGTTACTAACATTTTTTTCTCAAGAGAACTTGAAAACAGTAGGAGCAGTTGGGAAGGTGCTGAAGCATAGTCCCAGTGTACAAAAGTTACAGAGAAAATAATATGGTCAGAATTGCTTCAAAGATACATTTTAGTAATTGCCTGCTCTCTATCAAAAAGGAACCTGGCTTCTTATCCCCTTTAGAAAATGTAATTTTGAACAGAATTGAATGTTACTAGTCTTTCTGGAGTAAATAAGCTGCAAAATGTAGAATAATTAATTCTTTTCTCCAATTAAGTTAGTAAAAGCTCTTTCAACATTAAAAAAAAAAACTTAAAAAAAATGCTAAACTGTATGGGGAAGAGCTGAGCGGAAGTAAGAAATCATATTCGGTGAGTAAATACCTGGATGGGAGGTTTTGTATGTTCAAGTGTGGGCCTGTGTGTGTGTGTGGGGGGGGGGGCAATGGTTGACCTCAGGTGTCTTCCTCAGTGGCTCTCCACTTTATTTTTTAGACAAGTCTCACTTGCCCTAGAGCATGTTGGCTATGCTACACTGGCTGGGATCCTTCTGTCTGCTTCCCTGGCCCTGAAGCTGCAGGCACAAGCCCACCAGGCATAGCTTCCCCCCTCCCTTTTATAAGTGCTTGAGGTTGAACTCAAGTCCTCATGTGTGTATGGCAAGTGGTACTTGACCATCTGAGCCGCCTCCCCAGGTCCCATATCCGAGCACATAGGCTTACTATTAAATATGCCGAATTTTTAAAATGTAACAACTGCTTACGAACTGTGCCCTGGAAGTTATAGTGTATCATACATCTCTATAGTTGAAGACTAGTATATGTCCTTACAAATTTCCCCAAATTGGTGTTCAGTGATATCACATTAGTAGCTTGAAATTATCCACGCTAAGAATATTTGCTGTACAGAGATTGACAGATGCCATAAATCAGGGCTTGATTACTTACTTATTGATTGTCTAGACTTACATCGATGAAAATACTACTAATGTAAATGTCATGTCTTTAGCTACTGTATTGTGAATAGCTTAAAAAATGAAGATATACTCTTCCATTATTCCTTGAGCAAAGGAGTCACTATAGACATCATTGATATAAACAGCCAACACTCTGAAATACACCATGAGCTTGTTGGTAATTTACCAACATACTGCTTGTTATGGCCCAATTGAATTTAGCACTTAGGTAGGAAATAGACAATATAAGTTTATGCTATTCTGATTTAAGAAATAATAGTATTTGATATATGATCATTAAGGAAAAGGGATTGTTTTGGAAACCGTTCACTATAGCATACAATTTTGAAGTATATAATTTGGGGATTCTACTAGTCTAGTTACAGATTAGAGATAGTAATTTGATTTAGAGTATGAAAGATGCTTAAAATTAGACCATCTTTGTTATAAATAGAAATGCTTTCTCTAGTTTATGCCAGTCATTTAGATGTATAGTTTTTACTGGAAACGACACTCATTACCCAATAATAACATTGGAAAAATATAGAAATATAGGGTTTTGTTTTGTTTTTTCTTAAATTGAGTTAAAGCTGTTGCTTTTTTTAATTTTTGCCAATTGATTCTGGAGAAATGTAGACACATAGAACTGTGGAAGAAGAATGTCCCTTATGTAGAGCGGCTGGTCTCTGGTGTAACGTTAGGTGTGATGCTCCATTTCAACCCCTCTAGAGAGCAGGAAGCATCCCTCAGTTAGTTCTCCCAATCATGTAATAGGATGGCCTTCCTCTCCATGCGAAGTGTTGCTTTTTAAAACTTCCTCATCACATTTTGGCTTTTTTTTAAACCTTGTGCCTGAAATGGAAGATGTCAGATACTTCTTTGAGTAGATTTTACAGAAGTAAATCTTCCGTTAGATTTTTTTTTAATCCCAAACAGACCATTGTGTTTATTGTCTGTTGCCTTCTTCTTGGTTTTCACTTCAGATTCTAGAAATGTGCTACAAGCCGCAAAAATATACAAAGTAGGATTTCAGCTGATTACGACAAAGCTAATACCTGGAAGAAGCCAAGGGCCTTCCAGAGGTCAAGCTGAGGTTTAAGGAGCCTTGGTGATATTGGCTTTGATTATCAGCTGTTTCCTGCTATGAGTTTCTTGTGTGCTATTGTAGCTTTTCCACCATTTATTGGGCACCATTTCCCCTCTACTAAAGGAATATTTAGATAACCTTCTGTGCTGACAGCTATGTACAGCCGGAACCCCAGTTCAAGTCTCCCTGTAATTATCGTTATTGGCAGCATCCGGCCAGGTCCATCCCCAGATGGAGGAAAGTACCTTATCAGAGATACCTCTGTACTCGGTAAGAACAGACTTAAGTGTCCAGACTACCTGTTTGAGAAGGCCTGGTGGATGTGTCAATTAAGCTTAATTTCCTCCTTTCCCAAATCTTACCTCTAGTTCCAGATCTCCCTTTAACTATCACATTTCTTTTGTACTGTTTGTTGATTGTGTGTATCTGACTGCCATATAAAATAATAAATTGAAAGGACTGTGGGGATGAAAGTCCATATTGTTCAGTACCCTCTCCTTGTTTACATTCACTTCTATTCACTATCATTACTTCTGTAATTTAATCAGTCAAAACAAGAGTTACAAGCTATTTCAGCTAATCCACATCTGCCCATTTTTGCCCAGAAGTTTGCCAAGGTATATACCGATAGGTGCTTTACTAATTGAATTGGACACACTGTTAATTACATCCCTTCAAGTAGGATGCATATACCTTAGAAACTTTGACCTTTTTGAAATTTGGCTCACTATTAAAGTCATAGGCCAGCAAAATGGCTCAGTGGGTAAAGGTACTTGTTACAAAGACTGACAGCCTGAGGTCAGTCCCCAGAATCCACATCATGGAAGGAAAGAATCAACTCTAACCTCCATGAGTACACTGTGGTGTTCATGTGTGTATACACAGATATACACATAAATAAATTAATACATTTAAAATATATATATTCTTCCACAATCAGAATAATAGAAAATCTATGAACAGTGTTGGACCAGATAGTAAGAGTTCAAAGTAGCAAAGGGGCTTCAGCTAGGTGGCTCACCAAGTAAGGGTGCTAGCTGCCAAGCTTGACAACCAGAGTTCAAGTTCCAGGATTCTCATGATGCAAGGAGAGAACCGATTCCTGTCAAGGTACCACATGGCACAATGGTGCATGTGCACAAGTACATACATGCATGCACACGTGTGTGTGCACACACAGACAAAATTAACTAAATAAGTACTAATAAATACTTTAGTAGAAGATGAGAGGCTAAATGTATAAGGAAGTTTCACTGGGGAGGCTGAAGCATGAGACTCTTGAATTCAAGGTCAGCCTTGGCTCTATACCAAGTTCTAGGTCAGCCTAGGATACATAGTGAGACTTCGTGTCATCTTACAAAACAGAAGCAACCCAGAAATAAGACCATCACTGGAGATACTTGATCATGGCATTTTTTTTAGGCTTAAACAAACAAACAACAACAAAAAAACAAATCCTGCCATGCAAGAGTGTCATCAATGATGCAAGAATATTGTGATCAAATGACTTTTTAGGAATCTAAGGCAGAGTGAACAGGAGTGACAGGCTTTCCGTCTTTCTTCATATCACTCCTTTAAAATAATATGTTGTGGACTATTAGAAGGTGTATATGAGTTTGTTATGTAGCCCTTTTTTCTCTTTGTCCTAAGACCGCCATGCTTCATAGGACTAGTTTGAAAATTAAAAGAATAATCCAATGTGCCTAGCATGTTTCCTTGTGTTTATTGGCACTAGATAAAGGTTTATTTAATCTTTCCTAAAGTTCTGTTAAATCCTTGGACAAACCATGGTGGAGGTCATCAGGGATTACTAGTGTGGATTGGCTCATCTTAGTTTTCCCGTGCTCCACTTTCCTTCTTCCTGCTTGGATCTATCTTATTACTGCTGGAAGCAGAGAAAACTCAGAGTGGATCACTAAAGTGACTAATTATAGGCTGGGTTTCCTTGATCTGAAATGCTTTGCAGCAGGAGTGTTCCAAATTTCAGGGGTTTGTGGGGTTTTTCTTGTTCGTTTGTTTTTTTATTCCTAGAATGTTGGTATATTGACTTACTGGCTGAACATTTGCTAATCCAGGAACAATTCTGAAAGCTCCAAAACCCAATATTGAGTGCTGACATGTCACTCCGAAAGTTTTGGGTTTTGAAATTTTGGTTTTTTAGGTTAGGGATGGTTGACTTAAACTTAAAAAAAAAAAAGTTTTTCTTCAACATTGTATTTTTGTTTTGTTGGTACAAAGGAATATGTATATTTACAAAGTTTGGTGTGAAACACACACACACATACACACATACACATGCACACAAATGTGTAATGTTTAGACCAGGGTAATTCAGTACCTTTCTCTTTTCCCCTATCTTTTTTTCTTTTTTTTCAGCAATATCATGATTCAAATGTATCATTTTCTAGGAAGAATTAATTCCTCAATCAATTGCTTCATTGTATAGCTGTCACACTTGGCTCTATATGTACGTGTGTGTGTGTGTGTGTGTGTGTGTGTGTGTGTGTGTGTATGTGTTTATGCTGGCAGTTGTGGCGTTTTGAGATCCTCCTTGAAAATACTCTTCATAGCAGAAGTCTAAGCTTTGGAACATGGAGATGGCTATTCTTTATGAGGACAGAAGAGCCATCACTGTTCACACAATCTGTTTTTAAATTCAAGCTAAGACAAATTACTTTTTTAAAAGGAGAAAACTTGAAAGGTAGAGCAAGTGGTTTTGAAGATCCAAAGAAAGGGTGTGTTTCCCCCCCCTTTTTTATTTTTTATTATTAAGAAATTTTCTATTCATTTTGCATACCAACCACAGGTCCCCCTCCCTTCTCTCCTCCCAACCCCCAGCCTTCTCTCCCAACCCCCCCATCCCACTTCCCCCAAGGCAAAGCCTCCCATGGGCTGATACACTCAGCTGAGGCAGGTTCAAGCCCCTCCCCCTGCACCAAGGCTGTGCAAGGTGTCCCACTATAGGCAGTGGGCTCCAAAAAGCCCGCTCATGCACCAGGGATGGATCCTGATCCCACTGTCAGGCCCTTTAAGCAGATCCAGCTACACAACTGTCTTGCCTATGCAGAGTGCCTAGTCCAGTCCTGTGGAGGCTCCGCAGCTATTGGTCCACAGTTCATGAGTTCCTGCTAGTTTGGTTTGGTTGTCGCTGTAGATTTCCCCGTCATGATCTTGATGCCCCTTGCTCATAGAATCCTTCTTCACTCTCTTTGACTGGACACCTGGAGCTCGGCTTGGTGCTTAGCTGTGGATCTTTGTATCTGCTTCCATCAGTTACTGAATGAAGGCTCTCTTAGTCCAATAGGCATTGGCAGACTCTCAAAAGGGTGTGTTTTGATAAAGTCTGACCTCATGGGGCTTTGGGGATCTACTTTCCTTAGTTACATGCATGATTACGTTAAGTATTTTATGACAGATTTTACTTTTTTTTTAACGTTGGCAATTGCAATGGAATAGATTAGTAGACCCTCTACCCATTCTTTAAATTTTTCTTGGTTCAATACATTATACTTAGTTTTTATTATTAAATCTTCCATTTTCTTTCAGATTGAAGTGGTGCCATGCAGCAAGAAGCAGAGAGATGCAGAGTTCGAACCAAAAGGCCTGACATGGCACTTTATGTACCTAAAGCTCGAAGGGGTACAGCACTTCTCAAGGCAGGTGACAAGGAAGAAAGCTGCCGGCCTCCTGCCCTTGTGGTGACAGAGCAAAAAGAAGGTTGTCTCCCCCAGAGGATCTCTGGAAATAACCCCGAGTCTCAAAGACTAAGTGGCCGTTCTCATAGAAGGGAGTATGACTATAAGGAAGGAAAGAGATCTTCATCAAAATTAAGGAAAGATGGGTGTCTTCAAAAAAAGAATAAAGATAAGGTTTGTGCTAAGAGAGGAAGTGAAGAATCCAAAGAAGCCTCATCTCAAGAAGCGCCCCCTGGTGGGATTCTATCTAATATACCTCTACAAAGACTTTTTGAACCAAAGGAAATGGAGTGTTTGGAAGTTCCGACTGTGGGAGTGACGGGACACCCGGAGGTGCTTCTCTCAAAGTCTTACTCAGAAGTCAATGGTGCTCAGGTTCCAGACAGATCATTCCAGAACATGGGGCTTTGTGCTTTTAGTGGAGAAACTTTTGTAAATAGAAAGTTGGAAAGCAGAATTGAAACGGAGGCCAAAGTTATGGAGCTCGTCTCCCAGTTTCCTCAGGTTGTTACCGCTCTGTTGAAACCAGAGGGTATGGTTATACCGGTAACACTAAGTTCTGATCCTGCACCTGCACCACCCAGTGTGGAAACATCAGATGGAGTGTCAGAGCACAGTCCGGGGAGCACCTCGGCAGTTTCTGTGCCTGGAGGTCCAGGTGATGATGTTGAGCCAACTTTTATAGACTTTGAAGTTGAGAGTGAGGATACAGTCAACACTACAGAGTCTGTCTTGGGTCAGAAAGGTGTAGATTCCATTCCTGAGACTATGGGTAACATTTCTCTTAAAATGGCTGTAGTTAGCAAATTAGAGAGCACAAATGGCATTATTGATCCAACAGTGACTAGAGGATGCGAGAGTGACAGCTCTGCTGATGAGTTATGTGTAAAGTATGACCCGTCTGATACAGCTGTCCTTGCTCGTGAAATAGACACAGATAATGGATTTGAGAACGTATGTGACACAACCAGCAAGGCGTATACGGAGGACATTGCAGGTGCACTTTGTGATCATGTGACTGCGGGCAGCCCGTGTGTAGTTGCCGTTAGAGAATCTGATGAGAGTAGTAGCAATGCAAGTCATTTCTCAGATTATCTAGAAATGAGTGCAGATGTAGCCCTGCTTGATGCGGCTGAAAGTGAGAACGACTCTGAAAACATTAGCAGCCTAACTGCTTGCTCAGATATTTATGCTGAGAGTATTGCATCTAGTTTTACAGAGTCAACAGGAAAGTTGATAGAGAGTGTGTCAGGCTGTGCTTGCTCTTTACCCATAAAGAAGATTGCTGATAGTAATTGTACCACTTGTTCGGACTCTGAACTGAGTGTGTCAAATGGGACAGAAGTCCTTTCGGAGAGTGCCTTGGGCAGTGATCTGAATAGTACTGAGGAGATAACAGAGGCATTGCACGAACTAAGAACTGCTGAAGAGTTTAAAACTAAAGAGGAAGATGACTCAGAGAATGCAGTGTGTGGCCTATCGTTTTCTGATAGAGATTCATCTGTGCAAACATCCAGAGAGCTAAAAACAACAGACACTTCTCACATGCAAGGAAGTATTGCTGTGGAGGAAAGCTGGGAATCTATGTTTAATGATGATGGTGACTGTGTAGATCCGCGTCTTCTCCAAGAGGTATGCTCAGTTGAAATTACTTGATATTTAGACAGTTTATAAACTTAGGAAATCTAGATTTGGAAGTATTTCTGATAGACATTGTATACATTCATTCACTTTCTCACATTCAGTTTAAGTTCTTGCAGTAGCAATAGCTTGACAGGATTATACATTAAGAAAAGAATATCTGGTAGATATGGAAAAGTTAAAACATACATAATCCTGCTATATCTGTAATTGCTAAGTTCTAAGAGATGTTATACTGAATAGATTAAATATGAATTTAATGGATTCTGACTGCTCATTGAGGAAATACAGAGAGGAAACTTCAAAATGTTTTTCTGTGTTGACAACATGTATTTTTACATAAGCCATTTGGGGGAAGGAAATAATTTTATAACTTAATCATTCATTTTTACTTTTAGTAAATTTTGGAATGTTGAAAACTGTAAAGGAAGTAGAGAAGAAAATGAAAGAATATGACTATTTTTTACAGAGTCAATACTGAAATCAATTGAATAAATGACTACTGATACATATAAGGACCTATAAGTGAATAATGATGTGCTGAAGCATTAGAATTCATAAATACAAAATGTGTGACTTGAATGCATTGTACAAATGCTTGAGCTCCAGTCATTTTCATATTTTAACATTTATTCTCTCTGCCATTTAAATTCTTTATTACAAATTAGAGCCACTGCTTTTAAATAGAGAACCGTTTTCTCTCTCTTATTATGGGTTCACATGGCCTTGGTCTGGAAGGGGGGAGTGGTTTGTTTATGAGCTCCCCAGGTAGTTATCCTTTAGGAAAGACATCAGGATTTCAGTCCTGTTCTGTCATTGACAATTGAAGTTGTCATTTACATTCATGTTCTTTCTAACAGAGCATGTCTTTACCTGAAAGGTTTTGTCTGAGCCACCGAAGAGCCTTTTCAATGCTAAATGATGAGTTTCTTGTTTCTAAGAATTAAATCAGGTGTATAGAAGAATAGCACACACTGTGAAAGCGACCCCAGAACTAAAGAGAACAGCACATGGACAGAACTTAGTTTCCACTGTCAGGCAGTCCTCCCTCATTCTTGGGTGTTTTACTGGCTTTCGTTATTGCTGTCATGAGTGCTGCCTGATACCAAATAGGAGACATCTTCAGCCAGCATTCCCTAGAACGAAATACAGACGGGAGAGTAGTTATGAGTGAACATCCATGAGCCTTTTGAATTTACATCAGAATTGCATATGTCCAGTGCATTTCTTCATTGCTTTCCTTCGTCAGATTCGCAGAGACGGTAAGTGGTTCCTAGAGTATGATATTTGGACCAGCAGGGTAAGTATCATCTGGGAACTTCTAAGAATTGCATATTCTTTAGTCCAACAACTTATCTATTAACTTTTTCAAGTGATTCTGAAACATGTAATGTGCTGCAAGCCACAGGAAAATGTAATGGAACTCAGCTACTATCACAAAAGCTACTGCTTGGAAAAGTCAAGGACTTTTCCAAAGGTCAAGTCCATGGTTTAAGAAGTCTTGGCGATATTTTAGCTTTTGTATATATATTAGCTGGCTCCTAAAATGATTTTCTTGTGTGCCTCCAAGAACTCATAACAGTGTATTTATCTAAAATACCTATTAAGCATCCAAGGCCAAACGGATCTCCTGAACTAAGGTAACACCCTTGTTCCCTAGATCAGGTGGATAGCTTTATTTCTTGTGCAATCTGAGACCCTCCTTTTCTATTACTAACATTATAGACTCCTAACTTCTTACCTAACCACTTCTAGGAATGTAGAATGAGCACACAAATTTCCTTTTTCTGATGTACTGACCGACATTAGCTCTCAGTTTACCTTCTCCTTTAACCACTCCCCTTTTGGGTTGTAAAAGAAAGCCCAGTGGTCACTGCCTGAGGAAAATTCTTACCTGCCTTTATGACCCTGTAGGAATTCAAGCCTGGTGACCTGGCTGGAGGGGGAGGATTGCTATTGCTTGGGTTTATAACTGGATACCCTAGAGAACTAGGGGAGGAACAACTGAGGAGAGGTATAAGGAGATTCACAGGAGGAATTTGAGAGAGAACTTGAGGGCGAGATGGAGAAGAGAAAAGAGAACAGAAGAACTAGATGGGTAAGAACTGGATTGAAGGGCTAGAAGAGAGTACTAGAGGAACAAGATGAGGAAGAGCCAGGTGGGGAAGAACAAGATGAGAGAGAAGGAGATGGGAGAGGAGCTAAGGGACTAGATGGATGAGAACGTAGATGGGGCAGAACTAAGATGAGAGAATTAAATTAGAACTCAGAGGGGACAGCAGATAAATGTAGAGAGAAATCAGACAAGAAAGGAGCTAGGCATGGGAGCAGAATAGAAGCTGTGTAGAGAGAGAACTGACACAAAATAATAAAGTGTATGGACTAAGGAGTTTCGTGTACATAGATTCATTTCTTATCAAAGATTAAATTATCAGCTAGTTGTAGATCCTTCCCGGACCCTGGGAGGGGACTGTCGAGGGCCTGGACCCCCATAGTTACCAATAGTAAAGTTTTACAATATTTGCCTTAAATGTCTGTCAGAATGTGACTGGGGAACTATTGTTAGTGGTAGTTATAAAATTACTATCAAACAGGAGTTTGAGGCCCAACTCATGTTAGGAAATACTAATAGAGGAGTTAGATGAATGGGGGCAGCTTTATAAGGTTCAGATCATTGGCAAAGGATCTTAGTCAGAGAAAGGAAACTGTTATAGGAGTTGACAAAAGGCTGACTTGAGACTGGGAGAGAAAGAATAACTTCTTGCAAAAAGCATCTGTACACATGGCGGTGCTTAATAACTACCTACGACGGGTGGAAATGACCAGTTAGAATTGACGTACTGTCTTTTTTGAGGTTGGCCTCTATTCACTTAGACACGTTTGTTGTGAGGACTCAGATTCTTAGGGATTTCAATTTCATTTATGTTTTGGAAGAGGGGATTCATGCATGCAGCTTGGTCTTTCACATCTAGGTACAAAAGAATTTAGGCAGCAGTCAAGTGTTTTGAGAAGCATGGTAACAGTGAGAGGATGCTGGATGACTGAAGGCCGGGGATGCCGAGAAAATGAAGTATGTAGTGCTTTAAGCCGAAGAGAGCTAGTGCCTATATGTCTTTGGCAATACTTAAGGAGGGGTGGGGCTAGGTTAAGAGATGAGGATGGGTGCAAATAGAAGGAATCTGATGGGCTGTGGATGCAGTAGACCCAACTCTACCACAAATCTAATAATATAATAGCCCTTTGGTGACTTTTGCTCTTAGTTTATTATTTATATTACTCAAACATACTTAATTAAATGCAGAACTAGAGTGCTTTATCTACCTTGAAAGTGTTCCAACAGGCGGCTTTGGCTTTTTTCCCAGTTGGCCTATTTATTTGTTGATAAGGGCTAGACATAGAAGCATATCTAATGCTTCTAATAGGCAGGAAGATATGCTGTAAAGTAGGGTATGGCAAACATTGATAAGTTACATTTGAACCTCTAAAACTGGTCAAAAGAAAATAGAACATAGTGAAGTCATAAGAGCTCCTAGAACTGCAACCCTTGATGCATTGTCAAAGATCACATTTCATCTTCTATTTTCATTTTAATTAATTTGTTTATTTATTTTTTCAAGACAAAGTCTCTCTGTGTAGCCTTGACTTCCCTGGAACTTGATCTGTGGATTAGGATGGCCCCGAATTCAGAGATCAGCTTGCCTTTGCCTCCTGAGTGCTGGGATTAAAGATATGCACTACCTTTAATGGCCTGGCAACTACATTTCATCTTCTAAAGCCAGGATATTGGATGCCCAGAAATTTAAACTGGTAACCAATAAAGGAGAGAATGTTGGCATGACCTCTTTTATCTCTCTAGTAATTAACTATTTCCCAGGGAAAACAACAGCAACAAAACATTCATAGTCCCTGCTGCCTCCTATTATGGCCAGCAAACTTATTGGTAGAAGGGCAGGTGAGGTACCAACTGTATAGCACTAACGGTGTTGATGGATGTTGGCATTGGTCACCTTCATTGGCCATATCTTATCTTTGAGTTTTTGCATAGAAATAAATAGAAATAGGTAGTCTTTCAGTTTACAGAAAGCCACTAACCTTGTGTAACCCTGAGAATTGGGGACCAAAGTAAGGAATTGCACACACTTCCACTCACTATATTAATCAGCATTCTGGCATCCTCTGTCTCCCTATAGTCTGCTACAAAAATGTTGTCTGTTTTTAAGTGGAGAAACCAAGTTAGAAAGAAAAAAAACTTAAGAGTTCAGCCTCTTAGAGCCTCTATGAAATACAGAGGGAGGAAAACCCTTTATAGTGCTGCTTTCAGACCACTCTTTTTTTTTTTTTTTTTTTTTTTTGGGTTTTTTGAGACAGGGTTTCTCTGTGTAGCTTTGCGCCTTTCCTGGAACTCACTTGGTAGCCCAGGCTGGCCTCGAACTCACAGAGATCCGCCTGGCTCTGCCTCCCGAGTGCTGGGATTAAAGGCGTGCGCCACCACCGCTCGGCCCCAGACCATTCTTTTAACTGGTTGATACTGTATTCTCATCACTTAGCAGTTGAACAGCAAATATTGAACACTTGGAGTTTTGACACTGTTTTAGTTAGGATTTCTATTGCCGTGAAGAGACACCGTGACCACAGCAACTCTTATAAAGAAAAACATTCAATTGAGGTGGCTGCCACAGTTCAGAGGTTCAGTCCATTATCAGGGAGCATGGCAACATGCAGGCATCCATGGTGCTGGCTACATCTTGATCAGAAGGCAGCAGGAAGTGTACTAAAACATTGAGAGGTATCTTAAGCATATATGAGACCTCAAAGCCCTCCACAGTGACACACTTCCTCCAATAAGACCACACCTACTCCACAAGGCCACACCTCCTAATAATGCCACTCCCTTTGGTGGCCATTTTCTTTCAAACCACCAGACACTAAATTGCAAATAGCAAGATATTATTTCTACTACTATGTTAAAAGCATTGTACTGAATGCTGGCTATGTTCTAAAATTGCTCATATTTTATTTAGAGAGAAAATATGTGATTATTTGATCATATAGCCACACAGCAATCTGAATGGTAATTAATTTAAATCAATGACTAAAACAGCAACACAAGATGTTATTTGATTGTCTGAATGACACACACACACTCTAGACAAACTAGATCTCCCAGGGCTGAACTGGTTAATAACAGTTCCATGTTGATGAGGCCATGAAGTTAAAAAAAAGACTATAGATCTTTCTTCCATATTGTTCTGAGTGCCTAACTTCTTTCTCCTGTTTCTTTTAATGTATAGATTATTTTTATACAATTTTAGATTTACAGGAAAAAAATGACGAAAGCATATACTTTCCATTTTTTTTATTACTGTTTCTATTTTCACAATGTTTTTTTTTTAAATTAGTTTCAGCTCATCTTAACAGGTTTTATATTTTGTATTTTTATAAAACTTTCTGAACTGATAGGTTATTGACTACCAGAGTGGGAATTTGTAGAGACATCTTCCAGTTGTTGTGTGTTCTGTTGTGATCACATGGGCCATGCAAAGGTTCACTTGATTGAATCATCTGCCTTGTTCAGTCTGTTAGTGCATGGTGATTAGAGACCCCTGGGTCACACAAAAAGAGGGAACATTAAGTAGATCCCTTTTGTTGCTGTTGTTGTTGTTTTAAACCTGGTGATTCCTAAAATTAAAAAACTCCCTTCTGAGTGTTGTTAGATTTGTTGAGTGATGTACAAGCCATTAACACTTTAATTCTGAGCTGTTTAACAGCTGAAGAAAACAGTTCTGAGTCCGTACTGGCAGCGTGAAGGAGGCTTTCCTTCTGCAGCACCAGATTCCTGGTGCTCCTGGTTCTGTGCTTGAGTGTGCTCTGTTCAGCAAACTCTGTATGAAGTCTATGTGGCTGGGGCAGATGGAGATGCGATAGTGACCTGACTCACAATGTTTATTCCATTCAGTTCATTATATGTTCAAGGACACTGGCAGAGAGGAGAGGCGGGAGTTGGCAAAGAATCTACTTCTTTGCCCTTGTCAGAAATAAACAGACAACAACTTCTCCAGAATTAAAGATCCATTTATGTTGGAAGGTTGGTTAAAGACAAAGCATACTTTAGGGAAACACAATCTTGCATAAGCTTGGATCTTAATTAATGTTATAATTTGTATCAAAAACTACTGGTGAGTTACTCTGTTGCTAGGTGTAAGGAAGGAGTGACCAGCTGTAGTCCTGACTGCAGAAATGATATTGGATAGTCTAACTATATTCAAATCCAGACTTGGTTTTGTTGTGGTAACTCTGGTGTATGGGAAGATGGAGATTTGCATGAAGCCTAGAATTAAGACAGAGGAAACATGAGTCCTTCTCAGTAATCTTATACAGAGCTTTGTATAGATTGGCCAAAGGCTGAAATGATTAAGGAAAAAGCAAAAAGATGCCAGGCATACTGGATACCAGATTAAACATCGAGACTAAGTAGCTAATCCTTCATGCTATTGTATTATACTGCTTGCTCGGATTAAGATTAGCTTTCTTCTTAAAGCAGTGGGTCTGAGTCTGCTGTCAAACGTCAGAAATACATGTCTCTTGCCTGTTGCTGAGAGGAATAGATGGGCAAGGATAATACCCTGTGAAGTAGAAGCAAGGTAACTTGTGTGGTGGTAGACCAGCTGTGCATATGATGCAAGACTCTGGGTAACTCAAAGTAGCATAAGGAAAAATTGTTTTGGGTTCTAGAGAAATTCAGAAGCAAAATGACAATGAATGTCAATTTTGCTAGCTTAATGTTTTCTTAAGTTTCTTGGACAATTGTTGTCATTGAGTATCATAGCAGTACTTGAGGACTAATTTGAAAAAGTTGAAACCTGTTAGCATTCTTCCTTTGACTTTTTTTTTTTTTAATTTCATTCAGCTGGTTATTCTTACCATTCTACTTTATCAGTGGTATCTCCTCGTCTGTTCTTAGAAGCCTATGGGAAAGAGGAGAAACCCCCCAGTTTTCCTCTTAACTGTACATGCAACCTACTATGTGTTTCGACTGTTAGTATATCTGTATAACAGCTTTCCAAGAATGCCAAGGTCAGCCCACCATGTTCACCTGTCTGTGCTGTCTGAAAAGGAAGCAGGTCCTGATTCATGACAGTTGGCACGTTCACTTGGTTCCTTTTTTCTGTATTTTCATGTGCTAAGTGAGTCATGTGCTAAATTCATAGGCGGGTACTAGAGCTTCCATTTGTTCTCTGGTGCCAGAGTCCATAAATGATCATCCGCACATTTGGAGGCCTGATGGATGATTTGGGGGTTAGGATCGAATTAGAGAAGGAGAGGTCTAGCCATGGTACAAAGTGCTGTGTAGTGAATACTATGAAAGTGCAGGTGAAATTAGTACTGTTAGATGCACAGAGGACAATATGAGTGACCCATGGGGTGTTTAGGGAGCATTCACAGTATGGGCAGTATTTGAATAGGTCCATGGAGAATGCTTGAGATGTACAAAGGGCAGATACAAAGGTACATCCTAGTCAGTGCTCAGAATAGTAGGAGGAAGTGTGCACCATGTAGGCCTTCAAAGCATACTCTTTGGTTGGGATGTGTCATATCTGTTTGGTGACATGAGGCAAAGAAAAAAGTATATTCGATATACATATAGTATACATATAGCATATAGTATACTGCTGCTGTAATAAGTGGCTAGAAACTCAGTGGCTTACAACAACACAAATTAATATTCTTGCAGTTCTAGGGATCAGAAGTCCCAAGATAGATCACCTCTGGACTAGATCTGGGTATTGGCAAGGCTGTGATCTCTTATGGAAGCTGTAAGGGAGGTGATTTATTTTATTTTTAAAAACCCTTTTCAGTACCAGAGGCTGCCCTGCATTCCCTGGTTTATGGCCCCGTTTCTGTTTGCAAAGCTAGCAGTGGCCAGTCAAGTCTACTCACTGATTCTTTCCTGTGAGGTCTTCAGCTTTTAGAGATGCGTATTATTGCACTGGACCCACCAAGATAATCTTAGCTATTTTAAGGTCAGCTGATTCGCACATCTGGGTCTGCTGCCTTAATTCACATGCTGTGTGGTGTTTTTACAGGTTTCAAGAATCAGGGTGTGAACATATTTAGGAGGCTGTTACTCTGCTTATCATGGGCAATGTTTTTTTGTTTTGTTTTGTTTTGTTTTTTTAAATTACTCTGTAGCCTATTAGTATATAGGCGTGCAATGAAAGCCGCTGTTATCTTTTCAACTTTGCCATTGATACTTCCTCCCTCCCACCTACAACAGATGTACCCATAAATCCTTAAAACAAAAGAGTGATGCACTGAACACTGACAGGACATTGCTTCTGCTTCCATTTACTGTAAGGCCGCTTTACTGTGTTATTGGATGGAAGGCTAGATTAGCAGCCAGGTGACTGGAATTATGATTCAGACTTTGTCAGTAATCTGATTTGTAACCATAGGGATATCCTTTTAGTCTATCTGTGACATATTCTCTGTCTGCACAAAGAATTCGGGATAATAATAGCAGCCCATCTGACAGAGATGTAGATAACTCTCCCAAAATAATGTAGCATATTTTAATTTTTCATCTATAGAGAATAAATCAAATCTTTTTATTTTCTTTTTGTATTTTAAACAATGAAGAATTAAAGAGCCTGTGGATTTTTTTTTTTTTACTTCTCATTATTCTTTTATTTTTTAAAAATGTTCTGTAAATAGATTTGGATGATTATGTCATAATAAGTTAAGCTCTATTTTGTGGAGCTGGCCAGACTACTAGGGCAGTAAGACTCTTCAAGACCATACTTTGAAGAAGTTGACTAGTTGAATAGTTTGTGGAATCAAGTTGAATAACAGAGGAGTATTCTGGTTTCACCTATGCTTTCTAAGCAGCAAAACAAAACAAAAACCATAAAAGGTGAGTCTTACAATATAAATATTTCATATTGACTTTAGTAAATATTGCCCCCGAACCTGTAACACTTAAGATTAGTTGTCTGCAATAGAAATATGAGCCACATGTATAGCTTTGAATTTCATCCTTCCCTTCCCTCCCTCCCTCCCTCCCTCCCTCCCTCCCTCCCTCCTTCCTCCCTCCCTCCATCCCTGAGACATTCTCATTGTAAAGCCCTGGCTGTCCTGGAATCGCCATGAAGACCAGGCTGGCCGAAAACTTGAAGAGACCCACTACTTCTCGAGTTTGGGGATTAAAGGGCTGTGCTACCACACCTGGCAATAAGTTTGAATTTTCCACTAGTCATATTAGAAAATATAAGAACAAGCAGTTATAGTTTATGTATTTCAATATAATATGTCCAGCATACCATTTCAACATATGATTAGTGTAAGAAATCATAAATAAGATATATTTTATGTTCTGTTTTTGTATTAAATCTTTGAAACTTGCTACGTACTTTATACTTAAAGCTCATCTTATGTGAACTAGCTGTATTTCAGGTACTCCATAGCCTCATATCATGTGCAGGTACTATATCAGACAGTCTAGGTCTGCCTCAAAGGTACCTAGATCATCAGTATAAGTATCTGTCTTCTATTATTCTGTTTATAAATAAGGCTCAAGGTTCAAAGACTGGGTTAAAAACCTTCTAGCTCAGAGAGGCTGGGTTGCAATTAGCTAACTTTCTCTCCTTGCTGGTGTCTCCAAAAGACCCATGCTTCCGCTTCCCTAAACCAGAAAAGGCTGTGCCACTCCAAACCCCACCCTACTACTTCCTGTGTCTGTCTCTCCCAGATGCTCTCTGATGCTCTCTGATTACTTTCTGTCAAGGAGTTGCTAATGCAGCCTCCTAACCCAAGGTTAATTTTATTTAACGCAAATGCAAACTCAGAGTTCACAGTGTGATCGGATGTCCATAAAGCTCTGTCCTGTGTGTCTAACCCTGATCCCTCTATGTTAGTGGTCCTACCTTTACAATCTTGCTTTGGTTCTTCATCTTTATACTCTTTTATTTTGAGGGCATTTCCCTCTTTTGTGTCCCATGTATGTCTCTCCTTCTAGCTCGCCAGTTCCTTCTGATACTTTGCTGAGATTCTCAGGACAGAGAGCATTAACAGTTTGTGTCATGTCCCGTGTCCGTCCCCCTCCTCGCTTTCTCTCTTACACACACACACACAAGAGTGTTAAGAATAGAAATGTAAACAGCTCTAAATAATACCCAAAGCATGAGGGAAGTAGACATTGTTTTTACGGAAGGTCTGTAATTCTTGGTGATAATGGAATCTGTGTTAATGGAAAAACTCATCAGGGGTGTACAGTTTATAGACTTTCTATCTGATGGTCATGAAGTGTTGAGTAAGAATTATGGGGTGTATTAGTTACTTGTCTTGACACTGTGCTGCAGTGACATGCTCTTGATAAAAGAAGTTTAAAGGAGGACTTACTTTTGCTCACAGTTCCAGGTTACTGTCGTTTTACCAGGAAGTGAGCTGGTCACACCACATCTGCAGCCTGGGAGAAGAGAGCCATGAATGCTCCTGCTTAGCTCACTTTCTCCTTTTTTATTCGGTTCAGAGCCCAGGCCCATAGAATGGTTCTGCCCATGTTCTGGGTGCTTCTTTCCACCTCACCATAATGTAAATAATTTCTCAGAGGTGTACCCAGAACCTTGTCGCTTAGTTATTCTAGATTCTGTCATGCTGACAATCAATATTAACCGTTACATGGGTTTTGCTATTATTAACACTAGGTTTTTAGTCTCAGAAGCCAGAGTGCTCAATAATTGAATTTGTAGGTATACAAATTCAGTTTTCCTTACTAGGTTAGAACAAAGAATTTTAGTCAGTTTTTCTTACCAAACCATCCTGATAATCAGTTCATAGGATTTCTGTTTTCAAAGATACTTTATAGTCTGTATTTTACTTCTCACAATGCCTTATTTAACCCTAATTGTAAATGTACAAATACACAGTGCTTTGTTTAGCTTTTGCAAAGTAAATAAAAATGTCAATGCCAGCAATCATAAAATGAAATGAAGAAAGCAATTACATTACAATAGCATCACAAAGAAAGTATTTAGGACTAAGTTTAGCAAAAGAAGTCTCAAACTGGTACTCTGAAACTCCAAATGAGGCCTTTGAGACGGCTCTTTGAATAAAGGTGACCTGAGTTTTTCCCGGGGCCTGTGTGGTGGAAGGAGGGAGCTGTAGTGGGGAGCTGTTCTGTCTATGACCCTGAAGCATCGCCCCTAGAGAGGCAGCAGGTTACTGTTCCACCTGCCTATGATCTTGAAGTACATGCCCCTGGGGTGTGGCCTCTCAGTGACCCTTAACACCTGAGGCACATAGGCATTGGCCACTCTATGCTCCATGGTGGACTTGGATGTGAGACTGATCCAGGCTCCAGGAACAGCCTTCCAGAACCTGTATCAATTCTGTTCTGTACAGTGGGTTCTTCCCCTTAATAAATCCTTTGCCCTTTAAACAGACTGTGGATTTCTTGCATTAGGGAACTAGCTATTTTAAGGTTGTTATCTGATCCCTCCTCAGGAGCCTACACATGTACATGTACACACAAAATAAATAAGTATGTAATAAATTTCAAAATATATCCCACTTTCATCTGCTGGAAAGCAATACTAAGATAACTTTCCAAATTGGACAACATCTGATGCCTACTTTTTCAGAAATTAGAAAGCTGATCTTCAAATTCCCCAATGAAGACACTGGGCCCCAAATAACTGGAGTGATTTTGAAAAACAAAGTTGTAGTCCTCAAACTTGCTGATTTCAAAACTAAATATATAGTTCTGGTAATCACAGTGTACCTCTGGCATAGGCCTGGTTTCTAAATGACTGCAGAATTCTGGAGTCTGTGGGGTGTTACACTACTAGTACCATCTTGCCTGCTTGTGATGACTTCCTGCCACGGTCTGCATGCAGAGAGGAGAGCTGCCTCTGTGCTTGTGGATTGAGGACTGAGTTTAAAAAAAAAAAAAAAAAAAGGAAATAGAAAGAAAGGAAAGGACATGACTGCTCCTTAGTGATTTTGAGTTTTCTTTTTAACAGAGTTTCATTACTATTAATTATTTTAGAGCCTTAGGTAGCTCTTATACTAGGGACCTTGAGTATAACTGCTTATGCTATTTATATTTGTCTTAACAAATTCCTATGTAAGCTTTCTCCTCACTTTTTAATATACAACAAAAGGTGAAGTAAAAGTTTTTCACCCTTAAAACTTTATTTTTGTTCACTTCCAGAAAAGAAATTATGAGATGGGCCTGAACAGTGAGCCCAGTTAAAACAAATGTTAATTCTTCTCTTCAGCTGTTGTCTCTCAGTTTCCAGGATGTGCCATTTGTAACTCATTATATTCATCCTTCCATCCATCCTTCCTCTGGCCATTCCCTGCAGCAATGTGCCCTGGGGCCTTGCATGTGCTAGACAGGTGCTGTGTCACTGAGCTGCATCCACTAATCCACTCCTGATTAGTCTATATTCTCTCACATGATAATCGATAGAAACAAGTTAAGTTTTATGCCTTGCTTATCTGCTGAGATTTTCATACTTTTCTCATGTTCCACATGTATGATTATAAAGGTGGTGGTAAACATCTAGCCATTATTGTGTTCACAAACACCACTAGTACAGAAATAGTGCCAAAAGTTAAGGAATAGGAGCATGGAGACGGGAGCAGGATCGTTTATACATGGAAGGATATTTTTATAATGCCTTAATTTCCCGTTAGTAGGCACTTTACTATGTTTATTGCTCTCTAGTTATCAGGGAATATGAAGAACAGAAAAAGCATCCAGGAGCCTAGATTTGATTATTACAGCCACGAACTTCCTGATATTGACCTCAGTGAATGTGAATTCCCACATGTCATTGAAATTTATGATTTTCCTCAAGAATTCCGTACAGAAGACCTTTTGCGGATTTTCTGCAGTTACCAGTAAGTATTTGCAAGTGGTTCCAAATGATAGACAAGGTGAGATAAAGTCTTAATACTCAAGAAAAAAAATTATGTCTTTTTAAGTTTTTAGTCATTTATTTTGGCATCGGGTTTGTGTATTGTTCGGATCCATTAGAAAGCCTGTATATCAGACTAGTCTTCAGTTCCTCGAAAGGGCCCAGGTAGCCTTTGTAGACATTTACAATGACCACTGTTGATGACTCCTAATTCTGTCTTGTAGATACATTTAGTCCATTTATATTTGTTGTCATTGTTGATGTATTTGAACTTCTATCAAAGCATTTGCTTTTGTATTTGCCTGGCCTCTCTCCTGAGTCTACTTCTCCTACCTTTCCTTCCCCTTTCTAGACCTATGGATTGACTTTTTTAATGTTTCTGTTCTTTGGTGGTTACTCTAGAAATTATAAAAATGTGTGCTTAAACTGTTGGTGGCTAAAACTAATGTTTTTCCTTTGCCTCTTTCTAAATACTGCAAGGTCTTTTTAATTCCATCTCCTACCTTGCACCCAGCTTACATGCTGTCGTAGCTGTTGGATTCATTGTCTTTCTGAATGAGCTATAGTCTTTATCATTTAACTTACTAATGGTTTTCCAGTATCAAACTCAGGTGTTGTTACTTGAATGGTTTTATATCATTTTCCTTCTTGTCACAATGATTTTTTACTGTACAAAAGATCAGTCCTGGCTCCTATGTATGCCAGTATAATGCTCTACCACTGAACAGTCCCCCAGTCCTTCATTCTTGAAAAGGTTTATGTTATTAGTACTTCTAGATTGGCAGTTACTTTTCTCTCAAAACATGGAGATACCCTAATGCATCTGGCTTTCTCTTTGGGTGAGAGGTTCGCTGACTGTCTCCATGCCACTCTGGTTGTAATCTCTTTCCTCTCTGGATGCTCTTAAAATTTTCCCTTTGACTTGGCTATTGATCATTTTCACTGTGATGTGGATTTTGTAGGGTTTTTTTTTTTCCAGATATACGCAGATTGAGATTACGTGGGCTTATTAAATCAGTGGTTAATATTTTCATTGACTTTGGAAAGATCTTGGACATTGTCTCTTCAGTGTTGCCTCAGACCTAGTCTCTTTTCACCCTGTCCAAGACACAAATTGGGTGTGTAGGAGATTTTCTCATTTAATTTTCTTGTTACCTCTCTTGTATATTCCATCTCTTTTTGCCTCAGACATTCGGAATAATTTCTTCAGTTTGGGGGCTCTAGTTTATTTATTCCAAGCTGTGCTAAATTGTTAAATATTTATATTGTATTTTAAAAGTTTGTTTTATGATACCTTGAATTTCTCAAAAAAGTATTTTTAAAGTCTGCCTGGTCATTCTTTTACAGCTTTCCCCCTCCATAGATCTTCAGTTGTCAGTATTTCTTCCATTTTCTTAAGTACACTGAGCATGGCCTCCTGGAGCCCTTCTGTTACCTGCAGCCACTTTGGCTGTAGCTTGTTCCTGGTTAACGTCTGTTCACGTCTGGGCTTGCACATGGTGTCTTCCTTTTTGAGGATTTAGTTATATTTTTAATGGGAGTCAATGTTTTTTGGGGGATTGTATTTATGGGCATTAAGGCCAATGGAAAAAGAAGACTTCTCATAAAACTGTGCCTTTTCGTGTGCCATGTACCAAAAATGCTACCTGTTTGAGTCTTCAGATTAAATTGTGATCTGAGGTTTTTGTGACCACTCAGAAAAGTCAAATGGAGAGTGCTTTTGTTGTTGTACGTCACAGATGCTTTATCTTGACACAGGTTAAGTGTCTGATTACTTAATGTGCTTTCCAGCCGCGCCTCTCTTCTTAGTTGCTAGTGTATTGATTGGACAGTTCTTCTCGGTCATCTCCTACTGCCTTGTCTGTAATTTATAGAGTCAAATTTGTAAAGAAAGACAAGAAATTTTAACACATCTTCAGAGTTTTCTCAGTGAATAGTTCCACGGGCTCTTTTTTAGTGTTGTTTTTAAGTAACTTTTCTTTAGTCTTCCAAATCATTCAACTAACTCACCCCGCCCCCCCCCCCCAACAGGGTTTCTCTGTGTAACAGTCCTAGCTGTCCTGGAACTCACTTTGTAGACCAGGCTGGCTTCAAACTCTCAGAAATCCGCCTGTCTCTGCCTCTCAAGTGCTGGGACTAAAGGCATGTGCCACCACCTTTAACTAACTTTTTTGCTGGTGTTTGTTTGTTTGTTTGTTTGTTTTGACAGGTTGCCATGTAATCAATCCCAGCTGGCCTTGTGCTCCTCCTCCCTGATTCACCCTTTGGAGTGCTGGGATTTTAATCACAAGCTGCCATTCTTGGCTCAATTAGGTTTATAGACACAATAGTTCTTCTTTGCACTCATATTCATTCAGTTTTGTATTATTAAATATAGTGAGGAGTTCAAGTGTGTTACAAGTGCTCTTCAGAACATTTATGCTGACTCTTGGTATGTAGGTAGGTGGTACATTTTGGAAGAAGGTAAGGGGATCAGAAGTATACACATTATTTCTAACTTACAGTAAAAAATAGACTCAGGAACAGAAAGATAATCCAGAAAGTTATTAAGAAAAAGATGTTCAGGGTCTAGAAGAAAGTCAGTATCAAGGAGTATACTTTAATATTTCAATCCTGCTATTAAAAATGAATCAATTCTATCTGATGCTACAAATTTAAACTTAAAATTCAGTTTATTTATATCCCAGATGCCAAGATTATAGACATGCTCTGTCAGATCCCAACTTTACATTGATTTGTAAGATTCTGTTTCAGAGCATAGCTCCTAATCCTTTCTTAAAGGATCCGAGAGTGAATATTTCAGGCAGCTCTGCTGTCTCACTAGAACAGCCATAGACAGGATGTAAACAAATGAGTGTGGTTGAGAAAGTAAAACTTTATTTATAAAAATGGTTGGCTTTTGTTTTAAGATAGGATCTAGGTAGCCCAGGCTGGCCTTGAACTCTTGATCCTCAGCTTTCAGAAGTGCTAGTGTTTACCACCACATCTGGCCTGTCTTATTCTTGAGGAAGAGTTTTAAGTGCTAGCATAGATGAAATTAACTAGCAGTTGTATACTTGTTTTTATTAGTTAAACTCCATTGGGGAAGACAATTGAAAGAGAGAGGAGTGAATGGGTTCTGGAAGACATTTGATCTATACCATAACCTTACTGTAAATGTGTAGTGTAGGTAAGTCGTTAATTCAGTTTTGTTAAGACCAGTGTCGCCGGGCGGTGGTGGCGCACGCCTTTAATCCCAGCACTCCGGAGGCAGAGGCAGGCGGATCTCTGTGAGTTCAAGGCCAGCCTGGGCTACCAAGTGAGTTCCAGGAAAGGCGCAAAGGTACACAGAGAAACCCTGTCTCGAAAAAAACCAAAAAAACAAAAAAAACAGTGTCAAGTGCTTTTCAATTCCTAATAGATCCTCAAAAGCAGTCAATAAGACTTAAATCTCAAATTTGAGCTATCTTAGATTATCATTGATAAAGTTAAGACGACTGTCATTAATAAAATAAGGATCATTTTGTCCATGTCCAAAATTTCCTTGGGATTATTGGGCTTTGTTGCTATTTTTGTTTTTGAGACAGTTTCTTACTATGCAGCCTAGGTTAGCCTTGAACTCAAAATCTTCCCATCTTCACCTCCCCAGTACTGGGTTTTAGGATAGTTAATTCTTTTGTGTCATTTGCTTCCCTTTGCTTTGTCTCTTCTTAACCATATTAGAGCATTTTCTATAAGATCTAAAGCCGTTCTCAGGAGGATTTGAAAGGACTGTGAAGTCTCCAGGGCCAAGATGAGGCTTTTAGCTGTCAAGGTCTTTCCCATCTATTTTAAACCTGCAGCAGAAACTCTTACTGTGGTCATTTTATAGCATGGTCCAGCTTTAGAAGCTCTCTAGCTCATCTTTCAAGTTTCCTTTATTTTTCTGTCAAGGAAATTAAGAAAGAAAAGCTGTTTTAGCATTTTTCTTTTATAGTGATTTATAATTTTTTAAAGGTCATGATGCAGAAGTCTATAGTAATACTTGAGTCAAATACCAGAGTCAACTTTGCTTCATCAACATCTTCATCAGTATTAATCTCCCTAGTGATTATTGCTATTAATAATAAAATTAATGAGCACTGTTGGGTTTACAAGTTGCCTTCTGAGTGCTGATTATCATCTTCTTGGCCTATCGTGGACAATCTCATTTCTATTTTCCTCTCCAATGGCTAGCTTTTATAGTGCCTCAAGGTGCTAGGCAAGCTGCAGGAGAGAAAAAATACCCACAGTCTTACCCCGCTGTGAACCCTGTGAACTACAGCAGTGATTCCTGCAGCCAGGTACCACCCCATTGGTGCAGTAGTGTACTGGGGGAGTGCTGGCCACCACTAGCTGTCCGGCTGGATTTAAGGCCTGCCCAACAGGAGGAATTCATGCCTCATACTGTAAATGACTAAGAAGCCATGGCTCCAGGGGTCCTAGGCCCTAGGGGAGAATCTGTCACTGTCATTTTGCTAAATTAATATGGTATCCAACACCTAAATACTTAGGAGTTGAGGGGTGAGGGGTGGATTTAATCAAAATAAAATGTATTCATGTATTAAGGAAAATTTAAGTGTGTGTGTGTGTCACAATCCTGATAGTCTTTGTGCTCACTGTGTAGTTGTGTTCTAAGCTAAAAAGGTATTTTTTCAAGTATAAATGTTCATTATTTGATTCTTTTTTTCTTGAATTTTTCTGGCTAGCCATGGTTATTCCTAACCTCCCCCGACCCCCACACACATACCTTATTTTCCTTCTACAACAAGGAAGAGCAGTAAGCATTTGTGAGTACCGTTGTATTTTTTATTATTTGGCTTATTTATTTATTTGTTTATTTATTTATTTTTAGTTTGAATCACATCTCTAGCAATGTAGTACCCACCCCCAACACACAGTTTATATTTGCATCAAATCCAGGTGACCCTTCCTGACTTCCTGAATTCTATACTTCCTCTGGCTTCCTTTTTCATCCCTTCCCATTTCACCTCATAAGGACATCTCGTGCATTAAATACTTTACATCTCCAGCAGATTTGTGAAGATTAATTAGTTGGCATCTATAAAATGCTCCCAGGTAATTCTTTATGATGGTATTATTGCTTTTAAATTTTAGTGGCTTCTATGTGTCAAGCTGTTTTTATGTCACTATTTCCATTCCTCTATCTTATGAAATGCTTCGTAAGGCTGTTTTAAAGACATTTCATAAAACAAGTTATAAGAAATGTAAAAATTGTTTTCTTTTGTTACAGAAAGAAAGGATTTGATATTAAATGGGTAGATGATACACATGCCCTAGGAGTATTCTCCAGTCCAATCACAGGTATCTGTCCAGTGACTATCAGGAATTCCAGGGCCCTCATACTGTTGATTTTCTCCTTCTTCTTGTTATTTCCCTTCTATTCCAGCCAATTGGAACTTTGCTCAGCCAGTATCTGTGATAGAATAAATACTGTTTTTTGAGACGTGTGGCTTGGTACCCACATGTTCTCTCCTTCTTCTCTTTAATCCAGCATTTGGTATTTGCAAAGGTAGGCACTTCATCCCAGGCTATTTGCACACAAAAATGTCAGGCGTGGTAAAGACCACAGTGAGACTAAATTTTGCAGTATTTTTTTCCTTCAGACAAATGAATTTGAAGTAGTGTATCCAGTGAGATTACTGTAGTAGCTACTCTCTGAATATTTGGTTAGTCTTTTGCACACATACATATCCTGGGCTCATGATGGAACTTATTCAGAGGAACCCACAGTAATCAGAGGTGCTAGCTTGCTAGTTCCTGTCTGAACCATCTCTAGAGCATGGATTTTCGTGGGCCAGATAAAATATTTTTGGCTTTGTGGAGCAAAAAATTTTCTGTCATTACCTAACCCAGCATTGTAGCAAGAAAGGCAAAAAAGCTTCTGTCCTTACCTCACCTAACCTGGTTATTGTAGCAAGAGAGCAGCTACAGTGTGCAAATGGGCACGGCTCTGTTTCATAACACTTTATTTACAAAAACAGAAAGTCCATTGGCTGGGTTTGGTCTAATCTCTGTTCTAAAGTGATCATCACCCAACTTACTGTTTACAGATGTTCTGTATTGTATGATCTTTTTTCCTTGCCATGTAAACCAACAAACATAACTTCTAAGAATAAGTGCTTTATAAGAAATAACCCTAAATTTTCTTCTGCATCACTTTACTTCCTTATGTCTGTTCTTCCTTGCAGCTCGTGATGCTCTGGGTATTAAACACACCATGGTGAAGATTCGGCCCTTGTCACAGGCCACAAGAGCAGCCAAGGCCAAAGCTAGAGCTTGTGCTGGTGAGCCCACAACCTCTGCCTTTGTTTATTAATGGTGAAGTCACTGTTCATTCCAGCAGTTTCACACCACCCAGAGCTCAATAGACACTGTCTTTTTTATGTTAATACTCTACTGATATGTTTTTAAGGACAAAAGGAAAAAAACCATGTTGGAAATATGCCCTTTGAACGAGCAGCCTCTTGAAGTGTGGGAGAGCTTATGAGCAAGCAGTACAGTGACCAGACTCTGATGACATTTCAGTTGTTTGATAGAGTTGCTGTGAGACGCTGTGCTAATGCAGATAATGCGGCCAGGGCTGTTTGTGCTTTGCCATACTAATTTCCTCGGATCGTCATCTACGGGGTTGTATTAATTACTGCTGATACCGCCCTTGTTAGTCTGTTTTGTATGTTAATTACTGTGTTAAATCACTTGGAGCTGTAGTGGTTTCTTTCTTACTGCCTCTTACTCCTTTTTTTCCCAGAGTTTCTCCAGCCAGCCAAAGAGCGACCTGAGACTTCAGCAGCCTTAGCCAGAAGGTTAGTCATCAGTGCCCTTGGGGTTCGAAGCAAACAGAGCAAAACGGAACGGGAGGCAGAGCTCAAGAAACTGCAGGAAGCCCGAGGTGAGTTAGTGGTAGTGTTGTCCGGTCCACAGGGTTCACTAGGAGGCACATGCTGAAAAAGAGAATGGGAAAGAATGGAGTCCACTCCAGCTTGTCCCTCCCTTTTCAGAAGCCTCTCAAGTGTAGTCGTTCTCAAGCCTTCGATTCAAGAGAAGCAGTCAGGATTTGTCTCCTGTTCACACACCAAGGCATCTCATTAATTTACTGTTATTGAGAGATAGGCTCCACTGTCTCGGCTCATTCCTGGCTTTTCTACAGCTTGCTCCACATGGAGAGAACATTTTCCTTTGAAGACTCTGCTGCTTGCTTTGCTTTTCCTGGGCCATGACGGTGCCATGGTGTAATCAGATGGCTTAGGTCTTTGGTAGAAGGCAAATTAAGGAAGAGCCAGCAACTGATAGTGGTAAGAATGACTGTAAGAGGGATTTCTGTCTTCTTAAGAGAGTCTGGAGTAGATCCACCTGTCTTCTGATTTCTTTCTAACACCTAAGAGTTCTCAGAAAATATTTCCACAATCCACAAGCAGAGTTTTTCTTTCTTAGAGTTTGGAGTCAAGCTTAAAATCTATCTTCTCTTTATAGACTGTTGAGTTCTTTGTGAAGACCTGAACTCGGGCTTGATACAGAAGTATTTTTTTTAATTAGCCTTCAAGCTTTAGACCGGCTCTTTGCCTTTACTCAATATCTATAGAATCAGTGAAGACAATTCTGAAAATTTCACTTACCATAAAGTGACTTTATTTTTTCTTAAACCAATTGAAGTTTCAAACTCCTTGTTTATTGCCAGTCTAGCAAGGCCATTAATACTTCCTGTCCACTCTGCTTTGGTGATAGCGGGCAGCTCTCAGACTCTAAGCTGCACTGGCCAGATAACCAGTGAGGGAGAGCATCATGGCAGGTGTTAGAGTTTTAGAATTGAACCCAACTAATTTACCTTAATGATTATAATGAGGCAATTTTGTTTTTGTTTTTGTTTTTTTCTAATAACATTGTTCATTAAAAGGTTTCTTAGAAAAAGGAAAGGATTGCTTTTTTATAGATGGTAAATAATAGAACTGGATTAAAGTAGAATGAGCGGTATCCTTAATCTTTTGTTAATTGGTTATCTCTGACGAAAATGACTCTTGGGTGGTAGCTACAGTTATCTCAGAGGGGGAATGAATAAAGGCTTGGGGATGTAGCCCAGTTGTAAAGCATTTGCTTAACATGCCCCAAGGCCCTGGGTTCAGTCCCAGCACTGAACAAAAGCAAGCAAAAAATGATGAGTGGAGGGTAAGGACAGTGGCATCGAATGAAGCTAGACTCCTTTTGCATATGCCATGCCCACCCTATAAATGTGATATCACCTGTGTCTCTACGAATACTGTGGCGGCTGCTTTGTTGCTTGGATAATATCTGAGTGTCCTCTAGTTCTTGGCAGGCACATCAGCATGCGGTTGCTCTTGAAGTGTTTGTTTTAAATGCTTTGCTATTCAGAGGACATTTTCATGGTGCAGTTTAAAAATGAGACTGTTGGCCTAGTGAGCACCTTATTGCTTTTATTTGTTTTTGAAACAGAGTTTTACTCTGTAGTCCTGGCTGGCCTAGAACTTACTATGTAGCCTAGGCTGCTTTTGAACTTATGTCAGTCTTGCCTCCAATTCTGGGGTGCTGGGATTATAGATGTTAGCTGCCATGCCAGCTTCTCTGTTGCTTTTTTTAAATGAAGAACATTTCTTTATTATTTAATTATCTGAAATGATATTCTCACTGTTGCTGAACTTAAACTTGTAATCATCCTGCCTCAGCTTCTCAGCTTCCCGTAACTGGAACTCAAGAAGGCTTTTGGTTGTAATTAGAGACCAAGGATAGGTTCTATCAGTGTGTGGATTACAGAAGATCCTTCCCTCATTCTGCATCTGGGCTCTTTTATTCTTTGTGTCTGAGAAAATGAAGATGGGAAACTTCTCTTTCTGGCATCTTTTGTATTGAGCATTCTCAAGGAGTTGTATGGAGGCCGGGCATCTCACTTCAATGTGTTTTGTTCCTCTCCCTAAGACTTGGAGTCCAGTGGGGACTATCTGCATTAAGCAAAGCACAAAACAGGGATTGCTTTTAGATATTTTAAGCAGTTGTTTTTCCTTCCATATTTTCGCTCTTCCATGGCTCTCTCTCTTCTCTTTCTCTCCATGTGGTGTTGGGATTGGATGCAGGGCCAGTGCAAACCAAACACTGTCACTGAGCTATACACCAGTTTCTCCTCATTTTGTTTCTGAAAATTTTTAGTATAAGAAATGGATAAGGTTTTGTTGATGAAAGAGACTGGAAGGAGGAGACTCACAGTAGTTATTTTGATGGTGTTGTCTTGATACCTCTGATGCAAGATGCTGTCTCCAGTGTAGAACTGACCCCAAGAAGTTAAGTCAGTCCTAGGTTACCCAGCTAGGAAATGAGAGGAGGGATTTGAATGTGGGCTTCTCTAATTAAAACTCAGACTTTTTTTCTACCCCTTTGAAGGGTTTTGGAGACAACTGCTATTTTCTCTCTCAAGAAAAAATATTACCTTCGTAAATAAATGTTTTAAGTCCCCAGAGAATGTACTACAGTTGGCTTCTTTTTAGTTATAGATACCAAAGGCTAACTAGCAGCTTTGACAGAAAAATTTTCTTCAGTATGACTTAAATCTGTGTGGTTAGTTTAAACCTGTTTCTCCTTCCTTTTTTCTTAGTAGGAATCCAGAACATCTAGATGTCTTCTATACTAGCAGCCCTTTACAATAAAGACAAGGGCAGGTCGCTAAGGAAATAAAGAAATCTGGACTGTAATAGAGCTGTTGCCATTTAGCTAGCTGTGTGGCTTTGGGCAGGTCAGTTATCATTCTTTGTCTGCTTTCCAACTAAGTGGAAGTGATTGCCCTGCCTAACATGGAGAAGGTTTGGAGCATAACATAGTGTGTAAAAATGTTGAGAAAGTGCTTTGCAAATTCAAGATACTATTCTGTTTTCTGTGTTATAATATAACATGAGGCAGTAGTGTGTGTGTGTGTTTTATGTATTGCCACTCTCCCATTACACATAACAGATGTTGCTGATCAGTCATGGCATTCTCCTTTGGCAAGTACTGACATGCCCATTGCCAGATGATGAGAATTAGCATGTACTGAAAACTATACACTATTCTGTCATAGATCCTTTCATTAGTATTGTGTAATAATCTGACCCTTCTTTGTGCTGCATGAAGAATTCTGTTGACTCCCATGTTGTTGAGGACAAAAAAGGGACATAACGTGTGCTCATTGACTCTCTATATGAATGACGTTTATTATTTTAGTTTTTCTTCATAAATGTTATGGTATTTTACGCTGAGCTTTCTCTACCACCACCCCCAAAAGAGTTGAACACACTTAATCTTTTGGGCTTTTCTGATAGTATTTTTCTGTCCTGCTTGGATTCTACTAACCTTTTAGTGGGACAGCTTCTACCTCAGTCCTTTAAGGGAGATTCACAGACTAAAGCTAGTTCTGAAAGAGTTGAGAAGGAAGTGTCAGATCAAATCACACTGTACCAAGAGGAGAAAACCTTTTTAGTACATTGTTCTTGAACATGAGTAAAGTCTCTTTTGGTCCAGCAGAGTACACAACGGATCAGAGCTGTACTCAGAGTGGGAAATGGAAGTGCAGATCATCCTTGAGTGCAGAGCTATACTCAGAGTGGGAAATGGAAGTGCAGATCATCCTTGAGTGCAGAGCTATACTCAGAGTGGGAAATGGAAGTGCAGATCATCTTTGAGTGCTCTGGACTTGACTTAATCAGGTGTTTTCAACCAGTGATTCATGCTGAATGATGAAACCACATGAGTGAAAGAATGAACACAGGAATATCTGTACAGTTTTTCCATGTTCGCTATTCCAGATATTTGATTGCTGACTAAAATTAGAAATGTAGAGCATTGCTTCTCAAAATAAGCTGCTCTCTCATCTTCAAAGTCTGCTATAATTGTGTTTCATAATTTAATTTCATTTTATTCTTAGGAGTAGGTGATTAACTGACTGGTTCTAAAAGGCCAGCATTTGGTTCATAGGCTAAAGCAGAGGAAGTAAACCATTTGATCATGTAGTTTGATTAGTTAAATCACTGCAAACTTGGAATCATCTAGATAGTACCTGCTCTTTTGTAGTAAAACAGATTTACCCATGGTAACTAACTCTGGAAAACCTTCTTATGCATGCCATTAGTGTACAGTGCTGCATTACTGACCGCAATAAGATTTTCAGGGTGTTTGCATGTTTTATTTTCTGCCCTGTTATCTGAAGTTTACTTCATTTTTAACCATATTATAAATATGTGAAATTTTTTGCAGATGTGTAATATTTACCTTATTTACCTTTTTTTTTTTTTTGGTTGCTTCTAAATCAGAGACAAAAATGTCAACAGTAGGACTAACTGACCACATCAAGCCTTGCTAAAATAAATAGCATGTTGTTCCTTGTGTTTAATACACTGCAAATAATTTCTCCAGTTAAATGGGTCCTGATGAGGTCTCGATTATATTTTCCTAGTGTACTGATGCGGATATAAATACTTGATAAACTTTATCTGAAGCCTTGCTAAAATTAAGAGGTTACGTAGACTGCTTACTTCTCCTTGATCTACTAAGTCTGTCAGGGAATAAAGGAAGGCAATTAAATTTGTCCAGGCTTGTTCTTCACAAAGCTTGCTGATTACTACTCTGTAGGTGGCTACAAGTGGATTTTGTGATCATTTTTAAAGTGTCCAAGGAAATTTGGAAAGTCTTTAATTTGCAGCCCTTCTCTCTCCTTCCCTTTTCTTGTCAGATAAAGCATGACCTTAGAGTGTTCCCTTTTCAGTCGTCAACACTCTCTTCCCTCAGTGAGAAGCAGAATCCTCCCTGATTAAAATCAGCTGGTTCAATAGGCATTTCTGTTCGTTTACTTTCCATAGTGGGGATAGAAGTCTTCAGGGCCAGTTTATGTAAATGTTTCAGGTTAATCATTCACTTCTAATGTTCTAGTCTCTCTCAGTTTCTTGCTCTCACAGCTGCTGTGGGCTGTTTAGTCAGTTTTTTAAACTTTTTAATTTTTATAAAGGCAATGTTAATGACGGCTTTTTTCCCCCATGCAGCCAATCATCTAATTAATATCTTGTTTTGATAAAGGAACATGTTTCTTTCATTTAATTTTTTCACATGCTTTTCCTTTTTGGTATTTTCCGATGTCAGGATAGTAAAAAGTATGCTGCATAATAAGGGTCTGGGTTCCAGCCTCAGTTTTTCCTGATTATTTCATTAGCCACGTTACTCAAGCTCTCCGACTCTGTTCCCTGTCGGAGCAGGGAATTTCTTACAGTGCATTTGACCCTGTTCCTCTCCGATTCTGTTCCCTGTCGGAGCAGGGAATTTCTTACAGTGCATTTGACCCTGTTCCTCTCCGATTCTGTTCCCTGTCGAGCAGGGAATTTCTTACAGTGCATTTGACCCTGTTCCTCTCCGATTCTGTTCCCTGTCGAGCAGGGAATTTCTTACAGTGCATTTGACCCTGTTCCTCTCCGATTCTGTTGCCTGTCACAGGGAACTTCTTACAGTCCCACTTGACCTGTTCCTGTGTGTTTCACAGGCTTCATGTTTGCACTCTTTCTTTGTGCTTCGCAGTTTGTTTTCCTGCTCTTACTAGTGTTTCATGCTTTACCACAAGGATTTACACACACACACACACACACACACACACACACACACACACATACACACACACACACACACCACAAGTTGGGGAGTTTTTGTTAGCAAGCATTTAACACTAGACACACTTCAAAACTGTGAGCTCTGCGGACTTTACAAAGGTGACACGGTATCTATAATATGTTTGGTAATCCTGAAGGCAAACACATTCTCACTGATGCGTCTTAAGCCAGGTGTGTGGCGGGTCACATTAGTAAGCCAGGCAGCCTCGTGTCTGGTTAGATTTGCCACCTACAGTGAATTCTGACCCAAACTTTAAGATAAAAACAAAAACTGTTTTCAGAGCTGTTTTGATTTTGGACTCATGAATTATATAGGTTGGTCATATTTTTCTATTGTTTATGGATAATATTTCTGATTTGTTTGCTATCTTAATGAAATTTGTGAGTTCTAGTAACTCATTTTCCTGGTTTCTTTGTTTTTCCTTGGAATTCACAACGAGTCTTTGACTAATTTCATCCAAGACTACTTTGCATTAAATCTTACCTAACGCCTCTTTCTAAGACTAAAAACTATACAACTTTCCTAAGAAATCCTGGCATCCTTTGGATAAGTCCATTATCCTTGGCAGTGCTCATGAAGAACCTCAGCCAACTCAAGCCTGCCTGCTTTGCAGCTGAGTCCTAACATCAGTCAGCCTTCAGCTCACAATTTGGTGATCCTCATTGTTTGCCTCATGTAACTTTGCTGCTATATTCAGATGATGCCACAAGATGGTGCCCAAATAGCAAGGAATTTCTCTATCTCACATTCCCACGTGTCAGTCAATTTCCCAACCAACTTCTTCCCTTAAAGTATAGTCAAGTATAATTCAGAGATTTTGTAAGTGATTTTGCTGATTTGGAAGATAGGTTGAAATAGCAGGTGTTAATTCTAAACTCACTTTGATTTCTGTAATCCACCTGGTTTATGACTTGAGGGATCTTTTATAGACGTTGTCAATCTGGAACAAGAACTCCTAAAAAGAAGCAGTTAAGACTTATGGTATACATTTTCTAGTATTAAGGTGAATGGCTGTCAGCCATGAATTTAGAACCAGTATCATGTACATAAGAAACTATTTTTACATTATGATTCATAACAGTAGCAAAATTACAGTTATGAAGAGGTAGTGAAAATAATTTTATGGTTGGGAGTCACCACAGCATGAGAAACTGTATTAAAGGGTCACAGCATTAGGAAGGGTGAGAACCGCTGCTCTAGAACATTTCTCATTCCTGAAGTGCTCTGCGAAATACTGGCACAGGTTTGCCTCTGAGTTGTTTCTCTTAAACTTTCAGTAAGGAAATAGTGAACCCCACGGGATGCTGCTGCCATTTGAGCCGTTTGGGAGATTAAAACACATTGGTGGCTCAGTGATTAAGAGCACTGGCTATTCTTCCAAGGACCTGGCTCTGATTCCCAGTACCCAGCCCTTCCAGAGGACATGGGTTTAATTCCTAGCACCATATCATGGCTCAGAACTATTTGTAACTCTAGTTTCAGGGAACCTAATATTCTCTTCTGGCCTCCAAAGGCACTAGGCATGCAGGTGGTACACAGACATGGAAGCAGACAAAACACTTATGTACACAACAATAAATAAAACATTCTTAATCCCTATTGAAATGTTAAAAAAAAGTTCAGTACACAAGGAATTAGGGGCAATTGTTTGAAAGTTGAAGTGCACCTGGAAAGTAGACGTAAGCACCTGCTAGCAAGACTAGCAGCTGAGTCCTACTAGGTTCTGACCTATCAGTATAGTGTAATTAGTTTATTTTTCCAAATCTTTACTTATCATTCAGAAACCATCCAGTGTGGGTCTGGGGAAATGGCCCATTGTGTAAAGGTGCTTATTGGCTCACTGTGTTAAGACACTTGTCACTAAGCCTAATGACCCGAGTTCAATCTTCAGAGCCCACCTTGTAGGAGAGAGCTGACTCCCACAAGTTGTCCTCTTACCTCCACATGTCATTGTGGCGTGCACACAAATGAACACACATACTATAAAATGCTTGGGGGGGGGCTTTCTATTACTATGATACAGACCTGACCAAAACCAACTTGGGGAAGGAAGGGCTTATTTCATCCTGTAACTCCCAGGTCATAATTTATCACTGAGGGAAGTCTGGGCAAGAACTCAGGGCAAGGCATCTGGGCAGGAACTAAAGCAGAAGCCATGGAAGAATGCTGCTAACTGACTTGCTCCTCGTGGCTTGTTCAGGGATGGCACCACCCACAGTGGTCTGAGCGCTCCTTTATCAATCCTGATCAAGAAACTGCCCCACAGACTTGCCTACAGGGCAGTGTGAGGAGGCATTTTCTCAGTTACGGGTCCCTCTGCCCTGATGACCTGAGCTTGTGTCAGAGTCACAGGAACTAAGCGGCACAGTTCTCCTGGGGCCAAAGCTTAGGGGTCCAGTGTGTGTTTAACATGTGTGGAGCCTTGAGCTTTATCTTCAGTATGACAAAAAAGAAGAAAAAGAAAGAAAATGGGGCAAGAGGCAGAGAGAGGAAAAACAAAAGAACAAAAATGTCTTAGAGTAGTATCAATTCTATAAAGCACTTGGAAAGTTAAAAAGATAGTAACCTTTGGACTCAGGTGGGCTGATCAGGAAGCCTACCTGTCTCATAAATAAAGTTTGTCTTGTAATTTGAGTAAAGGAGACTCACTGACTGTGTGAAATATATAATCGTATGATTAACATCGACTTTTATTTACAGAAAGAAAACGGTTGGAAGCCAAGCAA
The DNA here is from genome assembly GCF_049852395.1 of Peromyscus maniculatus bairdii. Lineage (NCBI taxonomy): Eukaryota > Metazoa > Chordata > Mammalia > Rodentia > Cricetidae > Peromyscus > Peromyscus maniculatus. The sequence continues at coordinate 194,892,961 of NC_134852.1, forward strand.
CGGGAAGACATCTGGGAAGGCAGAGGCCAATCTGCAGTTTGAACATCACTTACAAAAGGGTGAATCCATGAATTAGGAAGTGTTTTCATATTCTTGAGACAAGAGGATCCTTCCAGAGCTGTGTTCATGCACATGAGCATGTTAAAGAAAATGGGAACAAGACAAAAGACTGGAGGGTATAGCAAGAACAAGGAGTCCTATCCTCACCCCTGTGTTCAGAACTGCCCTCCTATGGTAGATGTTAAAAAGCACCGTCAAGTGAGAAGAAAAATGGAAGAAGTGGCTTCTGAGAGTCCTCTGGGTAGAAGAGGTCAAAGCAGAACAGAGGATTCAGAGCCTGCAGTGACAGAAGTTGGAGGCCCACGGGCAGGGCATTCCTTAGTTCTTCATGAAGTTGAGACCTGCAGAGCGGGTGGTGGGAAGCCTTCATAGAGACAGACAGGCCGGTGTACTCAGCAGGTAGCGTCTACACTGCCGGCTCCAGAACTCTAAAGCCAGGGAAGTGCAGCACGAGTGGGGGTTTGTGCTAAGCTTGGTGCCTGGTACTGTTCCAGCTGCGCAGAAGCCAGCCGTCTTCCCCCTGCCTTCCTCCCTGTAAGCCAGTCCGAGGGAGCTGAGGGCCAGCTCCAATTTAAGCAGTAATATGTTGTGAGAGGGAGAGATTAAAGGCTATTTTATAATATAATCACTTTGGTGTTTATAAGTGTCCCACCCCCCAACCCAACCACAACAAGAAAGAAGAACCCGTAGATGAACTCTCTAATCTTCATGTCTCTGATGCCATGCACGATTTAAACAGGTGCTGCTTGATCAGCCCCCGGAGTATACTCCCTAGGTGACTGTCCTGGTATTTCTGTGTCTTTCCTCCAAGCTCTTGCCTTTGCCGTAGCTGTCAACTCGGACACCCTGCAGGGAGCATCTAGCACCCAGCATGTTCTTAGGACATCTTAGCCTGTGCCAGAGGCACTTGGCCAACAGCACCAGACTGTCCAGTAGAGCGATGAGCTGCCAGCATGAAATAAACACCTCTAGTGAGCAGGTCCCAAAAGGACGTGGACAGGTCCGAGCCACCAGCTCAGGCCTCTCTGTCTCACGTCTGCCCTCTTTGTAGTTTTGGGAAGTAGTTTTCTGCAGTTCTGTGCTGAAGAAATGGAAGGTGCTAGTCTTGACGGTGCTGAGGAGGCAGGAAGTGGTGTCACATTTGCTTTCATCTAGGGCAGAAGCCTCCTCTGTAGCTAGAGTTTTTCTGCCTGGCCCACAGTTAGGACAAATCTTTGTCACCTGCCAGTCCCACAGCCGCTCAGACCCAACCAAGTAAACACAGAGACTTATATTGCTTACAAACTATATGGCCGTGGCAGGCTTCTTGCTAACTGTTCTTATAGCTTAAATTAATCCATTTCCACAAATCTATACCTTGCCACGTAGCTCGTGGCTTATCGGCATCTTTACATGCTGCTTGTTTTGGTGGGCGGCTGGCAGTGACTCCTTCTGCCTTCCTGTTCTTTCTTTTCTCCTCTCTGTTAGTCTCGCCTATACTTCCTGCCTAGCCACGGCCAATCAGGTTTTATTCATTGACCAATCAGAGCAACTTGACATACAGACCATCCCCCAGCACAGCCAAGTGCAGACCATCTCAGACACCTACACTCAGGCCTGTGGTCCTAATCATCCTCTATGCGGACCTGCTGGGTAAAGCCACGAGGAACCCGAGAACGGGCTCCCACAGGACATACAGAACATCCCACAGCATTTCTATGCCCATGACAGTGATGGATTATTAGCTTTGTCTAGAACATGGTCCTCAGGATGACACTGGCCTTGGGTCTGAGTCTTGATCTGTCTCTGTTGCTAGTCTAGTCTGGGAACCCTGTCACAATTCTTCAGCATTGTCTCTTGTTCCAGGTTTCCTTTTCCGGTGGCCCTATTCTGTGAGTGCCACCATTCCGTACGTGGGGAACTGTGCTGTTTTCCTGATCCTCTGTTTCCACTCGAGTCTTTGTCCTGTACGTGTGTAGGGTTTGTTCTCTGTCTTCATAGAACAGACTTCTCTAATATCGCTAGGTCTGTTTGAACAGTGGGTGCATTGAAAGAAAATGCCAAGGAGTCTATCATTGGCTTTTGTTATTATTATTATTATTAACTTTATGTGTGTTAGTGTTTTGCCTGAGTCTGTGAATGCCTGGTAACTGGAGGCCAGAAGAGTGTGTCAGATCTCCTGGACCTGGAATCCAGGCGGTCATGAACCACCATGTGATTGCCAGGCATTGAACCTGGGTCCTCTGGAAGAGCAGGATCTTCCGCTGAGCCATCCTCGAGCCCCAGCATTGCTTTATGCTGAGAGGTGTACTTGTAAGGCACACACTTGCCGTGTTTGGGCAGCCTACCCCGTGTTAGATAGCAGACCTGTAGCCACACATGTGCTGGATAGGACAGCACTCTACCTCTGAGCTGTACTCCCAGGCTGTGTTTGGATTTTTGAAGACTACGAGTGATCTTGAGAATCAAACAAACAAAATGACTTCTCTTATCACTTGTCTGTGAAAGTACTTCTTGTTAACTGTTTAGTACCCTTTAAAGGCATTATTAATGATAATGTACAGCCCCATATTATTACTCAGTTTTTAAATAAGTCTCATCATTTCCAAAACAATTTTTTTCTCATTAAGTGTTCTAGCAACATATCTTCCATCTGATGATCAGCTTAACTCTCAGGGTGAGCCTTATAACCCGTCTCAGAGAATAAGTTTTTTAACTCGGCATTTGAAAGTTACGGTGCATTGCTCTTTTACTGCTAATTGAAATGTGCTTTTTGCTGACATTATTCCAGTAGTTGGGGTTGCTGTGTATTGGCCAGTGTTGAGAAGTCCCGGCCCAATACAAACTGCCTTGAGCTCGTCCACGTAGGATCAAATCGTTGTTATGTCGAAGCTGAACTTTTGTCAGAGGAATGAACAGTGTGTGGCTGCCACTGTCTCATGGACCAGACCTCTCTAAAATAAGAGCTGCTTAAATGATGTGGCTGCTATAAAGAGATATTGGTGTTGGGGATGACATCTCATGTTCTCTGCTGTACATACATGTTTTGTGTATGGTGAACATGTAAATCTCAGGGTTATGTAAAATCTGTAGTAGAAAGTTAGAGTTCCTACAGAGTCTAGTTTTCTCTTCATAGCATGAAGACCCTTGTAGCACTGGGAGGTTACTTTCTGAAGAAGCTTCCTAGCACCTCAGGGACAGTTGCTCTGAGGCCATTCAGTGCCAAGGTGAACGTCTTCTGAGGTTTCGGTTCTGTCTGGAATTTGGTGGTTGGTATTCTGTTAACATTCCTCATCTGGTTATAAGTCACACCAGCCACCAGTCTTCCCGTGCCGTTCCCTTTCAACTCAGAAGTTTAACAGCACAGCCCTTGTGTAGCTTTTTCCAGGAATTAGAACCGGCTGCACCCTCCAGCTGTGTGATGTGGGCAGGGAGGCCGAGACCCGTGCTGCCCGCTACTGTCCGCCTGGCCTGCTTCTATGGCCTCTTGGAAACTAGATCTAACAAGGAGCGGAGGGTAAGCTCCCTGCCCAAATCTAGTCATCAGTACCACTCCCACCCCACCCCACCCCCAGCTAACTGCACATTCTCTCGCAGACCATTAGCTTCATGTATGAGGATAATGTTGTCACTGTTTGCTGGATCCAACAGGAAATCAGTCCTTCCCTTGTTTACCTAAACCGCTACACCAAAATAGCCTTCCTCTGCCAAATGAAGGAGATGAGGGAACGGAGGAAATGGAAAAAGGCACTTTGTACTCACAGAAGATACCCCCAACACATGTCCCTTTTCACTAGCGGGGTAGCTTGTGTATTGTGGGGAGGTGAGTACTGTAAATCAGCTCTGTCTGCTACCTACCGTTCATTTGTTTTGTAGCCTCTATTATAAAAGTTTACGGTCTTTGGATTGTACTTTCTCATTCCTCTCCATCACCTCTCAACCTTTCTGACCCTAGTTTGAGTGCTGAGCCTCGGGAGGGTAATTGTAAAGCAGGTTGGCATCTGACTGGAGAAACAGACTGGGGTGGGCTGTCCCAAGGAATCTGTTCTGTGCATCCTCGGCCAGCTCTGGAGGGACGAGGGTGGAGTGAGTGCTATGTACGGAAGCTACAGAAGCACTGCTGGTCTGGTCTTTGTAGCAGTCCGTAGTGAGCAAACTTTATTGGTATTCTAAATATTAAGACCTAGAAGGATCATCGGTGTGCATGTCATTGGAGAAAATGTCCAGACATGCCCATGACCACCCTGGGGTCTTAACATCACCTGAGCAGGAACGGAGCACAGCCACCTCACACACGGATGGTGGTCTTTCCCATCCGTCCTTGACGAAGTGTTCCTTTTCACTTCTGGTTTCCCCAGTCTTCTTTCCCTAACTCTCCCAGACCTGTCTTCTTGTTCCTGCAGAGTGGCTTGATTGGCCAGCTTCCTCCCAATTGCAGAAGTTTGTTTAAGGTGAAGTGGCCTTGGTGAAATCTGAAGTTTAGGCTAACCCTGCCATGTGGGCGATTCTAAAAGAGACTGGACTGCCTGCCAGATGTGGGACATACTGTCGTCTCTTTTGGCAGAGATCCTGACAGACTGAGTTTATGTGACCTCAGCTGTCCTCTTGATCTCTTGCTACTCTGTCTTGCTACTTCTATGAAACTTGCCTCCCACCCCAGTCCCAGTAATTAGGGATGCTGATCCATCCGGAAATGGAGGGAGGCCTGAGGGTTCAGAGGTATTAGAAACACCTCTGTGTGTGACAGAATGAAGGAGAGGCTTCAGAGGGTGAGACATGAGTTCTGAGTGGGGATAAGGTGAGGGACTGCAGTCACCAACTTCTCTGCCAGCTGTGACTTTGACATGGTTATTTTGCACAGAGCTTGTAACGGAGAACTGACTCCACTTCTTGTGTTCTTTGGTCCTCCGTCCTCTGCTCCTCTAAAATGTTTGCAAAGCAACACTTAGAGGGGGCCTTGGCCACAGTTCATCCCAAGGAACTTAGAGCTCCTGGAACTGGGAACTGTGCATCCAATTTTAAAATCGATTAAGTCCCTTAAGGAAGAGAAGGCTTAGCTGGCCAGAGCCACTTGGAGGAGGTCCAGAGCCATCCTGAGAGTGCTGCCATCCAGGTGGTGGTTGGCCATCAAAAGGCTTCCTGAGCAGGTTCTTGGTGCTCCTTGTCACTGGCCCCTTGTCCTGTGAGTCAGGGCTCTGTGACGGGCATGGCTCCAATAAGCTGAGGTATCTGGTGTGTAAGCAGAGCTGGAAGTGTGCAGCAGTGGCGTCAGATCAGGTTGTTCCTGAGTCGCTGTTCCTGCTCTAGGGAGAGCTCTGCATTGGGTCGGTAGGAATCTCCTGTGGGCCAAAGGGAAATAGCTTAAGTAGCCAACCCCCCTACAGCCCCTTTCCATCAGGGCAGTCATCGGCACAGACAGTCAGTCTACTGGGTGGAGAGGGCTGTGCTAGTTCTTGGCTCCCTCTCCGGGTTCATTCTGTGCCCTGGGGACTGGCCACCCTCCTTGCCTTGTCCCCTGGTTTCCACCTGGTAACTCAACAGCAGCAAGGGGTTGGGAGTGGAAGGAGAGGCCGGTCACGTCCTCTGCTGTGGCTCTGCAGGGGCAGGGACTGTCTGTGACTGCAGCTCCAGCCAGCGTCACCCTCCTCCACGGCACTAGCTGTCGCCTGGCTTGCAGGTGCCCTTCCCCCTGCAAGCTCACCGGGGATATCGCTGGGCTCTCCGGTGCTTTTGTCATGTAACTTGAGGTGCATTGCCGTGAGCCCTCACACTTGTGTAAGGACTCTAGTGGGCTCTGCCTTCTGCCATTGCTGGTCTGTTCTTGTCACTGCCCCGGGTCCCTAGCAGTCTGCATATGGAGGCTCTCTGTGCGCACTCCCAATTCCTCTCCCATTCTTGTTCAGAGTCAGCAAAGGCTGCTGTTACCCAGATGGGAAGCTTAGATGCTCCCTCTCATTCTCCCCCGTTTGTTGGCAGAGCTACTTTTAAAACAAACGAGGTGAGGGATGTAGCTCAGTGATGGGGTGCCTGCCTAGCCCGTGGAGGGCTACTGTGTGAACTCAGGACCGCAGAAGAAATTTAAAAACAAACTTTGTCCCTTGACTGGAATTTGTCAGTGGTTCCTAGAAGCCCATGGGATGGAGGCATCAGTGTCGCTGAATCAGGGCTCAACCCCCAGGGCCTTGGGATCCCCAGGATTGCCTTTCTGTCACAACACAGCCTCCAGTAACCCCTCCCTGAAGAACACCTCAGTGACCTGGAAGCTCGTAGTCTGTTTCTATAAAAGAAAACTATCCAGGCAGAGTGAAACATGCCTGTCTCCAGGAGGCTGAGGCAGAGAGTGCCCCAAGTTCAAGGCCAGCTCGAACTGCATACCAGACTCTGTTTCAATCAAAAAAATTTAATTAAAAAATCTGTAGCTGGAGGGATGGCCCAGCAGTTCAGTGTGTGCACTGCTCTCGAGGGCCTGACTTTGGCTCCCAGCATGCACTGCGGGCCTTACAGTGTCCTGTAACTCCAGTTCCAGGGGCGTCCAGTGCCTCGGGCTCCAGGGACACTTTACACCTGTGCACTTACCTTCACACACACATAACTAAAAATAAACCTTTAAAAAATAGTAAAGGAGAAAGCCCTCAGGTTGAGGTTTCCTGCCTTGGGTTAGAGAGCAGTGGGGTTCGTTTAGAAGGCAGGCACATAGAATGCTCGTCTTCTGCAGCTCCCCCACTTCCAGAACCCCACTCCAATACCACTTCCTGATCTCTCATCCAGCTCCAGGCTTTTGCTTGCTCCCCATTTACTTTATACCCTTTCCGGGGACTCACCAGGTTAGGGGGATCTGTTTGTATGCCTCTCCACCCTCGGCTGCACTGAGTTCCTGTATCCTGCTGTCAGACACATTGACAGGAAGGCCGGCTCGGCCCTGCACCTCACCCTTACACACACACCTGCAGGCACTGTTCAACTGTAAGATGGAGGGATGCTGTACAAAAGGCAGCTGCCTCCTTCCGCTGCCTCTTGGACACTGCAGTTCTCTCTGCCCTGTTTATAACTGGAGGTGACAGGAGAGACCAAGGGGAACTTTTCCTGAGAAGGCCGTTGAGGAACACTACAGGAAAAGGGACAAGTATGGACAGGAAAGCATTTTTAAAGGCATACACTACTACACCCAGCCAAAAAAGAAAATCTTGATGTGGCTTGAGAGGACAGGAAAGATTCTGAGAGGATGGAAATTAATTCATAGTGGAGTGTAGCTGCTGGGTGGTGAGGGTGCTGGTCTGACCAGTGTCCCCCCATCCATAGCCGTCTGTCCATACCTACAAGTCACACCCGGGTGTACCTTTAAAGCTCCCTCCTACATAAGGCTGTTGTCGCCATGGCTGAGTTACCTGTATGGCAGTTGTGCAGCCACACTCGCTGCCCATCATACTTGCAGCGGCAGCGCAACATGTTGTTGGAGAAATCGGACTCTGCCACATCGTTGGTGGGGTTCACGACCACCTGCAGGGAAGGGGACAACCAAGTGGGCGGTGTGGTTTCCGAGTGAGCGGACATGTAGGGTTCTTTACACCTCACCTAGTGTTTTACAAAGTGGTCTTTCTATGCCCTGATTTGCCGATCCTTAGTCACCCCAGGAAGTACACATCAGCGTGCCTTTTCACAGATGAAGACTAGGAATTGCCCAGTGTCCACTGACTAGGGACTCAAGCCCAGAGCCTTGGGGTCCCTGTGAGGGCTCTTCCCCTACAACACAGCTTCTAAAAGGGATAGCGCTCCTGGATCCCATGGGAAATCACCTTCCTCTGACCCCAGAGAATCTGTAACTGCTGGAAATAGTCCTTACCTGGAAGATATAGTCCCCTGGCCGAACATCTGTGATATCCACCCACTGGCAATCGATGTCATGGCGGTACGTGTCCCAGCAACCTACAGCCACCCCCTGTTCCCCAAAGTTGGCACACGCATAACGCCGCTGCACTCCTGTAAAGGAGAGTACACAGTTACCATGGCATCAAGAAGGCATTGTGACCGGGCACTGTGTGGTCCTTCATAGGCTTCAGCAGTTAGTCTTCAAACTGGCTTTACCAGCTCTGTTCTGCCCAGCACATGAGTTTGGGGCCTATGGTTCAGTTCAATGACTTGCCCAAATAGAGGGTTCATGCTCACTGAATTTGGCATGGGCAAACTACAAGGACAGTGATATTTTGGATGCACTAATAAAAGTCCCTGTTGGTCTAAGAAGTGTGGTGGGGATTCTAGCCCTCTGGTGCTGATTCCGTCCCCCAGCCCTCAGAAGGTCTGGTTTACCTGGTTACGTCACTAAGGGATCAGACTGAGAGGTACAAGTAGGAACACATTCCCTGCCCTCCAAGAGCTGCTGGAAGTGTTAAGCCTCTTTAAGGTGGTACAGAGTGCTGGGGATTGAGAGGAAATGAGAGCTTTCCGCGGAAGGTTTCAGAAGGCAGAAATTGAAGTTTTTGAATTGCCCTTGAGTGCTATTGCCAAGCTCGACTCTTCGGGAGTGTGGGCTGTTGACCAGGAAAGAGGAGCTTGACCCCCAAGGTACTTGAGATCTGTCAAGAGTGCACCAGGAGGCTATGTGACTAGGAACCCACAAACCTGTGGGGCAGTTAGTGTCTTCCAGACAGAAGCTGGCCTTGTGATCTGTCAAGAGTGCACCAGGAGGCTATGTGACTAGGAACCCACAAACCTGTGGGGCAGTTAGTGTCTTCCAGACAGAAGCTGGCCTTGTGATCTGTCAAGAGTGCACCAGGAGGCTATGTGACTAGGAACCCACAAACCTGTGGGGCAGTTAGTGTCTTCCAGACAGAAGCTGGCCTTGTGATCTGTCAAGAGTGCACCAGGAGGCTATGTGACTAGGAACCCACAAACCTGTGGGGCAGTTAGTGTCTTCCAGACAGAAGCTGGCCTTGTGATCTGTCAAGAGTGCACCAGGAGGCTATGTGACTAGGAACCCACAAACCTGTGGGGCAGTTAGTGTCTTCCAGACAGAAGCTGGCCTTGTGCCCCTCGGCCACTTTGGAGCCATTGAGTGTGAGCAGGTCATAATGGGTGAAGACTTCGATGCTGTGGTAGTGCCTGAGGAAGAAGCAGAGCTGTCAGCCCCACAGCAACAGGAGTGGGTCATCTGGAGAGGCTAGCAGGGAAGGTTGAGGTCCCGTCATTACCCAAGGAGGGAAGTCGTAATAGCAGGGCAGAGCCCTTCTTCCCAAACTCAAGATTAGCCTGCTCACAGACTTCTTTGTGGCATTCCTGTCAGGCACAGCTGTCTCCTTTATTCAGGTAAAAGAGGTACAAACTGCCCCTGGCAGCCTTCAGAAGCCTGGGACCTTGGCTGCAGGGTCCAAGGTGGGGAGCATTAGCCCAGAGGTGGCCTCGTAGTGAAGAAGATGGGGAGAGAGTACTCTGTCAGCCTGGGACCAAATTGCTACCATATTTTCCAATCCAGTGGTAATGACAGCTCTGTGCATGCTACAGGAAAAGGTGCTTATTAACTCAGGCAAGGCCAAGTCCCCAAATCGCTGCCCAGTCCTCTCAGCCTTCCTACACACAGCTATGTCTTGAGAGAAAATAGTACAAATCCCTTCCACTCTCCTCTGTTACAGGCATTACCTCTCCTCTTTCTGGTGTGGAGCGTCCTTCTAAGAAAGGATGCTTATTATCTCCTTCTGTGCCAGACTGTTCCCTGCCATTCCTTTGAGGCTTTGCCTTGTTACTACAGGAACCTGCCAACCTTTCTGCAGAGCAAGCATCTTATTTTGGGTCTCCAGGTTTCTGGGGTCCCCACTTTACTTGGCTTCTGAAGACCGGGGCCACCTGAGGTCCAATGTGGAAGATGTGTGTCATACCATGCTAGCAGAGATCACCTGCTGGCAATCACATGTCTTTGGAATATTGCTCTGGGCAACCGCTCCCATAAGCACCATCCACGTGGTTACATCCAAGGAAGATGTGAGGGTGTGGGAGCAGGTAGATGCTCTAGGGATCCCCTTGTCTCCTAGGGTAAGGCCAGCCAGGTGGCTGGAAAGGCAGACTTAGCGGGACTTTACCTGAGGCCAGGGAAAACCATACTGTTTAGTCCCTGGACTATTTTTGTCCCTCACCCTCTAGAGCCAAGTGTGGGCAGGAACTAACCTGTGGCACTGGTGCCAAATCCAGCTGTGGCGTCCAGCCTTGGGACGGAAGTCGGCCCGGCCAAGGTTGTAGATCTGTGAGGAGAAGCGCAGCAAGCGCCGGTGTCCGTAGGGCCAGTCCATGTGGTCAGCAGACTTTGAGAGGCACTTTTCCTCGTGGGCACAGTACAGCATGCTGAGTGGACGATCCTCCAAGTAGGCCGTCTCTTGTACCAGCTGGGCGTTCATCACAAGGTCTGGAGCGGCTGGGGGGCAGGGGGCAAGGTGGGAGGCACAATGGGAGGGCAGCAGAGGCTGCTCCCCAGCGTGAGCACAGACTCACGCACCCCTGACTGCCGAAGGAGCGCAGGAACAAGGGCAACTGAGTCAGAAGGTGTGAGTTCTAGTGCTAAGGAGAGCAGCCCATCCATCACTGTGACCCGGGAGCCGCTCCATTGTCACGGTTAAGGTTGCTGCTTTGGGGCCAGCACCCATTGCCTGAGTTTCTATACCGTTTACCAGCTCCGTGACTGCTTAATGCTTTTGTGTCTCATGTTCGCCATCTACAAGGTGGGAGTCATTGGTGGTATTAATAGGTGGTATCTGTAATGTGCTTAGAACATTGTCCTGCAGTAAACAGGAACTGAATGTAAGTTGTTACGTCTTTTTTAGTCTTACAAAGTGATTTCAAGTAGCTTAGAGGGTAAAAGCCTTTCAAAGGCTTTACTGATACCTCACTCGGTTGTTTCAGCCAAGTCCCTGGGCCTCAGTGTCTCGGTGTCTCTTGGGCTGGAGTGAGAGGACCAGATTGGAAAATGAAGGAGTTGATCCTGGAGCCTGCCCCTCAACTGTGCTGTTCAGGCTGCCGAGGTGTGCTCTGTGCTCCCTCTGGGTGGTCCTCTCTAGCCTAACCACTTCCACAGGTGTCCCCATGCACCGCGTTTCTCAGGCATCAGGGTATCTCCAGTGCCTCTCTGCATGCAAGAGTCCAGCCTGAGGTCAGCAAGGTGGCTCAGCCAGTAAAAGTGCATGCCGTGCAAGCTGGGCGACCTGAGTTCAATCCTTGTATTCCAAGTGGAAGCAGAGAACTGACTTCCAGAAGTTACATACATACACACATGACAATAATAATTTTTAAAACTCCGGTGTGCCTCGTCTCACTAGTCGGCTCAGCCTCTTCCCTCACCTTTAGGGGGCTCTCTTCTGAGGCTCTACCACCACTGTCCTTCAGGTGTCAATACTGGTGTGGAGTGAGTCATTGCTGTTACCATGTAAACTCAAAGGGGAAAAGCGGCCTTTCTCACGGGTTTGGGGTTAAGTATCGGGGCAGAGGCACCTGGGGTGAGGCTCTGTGCTGACGAGAGTGGATGGGAACACTCGCTTGTTTCTCTGGCTGGGCCTGGAGTGCTATGCCACACGGTGCCCATGGTGTCACTATGCATGCCATGCGCTTGAAAGTCCTGTGGCTTATGTTGGAGAAAGCCGGAGACGGCCACTGACAGACCTGAGCTCCTGAAGGAAAGGAGCGCTTTCAGAGGGAGTGAGGGGAAAGCAAACAGAAAGATGTGAGAAAAGCCGGGGGTGGGGGTGAGTACAAGCTGCTGATCCACCTGCCCAGTGCTTAGCACCAGATGTGCTCAGGAGGACAGCTGTCCTGGAGGTAGTTAAAGGGACAGTCCAAGGTGGCCAAGCAGGGGGACTGAGAGCAGGTAACCAGCATGCTGTGAGGCCTGCGTGCAGAGGGCACCACTGGCATCCCATCTCTTTCAGGGGACGGTGAGAAGGGTGGGCCCAGGGCTCTCCCAAGGGTTCTACCCAGAGGGCTCACTGATGGTTAGGATGTCTTGGGGTTGGAGCGTGGCTGGGAAGAAGGGCAAGTGGCCTCCGGGGTTGGTGCCAGCCTGCAGCCTTTGGACTGGATGTAATTATCTTGGCCCCGGCCTTGTCGGTCAGTGTCAAACAGATGCTGCTCCCCTGAGAATCTGGGTCTGTGGGGCAAACTCTTGCCACAGAGTGGTCTTGTCCTCAAGCCTTCTGGGTAAACGCCACAGCTGGGAAGGGAACCCGCAGCTCGGCCTTAGGCTCTGGTGTCCCTCACATTTGTGTATCCTCTACAGTGTATTTCAAAGTACTTCCTACAAACAACAGTAAATTCACTTTATGTTGTAACTGGGCGCACACACAGTTCCTAGAAAAACCATTACCCTTCCTAAATGGAATGGACTGCCACGTTTTCTGTTCAGTTTCACTCTTCTGAAAATGTTGTTCACAATCCCCAAGTGAAAAGCCCTCTGTTAGCTTCTTGTGCTTTTATGTTTTCTCAATTTTCGTTCTCACAGAAACTCCATGAGGGAGGGGGCAGGCAGGGCAGGCCCTGCATCTGGATAGGACAGATGGCTCAGCTGCACAGCTGGAGACTGGAGGCGCTGCTGTGTCCACTCCCGACCCTGTCACCCACTGGCCCCATTACTCACTGTTCATGCAGGCGACTCCAGCCGAGAAGCGCCCTGGGCCGTGGGAGCAGTGCACAGGCCCGTGTCTCTGACACTGCTGAAGGGCTAGCTCTGTGCCCGAACAGCGAACTCCGCTCATCACCACCTCTTTAGCCTCTGGTGTCCCCTGCCAGTACCAGGTGTCCTAGGGAGACAGCCAGGCAGCATCGTCCCATCAAGTCATTCCGATGCCTCCATCACGCCATCCCCACCCGATAGTCCAGCATAGGCCTTGAAATCTGTACTCATGAGAACCCTACCTCATGGGCAATCAAACATATCACATCTATCACATTTGGCCCCCTCTGATGTTAAAAGTTTCCTGCTGCCTGTGGCACTGTCCCGTCCATCTCCAAGAAGGCAGCTCTGCTGTTGGAGCAGGACAAGTCTGACCTCTCACTCCCACTAGTGTGTCCCCATTCCCAGCTGCTCCTCACACCCCAACCAGGGCAGAGCCCAGGCCTCTGGGTAAAGTCTGCCCTTGCCTCGCCTAGCAGGCCGTTGGCTACAGTGATTCTGCCTCTTCATCCTTTACCCTTGAACTCTGCGGCCCTCTCCCTGGAGAGCACACTGCAACCCTGGCCCCTCATTTTCTCAACTGGGTCAAACTTTTGCTGGCCGCAGGCCTTTCCACGGCCTGTTTATTCTCCTTCCCTCTTATCTGGCTAACTTCCATTCATGATTCCCACAGATGAAGACAGATTGCTGGCCATCTGAGCAGCCTTCCCTCGGCTGTGCCCTTGTCTGTCACGCCATCCCCAACGCCCACTTTGTACCAACCCATAGCCTCACTCAGTGAGTGACTGCCGAATGAAGGAGGCTGGCAGCTCTGGCAGACATTTAGTCCTGCCAGCCCAGGAGGCTGAGGCTTCACAGAAGGAGCCAGACTGGGACCTACCTGGATCGCGAAGTTGGCATATCCCAGACCAAGTTGTCGGCAGGTCACCATGGCTTCCATGAGCCCCCAGTGGTCACTGCATACGGTCCCCCAGCGTGGGACGCCATTCACCTCCACCTGCACCTCCACCACTCCCTCTTCGGGGTTGCGCCCACCAGCCAAGCGCACCTATAACCGTCAGAGGTGTGTAAAGGGAGAAGCCAGGAGAGCCAGTGGGAAGGCTGCCAGAGAAGTGTGCTATGATCTGCCCCAGACACCACCACCACCCATCTCCTGTGTCATGGGCTTAGTTCATCAGCCAGTGTGTGATGCCCATGCATGCTAAGAAATCTCACTGACAGTGCCCGTGGCAGGGGCTTCTGCCCTGGACCATGCCTTCCTCTTACCTAACATCTCCCACCATCAGTGATGACTCACTTTGCCGAGGGCACCTGTATCTGCCACCTTGTTGACTGTCAACCCGTTAGAGAGTTAACACCATTTTCCAAGACATCAGCCATTTGCCCACGGTCCCCAGGGCTGCTCTCCAGCACTGCTCTCTGGTGGCCCTGGCTTGATGCATCCTCTTTCTCAACTTGCTGAGGACCTGGGAGTGTGGGCCAATGTGTATACCAGCAAGGCCCCACGTCCCTCTGCCATCTGTGGGACTCTGTGTGGGGCCCGGTGACAGAAGGGAGTTCTTCAGGCCAGCCTCAAGGGCACTTGGACCACCATGGCAGAAACAGTAGCTGTTCTTCTGAACCCCTCCCCCTGGCTCCAGGTTGTGCCCGGGGGCTCCCCAGACCCTGCCTGAGGACATACTCAGACTTAGACCCACCTGATTTTGGAAGCCCATGTCAGGGATGTTGCACCTGACAGCAGCATCATTTGCATGTTGACAACCAGTCTGTGACCCTTCCAGGGCAAGGCAGTCACTGAGGGTCCGCTCGTACCCCCTGCAGCGTACCTCACTCAGGTGGATGGGTCCTAAGCCTGCAGGGAAGAGTGTACCGTGTGAGGCTCCTCCGTAAACCACACCCATGACTAGCCCTCCCTGGAGAGTGAACTTTCTGTCCTGGCCTGCCAAGAGAGCCTGTGGCACATCTGGACCGTCCTGCACACCCCGTACCTCCTTGCTCACCTTGGCCCAGCTGGGCCCCAAAAAGGGCCTCCCGGGCAGAGCCAAAGCCGAGCTGACGACACACGACGCTGGCTGAGATGAGGTTCCACCTGTGGTCACAGACTGTGCCCCACTGCCGGTTCAGGAGCACTTCCACGCGGCCCTCACCCACCTGAGCCCCAGAGCGCAGGCGCACCTTCAGCTCCTGCTAAGGAGGAGAGAGCTGGGCTTCAGGAAGGGCAGCCAGGGGCAGAGCCACCAGGACGGAGCTCGGGGTGCGACCCCTGCAAGCTTCAAGGCCAGCGCCAAGACCCAGATTGACTTCCCCCAACTGTCCTTTTCTCAACCTCTGCTTCTTCAGTGGCATGGTGAGGAGGGGCTCCCTACTTTTTTTGAGGGGGAGTGTGTCTTTTTGAGACAGGGTTTCTCTGTGTAGCCCAGGCTGTCCTCGAACTCGCAGAGATCCGCCTGCCTCTGCCTCCCGAGTGCTGGGATTAATGACGTGTACCACCACTGCCTGGCTCTCACCTACTTTTTTAAACAAAAGGCCAGGCTCAGATTCAATACCTTCTTCACCCTCAATGGGCTACAGCTACAATTTAATTACTGTTTTCACAGTTGACTTCTATCCATGGTAAGTGATGGGTGGGATGATAAATGATCTCCTTAAACAACAACAACAACAAAAACCCAAGGTTCTTTCATTCTGTGAGGCCAGCTCCTCCTACCAGTATGGTTCCTCTCTCCTCTACCCACTGGGCAGCGGAGAGAGGTCCACTGAGAAGGACCCCCACCTTCAGGTTGCTCGAGTACTCTGGGACCCACCTCTGCACGGGACTCCTTGTGCCTGGGCTTCGGCTTCTGGGGGTGAAAGTGGGGCCCTGCCACACAGCTGACCACAGCGTGCATGCCCCCTGGGCAGGCTGGCCGAAGCTTGCCCCTTCCTGGAGCCACCTGTACCTGGCACTTGGCCAAGTGGGGCTCTGTCCCCAGACAGTCAACCCGATGAATCCAGAAGGAATTCTTTTTTGTCAGGCTGTTTAGCCTGGAAGACAAGGAAATATGGGTGGTGGGCTTGAATGGGGATGCGGGAGCTCAGGGGAGAAAGAGGGAGGAAAAGAAAAGGGGATCAGGGGAGGAGGGGGAAGCCTTCCATGCCAAACCCCGGGCTGCCCTCTAAAATACCACTCCTCACCTGGACTTGGGGTCCTTCATCTTCAGATTCCAGACTTTTCTGTGGTAGAAAAAACAGATAGGGTGGAGGGATGCGGGAATCGCCTGCCCCGATCCCTCAGTTCTGAGTTTATAGCAGACTTCATATCATAGACTCATAGACTCTTCCCGATCTTCTCTTCCCCTCCCCCTCCCCCCTTTTCTTTCCCTCTCTGTTTCTCCCTCTAAAGTCTCCACTGTGGTGGGGCTGCCACGGAATAAACAACTCATTCTTGCCGCTCCCAGTCCAGATGAAGGGATCCTTTAGGGGGTCTCTGAGAGAAGGCACCTGGAAAACATCCCCTGGGAACAGTGGCAGCTGAGAGCCTTGGTGGGGGCTTGGGGCAGGGTAACCAGGCAGGCTGTACCCAGAGCTGCTGCTCTGCTGAAGGGTGGCAAGTCCACAGGGCCTGATTTGCAGTTACTAGGTGGTGGGGAGCCAGGGGGCCATATCCCCACCATATCCCCATCATCCCCAAGGATGGGGTTGTACGGCTGCTCACCGTGCTTTTTATTCAGAACCAGGCGGCTGTAAGCCAGAAGCAAGGGACTTGGAACTGCCTATAGATGAAGCGTGGCAACCCGTAGGGGTGGGGCAGACTAGATGACGGGAGGCCCCCAGGGAGAGTCCTCTGTCTTGCGGGTGTCATTGGCACAGCTGTGGAACTGGGGTGGTGGTGGTGGCGGCTGTCTGTGGAGCTGACGCAATCTTCTCTGACAGTTTGGCCGCATTTCTGACAGAGTATTTTTATGTCTCCTTTACACAAATTCCCCACCCGAGGCCTTGCTTGCATGCAACCCAATTATAGTCTGGCTTGGAACAGAGCAGGGGTTCCCTGGACAGCACAGAGTCCCCCCCAAAGGGTAGTTGAGGGCCATGTGTACCCCAATCAGAGCTAGTTCCTGATGGAGCCAAGACCAGGATGCATTCTGTCTACACTTGCAGGCAACGATGTAAGGACCTTCAGTTAAATCCTTGTAACAAGGGACACAAAGTTTTCCATCCAGTTGCTTTCATTGTGTACCACAGTCGGTTCTTTCCATTGGGTGGGCGAGCATGAAGTTTACTTTCTGACCACGTCTAGATGATTCTCGGGACCTTGAAGTTCCTTGCTTACCCTTAGGTTTCTTGAGAGATCCATAACTCAGCAAGTCCAGGAGATGTCCCCAGTTGGTCTGTTTTCCTCTGTTCCCCAACATGTGAGGACTGCACTACCACAGACCTCCACCCCATCCATGTGTCCCTCCAGTTTCACTGAACCCTTCAAGGTTCGCACCACTCACACTCGAACACACAGGCCCAGCCCCTCCCTACCTGTAGTAGTGGCTGTTGACAGGTACCTGGCTGGGGAAGCCCAGCATCCCGCACACAACCCGGCTGTTGTTCATGGTCCAGCCCTGGTCACACACCTGCCTCCAGTGGCCCTCGTACCGCACCTCCACAGCCCCCTCGGTCACGGGGCTGTGCCTTTTGGCACTGGCGAGGATGGGTTTGAGCCGTACCTCTTCCAGCCGCCGGCCCTGCAAGGCATGGAGTCACCTTACCATAGGCCATGTCCCCGGGGTCCTGGGTCTCCTCTAGGCCACTGCAGATCTTCCTGAGAAAGCCAGGCTCAGAGCCATCCTCCTGCCCCCTCGTTGTTAGGCCCAGAGAACTGGAGGCATTTGCTGAAGACTGCAGGGGAAGTGTGAGCCAAGATCTTGGTTTGTCTAGATCTAACTGGGGTCAGGAAAGGAGCCCTCGGACGATGGGGATGTTCGGTGGGCGTGGAGGGGTCTTCTTTGTGCCCCCCAGAAAAGAGTTGAAATGGGCAAGAACAGTTGCTTGAGACCAGCCCCTGTATCCTGTGGACCCACCACCCTAGCTCCGATGGACTTAAACCAGTGTGGAGCCCTCCCTCCATGGTGGCCCATTGCAGATCCAGGGTGCCAGGGCCAGCTAGCTGTCCTCAGGCAGAGGCTGCCTGGCAGCAGAGGGTGGGAGCCCGCTCCCGGCCCTGCCCATTACTGTTGTTTGGCTTGAGCTGTTTTTAGCTTGGGGTTGTTTGTGCTGGGAAGAGGCAGCAATTGTGGCCAAGCCTTGTGGGTGAAGCAGTCCCCTTGCCCCATGTCCACCTCCTTCTTGGGGAACAGCTTCTGAGGTTCCCACCAGGCCTAGTGTCTGGTCCCTCGACTGGTTCTACATTAAGCGAGGGTCGGGATGGCTCAGCCCGAGTGCTACTCTTTCCTTCTCCTTCCCCCAGGCTCACCCTGCAGGAGGCTTTCTGCCCTGTCCAGGCCTCGGCTCAGGACAGGACCTGTGCAGCCTCCTCACCTGGGGCCCGAGGGCATTGGAGACCTTCTCAGAGTGGTAGCCACGCTGGCGCTGTGGGTGGCATACCACCCCAACATCTTCTGAGTGTCTGCAGTCACTGACACCCCAGCCGTTAGATCCACACTGGTCCAGGGTGTTCTCGGTGCCCAAACAACGCACATTGTCCAGCCAGATGGGGCCTGTGGGGGAGGGGAGAGGAGCTCAAGGATGAGGAGAGAGACAGCCTTCTCCTGGGTGGGACCCTACACTGTCAAGCACAGAGGAGCAAGGGAGGACAAGGGAGTTGGTTCTCTGGGGAGTCTCGGGGGTGGGGGCGGGGGTCTTAGTATCCACACCCCTGCCCACCGCGTCCTCTTGGAGCCAGCTCCACAGAAACTGTTTCCGGCTACACAGGTAGATCTAGCGATCAGACCTACCTGTCCATCTGTCTACCCTCTCTCCATCAGTCACTTCCTAAGTACCCACCGTGTGCAAATCACCATGCTCAGAGAAGTTAGATTAGTGATGGTGATGCTGGTGATCTCCTTCCAAGAGAGAATGGGAAGGTCAGAGCAGAGGTCACCTGCAGCTACACTCAGGAAGGGTCTCCAAGAGGCCATTTGAACTGGTCATGAAAGGTTGGATGGGCTTTTAGAAAGTTCTGTTGGGGCCTCAGGGAGCCTAGTTCTAAGAGAAAAAAAAAAGCTGGCTCCCATCTCTGCATCCTCTGGGGCAGTGTGTCGCAGTCACTCACCCTCCCCTTGGCCGTACTTGGCACTGTGTGCCCAGGTCAAGGCTGACTCAAAGCCCAGTTGTCGGCAGGCCACAGTAGCCTCCTGGAGCGCGAAGTCGTCATCACACACGGTGCCCCACTGGCCCTGGTGCAGCACCTCCAGGCGCCCTTCCTCTGGCCTGTTCGCCGGACCCACCAGCCTGAGCTTCTTGGTGCCTGAGGACTGCAGCCTGCAGGGAGGGGCCTGGTCTAGCAGCAGCAGCAGCAGCAGGAACAGAGAGAAGGTGGCTGGTGGGGGCCACATCACGGTGACTTCAGGAGACCTGGGGAAGGAATGGACAGGGATCACCACCTCCACCCCACCTCGCCTCCTCAACAGTGTGTAAGCAGGAAGAGGGGCCTGCTCACCAAATGCTCTCCCTGGAGCCTCCGGGAGTACCCTCAGGTCAGAAACACCTGCCTGGTGGTAACACGCTCGTCGGCCATCTGATGTTCCTGGCACCCCAAGTAAAGGGTAAAATGCTGCTCCCCAACCCGCAAAAAGGTGCATGGAATGCTGGGGTGGGAAGGGACATTCAGAGGAGTCAGGGCCCTTCCACCACTGCTGTGTGGCCTAGCCAAGTCTCTTAAATTCCAGGCTCCAGTTTCCTATTTCCAAGGTGAGGAGGTTGACCCAAATACCATCTGCTGTCTCCTCTGGCCTGGGTGGCCTGTCTGTTAAGCCACAGCCCAGGCCTACGCCGCTGTATGGCCCGTGCATCGGTTACACTCTTGGGAGGGATTTTGCTTTGTTCCTTGTTCAGCCAGGGATAGGGACATGAAGGAAGCATTATATACTCCTCACCTTCACTACACCCAGAAGGGGAGTGGGCGAGGCTCTTAAAGAAGAGATGTGTAATCTGGGCAGGGTGATCTACAATCACAGCCCTTGGGAGATAGAGGCAGGAGGATCAAGTGTTCAAGGTCAGCCTCAGTTACATGATGAGTTCAAGACCAGCCTGGGCCACATGAGATCCTAGCTCAAAAACCAACTAACCAAACGACGAAAGAAACATAAAAAAGAGAAGGCACTACTGAACCTGGGTCTTGTTGGATGTATAAGAGTTCTCCCAGGCTGGAAAGGGGGCAGCCCAGCTTAGAGAGGTCAGGGTGGGCAAAAGAAGGAAGAGGAAAAGGAGTAATGCAGGAACAAAGTGCAGGTACCCGTCCCCCATCCCTGCTTGAGATTTGAAAGGAAAGGGGAGAGGGAGGCAGGTCCCAGATGATCAAGGGTCCTGTGTGCCTAGCAGCGCATGTTCCCTTCATCTTGTCGGAAATGAGGAACCCTGGGAGGATTCAGGCAGGGACACATACATTAGAGGGAGGGCCAAGCTGGGCCCCTTAGCGTTTTAGCAGCCTTAGTCCTGAGACTGGAGGGCAGGGCAGGGCACAGAGATGAACCAGGTCTGAACAGTTACTAGAGTCCTCTGGGGCCGCTGCTGCTTCGTTTCCTCCACCCTGGCTCTGGGGGTCACTATAGGAATGGAGGGAGAAGATTGACACTCTGCTAATGCTTTGTGTCTTCTGAGTCACACACACACACACACACACACACACACACACACACACACAGAGGATCTTGCTTATACAGTTAGAGCTAGCCTTGAGTTTGGGACCCTCTTGCCTCTGCCTCCCGACTCCCGGGATTCCAGGATGTGCCCGTACAGCTGACCTCTTGGGGATTATCAGTTAGGACAGGTGTTGAGACATAGAAGTGAAGACATTAAACACTATCCTTACCCTCACCACACACAGAGGAGAACTGGGAAAGCTTCTAAAGGTGGGCAGGTCAACCAGTAATGGCAATGTGTAATCCCAGCACTTGGGAGCCGGAGACAGGGAGGTCAAGAACTGAAGGACAGCCTTAGCTACCTAGCAACCCTGCTCATGGGGGAACTCATCAGCCGGTGTAGAGAAGGTCTCAGGCCCTGCTACTCCAGTCCCCAAGGTGGGTATCCAGCTGAGAGTCACTCCTTATTCCTCCAGGACCCAGCACTGCCCTGAACCCCATGGCCTTGATGAATGCAAGGCTGGATGGTAGGGAATAGAAATACACCAGATGGCCTTGAGAAATGAGACTCCGTGGCAGTGAGGACTTCCTGTGGTATCCCCAGTGCCCAGAATGGTGCCAGATGTGAAGGAGGCACTCCAAACCCCCTATGGTTGCCTGTGTGGGAGGTGCCATGGCATGGGGCTTGAGACGGGGGAGTCAGACTGCATGGGTTCAAATTGCACCTCCCCACAAGTCTAGGTCATGTGAGGCAACTTTGCACCTCAGTATCTCCCTTCTGTAAAATGGGGGTGACAGTGACATCTGCATGCACCAGATCAATAGGACTGTCCACTGGATGGACACTTCTAAGGCAGTCCCTTAGAAGAGCAGCTTGCAGCAGCGACCATCAATACCACCACAGCAGCTCGACAGAACTGCTGGTCTCCACCTGTCCAACTGTGGGTCCGAGACTCGCCCCGTCCCTTCCACCTACACTGCGAAGTCAGACCTCCCACACACACTGAGGCCAGGCCCCTGCCATCTTCCACTGGCCCTGCTGCTCTCTTCCAGATGACAGCAATGACCTGGTGTCACTCCAACTCAGGGGCCCCGGGGGCTTCTGGCTGGCTGTCACCAGAATGCTCTCTGCTGCTTCCCGGTGGCCCTTTCTTTCCTCTGTGCTTCTCTGAGGAGGGGGGCACCAGGGTTGGAGCCACACCAAAGTCACCCCAGAGAGCATTCCCTCTCCACAGAGGGGGCACAGGGCTCACAGCCTGGGGTCACGGGGTCTGAGTTGAGAGATGAGTCTACACTGCTCCCGATAGGAGTCAGGGAACTCCTGACTACCATCAGTGACCGTGTCGAGTCCAGGTTTCTCAGTGCACACCTGTAAAGTGAGAACTGGTCCTAGAGTGTAACACGCTGTTGGGGTCTCCGATGGATGGGCTGGGCTGTTCTGCTTTGGGGCTTGTGGCTATGGTCCACACAGCATAGAGGAGGTCTCCCCAGAAGGCACAAGACAGGGAGCTTCTGCTGCAAGATCCTGGGCTCTAAGGCAGGGAAGTGCCCTTCCTTTCCAGCTACCAGGAGGCAGACCCTAAGAGGGGTTCCCTCCCATACTTCCCACCCACTCCGGGATGCCATAACTCACGCCGAACTCTTTGCATCATTCCCAAAACAGAGCCTTCACTCCAAGTGCTCAAGTGTTTGCTCCTATCGCTCATTCTACTCAAACTATTAAGACTCCTACACACACTTCAACACCCTGTTCAAGTGCCACTTCCTCCAGTAAGGCCTCCCTGGGGTCCTACCTTCCTATTTGTTTCTGCAGAACTGAATGCAGGAGGAGGGCTGGGCTGAGAATGAGCCCTTGGAGAAGGAAGCAGTCCCTTTTCTCGAGGGAAGAAGGGACTATCTGGGGGGTGGAGAAGGGATAGAATGGAATGTCCATTAGAAACATGTCTGAAGAGGCATCTCCATTTCACAGATGGAAAGGTCAGGCACAGAGAAATGAAACAGCTGGAGTGGCCGGGATTCAAACAGGCCATTTGGCTACAGGTTCGGCTCTCAAAACCGCAAAGAGTGAAGAATGCTGGGGGGGGGGGGGGGGGCTGGGTAGGTGAATGGAACAGCAGCTTGTTGCTGGTTGTGACTCAGGCTGAAGTGTGAGGGCGCTGGTGTAGGTACCAGCCCTGCCTGCTTCCAAGGGGCAGATCCAGGACCCTGGCAGCTCCAGGCTGAGCACCTGTGCCGCTAGGTAGGAAGGGCTAGAAAAGGGTGATTGCCCCAAGGATTACAAGAACGCGGGGAAGCTGCGCTGGGGCCCCCGCTGTGGGTCGCTGCTAGTGCTTTGTAGCTCTCTGAGGCCTGCTCTAGGTCCTGCACCCTCATGACATCATTGCCGTGGGAAAAGCAGAGCCTGAAAATGGGCCGCCACCTGTACGGGGCTGGGGAAGGTGGAGTTTAAAGCCCTCTGCCTCCATTCCCTCTTCCACCTCATCTCCAGAAGTCAGCTCTGGGTGGGTAACTGGGGGAGCCCAGCTCTGCCCTCGTGCTTAATAACCCAAATCGCAGGAGTGACATCTGGTCCTGTTTTACCCTGTCCCTAGCATTCCTGGAGGGTGAGAAATGGTTTTGCACAGAGTGTTCAGAAACCTAACACACGTACTTCCTCGGGCCGGGGCGCACCACCCAGGCAGCCTTGGAACCAACTCCCCCAACTTGGACACGTGTCCAGTGGGGAAGCAGGTTGTGACCCACGGGGGCAAGGCCGACGTGTCCATGGGGTCCCCCCATCCCTCGTAGCCCCTCGGAACTCCCAGAGGCCTGCCCACCCGCGAGAGACAGAAGGACAGAGAGCAAGAGGCAAGCCGGGGAAATCGCGTCAAGCTGGAGCTCACCGGCTGGATCCGGAGGTTGGGGCTGGGCCGGCGCCACAGCCGAGCAGCGCTAACGGGCCTCTCGGGGCGCCCTGGGGGCTTTTTATCCGCCAGCCTCCCGCCCCCAGTCGGGGCCTTCCCCGGGGAGGCCGCAGGCCCCGCCCCGGGCGCGCCTGTGTGCACGGGCGCCCCGCCCGCCCGGCCATCAGCCAGGCGCGCAGCTCGGGACAGGGCCAAGCCGGGAAGTCCCGGGCGCTGCGGGGAGCGCGGGGGCTGATGGAGTCCCGGGAGAGGCGCTGTGGGGGCGATGATCGGGTCTGAGAATCCCGATGCAAGCGCGGTCTCCTCCTCTGTCTAACGGGAGATCAAGGCTGTGTCCTACTGACCTCGTGGCACAGAGCGTCCTGCAGTCTTAGGTCTGGATCCTGGATTCCATGGGCTGCTCATGCAGGACAATGCAGGCGCCCTTTTGGGGTGAGGGCCCTGCTCAGTGATAGGGTACTGCTGCTTCAATAACAGGGGGTAGCCTCTCTATGACCTGGTCCCCAAGGGTTACTGAATGCAGCCTGAGAGCAAAGCTGTATTCTGCTCATTGTGAAGTTCTGTCCCAGGAGCAAGGACTTGCTTCCCAGGAGCAAGGACTTGCTTCCCAGAGTCATAAACCGCACCGCGGAGAACTTAAGACTTGGCCCTTGTCAGGCTTAAGGGGGTGAGGGATGGAGGATCGATGACGGATAGTGAGGAGTGAGAGTCTGTGGAACATAAATGAAGGAAGGCCTGAGAACGGGGGTCCCTAGCTCAAGTAGCTCCCAGGCTCCAGGCCTCAGACTTCCCAGTCTCGGTCACCCACTTGTGAAATGGACAGAAGTTTTCAGCTCCTCGTCCAGTCCCAGCGCAGCGAGTGTCTTGTCTCCCACCTCCCATCTTGCCCAGGCGTCCCCCTGTACGGGCTTCTTCATTCGGGACCCTCTGTTGATTTTCTCCTATGTGCTAGAAAGGGCCCCGAGTGCTAGACACTGTCCCAGTCTGGAGAGGGAGGGATGTGCAAATAAACGTGGCCTCAAGGCAAAAGGTCAGGAGGGCCAGGATGGCAGATGTCGGCCAGGTCACCCTCACCCTGGTGCCAGAGACCTGGGTCCACCCCTGGCTGCTCATGTCTAAGATGTCCCCCCAGTGGCCCTGCCCCACCCGACCTGGGCCCAAAACATTCCCGGGGATGAATCAACAGGAAAGAATGCTCCCAGCCTCGGGTCAGTGGCAGAGGCAGCAGCCTGGCTCCTCCCCCCCGGGACAATGAAGCGGCTGTGGACCAGGATACCAGGTATGCGCGGGCCTCCGCCCTCTGCCCAGCCACCTCTAAAGCTGAGCCAGGAGCAACAGGAGGGCTCCGCCTGCTGCCAGTCACCCACCAGGCCTGGCTGCCCAGAGCTAAAAATACCTTGGAGCCCAATGAATGAATTGATGTTGTCCGGAAGTCCTTACCTCGTAAGACGGGCAGAGGCATAACGGGCAGTGGATGAGGGTCTTCCTTGAGAAGTGAGGGTATGGGTTTAGGCTTAATTGTAGTGGGATTTTCCGAAGAAACCATACCCTAATTCTTTTTTCTTTTTTTCTTTCCGAGACAGGGCTTCTCTGTGTAGCCCCTGGCTGTACTGGTACTCATTCTGTAGATCAGGCTGGCCTTGAACTCAGAGATCCACCTGCCTCTGCCTGGGATTAAAGGCGTGTGCCACCACTGCCTGGCTTCATACCCTCATTCTTAAGTGCCATTTTGTGAGGGTCAAAAGGGAGAACTCAGCTCATCTCCGCTGGCTGTGATTAGATTGAAATGCTGGAATTTAACTGGGTCTGCAGCTTCCTCCTTCCAGCCTGGCTGGACGCACAGGACCTCAGCCCAGTGTCTGACGCTCTACCATCCTCCTCACGGGCAAGTCTGTGGCTGCCTTGGCTCTCTTTGACCTTCTTGTTTATCCTAACCCGGAGTTCTTTACAAGGCCTGGCACACAGCAGGTACTCGTCACTACTCACAGAAATGAGTACATGGGCCTAGGAGTCACGGGTCCCCAGACTGGTCCCAGAAAGACACAGGCAAGCCACCTGTGGTCCTGTCCTCCCCTTAGTGAGTTTACAGAGTCGTGGGAGGGGATGCATACAACCAAGCAGCCAGGAGAGGCCCCTGCCAGGATCACTGTAACCACAGGAAGGCTGGGGGACAGTTGCCGAGTTCCATCTCATTCAGTCCTCTCAAAAACCTCCGTGCCTCATAGTCTCACAATTTTAATAACAGATACTAAGATGGGGCAGACAGAGGCTATACAACACGGTCAAAGCCACACAGCTGTCATCCACGGAGGGTAGCTGCGGTGAATGGAAGCAGAAACAGGGCTGGGAGGGTGAGGGGAGAGAGTCACCCCAAAAGTGCCTTGCGCCTCGAAGGATCGCATGAGTGGGGAAGGTGAACAGTAGGGTGTGATGGTTAGTACTGACTGTCAACTTGACAGGAGCCAGGACCGCAGAGGAGACTAACCTCTGGCGCGTCTGTAGAGGAGTTCCTACTTTGGGTTAGTTGAGGTGGCAGACCTACACTAGCTGTGGGTGGCACCGTCCCCAGCGGCCCTGAACCCAAAGGAGAAAGTGAGCTAGGCATTGCCATAATCAGTGCTTCCTGACGGCAAATGCAGCCTGAGCATCTACTTCCTGCCCCTGCTGCCTGCCACTCCATGCTCATGACGTCACTCTGCTGCCCTGCCATGACGCGGGGTATCCTCAAACTGTGAATAAATAGAAACCATTCCTGAAGTGCCTTTGCCACAGCAAAGAGAAAGTAACTAACATGTGGGGTGATCATGGAAAGAAAAAAAAAGCCTTCCGTGCGCTGGAGGCTGCTGTGTGTCGCACATACCAGGGAACTTCAGTTCCAGCTCAGACAGCTGTGTGGCTCCTGGAAGTCCTCTGACCCAGCCAAGGCACTTCTTCCAGCATCTGTCTATCTCTCCTTTGCATCCCAGATCCCTCCTTGGCATCGCTGCTCCACTGACATCAAGTGCCCCACCAGTGTGCTCTGGCAACAGCCTGGAAGCTGCTCCCCCCCCCCCCCCCGGTGGTCCCTGACTTCATTATACCTCACACAGGCTGACCTGTGTAAAGGGCTGATGAGCCCTGCCTCTGCCTTCCTACCACCTCTGCTCAGAGCTCCTTGACATAATTTTCCTGCTCTTCCTAGCCCGGCTTAACTCAGATTCTAACCATGCCCCAGATTCTTCCACTAGAGCTCCTTACGTGAATGCTCCCACAGTAAAAGGTGCTGGAAAACAAACACACAAAACCAAGCCACAGAGCTGAAGCAGACCGTCTGTGCCCTCAAGGATCTCGCAGCTCAAGGGCGTACAGAGCTGTGAGGAAGGTGGACTGTGATCATGGAAATCGGGACGAATGAGGGAGCACAAACCAGCAAGTTGGACTCTACCCTCAGTGGGAGACGTCTAGCAGCCATGGCTGGGGGAGCTGGGGGACCTTGGGGACCTTTCGGAGGAGGTTGGGTTGGTACTGTGAAGAAAGAAAACGTAGCAGGGAGGGGGATGGGCCAGGAGATGATTCCCTGGGCGAGAGACGGGTAAGCTGGCAGCAAGGAGAGGAAATCTTAGGCAAGGCAGGGGTGGTTTGTATGACAACCTCTTCCTTTGGGAAACTAATGAGAATTCTCTATTACCAAGTGAAGTTTGGAGTTAGACAGCCTTACCCCAACATCCACAGGGAGCCAGGGTAAGAATCAGAGGGGCCTCATTCCATACATATGCCCAAGTGTTTACAAGTTATAAATCACTCTGACTGCTAAATAAAACATTGTCTGCCTTCCAACCCTGATGTGCACATGCATACCTTTAGGGAAACCTACCAGGCCTGAGTTCAGAACTTTCCAGTGCTTACAGCTCTGGGTGGAACGTCATTACGGATCCTTTTCTAGCCTGGGGTCCCCATGTTTTCAGTCCATTTTCTGCCCTCTCTCCATCCCACAACAAGGGCCTTGAGCTGTCACGGCTCCCTGAGCAGGGTAGGTCTCTGCACACAGCTGTCTTGTACTGTGCCCAGGGCACACCTCAGAGGGGTGGCTCATTCAGCTTCAGCTTTGGGGCTATAAAGGGAGACGGTTCCCCCAGGAGGACAGTGAAGACATGTGATCTGGGCTGAAGTTGAAGAGATTGAATAGGGAGGCTGAAGAGTGAAGGGTGAGAGGGAGTACTAGAACCCAGGACATGGGACAGGGACGGAAACAGCCTGGCCTGAGAGCTGTGAGCTCTCAGGTGGGAACTGACCTCAGCAGGTAGGTGTGTGTGTGTGTGTGTGTGTGTGTGTGTGTGTGTGTGTGTGTGTGTGTGTGTGTGTGTGTGTGACAGCTTCCTGAGGAGGTGTGGGTTCAGATTTTAAGAACCTGGTACTTTTTAAGCACTGACTGGAGTGGGATCCAATTCCTCATGTTCACACCTTGGGCTGGGGTTGGGGTGGAGCAACAGCTAGGAGTTTCTAAGCAGTGAAGCACTAAAAGGCGGGATTCAGATTCCCACCTGCATGTCTGCCTCTACTTCCCGGATTCCCACAGATGTTCGGACCTTCAGTTTTACTTGCTATCAACAACGTGATGCTCATCTCTTCCCCGGAGCCCCTTACCTGCCGCTGTAGCAAGAAGCATGGCATCACTTCACCTCGCTCCCCCAGCTTCTCATGTCTGACTCCTCACATGGGGAAGGCTGAAGTCATCATCATCCTCACTGCCATCCCTCACATTCTCTCCCTCCCCTCCAGACCACTCTAGACCCATCTTCCTTCTCTCCCTCTTACCCACAGACCCTCTCTCTCCAAGACCTTTCCAGCTCCTTCAGAAACATTCCCCACTCCTGTGCCCTGATCCAGGGTCACCTGCAACCCTTCGATTCCCTGTCTCAGCAGCTAAAAGTAGGCACAGCACAGTGCCCAGGCATGCTTCTGTTCAGGTAAATTAAAGCCATACATTCTGAGGGAAAGTGAGACTGAAGGAAGACAGTGCCAGAGCCGAGAAGCCCCTGAGGTCCCGTCATGAGTTCACTATGACTTCAGTGCCCTTTTTACCCACCAGTAATTGAGGCCCTTTTTCCTCACATGGCACCAGACAAGTTAAATTAAAAGACATTTCTTATTCTATAATGTTTTCCTGGGTCATTCATAGCAACAAGAATAGTAATTAGATTTCTGCTTCCGGTCTCTCTTGGCAGGTGAGATTACCAGGCCTTAATGGGCTAGCCTAGGAACTTCAGTGACTGTGGGATGGCTCCCCTCATTTAGGGTTTTACCTCATCACACCCTCTCTGGGGAAAATCATTGACTGAGAACAGAGGCACCTGAAATGCTACAGTACTCACTCTTAGCCCTGGGTCAACCACTTGTGAATCACTCTGGAGCTGACTGGAAAGCTGAGGGGAAGAAGAGGGAAAGGAGAAAGCTGTTGACTGAGGAACACCACGTCTAACCTTAGCCCAGATATCTGCAGTCTCCTTTTCTCCTGAACTGGAGTTTGTCATTCCTGGACCTTTGAGAGCAAATTATATTATCTTTGTCAAGAACTGGTCTTTATCTTTGCAGCAATAATGTAAGATTGCTTTAATTTTTTATTTTAATTCTTATTCTTTTGTGTTTTTGAGACAGGGGCTCTCTATGTAGCCTTGACTGTCCTGGGACTCACTACGTAGATCAGGCTTGCCTCAAATTCACAGAGATCCACTGGCCTCGGCTTCCCAAGTGCTAGGATTGAAGGCCTGGGCCACCACGGCCAGCAATTATTGGAGATTAGGACTGGCAGATTCTGTAGTTTGCTTCCATGTAATCAGCACATATCTTGCTCTCAGAAACCAGCAGAGGGCGGATAGGAGGTATGCTGATGGGAATTTTTGCTGACTTTGTTTGCCAAGGGGTTGAAGAAGGACCTGCTAGAATAGATATCAAGGAAGAAGAGTCGTTCCAAGACACCCATCAGAGAGCCAGGGGGATGTGGGTCCATTGGCATCAAAGGATAACCAAGACTAAGACGGACCTCAGGCCAGCGGATGAAGGGATAGGAGACAGGCCCTATCAGAAGCCAGAGATCAATCCACTGGACATGTCATGTTCAGATAGGGTGG
Organism: Peromyscus maniculatus bairdii; assembly: GCF_049852395.1. NCBI lineage: Eukaryota > Metazoa > Chordata > Mammalia > Rodentia > Cricetidae > Peromyscus > Peromyscus maniculatus. The sequence continues at coordinate 194,922,416 of NC_134852.1, forward strand.
CGGGGGGGGGGGGGAGGGGGGGAACTCCTGGCACCATGTGTTGGTCCAACCATTCTCTGAGAGTGGTCCTGGACCAGCAACATCAGCATCACCTGAGAACATCCTAGGATTGACAATTACCAAGCCCCACCTTAGACCCACTTAATTGAATCAGAAACTCTGGGGATGGGACCCAGCACCTGGTACACAGCAAGCCTCCCCTTCCCTATAATTCCAGTACCTGTTGACACCGGAGAACTTCTCCACTCACAGTCTTAGAAAAAGTTTGCTCTTACAGAATCTAGAGTCTTGTAGATGCCATTCTCCTTGGCATCTCCAACTTGCCTGGTGAACCTAGTCTTCTCCAACCCTCTTGATTATGATAGGACTCTTTCATGTATGGTGAGTCTCTGGAAATTTCAGCCTTTTACATCCAGGATTACTCTCAAATGCATCTGAAAGTCTCAAATCTCTTCCTGATGGGGTGGGTGGGTCTACAGGTCTGCTTAAGAGTCCTTTCTGTTGTGAAGCATCTTCGTGTAGGAGTATTCCTCATTACTGTCCCTAGGAGGTTCCCATTCCTGGGCCAAGAATTAGGCGGTTAGGTCAACATATAGATTGTGGCAGAGTCTTCCTTTGCAATAGGAAATTTGGCCTTTCTTCAACATCATAAGAATCAATGGCATTGTAAATGTCAGACTCTATAAAATCTGAAATCTCTCAGAGAGAGTTGGCCAACAGGTGTCATTGAGGTCCACTATCTTGTAGCAGGCTTTCTCTGTACTGCCAGCTCCCAATAACAACATGAAGGCATCTTATTAATTATGAAAGATTGACCTTAGCTTAGGCTTGTTTCTACCTAGCTCTTATAACTTTAATCTATTTCTATTAATCTACATGTTGTCCCATGGTTCATTACCTCATCTCTCCATGCTGCCCATGCTGCTTCGCCATATCTGTCTGGCCACTGGCTTTCTTCTTCCCAGAGTTCCCTCTTTGCCCTGAAGTCCGGCCTGTACCCCCTGTCTAGCTATTGGCCGTTCAGCTATTTACTACACCGATCATAGCAATGCATTTCCACACAGTGCACAAATATCCCTCAACACTAGCTCTTGCAGAAAGACCAAGAGCTCATTCTTAATGTTTTCCTTCTCCTTAAGGTTGGTCCTGGCCTTATAACCTACACTTGACACCGAATCTTAGTCCTTGACTATCCCAGATACCCTGGTGGCCCAAGAAGAGTTAATTACCTGTAGGGCTGTTAACATTTTCACAGAAGAGACCTGCCCAGAAAAGAACAGAAAAGCTTCATTTCCTAGCCGCTTCCCGAAACCCACTTTTCTTAGGACAGCTTGACCTCTACGGGTTGACTGAGGCATCCAGAGGAAATGCAGATAACCTGTGCCTCCTTTTAGCCTTGAGTGCTAGTAAACAAGGTGGGGAAAGGAATTCCACCAACAGAGCAGCAGCAATGTGCTTTGAGGGGAAGTAATTTCCTCTCTTCATTACCAATTAATGAGCATAGCTCCTGCCCACCAGGGCTCTTTGAGTTACAGTCACTGTGGTGAGGTGGACTGATGGGAACTTGGTGCAACGCCTTATGCCTTTGGCAAGCATCAGTAAATCAAAGCTAATGGCTGAATGCGTCTCATTCAAGACAGGGTGTTGTCCTGTACTAATTCCTGGGCACAGATCCATCATCTTTGCAAAGAGAACACTTTTCTAGGCACTACAGGATCACAAGGAGGCAAAGACCCAGCTCCTGGCCTCAGTGTGAGCTGCCCAAGTCATGAATTGTACTCCTGTCATGGTACAAAAGTATGAATCCCATCGGCCTCTGAGGTCATTCATTTACTTGTCCATTCAACAGATACTTATTGAGCATTCATTGTTTATGTAGTAATTTGGGGACTCTAACAAAAAAAAAATCAAACCCAAGTTTCCAACGCTCTCTATATACTGGTAGGGCCATGAGTGGTAAGGGCCATACTTTCCAGATTCTTGTCTCTGTTATTCAAGTAGCACTTCCTGCCCTTGCCCCCACCCCTAATCAGGTGATCACTCAGTTTCCATTGAGGAGTTTTCTGAGCCATGTACCCTTCAATAGGCTCTGAGCTCTGATTCAGTGCAGTGTCTTCCATGTCGTCCACCTCAGCTTTGCTCCTTCGTCTTCCCACAGATGTTCATTACCCAAGAAGATTCTTGGAAAATCTTGTAGAGTTTCAGTGGTTACTTGCCACAACAAAATGGTAAGGCCCCGCCAGTCACTGTTTCAGGCACAAGGTGGTACTTTCTCCTTTAGAAGTGAGGACCATGCCTCCCCACTGGACTTCCATGTGTCACCTGCGCCTACCTGTGCTTTTCACTAAGACACACTGCTGATTATCACAGTTTATGCTGCACTTTACATCACGTAGCGTGAGCCTTTCTAAGTGGTTTGCTGTGGGATGTTCTGTATGGCAAATGTGTTGCTCTGATTGGCCAATAAATAAAACACTGATTGGCCAGTGGCTAGGCAGAAAGTATAGGCGGGACTAACAGAGAGGAGATAATAAAGAACAGGAAGGCAGAAGGAGTCACTGCCAGCCACTGCCAGGACAAGCAGCATGTGAAGATGCTGGTAAGCCATGAGCCACATGGCAAGGTATAGATTTATGGAAATGGATTAATTTAAGCTATAAGAACAGTTAGCAAGAAGCCTGCCACGGCCATACAGTTTGTAAGCAATATAAGTCTCTGTGTTTACTTGGTTGGGTCTGAGCGGCTGTGGGACTGGCAGGTGACAGAGATTTGTCCTGACTGTGGGCAAGGCAGGAAAACTCTAGCTACAGTGATTCTTTTTCCAAACTGCCCGGCTTGTTGTAGTTCCTTTGTATTTCCATACCTACTTTAGAATCCATTTATTACTTGCTACCATAAAGGGGCCAATGGGATTTTAATTGATATTGCGCTGGATTTGGAGATCAGCTTGAGGAGAGATGGCATTTTAAGAAAATTGGGCCTTCTGATGCAGAGTTCTCCATTTATTTTGGTCTCCTCTGATTTCTTTAATTAGTGATTTGTAGTTTTCAACATAAATAGCCAACAGGCCCTAACATTTCATTAGGCTTATATTTAAACACTTACGTATTTTGGTACTATTATAAGTAGCACATAAATGTTCTTTAATTCTGATTAGTCATTGCTAGTATATAAAGCAATCAGTTTTTACATATTGACTTTATGTCCTATGAAACTGCTCAACTTCTAGTAACACTGGATTTTTCTGCATAGCCTGTCATCTGTGAATAGTGTGTTTCTTTCTCTTTTTAAATATTCATTTATTTTTATTTATGTGCATGGATATTTTGCCTGCATTTATGTCTGTGCATCATGTGTATGCAGTGCTTGTGGGGGCCAAAAGAGGGCTTGGATTCCCTGGAACTGGAGTTACAGATGGTTGTGAGCCACCATGTGGGTGCCTGGGAACTGAACCCAGGTCTCTGCGGGAACAGTAAGTACTTTTCACCACTGAACCACCTCTCCAGCCATCCCACTAGTTTTGATGAGCTGTATTTTCACTGTCATTTAGTTCAGGTTTCAGACTTCCTTTGTGGGCTGTGAATTATTTAGAAATCTGTTGCTTTGTTTCTGAGTTTGGCTGATCCTGTTATTTTTTTTTCTTATTTAATCTGGTTTTGTTGTGGTCAGATAATATACCCTCTGATTTACAAATCTGTTGACGCTTGTTTTATGGTCAGGACATGGTAAATGGCAGCATATGTTCTAGGTACTCCCTGGAAGGATGTGTGTTCTGTGTGGGCAGGTAGAGTTTTCTACATCTTTTAGGCCCTGGTGTTTAGTAGTGTTTTGAATCTTCTGCATCCCCTGATGTCTGGGCTGGTTGTCCTATTGCTTGTTACAATTTTAAGTCCCATCTTCTCTTCTCTGCCTCTAGGAGTCCAGTTGGGTGGGTGATAAATACAAGATCTTGTTAAACCCACAGTTCCCGAAGGCTCCGGCCATTCTTTATGGGTCTCTATGTCAGGATTATGTAATTCCTTGCTCTTTCTTGGGTCCTTCCCATAGTGTTTTTGAGCGTACTCACTGAGATTTAAAATTTTGTTGACTGCAATCTTCTGTTCCAAAGTTTCCTTTTATTCTTGCTTTGTTTTTCAGTTCTACCTCAGCTCTCCCTTAACTGTAATGGAAGAAAATACTTCCGTTTTATCTTCCTGGAAGCTGGCCCATGCTTCCTCTTGGTTTGTTCCTGTGTAGGGTTGGTGTCTTTGCTTCCTTAAATGTCTGGTAGAATTTTCCAGGGAAATTTGATTTTTTCTCCCACTGAGCTGGAGGTTTTCTTTGTTGGAAGAGTTTTAACTGAATTTTTTTACTATATCTAGGGTTATTTGGGTTATCCAGTTCTCCTTGAGTGGGTTGACAGATTCCAGGACTGTCCCAAGTCTCATGTCCTAGACTCTTCCAAGGTGACTGTTGTGGTTTGAATGAGAAATGTCTCCCACTGGCTCATGCATTTGAGCATTTGGTTGCCAGTCCATGGTGCTGTTTTAGGAAGTTATGAGACCCTAGGCCATGGAGCCTGATGGAGGAAGTGGGTCACTGGAGGCAGGCTGAGAGAGTCTATAGTCTCACCCCTCGTCTGGTTCACACTCTGCTTTTTTGTGTGTGGATGGGAATGTGATCTTCCAGCTCCCTGCTCCTGCTGCCAGGCCTACTCCACCTTGATGGACATCTAGACCTCTATAGCCATAAGCCAAAATAAATGCTTTCTTCTCTAAGTTGTTTTTGTTGTGGTTATTTTATCACAGAAACAGAAAAGTCACTAATACAATGACCTTAGTTAGGAAAATGGTTTTTGAAGATGTGATTAGGCTCTTGGCAAGAGTCTCTCTCCTTATAGAATGGGTCCTACATCTCATGATTGTGCGGGGGGGGGGGGGGGGGGGGGCGGGGGGGGGGGGACGGGACCCGGGGGAGGTTTGAGACACACAGGCACAGAGAGGAGCCCACGTGGAAACAGAACCAGACAGTGGATTAATGCTGCCAGGGAACTCCTACAGCCTTCAAAAGCTGGAAGAGCCAAGGAAGACATGATGACTCATGTTGACTGTCACCTTCAGGATCTGGAGCCACCTAGGAAACAAGCTTCCTGGCACCCAGGAGGGGTGATTTAGACTAGATTAATCTCTGGAGATGCCTCCGAGGGACTATCGTGATGGTGCTGATTGCGGTGGCATCTTTTCCTTGGCTTTGGCTCTGGAATACAGAATCAAGAAGGGAGCGAGAACCAACTCCTGTTACTTCAAACTGCCCACCTATTTTGTAGTGAATTCTCTCGGCAGCTGCAGGCAAATCATGCAACACTCACAGATGAGAAGTGGCTGAGAGACCATCAAGGACCCCACTGCCACTTTGGAGATCACAGCAATGACCTGACCTTCACGTACCTCCTGAATCTCACTCTCAGTGCGTCTGAAACCCGTCCGTATCTAAGTCTTAATATCTACTCAGTGTTTGCTGTGACCTGCATAGTGTCTCTGCTTAGCCTTCAAATGGGAGAAAGGGCTGGAGGTCAAAGGGCTTAGCTTTGCTGGAAGACACAAGTATCATCCCTCTGATCTTCCTAGTGGCAGCCTTTGGGGTGACATTGATGTGAGGCCTGTGTTTGGAAACAATAAACACCAACTTTATCTAATTTTAACAGCAAAGAGTCTATTGGAAAGTGGTAGGAAAGGATGGACACTGTGGGATCAGGCTAAGTTCAGGAGACCTGCCCTTCAGCTGAAACTACAGACTTCTGATTCAGGTACCTACCCATGAAGTGACTTAGACCCTGTCGCTCTAAGCTCCCAGCAGAGAATGTCCAGCTGGGCCAGAGGATGCCAGTGTTCAGGGGTGCAGGTGGGGGTGCAGAGGTGAGAAAGGAACCCCTTGACAGCCTGCCCGAGACACCATGAAGTGAGAGGGTAGTTTCTGGAGGAGAGTGAGATGCAAGTACCAAAAAAAAAAGGAGAAAGGACACTGGTCAGAATGTCAGCTGCCCAGCAAAGGATGGGCCCAGTCTGCTGTTCCTTCTCCAGCTCCCTTTCCCAGTCACATCCGCCTGCTTGGTGCCTAAGAAGAGCCAGGAGCAGGAAGAGCACTGGGTTTTTCTTTGTTTATTCGTTTGATTTCTCTCTCTCTCTCTCTCTCTCTCTCTCTCTCTCTCTCTCTCTCTCAGACAGAGTTTCATTCTGAAGCTCAGGCTGGTCTGGAACCCACTATGTACCCCAGGCTGACCTTAAACTTGCATCAATTCCCCTGCCTCGGCCTCTGGAGTGCTGAGATTACAGGCTTGAACCACCAAGCCCAGCCCGCCCCCACCTCTGACTTTAGAGGATGCCTCAAGTCAGCGGTGAGCGATAATGAGACTGTGATCGTTCTATTTAAGCGCTTCACTTAATCAATTGGCTTCGTCCATGTTGCCTCCTAGTATTGATCACAGAGTTCCTGGTTCTGAAAATCTCCAAGCACCCTCCTGGGACTCAGCCACCACTGCCACTACGAGTCTCCTCAGCATACCAATGCTCTGAGCTGAAGCACACCTTTCTGTGGGTTGTCTGGGATCCTTGCTCATCGTAATTGTTTCTGAGATAGGACAGAGCGGTAGTTCCCGCCATCACTAACCCGAACCTGAGTGAGGAGCAGTGCAGTTAATGGTGCATACAGTTGCTCCCAGAGGGAAGGATGGGCTTGACTGCTCCAGACACCTCTCAGAGGACAAGGACACAGTCTAGAGATCAGCTACGAACAACTGTGAGGATGGAAATTGAGGAGAGGTGACCCCGCGCAGACACCAAGCTGCCCCATCTACCCGCATTCATCGTGGTAGGCAGTGGCGGCTCAGGCCTGGCCAGTGACCTGTGGAGGCAAGAGGGGGCTTGAGCTGCCTCTGCCAGAGGCAGTGCAGGAAACAGGGGAGGGCCTGGAGGTCAGGCACAAGGAGACAAGCTGCCCTGATTTTCAGACTGGAAGCATATCATACAGCCACACAGCCTGGTTCTGCCCGCACAGGATGAATCAGAATCTCAGGAGGCATCTTTATTTCCTCAAGTTCCTGGTGATGGTTTATTTCAGTTGAGAAAATGAAGTACACATGCCTTACTGTCTGGTCTAGACCTCAGGTTCTTCCAGCCCTGCATCCCAAGTGCTGGCATTACAGGTATGGGCCACTGTGCCCGGCTTCCCAGGCAATCTTGTTGCACATTAACGTTGATAATCACTGGGATAAAACAGGTTCCTTAAGCCGATGGCCAGGGCTTTGGAAATCTGTCTTGTCCTCTGAAATTGCCTACAGTTTTTTTTTTTTACATTTATTCATTGCATTCATGTATGTGTGGGCATGTGTATGCCACAGTGTGTGTGTAGACACCTTACAGTTCATACTTTGCCTTTGTCAGGGTATTTTATAAAAGCAACAGAATTAAAATGAATGCATTGCCTTGAAAAAGTGTTTTGCAGAGTGGGTGTGAGGAAGACCATTCCGTTTTGTTGTCATTGGGGAGACGGTGGCCTCTGTTGGTGGCTGTCCAGGACGGGGTGAGGTGAGAACTCACTCCCTTTCAGGGGTTCTCAACTCCAGTGTGCACCAGAATTACCAAGGGGCCGGTGATAGGGAAGCTCCTTGGGCTTTGGCATAGTAGCCAGCACCACGTGATGCTGATGCCTGGGCACCCTGGAAGCTCTGCCGTAACCCTTAACAAAATTGCCTCCCTCCCTTGGCTTGGCAGGAAGCCTGCTCACTGTCAGTCTTACTGGTAATGGGGCAGGTGACTTCCCTCCATTTGTGTGAAGCAAGCAGTGTTCGAGGCGTCAGGAGCGCTGTGTGGAACAGCCCTTCCCTTGATGTTCTCTCCTGGGTGGTAAACATTTTTCAACCACTGTTCAGTGAGGTGGAGGCTGCTGCTCTTCTCAGGGTCTTCATGTGTCCCTGGGAAGTTTTATAAGAGACCAGCTCTACCCATACCACCCACCCCTTATTCATTTTGAATTCTAAGCAAGCAGGGAAAACCAGAATTAATTAAATATTTAATTCATGTCCATTAAAGCTAGCATATTGGTTTTAGTTAAAATTTATGGCCTTGTTGTAATTTTTATTGCTGCCCATATATTGCCTATAGGCCACTGACTCCTTTCATATAATAAAGTGTTCCGTATCTTCATGCCCATTTTATAGGATTTGGAGCATAACTTGAGTGTTCTCAGTGATTATAGAAACATCCAGTGTTTGCTTTTATGATGTTGGTTGTAACCGTGATAAATTTGCTGTTGGGTTGCTGCTAATAGAGCCATAACTACACTCATTCTTCCGTGCCTGTGGGATGCAGGCCTCCTTACTACAACCCTTTTTACTGTGCCATGTTTAGGACTCTTCTGAGGCAAATTTGAAGCTGTTGGTGAGGTTGTTGGTGACTGCCTGTGAGGCTGTTGGTGACTGACTGTGAGGCTGTTGGTGACTGCCTGTGAGGCTGTTGGTGACTGACTGTGAGGCTGTTGGTGACTGTGAGGTTGTTGGTGACTGACTGAGGCTGTTGGTGACTGACTGTGAGGCTGTTGGTGACTGCCTGTGAGGCTGTTGGTGACTGCCTGTGAGGCTGTTGGTGACTGACTGTGAGACTGTTGGTGACTGGCTGTGAGGCTGTTGGTGACTGACTGTGAGGCTGTTGGTGACTGACTGTGAGGCTGTTGGTGACTGCCTGTGAGGCTGTTGGTGACTGACTGTGAGGCTGTTGGTGACTGTGAGGTTGTTGGTGACTGACTGAGGCTGTTGGTGACTGACTGTGAGGCTGTTGGTGACTGCCTGTGAGGCTGTTGGTGACTGCCTGTGAGGCTGTTGGTGACTGACTGTGAGACTGTTGGTGACTGGCTGTGAGGCTGTTGGTGACTGACTGTGAGGCTGTTGGTGACTGACTGTGAGGCTGTTGGTGACTGACTGTGAGGCTGTTGGTGACTGACTGTGAGGCTGTTGGTGACTAACTGTGAGGCTGTGGGTGACTGGCTGTGAGGCTGTTGATGACTGTGAGGCTGTTGGTGACTGACTGTGAGGCTGTTGGTACACTCACTGACTGGGAGGCTGTTGGTACACTCACTGACTGGGAGGCTGTTCGTACACTCACTGACTGGGAGGCTGTTGGTACACTCACTGACTGGGAGGCTGTCCCCTGACCTCACAGTAACAAAGTAATGCTCAGAAGCAAAGTTCTTGACTGAAGACATGACTTCAGCAATTCCTCGTGGACAGAGTACGTGTGAGTGATGCATACAGCTGGGAGAGGACCATGCAGGCCTCCTTCTGCTCCTTGACTTGTCTAGAACCTTGGACAGACTAGAGTGACTCTTGTAAAAGATTTCATGGTCTATTATTATTATTATTATTATTATTATTATTATTAATTTACATGTACATGTGTGTATTTCTGTATATGTGCATGTACCTGAGGTTAGGGCCATCTCCTGGAGCTGAAATTACAAGCAGTTAGTTGTAAGTTACCTGATGTGGGTCCTGGGTATTGAACTTGGGTCCTCTACAAGAACAATACGTGTTCTTAACCACTGAGTCATCTCTCCAGCCCCGATTTCCTGGTCTTCTACCATCAGTGAAACTAATGTTGAAGTTGGTTTTGGCTCAGTGGTAGAATGTGGGTAGAACTGACCTTCCCTACACTGGCCCTCGTTTTCAGTGAATTGATTTTATACAGCTTTAAATGTCTAGAATGGATGAGGTGGGCTGTTTCATGTAATACAAAACCTGGAAGAAGGTTTAGAGGCAGATGTCCTTTGAAGATAAGGGGGAAAAGTACAATTAAGCAATACAGAAAGAAAACCAACTTTTCCTGAAAACACAACAGATACCGGGCTGTCCTGTCTCATTGTCTCTCAGAAAAGCGCCTCCCTGTGGAAATCCCATCCCTGCCTACAGAGGAGAAAAGCAAGGCTGGGTGGAGTTGAATAACTTGTCAATGTCATCGAGTGAGAAGGCAGCTCAGCTGTGAGGCCCCGCCTTGTAAATCCCCCCCCCCACCCCTACCCTTCCCCTGGGATGTCTTTATAGGCTAGGGAGTGGAGGGTGAGTTTAAACCCAGGGGAATGAGGAGTCAGAGGTATTAGAATGGTCCCGAGAGAAAGCTTAGAGACACTCCCACACTTCCGGTCACTTTTGCCAGATAGACAGTAGAAGGATGTAGAGAGCGGCTTCCTGGGCTGGATCTAGTCCTTGGTCTGAGAACATTCCACAGGATCCCCAGAATGTCATTATTTGAAGCAAAGCATTTTCAAACTTTGCACCAGTATGATGTATCTCCACCTCAGTATTACTGGAGGATGTCATGTCCTCCAGATGGACTGGAAGTGACCGCACCTGAATCCTAAGCCTTTATTTAGAGCTTAATTCTGATGCTCAGAGTCTCACTATGCAACAATTGAAATACCACAAATTGTGGCCCCACTGAACCTGCAGGACTCATTCTGAGCAGAAAGTTGAGGGCCAGGGAAGCAAAGAAGCCTGCCCACAGGCACACAGCAGAGTCCTGACCGGGCCAATGCCTATGACCCCTCAAAGCTCCCCCAACCATGTCCACTGGAAGCTTCACCCTAAGGAATTTTAGCATTGGGCACACCTGGTGTTTTAGAGATGGCCCCACTTGGCTCACAGCCACTTCGATCCATCCTTCAGCTCATCTTTTTTTGTTGTTTATTTGTTTGTTTTTTGAGACAGGTCTACACAGAGAGCTGTGTAGTACTGGTTGTTCTGGAACTCGCTCTGTAGACCAGGCTGGCCTCTGCCTCCCAAGTGCTGGGATGAAAGGTGTGCACCTATTGCCCAGCTTCTTCAATTCATCTGTAGACCTGGGTTTTATTTCAGTTCATCAAGTTCTGGCCTCTACCTTGTCAAGGAAGATAACTTGACTTTCATGTGAAAATCAAAAAGGAAGGATGCCCGTTCTTGGAATGCAAAGTGGTAAAAGCTAGTGTGGGAAAACAATTTAGTTATTTCTTACAAAGTTACACATACACATAGCACATGGTCCAACTCATTCCTGGGTGTTTCCCCAAAGGAATAAAAATAGATTTACACAATTCATAATCAACAAACAAACAAAAACCTGGAAAACATACATGCCAGATACTTTTCAGTAGATAAGTAAAACTGGAATGCCTGTATGGTGGCTCTTGCTCAGCCACACAAGGATCAAATGCAATGGCCAGGTACCTTCAGAGGCAGCCTGTAGCCAAAGGAGCTAGTCTCAGAGCTGAAGACCCTTATTCCATTTATAGAACGTTCTGGAAGAGGCAAAGCCAAGGTGATGGAGAACGCATTATCAGGGGCCAGGGATTCTGGGTGTGACTTTAGGGGGTGGAAGGCAGTCTGGGAATGATGGGGTAGCCAGAGTAACCTGACTGTGGTGGGCTATGTGTGAATCTGGCTGACATAATAAAGCAGGTCTGCAGGCTGCTACACATGAACAATCAGTAAGCCCCACACACCCAAAGATACAGTCGTCCCATGGTAACCAACATAACAGCAGGGCTTGGCACTGTGCTGAGGGATAGAGTGCTTGCCTGGTGTGTTCCAGGCGCTGGGTTTGATCTCCAGTATTCCGCAGTCAACAATAGCAACAGCTCAGGGAACTGCACACTTCAAATAAGATAAACAGCACGAAAGACAGGACCCATGGCTGCTAGCATGTATCCAACAGTGCCAAGAGGAGGAGCGAGACACAGACGAGGGCTCCACTTTCTCCTCTGCCCTCACCCCGGACTGCACTCCGCTTGCCTTATAGGAATGCCCTCTCCTGACAGCCCACCTCCTCCCCACCCGGTTGGGAAGGAGCACCAGTTCTGAGGCTTTTTCTGGACTATTCTGAAGTTGGTCAGAAGGTACCAAGACCCTCTGCTCTCTGGTGGATACTGGGGAGCAATTGGCTGGCTCTAGGGACAGAGGTGTGAATCACACTTGGCTGTTACTTGGACCTCTGCCTACCCCCTGGGATTCCAGAGAAAGGAACCCCATCCTCCGCTTCCACCCCAGTCATCTCTCAAGGAGTAGCCACTCCACCCTGTTACTAGGAAGGACTCTGGAAGCAAATTAGCTGCAGTCAGCTAAACTAACTGGGAGCTTGGGAAAGCTCGAAGGAAGAATCCAAGGATATTGGGAAGAGGGACCCAAGGGTAGCCAGTTCCTAGGATGCTGAAGCTGATGCTGGCAGAGCCTCTGGCCCTTCTGAGGCTGTGTGATGACTTGTGTGACACAAGGTTGTGTCAGGAGACAAGAAGGGAAAAGACTCAGTGGTGGTTCTAACCATTGTGGTTACACAAGGGGGATTCTTAGAGTGGCCTCTTACGGCACAAGTGACAGGCTAGGTAGTGGACAGAGCTGGGCCATCATCCCAGGCGGCTCTGGGGCTACTGGTGTCAGCAGCCAGTACTTTTCCCGGATTACTCACCCAGCTTCAAAACAACTCCACCCACTTGCTTCGGAGGCTGCCCTGCATTTTTCACCTTTGGGCTATCATGCCAAGGAAGAAATATCAGCCCAGGAGGAAGGTTTTGGCCAAGTTCAAAGGGAAGGCTTTGGGGAATGGAAAGTCCTTTGAAACCTGGCTTGGATGGTGACTGCCTGACCCAGATTTTCCCCCTTTCAAAAATATGCTTCGAGCTCAAAGGCCCGGGTGTCATGTAGACATGGGTGTGACAGAGTTGCAAAGAAAATAGAAACCAAAAACACAGCTGCGGCTTCACTCAGAGAACTCTCAAACCTGTGCGTGGCCAGCCTCCAGAGGTTAGCCTGTCCAGGCACGTTCCCGGGGCGCTTCTGGGGACACTTGTTGGGTTGAGCCTGGAGCACACCCGGTGGGTGTCCCTGGCTGTGTGTTTGGGGCCAATGCCTGTGCCAACAGGAGGACCCTCTGCTTTGTTTCTCCCGCCTCAGTATCTTCGTTCCTTTCGATAAGGAACCTGAGATGCAGTAGGTGACCCAGCTGTCACCTGTCTGTTTCTGAAGCCTGAACTATGCAGGTAGGAGCCTTGGACTCCACCCTCTATAGTGAAGGTGGGCCAGGGCTACATTTTCTTTTTCTTTTTGGTTTTTCAAGACAGGGTTTCTCTGCGTAGCTTTGGAGCCTGTCCTGGAACTTGCTCAGTAGACCAGGCTAGCCTTGAACTCACAGAGACCCGCTCACCTCTGCCTCCCAAGTGCTTGGATTAAAGGCACGTGCTACCACCTCCTGTCAAGGGCTACATTTTCTATGTCTACAGTTAGCTGTCATCTCCATGGTGGACAGCAAACCTTCATCCATCCTCCTTCCAGTAGGGAAGTGGGTTTGACCCAGCAAGGACAATCTCGGGTCCCATCTACATCTGATAGCTACCTTTCTCCCTGTAGAAAGAGTCAGAGGCGGCCTTTTTGTAGGTTCTGGTTCACCTGGGACTGTTCAACCCAGAATTACTTGGTTATCCACTGAGTCACCACTGCCATGACACACTTGAGTCTCAGCTAAACCCAGCTGCCAGGGGCCCTTGCAGTTCCATGGCCCGGAAGCCTCTGCTTGGCTGTCACATTGCAGACTAGGGCTTCCCTGATTCTCTCCTACCTACCAATCCTTGACAGCTTCTCTCAGCCCAAGCCCAGAGTTCTAGTCTTCACTCTGTGGTGTGACTCTGGGGGCACGTGCTTTTGCTAGCTGGTTCCTGTTAGGTTCTGCCAGCGGGAGACAAGGTCCCTGGAGACCTCGCCCGACGATGGTTCTTTGTCTTGGCAGCCACAGCCAGTTCCTGTGTTTAGCTTTGACACTGGGTCCTGGACCGACTTCCTGGCATCCTTCAGATATACCAAGTAGGTAGCAACCCTTATCCTGTCTCCAGCCCCAGCTTCTAATAATGCCTTTCTGTGTGTTTCTACCTGTGCTGGCAGCTGCTGTTTTCAGCCAGTCCATTCTGGTCTCTCAATGTGTGTGTGTGTGTGTGTGTGTCTGTCTGTCTGTCTGTCTATCTTTTATCTGTCTTTTTGTCATCTAATAACTAGTTTAACCAACCCACCAGATTAAATTTTCTTTGCTAAAGTAACTGCAGCGGTTTCCGTTTTCCTGACCAGACACTGGCTGCTACACACCCTACTGCTGCCAAGCAGACCGAACGGGGAGGCTGTAATTTACCATCTGTTTTTCATTCATCCAAAGACTAGGTAGCTTTACCTAGTCACCACACTGTGCTGAGGCCATTCCAGCCCAAAGCAAGAAATCCTGATATCCTGGCCAGCCCTGTAACTCAGGCAGGAGCAAAATTATGGATTCCCTTTCATCTTTACAAGTGGCAGGATGCTGAGATCACAGGAAGAGAAGGCACAGTTGTCTGGCCTCAGAGGTCCTTGGGCTTGAAGACACCCCTACGGTCATGAGACATCCCTCCAAGTTCTCAATTCCAGGGATTCTCCAGGGTTATCCTTTTGTGCCCATCTCTCTGCCCATAGCCGGTTAGAAATGATCCCCATGGTGTGGTGGAGTTCCCTAGGGCCCAGAGGGAATGAGGGAATTCCAACACACCCACACAGCAGCCAGGTTGATCCTTTCTCATCTTAGCAGCAACAGAAAGTCCGAACTGGAAGACTTCCCAAGGACCAACTGTTCCTATCCTGCCATTTTACAGATGCACCCAGAGAGCTTGCCAAAGCCTCACAGTCATTAGAAGCAAGCTGTGGCTTTTCTGCCTCTAGAGAATTCCTTGCTCCTCTCATGGGTAACACTGAAATTACTCTGGTCCCTAGGTCTCCACAGGTTGCTGAGTTCAATGTGTCTGGGGCCTCGTGTGAAGTTAGAAGAGCTCTCTGCTAAGCCCTGACTTAGCTCAAACTTCCTCAGAGTTCTCCCCTTGATCTCTGTCTTACTCTGTGAGAGAATTTATAGCCTCTGTTAATTGATGGGAAAAGACCCACCCTAAATGTGGGTAATGCCACCCCATAGGCTTGGGTCTTGGACACACTACAAAGAAAATGAACTGAGCACCAGCATTCACCTCTGATGTGGAAGCAACCTGACCAGCTGTCTTCACATCGACTTGCCTGCCTTTAACTAAGATCTTGTTCTCAAACCACAGGCTTGGAGGTACCATTCTATTGAAGGTTCCTGGGAATCTGGGCAACATCCCATCCAGAGGAGTCCAGACACACTGTTCTATTGATCAGCCTCAGTTACTCCCTAAGGCATTTTCTCGGCAAGCTTGACAGTACAGAAGAAAGATATCTTCTCTCTTTGAGCAGCAAAAGCAGCGGCCGTTCTTAGAAAGCTCATCTAGATTCTGTCCCTAGCATAATAGAATCACAATTTCCATTTGTGGCAGGAGGCTTTTTACCCTGGTTCAATCCTTTAAAGTCACCCGGGAGGGTTCTTAACGTCATGCTCTTGCCTTCCTCCTGAGCTTCCCAAACAGTCCCCTGTGTGTGGTGGGGTGTCCGAGGATTCTTGTGCTCAGACAAATTGAGATGCACCACCTAGACAGATAAACAGCGGTGCATCGGGGTTATCATCACGCTTGTGTGGGGAGAGAGGATACAGATGGGGGTCTGAAGTGCATGGTGAATGATGAGATGCCATCAAACCCTTTGAAGCTGACCATCTGTCCCAGAAATGGGCTTCATGGGGTCAGATTCTGGGCTCAGCTCTTTGATTCCTTCTTCTTGCTCGAGGGCGACTCCTGTGGGGTCTGGCTGCCTCTGGAACCCAGGCTGAGAAACTGGAGACCTTGCTACTCTGCTGTCCTCTCCTGCTGAGTGGCTCCAGGACCATACACCCCTTTAGGGGCTTCTGTGAAAATGTGTTGTTTGTGATATCTGCCCCACACAGAGTTATCTAATGGCATTTGTAGTCTCACTTCGGTTTTGACAAAAACCATTACTTTCATTTTGTGCCAGTCTGATAATAAGAAAATCACATTTGGGGGCTGGAGAGATGGCTCAGCAGGTAGGAGCCCTGGCTGCTCTTCCAAAGGACCTGGGTTCAGTTTCTAGCTCGCAACTGTCTGTAGCTCGTGTTCCAAGGTATTCTACATCCTCACGAAGGTATGCATCCAGGCAAAACACCAGTGCACAAGAAATACAAATAAATCATATACACATCACACACACACACACACACACACACACACACACACACACACACACAATCACATTTGAAAAAAGGTGTAGCTAGGGGCTAAGGAAAATGGCTCAGCCATGCAAGCATGAGGATCTGAGTTGGGATCCCCAGTACTGATGGAAAAACCCAAATGAAGTGGTGGTGTGTACCCAAAATTCCAGTGCTGGGAAGGCAGAGGCAGGAGGATCTCTGGGGCTTGCTGGCCAGCCAGTCTAATCAAATTTGTGGACTCAGGGTTAGTGAATGAACCTGTCTTAAGAAATAAAGTGGAGAGCAACAGAGGAAGACATCAACTGGGGGAGGCTCAGCTCAAAGAAAGCACTGGAGAAACCAGGATTGTCAATCACCTGGACCTGTTTTCTTCAATGGAAGGAAATGAACGATGCCTATTAACCCGGAATGCCAGAGTGAAAAGTGGTCAATCAACCTGGTGGTTCTTTGCTGTCTAGTAGGAGCCAACATGCACTTGAACCCCCAACATCTTGCAGTGAACAGAACACATCCCTATGACAGAGGCTCCAAGTACTTTGCATCCTCCACCAGTAGAATCTATCCACATGCTTATCACAGATCCTTTTCTAGGCCCTAGCCCTGAGCTCTGTTTATCAGTCAATAGAAGTTATTCTTATTGTAAGGGTCACAAGCCACAAGTTGTACTATGTTTAAATGTGTAAGAAAAGTAAACCATGAGGTCAGTCCCTGGAGGTCTTGACCTAGTGCCCACAAAGATGGCGCTGTCCTGAGTTTCAATCCTCACCTCCCCCACAGACCCCCCCCCAGTCATGAGGCTTTTGGGGGTCCCTGACAATCAACCTCTTTTCTACACACACACACACACACACACACACACACACACACACACACACACTAATTTTTAAATGTGACTAAAGTACTTTTCCTTCTACCACTTCTAAATTTTACATCTATCGCGTCCATCTATCCCTCCATCCATTCATCTATCATGATAGCTTCAGAAGATTTATGCGTCAACCAGCATTTGAAAATGGAGTACACCAGGAGTCAAGCAACCCCATCAGATGTGTGTCCATCCCGTCTTTCCAGAAATAACTCTTCCTGCTCCAGCACATATGCTCTTGTCCTCAGGCTAGCCCATTTGGATTGAGTTGATTCCAAACAGATCCAATCATATTTTTCTCTCCCAACAGGTTGGTCAAGGTATGTTCTGAGCCTACAGAGTGAGAACTTAAGAGCCAGGGAGGGTGATAATCTGCTGAGTGCTGTGAAGAGCAGAACCAAGGAGGAGACCCCACTGGGAGGTGGAGATGGTGGGGAGCCTGTGGCCTTGCAGACCCTGGGTTACAGCCCTTCTGAGGCTCTGCCCTCATGCTCACACTTCTACCACATCCTTGTAGCACGCCACCATTTGTGTTTCTGGGTTTTGCTCACCTGAGCAAGCACCTTAAGGGAGGAATTATTTGGTTCATAGTTTTTAGCCCATCATGCTGGAAAAAAAAAAAACATGGCATACTGTAACAACAATTTCATTGTAGCCAGGAGAGGGAGGGAGGAAAGAGGAGGGAGAGGGGGAGGGGGAGGGAGAGAGAATATGCCAGTAGAGAGAATGCCAGTGGTAGGTTGCTAGATGCTGGCTGGCTTTCTCCTTTCTCCTTTTTATTCAGTGCTGGTCCCAGCCTATGGCACAGCTCACATCCAGTGTGGCTATCCCCCTTCTGGAAGCATCCTCGCAGATACACACCTAGAAGTTGGTTTTACTAATCCCCTAGGAGGAACATCAAATTTAGCTATCATACAAGCCTACACTCATTTTCTGTGACTTGCAACCATCGAGTCCTAACTCATGATTGGGGAAAGGAGTCACCAGGTCAGGTGACAGCATCGGCCTAGATATGGCAGGGAGGCTAATGTGGATATTAACACTAGGCATTTGTTTTGAGGCATCAGATGTATGCTAGACACGGATAAGTGTTTTATGTTCGCCAACTTTAAAAATCTCTACATCCCTAAGAGGCAGATGTTATTATCTCATCTCAGAAAAAGGAGTGGAGGCTCAAAGAAAAGAGACAGCTCCCTCCACACAATAAACAGCAGAGCTACGATTCAACCCAAATCGGTGTGGGTTGAAAATCTATTGACTTGCCACGCTGCCACACTATTTTTTTTTTCAGGCACTGTAAGAGTGAAGAGAATGCAGGCCCTGTCAGGCTGTTGGTAGTGCACGTAGTTGGCACACGGACAGCCAACGCAGCTCAAGACCGGAGGGTCTGCTGGGTCAGAGTGGCCTGCGGAGGTTGTCCAGTACCCTGGAGAGCTCCCACCGAGCGCAAGTCCACTTGGTTCCATAGGCATGAGCCTACCTGGCAGCTCAGCCTCCATCAGGAGCATCAGGGCTGCCGTTCACTGGCATGGACAGAGACAGCTCATCCTGGGTACCCTAGGTCACCCTCCCCGGTCCATCCTAACCCACTCTAAGCTTCATCTGCATCAGCTCTGGCGGGGGGGGGGGGGGGGGGGGGGCGGATACTGGCTTAGGATGCCTGTGTCATTATAGGCAGAGAGTTGAAAATAACTTAATCTCTTTCCAGCCAGTCCACCTTTTTCATAGATGAAGAGACCGGCAACTGTGATCTGTTAATCATGCCAAACCTCCTTCGGCAATGTAAAACCAAATGGACTGCTTTGCATAATAAAAGGTTAAAATTATGAGTCGTTGAGGGAACAAACAGAGCCTGATCATCCAGGCTCGAAATGTGTGACTGCCATCTTTGCACTTGCGTTTCCCCTTTGCTCCGTCATCAAAGTCTGCCCTCTGCCGCAGCTGTTTATTTTTAATTCATACGTCCCCGAAATAGATATTCATAATTTTCCCACAGTGTCTCTGGCAGCACCTTCCACATCGACCAAGAGCAACAGTATTTCCTTGACTGTGCGCATTTGGGGTTTTCTTTGACATATAGATGGATCTTTTGCTCGGTGTCTAAGCTGTTTCTTTGTGGGTAGTGTTGGCTGGTTCAGGCTTCCTTAATACGTTCTTCATGACTGCATTTTGATGACATTAATGAAATCATTCTGAATATCAGTGGGCAGATAATGAGTCTCGAGGCAGGGATGGGGCCAGGGCCCAGATGGAGGGAGGGGCAGGGTGATGAGGGGAACGGTGAGCGATCTTGAGTTTTTGGCTCCAAAAGAGAGGTGACGGTAGAACTTTAGACCCCAAGGTCTACTTTTCCCCTCCATCTGGAGAGGCGTGGGAGGGAGCATCCTGGGGTACGGCAGTTCTGTCTCCAGCCTGGGTGGGAAGGTGACATGCTGCGTCTATGCTCTGGAACAGAGGTTAGCTGGGGTTTTTCTTTTTGAGTTTGGAGAGGCCCTGAGGCAGGACGCTGGTGGGTTTTGAATTATTTGCCTGTACGCTCTTCTTTGCAGCCCCAGTGGCCCTCATGCCGGCCCACCCCCCTGTGCTCTCCCTCCCTAGCATCCTGCTTCTACACTGATGGGCCAGCTCGCAGTCCTCCAACCCTCCCTTCCAATCAGAGCTTGGCCTGGGCTCCCATCCATACTTCAGCTATTTTCTGGGCCAGAGAAGGGCAGAGGGGGGCTCCACCGATCTGCTCCCAGAGTTTATGGGTCGCCAGAGGCCGTCTCTTTCAGGTTGAACCAAAAGTCGAGGGAACTGAAGGGGAAAATCAAAGTCCTTAATGGGACCTCATCTGAGGGGAGGTAGAAAGTGACAGGGCGACCAGTCCAGTGTACCACACGTGGCTGTGCAGAGCAATGGGGTGACCAGTCCAGTGTACCACATGTGGCTGTGCAGAGCAATGGGGTGACCAGTCCAGTGTACCACACGTGGCTGTGCAGATGATGCACAGCACAAGCTGGGAAGACAGGTCCTGTTTGCTGCTGCTATAACAGATTTACAGATGAATTAGGGCACTTTTCTGGCAATCAAGTGTCTTACACTAACAGCATCCATACCTGACAATATTGTTTCAACCACTGGAGTGGGCTGGGGGACATCTCTGCATCTCAATTAGAGCGGATCTCATTTTGTCCGTCCTGCTGGGCCCCAGCAATGTGAGCCTAAACTTGTTTCCAAAACTAAGAGAGCTGTTGACAGGGTAGCTGGGTTCTCTGGAATCAGTCACGTGACTGCTTGGACCCAGTTGATCCTCTGTGGACCATGATGGTTGCAAAGCCTGGTGACCTTGTACACCAGATGTCAGAGTGCAGGCACGAAAATGATGCTGTCTTTCTTTGGAAACCGGAATTTGAAGTTGTTTAAAAACTCTGATCCTATAATATACACAGAGTTGCACAGGCAGGGGCCAGATCCTCCCCCCGCAATCTGCCCCTGCAAACAGTAGTTCCGTTTCATCCCTCTAGACATTCCAGAGCTGCTGGACTAACAGTCTGCTCTTCAGAAGTATGCCATTCAATAGCGGCCGCCCTGCCCTGCCCCTCTGGCTCTTCCCATAAGAAAACAGGCTTCGCTGGAGGTAGAAGTGTGAGGCCAGGGTCAGCAAGGCAGCTGCAGAAGGCATTGGGTGAGCCAGCTTTGCAGCTATGACTCTGGGCAACGGATGACCCAACTGAGCAGCCAGCCAGAGTCCCTCAGGGAGGTCACTGGGAGGCCAGGAGCTGTGGCTGCCTTACGGGGACACAGACAGTGCCTCCTCTGGGCCAATCAGTAGGAAGGCTGGAAGAGGTGGTCACGGAAGGCCTTAGCGACTCAGAGTTGGGGCCGTTCACCTCCTAACAGACTGTAGGTGCCTGGCGAGGGGATGGCTCACAGGTGGATCTGTGTCCACCTCGGTCTTCTCCCTGGAGCCTGAAGCTCTCAGACCACCCCGAGACAGCTTGGATGGGAGGAAATACATTCCTTTCCCATCTGGGAATGGAGCATTGCCCCAGCCCAGCTCTGTGGCCCCAGCTCCAGACAGCTGCTCTCCCAGCTGGAGCACATAGAGATGCCAGAGCAGCAAGAGCACTCAGCAATTGATTCTGCAGCGGCTCCGAGGCCGTGTGTGTTTTCTCCATCCCCTGGAGAAACTGGTCCCTGGGGCCAAACAGCTCAGGGAGTGCAAGGCTGATAAAAAATAGATTGCAGTCAAAGCAGCAGAAGAGGAAAGAGGAACAGAGCGCTGAACCTTCCTGACAACTCAGCCATGGGCCCTACCTGGGGAAGGGGCCTTGATGGTCCTCTGAATGCAGGTTTTGGACTATGTCCTCACTCAGGGAAGGATATGGGACTCACAGCAGGATGTGGGTTCACAGCGTTACTTAGTGGAGAACAGGAACTTGGTTGTCAAGTGAATCACACTTGGCCAAGTGTAACAGGAACTGGGTTCATTATTCCTAGGTGACCATGGTACCCCTTTGCTGAGAGCTAGCTACATACTAGGAACTGACCATTATCACTTCACATAGTTCCCAGAGCATTCATCAATGAATTATGCTGCGACAGTTAGTTCAGGCTGCTGTAACAAAACACTGTAGACTGGGTGGGGTAATAAACATAGAAATGATATTTCTCTCAGTTTTGGAATAGAAAGCTCAAGACGGGGATGCCCTGGATGGTCGGGTTCTGGTTGGGACACTCTTCAAGCTACAGACCTTGGACTTCTATTATACTCTCACATGTGGGAGAGAAGAAAGAAGGCAGGGAGAGAGAGACAGAGAGCGAGAGAGAGGGAGGGAGGGAGAGGAGAGAGAGAGAGAGAGAGAGAGAGAGAGAGAGAGAGAGAAGAGAGAGAGAGAGAGAGAGAGAGAGAGAGAGAGAGAGAGAGAGAGAGAGAGAATATGAAGAATATAAGTGTACATACACCCTGGGGTCCCTTTCATAATAGGCCAACAATTGCACTCCTAAGGCCTCCATCCTCAAGACCTTCACACTGACCCCCCCCCCCCAAGACTCCACTCCTGAGGCCACCACATAAGGATTTCCATGTGAATTTTGGTGCATTGCATACCATTAGCTCCACTTCCCAGGCAGGAAGAAACTGCAACAGGAGCTTGCCTGAAGCCACCCAGCTGATCTGCAGCCATGCCAACTCCTAGCTCCGGCCTCTCCAACCATTAAGTCACATGCCTAACCACTGGTGGTGTGGGCAGCAGACCTTTTGTGGAGCTCTGCATCCACATTGCCAGACTAAGGGGCTTCCCAGCAAAGATATGAGGGTGTGGAGAACAGTGGGGGGGGGGTGTCAGTGCATTGGGGAGATCTTCAGTATTTGAGATGCACAATGCAAGAGAAAATGAGGGTATGGATCTGGCACATGTGTCAGGACTGTCAGGGGCTGGGAAGTTGGGGGAGCCCTGGACAAGTGGCCCGTGTCTGGGTGTCTGGCAGAAGAGCACAGCAGGTAACTCAACAGACAGGTACTTGGCCCGGAGAGGGATGCCCATGACACGAGAAGGATTTTTCAAAGCTCTCAGAAGCCTGCCTAAGTCAGAACCTGGGCCTGCCCATGACGCTCTCTGGGGGAGGGGACAAGGACCAGGCTTGCACAATCTCTTTGAGTGACTCTCAGTTAGGTGATCAACCACACCAGGAAACTTCACCAAGGGACTTGAAGAGTGCAGGACGGGTCCCATCTCAGAGAAAATGGAACAGGCAGGAAGGCAGTCCAGCCTGGAGCTTGGACACCAGGACCCAGAGAAGGGCCAGCTGACATCAGGACAGATCCTGGGTTCCCAAGAGGAACTCCCAGGGAGTCGAGTGAGGTCTCCTGATCTTTATAGGACTTGCTGCACCCTTAGAATAAACCCAGCTCCCTTCATGTCTGTTAGGGTCCTGTCTGCCATGCCCTAGGCTACTTCTCTGGCCTTGCCCACCCAGCCTCTTTGTCGTCTACATGGCTCTCCCTCCATGCTTCCACCTCCAAGCTCTGACAGGCTGGCTATCTACACGGGCAGTCACTTTCTGCCCCAGTCCTAAGGGAAGACTCCAGGCTTGGGTGCCTCTCTGAGATGATGCCACCTCTGTCCCCAAACACTGCCCATTGCAGTTTTTCTTTCTTTCTCGCCACTGTCCCAGGATATCTTCCTTCTCGGGTGCTTCCGGCTACCATCAACTTTCTGAGGTTGGAAAGGACCCAATAATCAGTCTTGTATAACTGTAAATCCCCACAGCCTATTGCTTTATCATTTTATTAGTGGTGTGTGAGTGTGAGTATGTGTGTGTGGCATGTGAGTGTGTTTATGAATGTGAATGTATGTGTGAGTGTGTGTGTGTGGTGTGTGTGAGTGATGTGTGTGTGGAAGAGTGAGTATGTATGTGTGGTATGTGCATGTGAGTATGTACGCTGTGTGTGGTATATGTGTGTGTGTGTGTGTGTGCGTGCGTGCGTGCGTGTGTGTGTGTGTGTGTGTGTGTGTGATCAACAAGGCTGCAGAAGTCTCTCTGGTGACTTTTGAAATGCTTTCTTAACATTAATTTAGTCTCCTGGAATGGGGAAGCAGAGGGAATCATATCCCTTCCAGCTCTGCTGTCCAGGGATATGTGTGTTTTTGCTCACTCTTTACAAGGTACAATAAATACGGACAGCATCTGTTGACCAGTTCCCCTTCCATCAAGGCTTTGCTTCAAATGTCGCCTCCCCAAGGAGACCTTCCCGACCACCTTCTGCCTCACTCAGCTGGCCAGATGTGGTCGATCCCTCTGTATGCGCTGCACCTTCGCTTGGCTCCTAGTTACTGCCACAGCTATTTCAGGCAGGGTTTCTGTGTATGTGGAATTGCTGTGCATGTTTGGACTCATCTACATGCCTTTGCCAATGAGAGAAACTCCAGTCAAATCAACTGAACTAGTGAGGAGTGAAAAAGGTGGTCAGCTGATGAGAAGGTGGTACTCCAGTCAATGAGAAGGTGGTGCTCCAGTCAATGAGAAGGTGGTGCTCCAGTCAATGAGAAGGTGGTGCTCCAGCCAATGAGAAGGTGGTGCTCCAGCCAATGAGAAGGTGGTGTTCCAGCTGATGAGGTGAGTGACATTGAAGGGCTGGGCAAGGGTAGCTATGATCTCTCTCTCTCCCTCCCCCCTCTCTTTCCTCCCTCCCTCCTCCTCCTCTCCTGTCTTTCCCTTCCTGTCTCCCTCTTTTTCTCCTCTCCCCTTATCACCCCATGTTCAGGCTCTTCCCTGTGGAAGTACCATTTTTTCTCCTTTGCTGTGCATGGCGTATGAGTACTGCCAGACCCAGGCATCCTGCGTCACTGATTACTGTCCGTGGAATGAGCCCCGGGCCCACATCCTCAGACTGCATGGCAGCATCCAGCTCAGCACTGCTTGGGTCACTTCAGCCCTTTGGCCAGCCCCTGTGAGTGGGAAGAGACTTGGTTGCCACCCTTCATCTGTGGCACATGCAACACATATGTAGGAGGAGGGAGGAAGAGGGTTGCTAAAAGAAAGAGCCATGGGGGAAAAGTGCCAGGAAGTTGGAAATGATAGATGTTTACCTAGATTGTATAATTGCTTCTATTTAGAGTGTCCACACGTAAAACACACCACTACTTATGATTGCTTTGTAGAGTCAAAATGAGGAGTATGCATGGTAGGTATAAAGAGGAAGCAGGATGAGAAGGACGGGTCAGCAGTTAAGAGCACTTGTTGCTCTTGCAGAGGACCAGATTAGTTTTCAACACCAAGGTCAGGCTGCTCACAACTGCCTGTAACTCCAGTTCCAGGGGTTCTGACACCCTCTTCTGGCCTCCCTGGACATCTGCACACGTATGTGTGCATCTGCACACGTGCATGCATGTGAACACACACGCATGTGCACACCCATGAATATAAAACAAATCTTAAAAAAGGAGGAAACCAAGTTCAGAGAAGTAAAGTAACTTGTCTAAGTCACTTAGTGAGTAAGTGCCTGGCCCAGAACTCAAATGATGTAGCTGTGTTGTTCCTCAAGGTCCAACTCGGTCTCGTTATTCCTGGTAATAGAGACAATCTGTTACTAGATGTAAGCTGATAACGTCACATGTTCTCACTTTGGAATTTTATTAGTTAGGACAGTCTTGGTTAGGAGACACTGATAAACAGCCCCAAAATCTCAGTGGCTTAAAGTTCTTTCTTGATCTATGGACATGGCCATTACAGGTCAGCAAGAGAACTGTGTTTATCACAAGAGCTGCAAGAGATGAGCGGACTGAATAGCTGCTGTTTCAAGTGTTGCCTATCACTGTCTGTCCTAGTTAGGATTCCTATGGCTGTGATGAAACACATGACCAAAGAAACTTGGGGAGGAAAGGCTTTATTCATGTGACATGTCTACATCCTAGTCCATCACTGAAGGAAGTCAGGACAGGAACTCAAGCAGGGCAGGATCCTGGAGGCAGGAGCTGACGCAGAGGCCAAGGAGAGGTGCTGCTTACTGGCTTGCTCCCTCTAGCTTGCTCAGCCTGCTTTCTTATAGAACCCAGAACCACCTGCCCAGGGATGGCCCCACCCATGATGGGCTGGGCCCTCCCCCATCAATCACTAATTAAGAACATGCTTTACAGCTGGGTCTTACGGAGGCATTTTCTCAAATGAGGTTCCCTCCTTTCAGATGACTCTAGCTTGTGTCAAGTTGACACACAAGTGGCTGGTGCATTGTCAGAGTTGGGAAAGGAGCTATCGAGGGTGAGATTAAGCTTTCAGTCAAAACTTTTAGGCCAGAGTGGCTACTGAGCCTCAGCTAAGTATGGGGCCTCCAAAAAATGAAATACGCCCTGGGGACTATGATGATTAAAACCAGGAAGCACTAAAGAAATGCTAATGAATCTAAAAATAATTTTGTATATAAAGTGTTTTTAATACAATAATTTTATTTTATATCAGAGTGTTATTAAAAAGTATATTATAAAGTTTATTTTAATCTTTTTTCATACCCATAATGTATGAAGAGGAATTGAGGCATTCTCCTCATTAAGTATATGATAAATGTTGTTTACTTTACTCTAAGTTAATTATGAAAAAAGGCGATTTGTTGACAAATCTAATTTGATATATTATGTTTTATTTGAGAACCAAAAGTATTTTAAAATGCAGATTGTAATTATAAGTTACAGCATTAAAAAAAACTGTTTCCAAAACCTCAGATTAAAGCTATTGAAAGTTTTGTGTTTTGAAAAATCACTTCATCTTTTAAAAATGTAAAGCATTTTCTTCTATTGAATATTGAGATTAAAAGAAATGCTTGTAACTGCTATTTGCCAGCATGTCTTAAAAACATTGGAGGGGGGTGGATCATCTTTATTCTTAATAAACAACAACAAAAAGGCTAAATTGGCTCTAATTGCCACTGCGTTTTCCCCTTTTAGCACTGTTTTATGGAGTGCTAGGAAAAATCTAGAGTTATTCTGTGTTTTATGTTCCTCATGAACGTGATACTGCCTCAGTGTTCCTTATGTTTCTTGTCTTAAGCCAATGGTCCATAGTAGATGTAAATTAAACTGAGTATGACTAAGTGCAAAAAGAATTTAACCCTGAATGCTGGTGAAATCCATGGATGGTTCTCCTTCAGCTGAACGACGAGCCAATGGGCTGGAGACCCAAAGAGTCACACGGCCACATTGACCCGGTCTTCCACACAACTGCGGGCAAGAGTGTAGATGTACCACCTGCATACCTCCCGCTCCCTCCCTCCCACCCTTCTGTTTGAAGCAGTAACCATTTCACTACTGATTTAGAAAGAGCTGGAAATGCATTGTCACGGCCTTGGAACCTGGGTCCCTTGCAGATCACAAGCATGCTGTGGGGGAATGTTCCCAGTAGCCTGTCAGAACCTGGTGCACATCTGAGATATGATAATCTCTGTGGGCTGCAGCTTCCCATCTCCAGCCTATGGTATTTTATAAAAGCTTGGCTGTTTGCTGCTGGTGCATAATCTGCGATTTGCATAATATTAGAGGGGAAAAAAGCTAAATAATTTTTAAAAGGAGGAAAAAATCAAGGGCCCCTTCTTGAGTATTTTCGGCTTCCTGGTTTAGTCAACTGCTTTGCCCAGGCTTAGGCTGTGTCTATACAACCCAGGGGGTGCGGGGAGCGTGGGGCTGATGGGCAAAAGGACCAGGCAGCTGGAAAGGAAGGCAGACATCCCTTAGCCAGCATGTGAACTCCCAGGCCCTCCTTGCCACAAGGGGCAGAAATAATGAAGATGGAGCAAGTTCAGAGAAGGGCGACCGAAGCCATGCAGGAGACATGACTTACGGGACAGAGTTTAATTGGTTTAGCCTAAAAAGCCCATTATGCTCTCTAGCGGACATGGAAAGGCTATAAATATCTGCAAGGTGACAACAAGCGAGAGAGGCTGAGATCCACCTGGCTGGCTCAGAGGGATGGAAGAATCTGCTGAGGACTGGAGCCCATTTCAGGGGCTTTTTTGAAGTCAAATCCCTCTGTCCTGTAATATGCACACGAGCTCTGTCATGGAAAATGGGCCCACAGGGTAGCATCTAGTTGAAGTGAAGGACCCGGCTCAGACCCCTCTGCAGCTCACTAGCCATCCTTCTTTGTCAAGGCTTAACTAGTATTCTCCATGGGGTGGGGTAGGTGGCCTGGGGTCTCAACCAGCTCTACTAACCCCATCCCCTCCCCCCGTGAAGAGTGTAGCCATGTTCAAATTGGAGCCAGATAGAGAAGCCTACAAAGGACAGGGTGGTGGGCTGCCCCCCACAACAGGGCCATGGGGCAGATGGGAATTTGGAGGAGATCCCGGGATTGTGAAGGCCCGCCCAGTCATGCCTCAGAAGAGCAGAGCTCACTCAGTCCTTAGCTGAAGCTGGCAACAGGGTGGGGGACCTCGTGTGCTTGTGGAGTCAGGGCAGGCAGGACAGTGCTGAGATTCATCTCCGACGTGGAACAAGCAGGTCTTTGTGATGGAGCGGACACAGAAGAGGAGCCCAAGCTTCCGGCCAGGGTGGCCTCTGGTATTCCTCAAGATGGGGATCTCGGAAGAGGGAAAATTGGTCAAGGAGACCGCTGCTCCTTCTGTTTCTGGTGTTAGTTCCACTGGGGTGGGGCTGTGCAGCCCCGTTGTCTAGAGGGGAGGCTAACCCGCGGCCCAGCACCAAGCTCTTGAGCTTCTGCCTTGCATTTGGACTGAAGACAGCTCAGCAAGGCCATTTCACAGATGGCGCTGTCTCAGAGGAAAAGTGTCGTCTTTAAGTTGAGAAGGAGATCTTGTCTTGCAGAGGCTGCCTTGTGGAGGAACCTCCTGATTCTCAGAGTGAGGGGCTGACTTGGAACTGAGCAGAAATTCTTACCCAGAGGGCCAAAGGGCAGTCCCTGGGGAACCTGTTGCTCCTCTAAGCATGTATTCAGGAAGTGCATGGACGTCTTCTTTCAGTTGATTCTCAGCCATCCTCCATCCCCAGCTCTCTGTTGGAGGGAGATCCAGGGCCCACTGCAGCTGTGAAGACTGGAGGAAGGGCAGAAGATGAGGGGAGGGGGGCAGAGGGTTATGTGGATGCAACTCATGAAACACTAGTGGCCCCTGGGTGATACCAGGTCATAAACACGGCATCCGATGACCAAGGTCAGCAAATGTGTCTCAGTTGTGCTTGGGGCTGTGACACAGGGGAGTCGGAGGGGGAGCCCTCCACTCTGGGTCTGTGCTCTAGTCCATGTGCATGAATGCGTGGTCTGTGTGTGTGTGTGCACATACATGCATGTGCTTGTGTGTGCACACACCTTCCTTGGTCTCTGGACTTGTTTCAGCGTGGGGCTGTGGCTCACTCTGATTTCTCAAGTCATGGGGTGGGGGGGTTGTGGGGGTTCCTAGCGGGGCTGCCTATGCCTGGAGCCCATTCTACCATTTGGATGGGGTAAGGGTTCCTTAAGTGACTTGGGAAAGTAACGGATGGGAAGGAAGATGGGCAGAGGGCTGTGGTGCAGCAGCAGAAAGAGGCCCAGGAGGCCCCATTCCCTAGGAATATGAGAGATGCACATATTCGAAGGGCAGTCATCACCCATGCTTTGGGGCTACGCTGCTGTCTCTCATCTTTTGTATGATCATCACGGAGCCCCGATTTTCCCACCAGTCACTTCACTAATTCTCATGCAGCCAGGAAATGTACCAGCTGGGAGTCCCATAACAGGTCAATTCTCTAGGCATTGTCCTTCAGTGTGGGGTTAGTCTTCCTCCCCTCTCCCTACCTTCCCTCCTCACTTCTGCATCTAGCACTGGCCCCTGGGGCTTGTCAAAAGCCAGCTCTTGGCCAGATGGCTGCCGCTGGCCCATCACCAGCACTCTCCTGCCCTCTTATGGCCGCCCCGGAGCCAGCCTCTGATTAGAGCCTTTCCCAGGTCATAGGCATGGAAGAGCAGCAACCTAGAGAGATGTCCTGGGCCCTGGCTCCTGGGAGAGAGACAGAAGGCTTGGTTCTACCCCGAGTCAGGGGCTCCCTCCCCAGGGACCACCCAGTGGGCCACCCTTGGATTCTTCTTCCGTTAGGGAACAAGGACAGTCCCTCAAGGCAGTCCCCTGCTCAGAAACTCAGTCCCTGTCTGTCTTGAGGCAAAATTGCAGAGTGATGGGCTGTCTACACTCTAGTGTCTTCATGTCTTTCCTCCAAATTTTCCTCCTCAAACTGCATTTAACACCCCCCCTCCCCCGGCTGCAGCCACTCTATTTCAGCCTCTGCACTCCAGGCCCCACAAATCTTTGCTCTATTTCTCTGAAATGCTGGTCCAGTGCCAGCACTCTTCATGACCGTGGATCCAACTCCCTCTTTGTGGGATGCCAGAAACATAGCCGGCAGCTCTTAATGGGAAGTCACCTCAAGCCTTCTCAGCAGATGCCATGGGACTCCCAGAATTTTGTCTTGGGTTGCTTGTTTGGGGGTTTTGTCTTACTCTGTGGCTGTGGCATCCTTGGGCTTAGGCAGTAGCTGCATGATCATGTATTAGATTTACTGGGGGGGGGGGGTCTCAGTCTGGGTATGGGCTAAGTGCTATTTGTGCAGGAGCTCTGTGTTTGTTTGCCCCTCTCCCGGCTTCATTAGCATCATTGGTACAAGACAGCAGGTGCGTCAGGAAAGAGTTCATTTGAACCAACGTTTTGTGCTTTAAAACACAGGGGGTGTGCACAGCCGGATGCACTATCTTGGAGAATGATTTGGAGTGTACAAATTTTCTTTTGTCCCCTTTCTTTTCTTTTAAGGAGTGTTCCTGGGCATCTTTATCTTCCTGCCCACAACCCCTCATTTTCTGGAAGAGCACACGGGCTTTTTTCCTTGAATTAAAATTGGGCTCCCAAGGGGCAGGCTTCGGCCCTGCCATCTCCAAGCCTGGCACAATTGCTGTATACAGTAGACCCTCACAGGTGGAGCCGAATGTGAAGGGTGCTGTGCAGGGGAACTGGAATGTGCCTAGATTGGAAGGGCAAGATCAAGTTCATAATTACCTAGTACATGGGGTAATTTGGGGCTGGGGCCAGCTCCCTGCTCTGGGAGACTCTGGAGTCTCAGAGGGCAGTTGGCCCTGGGCGGGAGTTT
Organism: Peromyscus maniculatus bairdii; assembly: GCF_049852395.1. NCBI lineage: Eukaryota > Metazoa > Chordata > Mammalia > Rodentia > Cricetidae > Peromyscus > Peromyscus maniculatus. The sequence goes on from NC_134852.1 coordinate 194,953,012, forward strand.
ATTGTGAGGCACCAGGATGGAGAAGCAACTGTTGCCACCCTCCGGGGCTCAGGAGGGGCCTGACTCTGTCTCTCACCCTCTGCTGTCACCTTGCCAGAGGAACCCATCTCAGAGGAAATGCCCTTCGGAGTCTCCCAGAGGAGGTTTCACCGGGGATGTGCTCCGAGGGCCCTGGGTGTATGTGTGACACATGGATGCTTCTCAGAAAACCACGTGGTGCCTGGAGGAACTCTGTGTTTGGAATCTGGGCTCCACTTCCCATCCCAGCCTTACCGTTTCTGAGCTGTATGACTTTGGGGAAGTCACTCCTCATCTCTGACTCACTATTTTCTGGGTGATAAAATGAAGATGCCCAAAAGTCACTCTGCCAGCGTCAGGACCAGAGTGAGAGAGGAGGGTCAGCCAGTATTGACCGGGAAGCCTAAATGGTCCCTCTTCTTCCATGACAATTTCCTGGCTCACCTTCATTTCAAAATAGCAACTGACCTTGAAAACTGATCTCTTTTCTTTCTCTGCCTCTCTCAGCCCATCGCTCATTCCCGATGTGGTCTCTGGGTCTTATCATCCTTCATTAGAAAGTGGAGGCCATTACACAACTCACAGGGCTGTGTGAGGACCCGGATGATGTATAGCGCCTGCTGTCAGGTTCACACACAGAACATGCTCAGTAGAGGCAACTTCGGTTCTAAGAAGCAGGACCGTACCCTGGTCATAGGGCTGGACTAGAAATAAACTGAACCCCCATGGAGGATGCAACATCTAGTTATCCCTTGAGGAGCGCCGAGACTGAGGGAGCAGACTTAGAGAAAAACCGCAGGCCCCTCCCAAGGCCCAGGCCGGGTGCAGTTGCAGGAGCAGCAACAGTAGTAACTGCACCCAGACCACCGTGTCCCACTCTGCCCCGCTGCAGGCTGGCCAAGCTGCAGGCTGGCCAAGCTACAGGCTGCCCCGCTGCAAGCTGGCCCCGCTGCAGGCTGCCCCCTGCAGGCTGGCCCCGCTGCAGGCTGGCCAAGCTACAGGCTGGCTCCTCTGCAGGCTGGCCAAGCTGCAGGCTGGCCCCGCTGCAGGCTGGCTCCTCTGCAGGCTGCCCCGCTGCAGGCTGGCCCCGCTGCAGGCTCTCTCAGGCAGCAGCCCCTCCCATGGGGAGTCCATGTGACACATCAGATGCCTGGACACATCCCTGTGCATCTGCCAAGAAACACCACTAGCAGCTCTCTCTGGGTGGCAGAGTGGTGTGTGACCCACAAGGTTCTGCCACCTTCTGGGGCTCATTTACTCTCTCTGACCTTCTCAAGACCCTCATTTCATAGACAAGGAAACTGAGACCCAAAGACAAGAATCTGTCCAAATCCCACATCTACCAGGTGGCTGAGTGGGGCATCTGAGCTGACACAGGCCTTCACCTCACTCCTCCAGCATCCGGCCCCTCCTGTGGATCAGAGCCTCAGGCTGCAGCCCGAGTTGAGTGCAGAGAACAGAAGTGGACTTAGATGACGAGAATTGTAAGTTATTTGCTGAAATCTCAGGGTAAGAGGCACGCCGTGGTTCTGACTCAGTGCAAACACCTTCCCTCAAGGAGAGGCCCCTGTCCAGGGATTGGGCCGGCACAGCAGGAGATGCGTAACTCCAGTCACTCAGGCCAATGTTCTAGAATCTTCCTTGGCATTTGCAATGACAGGCTGGTAAAGGTTTCTATTTCCTTTTCCACAGTCTCCAATCTTTCAGGTTCTATTTGTCTCTGTTATTTGCCCAGCATCCTGGAAGTGTAACAAAGAAAGACATTGATACTGAGCACGCCCCTACTGTGTGTCTAACACGTGCTCTCCTCAAATCCTCCACGTGAGTCTAGCAGATAACAGAACTCGGGTTCCAGACAGGGACAGTCTGTGATGGGTCCAGGTTGCACATGCAGGAGAGAAGAACTAAGGTCTTGGGGGTGAGTGTGGCTGGTGGCTTTTCCCTGGCCTGTGAGCGTCAGTTTCACAGGGAACGCTTCTCAGAAGCCAGCAACACGGCTGAGCAGGTGAGCTTACTCTACAAGTCTGTCTGTCTTCATTTGATCCCTGAGACCCATGTAAGAGTAGGAGAGAAACCAGACTCTACCAAGTCACCCTCTGACCTCCACACTTGTGCTGAGGTACCCCCACCCATCGATCATAAATGAAGAAACAAAACAAAAAACAAAAAAACAAAAACAAGAAAATGAAGCCAGCCACACCTTGGACTGGAATTTTAAGCCATGTTTAATTGAGCCAAATGTAGAAACTGTCCAAAGAAAATGAGGGACCCTTGAGGACCTTAAAATGTACTTCTAGGGTTTCAAGGACACCGTTCTTTTAAACTGCTGACAAACATCCATGAAAGGAATTTTTAGCATTAAATAAAATTTAACAAGTTTTTATTGCTACCTTCTTAGAGCAGATATGTGTGGGGGTGGACAAGGCTAGCAAGGCAGACCTGGAACTCTTGAAACAGGGATGGGGCACTTCTGGTGCCACCATCCTGGCACCCTCATACTACTGTGGTAGAAGGAGGGTTCTCTGGTGAAGTTGTCAAGCATATCTGGGAGGCATTGCTTCCAGAACCTTCTTTGGGAGCTCACCCACAGTATCATTTCTAACGGTTCTAAGTGGAAGGGTACAGGCTTAACTTTCTTCAGACCAGACTTCTCTGAACCTGTTTGGTAATGGTCTCTGCCCCTAATACTCTCTTGCCTCTGGGGAATATTTATTGACATCCTAGGAATATCCCTTGGGCCTACAGGCAGCTCGGTGGTGGGTGGGTAGACTGGCAGGCAGAGGAACACACTCTCTTGGTTCAGCCCACCATCAGGCTCTGCTGATGCCTCTCTTTGCTCTCTTGGACAGAAAATGTGTTTGCTACGGCTAGGACCCAGCTTGGCTGCTTGCTTGAAATGGGTGTCTTTCCAAATTGGGGGATTACTCAAACTCTCAGCCTCTGAGCTACAGGGATCCCTCAGGGTCAGCAAGCAAGTGTTCGGGCATGTGAGTGCTGCGTGGCTTTCCTAACACGTGCAGGAGCGGTGTCCAGCAGGAGGCTGATGTTGCCTGAATTCTAATCGGAAGAACAGACTGGAAAAACGACAGAAGAGGGCCCTTGGCCTCCAGCACGCAGGCTTGGTGCACAGGACACTGCTTTCCTCTGTTCTGAGCTTGCCCTCCCAGGAGCCAGACTCCCAGCATTCATGTGCAGGGTGAAGGGGGGGTAGTGACTGTTTACAGGACCCAGCCTCCAAGCCTGGACCTCATGGCCATGGCCTCTTCTCAGAAGTGACACGTAGCCAGGGCTGTTTACCCAGCAGAGCCAGTGCAAGGGGCCACTTAGCTTGCCAGGACTGTGGTAAAACGAAATGCCTGTGTGGGTGTGGTGACATTTTTTTTTTTCTGGGTTGGGAAATAGCCTGGCAGTGTGACGAAGAGGATGTTCTTTTGTGTCCCGCAGTCCTGGCCCGGCCTCGGGCCTGTCACCAGGCTTTCTGAGCCACCAGCCTATGAGGCATGGACCCCCTGAGCTTGGCTTTCATAAAGTCAAGAGTCTGTGGGAATCTCTGCAAACTTTACCAAGTAGTTCTCTTCTGAGTCACATGCATTTAAATGGCCCAGCAGCCATGTGAGGAGGGATATGAGGGCGCTCCTCATGTTACCTGTTTGGAAACAGCCCCAGAAAGGCTAAACTGGCTCCAGCATTCCTGGGTGGAGCTGGTACCTTTGCTTAGGTCTGTTTACAGAGTCCACGTCTTGGCCTCTTCATCTCTGCTGCAGAAGTGTCCTTCCTCCTTTGTATGTGAAGGATACAAAGAGGGCCTGGAGGAGCGTGCAGGGCCCAGGGCCTCCAGGTTCCTTCTTAGGACCTTTCCTGCCAGCTGCTCTAGAGAAAGGTGTGGGGAAAGGAGAAGTTTCTCACTCTGGCCTGCAGGCAGCTCTCCTCTCTCTTGGGGTCATGGGGCACTGGCTTATGAGAAGTCCAGTGGCTTTGTTGCTGTGTCATGACGAGTGGTGAGGACGTCGATCAAGCTCACTTTGTTTTAGTATCTCACTGTGTCCTCCCAACAGCTGTGAGAAGGGAATAACCAAATGCCTCATTTCAAAGTCAGGGAAACTGAGGTACAGAGGAAAAAAATGTATAAAGTTACATGCTATCGAGCATCAGAGCTGAGGCCCAAACTCAGAGTGGCTGGCCCTGGGCATACCTGCTGTATATCATGCTGTATTTCAGCTCTGGAAGGGCTGAAGAGGGAAGATGTGGCCTTGTTCTCAGACCAGGCCTGCAGAGGAAGAGATGGGTCCTCATCCTCATATCGTAGGAAGCCACAGACTCTATCTACCTTAGTCCCTTTCCTCTGCATCCAGACCCAAGGGCAAAGTGTAAGATCAGAAGCCCATCAAGAGGCAGCTTAAGGGAGGAAGAGCTGATTTTGGCTCACAGTTTTAGGATACAAACCCACTGTGGTTGGGAGGTCAAGGCAGCTGGAGGTCACATTGCATCCACAGTCAGGAATGAGAGAGCGGACAGGAAGTGGGACAAGACTACCAAAATGTAAGGCTCGCCCACTCCCTAATATTTTTCCACCAAGGCTCCACCTTGTAAAGGATTCATTATCTTCCACATCAGCACCACTAGCTGGAGTCCAGGTGTTCGAACACAGGAGACTATGGGAACATTTCATATACAAACCATAAGGGTAGGGGGAGGCTGACAGGGGACACTGAGTCACCTGCTGGGGCAGTGCTGTCAACTGGAAAGAATTTAGAATCACCTGAGAGATGGGCTCCTGAGCATCCCCAGGGGGATTATCTTGATTGCACTAGTTGGTGGGAAGACCCATCTTAATTGTGAGAAGGACTGTTCCCTTGGCGGGGGTCCCGAACTGTATGAATAGCCAGCTGAGTGCTAGTGCATGTGTGTTCATTATTCCCCATTCCTGATTACGGATGGGATGGGACCTGCTCCCTCAAGCCTCAAACCACGACTTCTCTGCTCTGAACTGTGAGCCACATTATATCCCTCTCTTTTAGCATGGTTTCATCTGGGTATTTTGTTTGCCTTTTTTTTTTTTTTATTTTGTTTTGTTTTTTTTTTTCGAGACAGGGTTTCTCTGTGTAGCTTTTGCGCCTTTCCTGGAACTCAATTGGTAGTCCAGGCTGGCCTCGAACTCACAGAGATTCGCCTGCCTCTGCCTCCCGAGTGCTGGGATTAAAGGCGTGCACCACCACCGCCTGGCTTTTGTTTGCTTTTAAATCATAACAACAGGAAAAGAAGCTAAGACAACTTCCTTGTATCTGTGATGACCACAAGCACAATAGTTTTCTCTGGAACTCTGATTTCTCTCTCCTCTCAGCCCCTTGACCTATCCCTGTCCAGAACTCATGTGTTTCCTTACACAGAATCTCCAGTCCTTCATGGTACTCCGGGTTCCAGGACCAGAATCCTACAAGGGAATTCAGGGCACAAACTCAGCCCTGTTGGAAGGCACCAGGCCATGGAGACACTATACTGGGAAGAGTGGATGGAGTGACGGATGTCCACACAGGCTGAGCCCAGCAGTAGGGAAAAGGCACCCGTGTATCTGTTGGCTCCTTTGAAACATTTTACTAAGCACCTGCCACGTCAGGCACTGTGATTGGCCCTGGGTTAAGGACAGAGCTCAGTGAACTTGAGTTTGACCTCCATCTGAAGCCAGTCACTAAGCTTCCGGGCACCAACGTCCTTCCCTCCTCAGTGATGCTGGGGGTAGCACAGCTTCTGAGCTCTAATGAGGCCTCCGTGAAGTAATAGACATCAGATACTTAGAATAGTGCACGCCTGTGTAAGAGCTGAACAAATGGTGGCTGTTAGTGCTATTATTATCTCTGTCCTTGGGAGTTGACTGTCTGGTGAGGCACAGACATTAAAGGAAGTAGATAATTTCCTGATGACTTGGGCCAGGAAGTGATGCTGAGTTGCTGGGAGCAATGAGGTCAGAAGTCCTGCCTCTCTTGTTCTCTTGGGGGCTGGGGCTGAGGCTAGCTTCAAACACTCCTGCTGTGGGCCAGGAGTCCTGGGGCCCAGGCGAGGTGCCTGTGCCACTTGGGGGTGTCTTCACCTTTTAAAAGGAGGGCGAGGCTGCCGGGGCGGAAGGAGCAGCCAAGGCTGCTTTACGATTCTGCGGTGCAGACAAGAGACAATGAGACGGGAACTCCAAATGGCCAAATGAATACATAAAAGCAAGACATTTAGTAGCACGATGACAAGCCACCCGTGAAGTGATCGTCCCCTGGCAGGCGATGAGCGTTTGGAAGCGATGAAACAGAAAAGGACCCTCAGTCCCGGCCTAGTGCAATTCCTCTGGGGACTCTCAGCCGTGTAGATCAGGTTCACTCCTCCGTGGCAGGACCTAATTCCCAAGTATCACCTACTGTATGAACTCATGATCTTGGGCTCCAGTGGCTCCAGACATTCTCACCTTCAATTAAACCTGTGGTTTTCTTACTTTCTAAGTCTAGTTAGAGAAAATAAAATGATTTGATTTGTAGCTTTATATTGTCAACTTTGTACCCAAAAGTTATCTCCAGGAGGTATTTTTGAAAGATTAAAAAAAACCAAACAAACCTTAAATACAATCTTGAAGTAAATGATGGTGTATTTGGAAAACCGTCTTTCTGGGAAGAACAGTGTGTTGGACTTGTCAGAGATGGGGCTGAAGCTAGAGGGGGCACTGGGCTGCTGATTGGTGGGGACATTCGTGGGTAGTACTAACAGAGCTCGGTCGTGATCTGGTCCTCGCAGCAATGCTGAGCTGAGACGGTGGAGGAGAACCAGGGTGAGAAAGAGGAAGCCTGTAGGCTGAGCTAGCTCCCTGCAGGTGTCGAGATCATTTGAGTGGTCTTGTCTTGGTGGGATAATGGGTTGAACGGTAGATTCCCAAAAGATCTGTCCACACCATAACCCCAGGAACCCACAAATCCTTCCAACAGAGAAGAGAGGATTCCATGAGAGACGGGAGAGCTTGGAGTTTGCAGCTCATGCCCGGGAGTGCATTGGGGTCTTGAGAACCCGAGGAGAGGGAGGCTGTCTTCCGTGGAGGAGGGTCACTCTTCTGTGGCGTTTTGGACCTCTGGCCACCGGAGCTATGAGCGCATACATTTCTGTGGTTTTGAGTCCCTGAGTTTGTGCTGGCTTGCTATGACACCCTAGGAACCAAATGCAGTGGGTGTGGAAGCAAGTGTGAGAACCCAGGGTGCAAAGCTGAACCAGGGAAGACAGCAGTCCCTGAGTAGAAGGGGTCTCTGGTGGCACTGGGTCTAGGGTGGGCTGCTGTGGGACAGATGGATGAGAGTCCAGAGCTTTCTGTCTCCATCTTCATTCAGCCTGAGGAGATTCCGGAATGACTGGGTAAGGCCCAGCCTGGGTAGCCCTCCCATTCATTCCTGCTTCTTCATCCTTCCAGTTATGATTTCTGACTTGTCATGGTCACAAAGAACAGACTCACCCAGGTGACTTGAGGATGTCTGAAAAAGCACAGCACAGGGACATCATCTCACCAGCAGCCAGGTCACACTGGTATCTGGTACTTTAACCCATGTTTCAGCAGATGCAGGGGGTTAGGGCAGTGTTGGTGGCTCTGGGGGAGCTTCCCAAGACCACGAGGTGCTCTGACAACAGACAGCAGGGCTTGGAGTTGGAAGGGACTTTCTGAATCTCCAAGGACTGGGTTCCTGCTCTCAGGTGCTCCGTCTTCTCACTTCTGATGCATGCTTTCTCCTAAGCACGAGCGTGTCTAGGCAGCCTTAGGCTGTAAACACAAACCAAGGTGGAAAGAATGCTAAGGAGGTTCCCTAACAGCCAGGCACTGCCTGCAGCCTTCCTCTCCTCTTCTTTCCCTACGACATGTGTGTTTGTGGTTGTGGTGTTATATTGCACACATTAACGTAGTCATATTTTTTTTTTACTAATAAAATTGCGCCTGGCTCATATAATGGGATTAAATATATCAGTATTTCATGGTGTTCCGCAAAAAGCCCCATAACTTCCAGGTGCTCAGCCACATGAACAAGTTTGAGAACCACTGATCTATAATGAAGGGTGAAATCACTGAACACAGAAGCAAGCAGGATGTTTGAAAAAAGAAAGAAAGAAAAAAAAACACAACCATTTGTCATGAACCCATCGGAATTCCTGTAAGGTGTAACTGCCTGTGTGTGGGTGATCTGATAAGGGCAGTTTATTCGAATTTTTCAGCAAGTGTTTGGGAGGCTGGGAAGATGCTCAACTGATAGAGTGCTGCTGTGTGAACATGCGACCTTGAGTGTGATGGCTGTTCTTGGTTGTCAACTTGACCATATCTGAATGAACTACAACCCCGAAATGGAAGGCACACCTGGGAGAGATTTTCTGCTTGTTTTGACTTGGGTGAATCCACTTCTGGTCCAGACCTTTGAGGCAGGAAGACACAAGCTTTTGATCTGGATCCTGAGGTGGGAAGACTCACCTTTAATCTGGGCCACACCTTCTTCTGGAAGCCCATGGAAGGACATGGAATAAGGAACCTTAGGCTCTTCGCCTGCTTGCCGTCACCTTGCCGGCACATCCATTCCTTCACTGGCATTAGAGCCGACTTCTTCAGGACTCCAGCATATACAGAAGACCAGCTGAGACACCCAGCCTTGTGGGACTGAGCAACTACTAGATTCTTGGACTTTGCCTTCACAGCTAGACATTGTTGGATTAGCTGGGCTGCAGCCTGTAAGTCATTCCAAGAAATTTCCTTTACACACACACACACACACACACACACACACACAGAAGTTCTTTGACTCTAGAGAACCCCGATCAGTATACTGAGTTTAGTCGTCCAGCACCCACATGAAAAAGTTGAAAGGTCAGAAGATGCCTAATGTACACCTCTGGTTTCCACATACATGCACACACATGTGCATTTGCACCTGCACATACATGTGCACACACACATGCCCTACACACATATACACACAAAGGTATTTGGATATACATCACATCTGGTAGACTTGACATGAGATGTCCTTGAGGACCTCCTTTGGCTCCAGAGGCCAGCTAAAATATCAGCCTCATTGCACTGTGAACCAGTTGTAGCCTGATGAGTAAAGGTCATACTTTGATTTCTTTCCAGTTGTCCACATAGATAGATACCATGTGTGAAAGCCACATCACAGCTCCTGTGGGCCACCTGTGGTCAGCTGGCTCTGGAAGACTTCCCTCGAGGAAGCCATCATCAGTACTGGGGCCAAGGCCATTGTTTTCCTGACTTGAGTTGCCTCCTACTGGGGGATCACATGAAACCTCGGTCACCTTGAGGCCCAGAAACTGCTCTCAGCAGCTGTTTCTGTTCTGCAGAGGGCAAGAAGCCTGGATGTTGGCCCACTGCCAGTGTGCCCCCCTCAGCCTCTCAGCACAAAAAGCTTGCACAGCTGGAGTGCAGCATGCTTACCCACCACTGCAGCCCTGGAAAAGGAGACCGGTCAGAGAGGCTTGCTGAAGACCACTGGGTGGTGTTGGGGAGCAAGAAGACAGAGAAGTTAAAAGCCGTTATACAGTGGTGGTCAAAATAGAACTCTGTGCACACCAGGATGATATTATCATATAATGAGGATTAAAAATGGTGAAGGAAAAGCAAGGGGGGGTGGGGATGGACGAACATTAGAGCTGGAAAGAGTGGCTTGGAATGAGCCGGGAAGAAATGTTGATTTGTAAAATGGAGTATGTTACCAGAAAGTGATACCGCCTAAGGGTGCAGGCATGAGCTCATTTTCTGTGCTGACTGAAGAATCAAAAGGCAGAAGTGTCACCAGAAATCATCGAGGCGTCCCAGCAGGGCCATCCTGCGGTGCTGGGGAAGTCAGGGTCCCCTCTTACGGCTCTTAATTCCATTAACAAAAAGAACTTGAGAACAGACTCCAATGCAAGCTTGCGGGCAGCCAATCAGAGTTTAAAGGGAAAGCCCCTGGGCAGGCAAGCTGTCCATCTCACAGCTGCCCAGAGGAAGAGAAGGGAGGAGAGAGAATGCTGGGAGGGTCCGCCACGTGGTGGGGAGGGGAGATTTAAAAAAAAAAAAGGGTGCAAGGAAGCTCAGAGCATTTGAAAATTTAAAAAGCATGCTTGGGCTCAGAAAGAAAGTCAGAAGAGCTAGAAAGAGCTACGCCACCCTGAATCAGGACCCGGATGAAAGAACCTCCTAGTGCCTGTTGCCTATAGGCTTCTCCAGAGGGCGGGGCCTCTCTCCAGGGCGGGGCCTCTTCTCTTGAAGGCGGGGCCTCTCTCCAGGGCGGGGCCTCTTCTCCAGCAGGCCCAGGCCCGCTCAGCCCTTCCCCTCTTCACAAGGGAGTTACTGGGGCCAATGGTTTTGAAAGCATTGGAATGACTGGGCCTAACCTAGAAACACAGAGAAGGCAATGCAGTTATAAATATTTGATCTTAAACAGTGTGACTGATGACATTATTAGCTGCCTTGAAGAGTTCCAAACACCTCATTTATGTCCTCCATTATGAGTCTAACAGAGAGGGAGGCACTCTGGGGACAGGGGTCACAGGCAGGCTCCAGGGGCTTCCGGGAGGAGGGTGTGGGCAGCTCCAGGAGAGAGGTAGCTGGAGGCTGGTGCTCAGATGGTCAAGGACAAAGGGACTGGGGGGTGGGGACATCCCAGGAACCAGTTGAGGAGGCTGCCTTCCTTTGGCTCCCAGAGAGGTGAGAAGCCGAGCCAGCAAGGAATAGTGATCCAGAGGGAGCTCTGTTCCCTGTTCTCTGGGCGGCCCAGGGTTTATACAGAGTCGTGTCGGCCTGTGAGACAGAGCAGGCTGCCTATCTTCCCACAGGCTGTGTGGCAGGAGGATAAACTGAGCCCAGGGTCCCCAGACATGGAAAGGCTGCCTGCGAACTCTGTTTTCCTCTCTCCTGGGAACATGTGGGATCCTGCCATAGAGGAAGATGTCGCCCCCACCCCCACCTGCCCCTGCCTCCGCTGCCCTATCTTGGGCTTCATCCTGACCTCCCTACTGCTGGCACAGCGGCTCCTCACAGTTTCACTATCACCCTCACTCCCACACACTGGCCCCTCCCACTTCCTCCTGGCTGCCTCCTCCAGACCTGTGATACTTTAGTTGTTAGAATTTCTGTGTGGGGCTTGTCTAACATCAGTAGTCCTATGACCTCAGCTTCGTCCTCCCGAGGCCTTGGCCCCAGGCAGGAGCTCACTAGCTGGCTCCTTCTCCTCATGGCCACTAGCATCTGGGAATCAAGAATGGGGTCTCACTCATCTCTCTGATCCCCAGTGTTCCACACAGTGCTTGGGCACAGTACTCATTGCTGAGTGACTCTAATCCCCAGTGTTCCACACAGTGCTTGGGCACAGTACTCGTTGCTGAGTGACCTCATTAAAGAGTGACCATCTCCAAAGGATTTCATATCTGATGTGTTCCTAGGGGCACTTTTCAGAGGCCCAGAGGGGTTAGGTGACTTGTTTAGAGTCACACAGCAAATCAAGAAAATGATGCCACTGGGACTCTGCCACAGCCTGGGCCCATGGCACCCCTGAGGGACTATACGTCCTAGAGCCTGGGTTGTCTGAGCTTGCTTGGGGGATCGGGCTGGTACAAGCTGAGGGCCATCGGTCCTGAGGCTCCTGGATCATCAGGGGGACAGACAGACAGACAGACAGAGATTGAGAATTTCCTGAAACAAGAGGCCTTTAGGAACCAGATGTTAGTGCTCGCCTGATCCTGCAGTGGGGCAGCTGGATTACTGAAGTGTTCTCTTTGTAGTGCCTACAACTATGTCCAGCAGAAGAAAGGCACAGAGATGTTGGGTTACCTCCTCAAGGTCACACAGCTACTCAGTGACAGAGCTTAAGAGCCATATATTTCCAGAAGTCTTTGACACAGAGATCATGCCAGAGCCTAAAACAAATCTACCCCCAGGACGGCTGCTGCCAATGATTTAAGGGGCCCGACAGTGCTTAATCTTGCTTCCAGGCTCCCTCATTTTAGAAAATGTAGAGATTTAAGAGCCTATAAAACTGAGCTATAACATGACCTGACAATGTCTTGCATGGGCTCTCTATCCTGGGCTGCCCTCTGCTCAGGGGCCCTGATTGTGTCCCAGGTCACTCCAGGACATGTCTGTAGTCAGTTAAAGCTGCTGGTCTCCTTGCAGCCTTGGGGACCCATCAGGCTATCACGTCCTTGCCAGGACCTCAGTGAGCTTCTGGAGTGACAACGTGGAGTTACCTGTGGGATTCCCCACATTCTTGGGGACTCTGATGATGGTGGCGATGGGGGTGGCTGCAGCAGCCTAAGCAGGGACGGCACTGGGCATCGGGCACGGCTTGGTGACAAAATCCAATGAGCACTGACAAACATCCACACGGGGCCATGCTTTGGTGGCCACAGCCAGACCCCGGGGCCCACAGAGGCAGCTCATAGCTATCAGAAGCCCCCTCCTAATCTGTTTCAGTGCTCACACCCTGAACATTATTTTCCAGTTAGGTCTCCAACACATTGCACAGGCCTATACGGTCCATCCGACATGCAGGCTGCATGCAGCTCAGGGGCGCTATGAGTGCTGACTATCACATGATTGTAAACTTACTTAAGCATGTGTGTGTGTGTGTGTGTGTGTGTGTGTGTGATTTGCTTCTGTGACTTGGTTGTGTAATTCTCTGGTATGAACTCTGTGGATCACAATGTTGCGTTGCAATTGCCAAAAGTCTGGAGCCCATTGCATGTGGCCCAAACAACAGATATTAGATGGAAGGATGGACAGACAGAGGGAGGGATGGTAGCAAGGAAGGGAAAGAAGGAGGAAGGAGGAGAAGGGCAGGGCCTAGTGATCATGAAAATGACCCCAGTTCTTCTCCCTGGATTCACAGCTTCCCAATGTGGCTTAAAGCTCCTTAGTCAGAGAGGTGACATGCCTGGTCCCTCCATCAAATCTAGGTGGCATTTATAACTTGCTTTGACTGATGGAACTCAGTGGAAGCAAGTGTCGCCAGTTCCCAGAAAAGGCACGACACCTCTTGGAATGTTCTCTCTTGTGGAGACGTGTTCAGCTGCCAAGTGAGTAAGTCTGAGCTGACTTCGTCATGACAGACATGTGGGCCAGCCTCACTTCCACCCTTCTCCAGCCACCAGATGCCACCCACGTATATGAAAGGTCCAAGGCTGTTATGAGCCCTGGCAGGGTTGGTCACAATTGACTTAGGTCTGCTCAAGAGGCACCAATCACACAGGGAACAAATGTCAGCTGCTCCTAGAGTACTAAGTGAGGCTAGTTATGTCATGGTAGCTACTGGACACAAGGAAGAGACCACAGGAATCTGTGTATTCCAGGCCAGCGTGGCTGCATGCCTGAGTTGGAAGACTCTTTCTGCCCCGCTCTGTCCTATGCACCTTGCCACACCTTTCCTGGAGGCTTCCATCCTATGTATAGACTCTGGTCAAGGCCACACCTACGATACTGTGAAGCCCTTCCAATTCCATCCAGCTGACACTTGTAGTGCCTCTCTGTGTGCAAGATGCCATGGCAGTCTGTGGCAGTAGAGAAAAGTAGCAAGGCTCCTACCTTCACTTACTTGGCAATAATAGCGACGTTAAAGATAATGATGCCTGCACAGTGTATGACGGTGTGTTTAGAGTGTTCATGTGTTTTGGGGATCTGAACGTAGGACACAGCAGCACCGAGTGTTTACTGTGTCCACAGCCCGCGATGGAGGCCGTTGAAGCACACATATCTGTTTTGGTGTTCTGGTTAAGATGCTCCCTTCACAAAAGGTTGTGGCGCTTGAGCCCACTCCCTTTATGCTAATTCCTGCTAGTGGACATCCAGCTTGGCATTGGTGTGAGGAACATATGGGGTCACGTCTTGGGGTGCTTGGACACAGGCTGGTAGGAGCCTGGCTAGGTCGAGGCCTTCCAGAGCTGGCTCCATGTTCTGAGTCACAGGTTGACAGGTTAGGGGCTGGCCTGGGAGAGTGAGGATGAAAAATGGCTGGAGAGCAATCCCGGTCAATGGAGAGGATTCAGGATGTGCAGCCCAAAGAGTAGCTCGAAGAGAGATGGAAGGGCAGTTTCCCAGCTCCGAGAAGCCCAATGGGTGAGCAAGCAGCTTTCCCCCTGTCAGCTGAGCAAAGTGAGGGGCAGATTGGCATTTTGGAAATGGAGTGGGGCTGTCCCTCCTGCTTCAGAAACTGCTGTCCGGCTCTGAGCCTCAGTCTGACAGGTTCTTCCACTGCCCAGCACCTCGGGTCAGGACCCAGTTTCCCTCACCTTCTGGGGCTTCTCAACCTCCTTCCTTTTGAGTCTCTGTGAAGAGGAACAGGCCCTGCCCATCTTTTGGAAGATGAAAGCATCACAGATGAAAGGATGCCTGGTGGCCGCTGAGCCCAGAGAAAGCACTGGTTCCCAGGGCACGCCTTCTTACAGGGGCTTATCCAGAGGTCCTCTCTGTACAGAGCTCCACCAGCCCGGGGTTACAAAGACCTTGCCTGCAATTACACAGCTCTGTGGCATCTATAGAGATGTGGTATGTAATTTACAGTTCTGCTCTGAAGAGGATGTTTCCCCTTTTTTGTCATGACTAGTGGCTCATCCCTCGCAATTAAAGAGTGCAAGGGGCCCTGGGTTAGCCAGAGGCAGCTGCAGAGGTGGGCAGGGGACTACCAGGGAACACGCCTAAAGGGTGATCAGAATAGCAAAGCCATGGGGAGCATGATCTGCCGGGTGGCAGTGAGGATAATAGTGATCTTGGTTGGCAGTTATTGAGTACGTATTGTGTGTCAAGGACTAAGCTTTACGTGTATCACTCCATTTAAACCTTCCAGCAACCCATTGTGGTAGATGCTCTTTTAGTAGAAAGGCAATTAAATGACAGAGTGTTAATGTAACTTAGCCAAGGTCACACAGACAGGAAGTGGCGGAGCTTACGTTTGAACCTAGAACACCTGCTCTACATCTAAGCGTTTACCTCTTGGCAGTCATATCCTCTCTGTCTGCAGAGGGCCATCTGTCTGTCTTTCAGTCACCCACGGTTCCTTGGGGATGATGGCATCAAGGAACCTTTCAAGAGTGAGCAATCCCACAGTCTCAATATATCGATTCCCCCTACTGAACGAGGCAGGAGAGAAAGATGACTTCCGGCTGGCGGCATAAATTAACTCTGTGCCCTTGGGTTTTGTGACACCATGCTGCCTCGGTGCCATTCAGGTACGGGCTGGCCTGCTGCAGATCTGTTGCTTTGGAGCGATTCACGAGCGGCACATGGCAAGTGCCGGGACAGCAGCTTCCACACGGAGCCTGGACAAATGGCAGCCCAGAGCAGAGGGCAAGGCAATTTACAAGGAATCTTAGCAACCAGGCAACGGGCAGCAAACCAGAAAATCGCCAAGGAAACCCAGCAGAGCGTGAGCTAAACGAATTGCAGGATTTGTGAACCAATTTACACCCATCAGGGGAGGGGCAGCTCGGAGAGTCACAGCCAGAGACACAGAGGCTGCCACCTCCAGTGCACTTGTTGAAGGGCAGTGAGGACATAGACTCCATTGAGGGCCAGACAGGCAGGAGCCTCTGGTGCACTACTGAGTGGACTTCAGGCCTGGTTTGGGGGTGCCTATCATTGCTACAGAGAATGGATGTCGGGTGCAGTGGGGAGGCTACAAATGCAGTGGCTCTTTCCCCTGATCCAGGAAATCAGTCAAAGAGAAATGGACCACAGTTGACCAGAACTGGAGACCACTCTTGGTGTCCATCCCCAGGATTAGGAAGTAGGCTCTATTGATCATGTAGGAGGGCAGAGAGGCTCATGGGGATATAGAAAGCAAGCAGATGAGCAAGTCTGTGAAGGATGGCTTTGGCACACAGCTGCTCAGAAACACATTGTCCTCTAGGGACAGATCCACTTGTGCTCAGGACCTGTAGAGTAGTGAGGGCCCAGAGGAACAGGTTTCCGGGATATCAACATGTCTGCCTGGTTAAACAAGAACTCTGCAAGGACATCCACAGGTGAACACGCCACTTCCAACCACACCACAACCAGAACATTGTCTCTGCTTCCATGCAGCCTGGGAGCCTGAGTCTCAGGGGGATGAAGTCGCACCAACAGTGACACGGGCCGGATGCAGAATTAGTCATAAGCAATATCACCTCACGTTAAACTGTGCACACATTTCCACAAGGAAATTGAGTTGCCACTCATGAGATAATTAACTGATAAAGAGAACAGTTTCTTCCGGATCATGGTTCTAGAGGTGCTGTGGATATTGCTCTATATAAATAAAACACTGATGGCCAGTGACCAGGCAGAAAGTAGGTTACCAGGCAGGAAGTAGGTGGGACAAGGAGAGAGGAGAATGCTGGGAAGCGGAAGGCTGAGGAGGGAGACACTGCAGCCACCACCAGGACAAGCAGCATGTAAAGACTCTGGTAAGCCACCAGCCACGTGGCAAGGTATAGATTTATAAAAATGGGTTAATTTAAGATAAAAAAAAAAAACAGTTAGCAAGAAGCCTGCCACGGCCATACAGTTTATAAGTGATATAAGCGTCTGAGTGATTATTTTATAAGTGGATTGTGGGACTGCGGAGAGAAGCCCTCCAGCAACATAGAGGCTTCAGTCCGTAGTTGGATACTCATTGCTTTTAGGCCTTTGGCAGGGTGCTGAGTGATAATGTCAGGGCATGTGTGACAGAGTAAACTACCCATCACTTAGCCAGGAAGCAGAAGAAGAGGAAGGGCCTGGGGTCCCACAATTCCCTTTAAAGACCCTCCCACCAATGACTGAGGGTTTCATCACTCACTAACAGCACCATCTTGGGAACTAAGCCTTCAACACCTGGGGCTTTGGGAGGCGTCTGAGAGTCCAATGGTAATGGACTAAGGGGCTGCCTCAGGAGTGTGACTCTTGCTGATATTCCTGCAAAGTGGCCATTAGGTCATAGCACAGGGGTGCTGGGGGATGGTCTGTATGTCAAATGCTCTGATTGGTCAATATATAAAACACTGATTGGCCAGTGGCCAGGCAGGAAGTATAGGCGGGACTAATAGAGAGGAGAAAAGAAAGAACAGGAAGGCAGAAGGAGTCATTGCCAGCCGCCGCCATGACAAGCAGCATGTGAAGACGCCGGTAAGCCACGAGCCACGTGGCAAGGTATAGATTTATGGAAATGGATTAATTTAAGATATAAGAACAGTTAGCAAGAAGCCTACCACAGCCATACAGTTTGTAAGCAATGTAAGTCTCTGTGTTTACTTGGTTGGGTCTGAGTGGCTGTGGGACTGGTGGGTGATAGAGATTTGTCCTGACTGTGGGCAAGGCAGGAAAACTCTAGCTACACAGGGGGAAAAACAGATTTCTCCATTGTTTAGTAAGGGCACTGGGGCCACAGTTCCCTGGGCCTTACCCAGCTCTGCCCCATTAACTTGCTGTTGTGGTTTGAATGATCTTCCTCACAGGCTCTTGTGTTTGAACCCCTGGCTCCCAGCTGGTGGTGCAGTTGGGGAAGGTCGTGGGTTACTAGGGGTGAGGTTTTATAGCCTGGCCCCCACCTGTTTGCTCTGCTTTCCTCACTGCTGATACAGTGTGGCAGCTGCATCACATGCTTGTGCCGTACCTTACCCCACCCCCATGCCGCCATGATGGACTGCATCCCTGTCAACTGTGGGCCCAAACAGAGTCTTCTCTTAAACTGTTTCTTGTCAGGCATGTTGTCACAACAAGGAGAAGAGTAACTAATACGCTCGGTGACTGGGAATGTAATGCTCAAACCCATGTGCCTCTGGGGAACACTTTATACTCAAACCACAATAAATGGGGTCTTGGGACAGACTTGGAATACAATACAAGTGGGGTGAAATTTCTGGGGATCTTTGTCTGAAAATCAAGGTCAGAGGGTAAGACTGAGAAGCAGGAAGGCTGTTTCATAGTGTATCAGTCAGCTTTTGCTATATAACAAACAGCCCTAGCATCTCATTGGTAGGCAGTGTATTCTGCTCCATAAAGCTCCATGTTGAAGGAGATGATATGCTCATGGCCTTGGCAGAAGCACAGAGGGACAAACAGAAGGTTACTAGGTCTTAGGCACACTGCCACTTGTGTCCCTTCTAGTGACTAAAGCAAGCCACAGAGCCAAGCTTAAAGTCAAGAAACAGAGTCCACTCTGGCCACATTGAGGCCACAGCAAGGGTGTAACTGCAGAGAGGAGTGAGGAACTATGTGATTTCTCATAGAGCAGACTCTGAAGGATGGAAGTGGGATAGGAGGCAGAAACAGCCCGAGGGGACACCAAGGGACACACATCAAAGTGGGAGAAGGTCCAGATGGAGCCTTAGTATCCCTTGAAGTAGCAGAGCTGTCCATTCTCATAGGTCCCAGCGCCCTGAGCAAAAGAATCACCATCCAACACCCCCCTATTTCACCCATCAACTGCTAATGGACCAGCCTGAAAGCAGGGTGACTGTCATCCTTACAGGGAAATAGCCACTGTCACATCCGAAAGCCAGTGTGCATGATAGAAGACTCTCATGGATACAGGAAAATGCCTGGTGGATGCCACCACGTGACAGTCCATTCCTAAAGACCCCATCCTGCTCTGTCGACTTCACTGTCCTCGAGTTCATCTTGCTATAGTTTCTTAGTCCAAGAGCTTGAAAATACCAGAAGGGAATCTGGGGCTGGCGAGGGGAATTACCAATTAGCAAGGCAGGCAACATCTTACAGGCTGGACTGGGGTGAAGACAGTTGTTTGTTTATTTATGATTTGGATTCCTAGGAACTTCCAAACAACTTCGAGATGATTTATAATTAAAAAGATAGACCCTGCGACAGCAAGATTAAAGATAAAATATCCAAAGTCACATGGATGAAGGGAGGAAATGATTAAACCAGAAACCTAACAGAAGATACTCACTGCAATTGCACATTAAATTGAGCTAAAGCGAAGGGGGAAATATGATGAGTTATTGGATAAAAGAAAGTATAGCCATTTGTCAGGGGAGCCAAACTTTTCCCTGACACTCCATGTGAGCACAGATTTATCATAAGAATTGCAGTAGACGGGACAGAGAGGCACATAATAGACACTCTCTTCAAAGACTTTTGCAGAAGATGCAGAAACATCCCTCAGACAGTCGTTTATTATATCGACCCAGGATAAAAGCTAAGGACTTAGGGATGAACCCGTTGAGATTTAATACAGCCTTGGCTAATGGCTTATAGATTGCTTCAGGCATGGTGTTTGGAAGTCCAGGGCTAGAGCCAACAGCAAGAGTCTTGGAAGCCAAGCTGAGAAGGAACTCCTTGGCTTGACATGATGTGTGTGGTTCATGCCATCCTGCAGTCTTGATGGGCTAGCAAGGCAGTGTCCTCAATGAGCAAAGGGTAGGGAAGTCCGCTGTCTAAGAAGAGATGTGAAAATCAGGCTGCAGAGTCCAGGGTAGCCACATCTCACTGACAGAAACAGAACGTCCAAGAGAAAAAAGAGGAGATTGAGAACTCCACCCACTCCTTCCCAGAAGTCATTTTGGGGCTCTGTGAACTTGGAGGATTCTTTTTCTTTATTATGTTTTAGCACTTACTACATTTTCCTCATGGAACCTGTAAAATCTCAGTCTAAAACAATTGGGGAGGGGCTGTGAGGACAACTTAGTGGATAAAATGTTTGCTTGAACAAGTGAAAGGACCAGAGTTTACAGCCCCAGAACCGATGCAAAGGCTGGGTAGGTGTGATGGTCACCTGTAGTCCTAGCACTCAGGAGGCAGAGATAGGGGACCTTCCCACAAGCAATTTAGCAAACTGCACTGCCTGAAAGTGGCGACCTCTGGGCTCAGCAAGAGGCCCTGCTTCAATAAATATTGTAGAGGGAATAAGGCTGATGTCAACGTTGAGCCTCCACACACACACACACACACACACATACAGAGAACTCCATGCACATGCAAATGCAATACACACACATGCACTCATGCCACACATACACATGCAAAAAAAAAAAGGTGAAAAAGTATTTCTTTTCTAAGTCCTGATTTTTGACATCTTCAGGTTGGGAGGAAGAATCACATTTACAACCTGTGTTCTCTTGAAACTTCCAGGCAGGTGGGAATGAGACTCTCAGAACTACAGCTCTTCTTCATCCCCGTTTCTGCTTCTCTCATGATCTCCTAACTCCACTTTTCTGATTTCAGAAATAAATCCTATGCCATTCATCCCACTGAGGGGTAGAGAAGATAATGAGTGGCATGGGTAGCAGGGTGATCTACTGGACCTAAGGGTGACATTGCATTGACATATTCCTTTGGCAAGAAAATTGGCAATTTTTTTTGGTCAAAAGTTGAAAAAATATGTATCTTCTCCCTGTATTAGGTTTACACGTGGGGACTTGTCCTAAGGAAATAATTGTGGCTATGTGTGATTACTGAGCCATAAAGCACGTGTGGAACAACCTGAATATTGGCTCCTGGGGGTCTAGTTGAGTAGACATCCCAGAGAAAATGATATACCCATCCTGAAGGACAGCTTGAAGGATCCTGAAGGTGTCGGTCATGCTTAACAGCCTCTGCTAAGAGAAAAGTGTGGATCGGAAGGTCCACACAGTGGACCACTTCAGTTTTGGAAAAAAGAAAAAGTGTATGTATCGCTCAGGGTGTAGATAATTTCTGTTCTTCCTTGCTGTGGATATCGCTCTGTATAAAATAAAACGCTGATTGGCCAGTAGACAGGCGGGAAGTATAGGCAGGACAAGCAGAGAAGAGAATTCTGGGAACAGGAAGGCTGAGTCAGGAGACACTGCCAACCGCCACCATGAGTACCAACATGTAAGATACTGGTAAGCCACAAGCCATGTGGCAAGGTATAGATTTACAGAAATGGTTTAATTTAAGATGTAAGAACTAGATAGCTAGAAGCCTGAGCCATTAGGTCAAACAGTTTAAATAATATGAGAGTCTGTGTGTTTATTTTATAAGTGGGCTGTGGGACTGCTGGGGCTTGGCGGGAGCTGGAGAGAAACTCTCCAGCTACACTTCCTCTTACTTCTGCCTAGTTGCTCTGTTTCTGTGTATTTACTACAATTTATATTTTTGGCAATAAGATAAAAGTAGAAGGAGCATTCCCCCGACAAAAACGCTAAGTGTTATTTCATAATCCTGTCTTTGAGGGTGAAGGAACACCCTCAGGATGAGGGAACTGAGACAAGGTCTCATTATATAGCCTGGGCTGGTTTGACACTTACTTTGTAGCTCAGGCTGGCCTGGAGCTTGAAAATGCCCTGCCCTGCCTCCATGGTGCTTGGATCGCAGGCATGTGTCGGTGTGCCCAGCTTTAGGGAGTTTATTTAGAATAAGCTGACACTGGTTTCAGGGTAGGAAGCTGCTTGGAATGAGACACCTCTAGGCCACCTGTCTCTTATTCTTTCTTCTCTGGGTTTCTTCTCTGAGTTTGAAGGGATTTTTGTGAGAGCCCAGAGCCTCAACAATCATCCTCCACCCCTTCTCCTGTGCCAATGGACAGAGGAGTGAAGAATTAGCTCTGGATGATTACGGGGCTTGCTTCAAAACAGTGGCCTGTGGTGACATACCCCACTGGATTGAAAAATGATGGTGGTGAGGATGAGAACAATTGGTGGTGCTGACATCAGGTTGGCTTCTAAAAGATGACACATTCTTCTCCGGATAAACCAGTTTCCCAGAGACCAGACCCCAAAGCGTGCCCTGTGCCTCGTGTACACACTTCAAGAGATTTATTTGGCTTTTCGTTATTAAGTTCAGTCCTTCAAAAATCCATCTCAGTCCAATTTCTTATTGTATCGCTCATCTTTGCAGACAGGCTAAGACCGACGAATGCCTCTCACCTCGGATTCCTTGGCTTGTAAGCCCCCAGAAGTAAAGGGACCTGTCTTCCAGGAGAAGAATAAATTTGAACATGTTGTTGGACATTGTGCCATGGAATTAAGGGATGTCTGCTTGAAATAAAGAAGGACGAAGGAAAAATGTCATTGGGGCAAAGGAAAGACCCATAGACCACAGGAGTCCTGACTTTGAAGAAGTCCAGATAAAACTGGAAAGGCTTCATTGTCTGTAACCCAGAGCTGTGGATGGGACTTGAGAATTGCCAGGTGCTGTGTGGACAGTGAGGAAACAAGTCAGAACAGCACCAATCGTTGGGTGCTTGTGCTAGGTACCACCAAGCCTCACACACCCACAGGGAGCAGCTGGCGTTATTCACCTCCAACACATGCAGATACCGGAGTTCAGAGGAGTCGAGTGGCATGTCCAATGCCACACACCTAGAAAACAGTGCCTGATTTTCACCGAGTGGCTTTCCTTCAGCACCAGTGTTTATTGTTAACAAATTATGGAAACGAATGGGCATGGATCTGCCTTGGCAGTGACCAAACAGCACCAACTGTTTGCCAGAGGCACTTGGTGGAAACATTTCAGTGCTTTCTGTTTCCGGCATGCCTCCATTGTTGGCTTTTGAGATCGCAAACAACACTTCCTGGTGTTCTGCCAAAGCAGTGCCATCGTCTCGTTGGCTCTTGTGAGAGATTTTTTAGTTTATTTGATTTTGCCTCGGCATTTTGCAGTGGTCAGCAGAGGGAGGTGGGATGCAGCACTTGGCTCACTGATGGGTAATGGAAGGGACTTTTCAGGAAGACTCCCTCCTTGTGTGAAGCCTGCAGGGCGCGGATCATCATTGCAGCTCATGGTGGTTTGATAACCCATTTTAATAATTTATTTTGAAGTACTTTCACACTCACAGGAATGCTGTGAGAACTCCATTATCTCTTTACCCTCGTTCCCCGAAGGTCAGCATTTAGTTTCCTCACCCTCTCTCTGCATTTGAATGTCTATCCATTCTTGTTATTCTTCTCTGGAACTACTTGAGAGCGAGTTGCAGCCATGATGCCCTCATCCTTAAAGTCTTCAGTGTGCACTTCCCTATGTCAAGGACACCCCACCCCCACCCCACACATACACATACAACCATAAATCTTATGCCTTGGACAATGACGTTGAGAATGATTGTTCAGTTCACAGACCCGATTCAAAGCTTGCTGATCGTTCCCTCTTTTCCTTTATCCACAACCTCTGCAATGGTTTCTAAGTGCCAACCGCTGATTTTCTGTCCCTTCTACATATATTTATTTAAAAGGAGCTGGCTCTTCTGATTTACTCACCTACCCACTGCCTCCCTCCCTGTCAACTCATATAGTACAATCTGTTAACATCACTGCTTATCTTGGCATCCAGTTGCCCTGAATTTGGCTATGGGGCCCTTTAGGGGGCCTCATGTATCTTTTTAACAGGTCTTTGTCCCCTCTGACAGAAAGATCATTGAAGTGTTTTCTGGAATGAGGTCTTTGCTCTGCTTGGGAATCAGCCGTTTCTAACAAAGCCCTGGGTCCTTTAGTGGAGGGAGGTACCTGGGAACCAGCCTCTGTGCTGGATCCTTCAGCTGATGGAGTAAGGAATCACATGTGTGCATGCAAGAATGTTCATGGATGTGGTTTACTGTATATTTGTGTGTGTGCATGTGAGCAAGCATACACGTTTATCTATCTTCAGCCATCTATTTGATCACAAGTTCACTGCCACACTTCTGATTGTACAACGTCACTTCTGGGTTTTATCTACCCCATTTGTAGTTGACAACCTTCATTTCCAATTTGACTGGATTTGGAATCACCTAGGAGACACACCTCTGGGCACATCTCTGAATGCATTTCTGGAGAGATGTAACTCAGGAGGGAAGGTGCACCCTGGATGTGGGTAACACTGGTTTATGGGTTGGGCCCCTGGACTGAATAAAAAGGTGAAAAAGAGAAAGCCGAGACTCAGCATTTAGTTAATTCTTGGTGTTTCCTTACTACAGACACGGTGTGGCCACCTGTTGTGGGAATCTAGTAGAGTCATTGTATCTGGGGTAAGCATTAGAATGAAATAGTTGTTTTTCACTGCATCCAGGGTAACATTAGAATGTAATAGTTGTTTATGGGAGGTTTTTAGACCTTGAAGAAGTCATTGTAGAGAACAGTGATTGTTTTCTATGCTTTATAGAGTTGTTTTTCTGAAGGGGGTTTCCATCCATTTCATGACTTTGGTCACAAGACTATCCTGGCACACCTGGAGCATCTTGCTTTATTGGGTACAGCAAAGAGCACACAGTAAGGACTAAAGTTGTGGGGTGCGATGATTTCCTTCAGAAAACACATAAATCAAAGGGCTTTGGTATGAGGAACTTGCTTTATCCAAAAAACAACCCTTATGTAAATCAATAAATACCCTTCCGCACGGCTGTTTGGGGTTCAGCTCCTTCCTGTTGCCACAGAACCTGAATGACATCGTGGAGTGCCCTTCTTTCTTCGATCTTCATGAGCAACACAGAACACCAACAACCAGCTGCCTCGTAGTCCCACAATCACGCTTTTTCTGTCATAAGGGATTACATCTTCAGACTGAGCAAAGCAAACCTTTTCTTTCTTACGTTGCTGTTGCCAGGCATTTTGTTATAGCAACAAGGAAAGTACCTAACATACCTCTCTAACAGTGAAAACAGCCTGTCTCCAAATCAAATATTCTTTTATTTTCCATGACTCTTTATTTATTTATTTTGCATGTGAGTGTGTGCGGGGGTGGGGGTGGGAGGCACATGTATGCCTTGGTATGTGGAGCGGAGGTGGTCAGAGGACAACTTGTGGGAATTGATTCTCTTCTTCCACCATGTGGGTGCCAGGGTTTGAACTCAGGCCATCACGCTTGGCAGCAAGCAACTTTTATCCACTGAACAGTCTTCTTGTCAGTGTTCCCCTCACCTATGTTTTTAACTAATTTCATCTCCTTCCACAACTAATAGTCTAACAAAGTCAATTGATTCTGAAGATCTAGTCTTGCCACTCTGATTCATCTCCCTACAAACTCCCTGGGCTCCAGCCACATGTCACCAATTTGGGCTTGATGCCTTTAAGCCATCAGCTACTCTGGCCAAAGGAAGAGGATGAATACGAGGAGGAAGAGTCATTTGAGGACTTGATCGTCTTCTTTGGGATCTTTCTGTCTTATTCTCTTCTGTAATGAAGACAATCTAGAGCCTCCTTTTTGGAAACCAGCCTCATTCATCCCTTTACCTTTGCCCCCAAAAGGCACCGAGTGGGGACAGCTAAGGCGTTGGTTGGCCAACAGCAGTTGTGACCAAGGGCTGGATGGAGAATGGCAATTCCAGTGGTGACAGTGAGCAATGGAATCACCTATAGACCCTGACTTCAGCATGTTGGTGGGGTGTCAGCAGGGGCCGATCTGTGGAGAGAATGAGGACAAGACATTTCCACCATTTGAGGAGACTGAAGCTTGTATAACTTGGAGATCTTGGAGAAAATGATATACTAAGTGCCTTAGGTCATTTTTGTTATTTCTATAAACAAATGCCACAGACTGGAAAGTTTACAAAGAATAAAGGTCTAGTTAACACACATTTATGGAGGATAGGGCCTTGAAAAGCTGTATCTTGTAAAGGTCTTACTGATGGGGACTCTGCAAGGTCTCAGGTGATGCAAGGCATGTAAGTCAAAAGACCCACTCTGGAGATAACCCATTAACTCACTGGTCCATGAATGAGCCAATTACCTCTTCAAGATCTCACCTACTGTCATCTCTTAATATTGACCAATGGGCATTGGATTTCAACATGAGCTCTTTGGACGCTCATGCCGTAGCAATGGGTGCACAAGCCCACAGTACTCAGATGACCCTCGCTCTCTCTCTACTTAGGAATTTTTGAAATTAACCCAAATGGGTTTCCACTACTTGCACCAAGAGCTAGCATGGAATTTTAGGGCACTGAGAATGAACAAACTCTAGGCAGTGTCCTCTCCTTTTGATTCCAAAGGCAAAGTCAGTTCAATATTCTGTCCCTGAAAAATGGTCCCACCACCAGACCACAGGATTTCTAGATAAAGTCCGAGATTCTGCAGCAGTAAATAAAGGATCAAAAGTTATAGTCTTGGCATTGCTGTCCTGGTGTGTGTGTGTGTGTGAGAGAGAGAGAGTTGGTCTTGTCTCCACAGCAGCCCTCTAAATCAATACAGTGTCCTTCAGCACCGCCGTGACTAGGTGTTGCCGGGGGTGCTTTTCATGCAGCCTAGGATCTGTGGAGTTCTGACCAGAACTCTGCATGTCCTCCCCCAGCAGATACTTTAGGAAGTGTATGAACAACCCCTTCTGCAGGAGTCAGTGGGCTTCTGACTCAAGACTTAGTTGGTGAACTCACCAGCAGGGGGCAGAGTGGTTGCTGGCTGCTCCTCCTGGCCTGCATTGCTTTGTTCTGGTCAACAGGGCAGGGTAGAGAGAGGTTCCCTCTGCCCATGGCCTTCTTCCTCTACCCCCACTCCCCACCCCCGACAATGCAAGACTTAGAAATGACTTGGGCGTCTTTTGTGAAGGATGTTCCAGACTTCTCATCAAATGATGACGAAGGGCTAGAGCAGGAGGGACCTTTGTTACCCAGCCTCTGCTGCACATGCTCTAAACAAGCTACCTGCCTTCCCTAAATGTTGAAGCTTCTTCTATAAAATGGTACAAAGAGAACACCTCTAAGGCTCTTTGTAAACAGCTACCTGTGATGACAATGATGGAGTGTGGCTATCCTTGTGAATGATGTGCCAGGCTCTGAGTGATGGAAGATTTGAACCATAATATAAATATCTGATACACAGGATATCTGATATGTGACCCCTGTGGGGGTCACAACCCACAGGTTGAGAACCTCTGTCTAAGAAATATATTTTTTTTAGTTTCAGACGGGACATTCACAGCAAGCTCTTTTCCTTCTGACTTGGGGGAGAAAGGGGTTGTGGGGGGGACTTAGAGACTTATAGGATGTGGGGAGCACACGCTTCTGGTCCATTAAGAGGAAGGGAAGCATCCCCACATCCTCAAGAAGGTCATGTGGGTCTGGTGAAGGGCTCTGACATCCTGGCATTCTCTGGAGGGGCAGGAGTGCGCTCTGCCTGTGGGTTCAGGACTGCACTGACCATGTGGACAGCCTGTGACCTTGGCCGCCCCAGAGAGGTGGCCCTAGGCCTCACTGAGAAGAGTGAGGCTGCCTGGGCACAAGTGACCCAGTCCCCTGTGACAGTGTGCTTCCTAGAAATCACTACTGTTTCCAGGGACTATGAAATTCGAATTGCTACTTTATAATTAAGCGACACCAGGCAGCTTATGCTTTAAGACCTATATAAGCTTTGACTAATTTGGGGGAACGATTTGGTGACCCTGAAAAGGAAAGTCTTATGAGATATTGCTTGGAGGTGTCCAGTCACTAAAAGGATATTTGCCCAGAGACCCACCCAGTTCAATGACATGGCCGCTTAGTGGCAGAGCCAGATCTAAGTGCCTCTCTGGATTTAAGAGCTTGGGCTGAGGAGTCATTGTGAGGGACCATGAGGAAGCTTCTCACCCTGCCCACACCCCTCCTCCCCAAGGTTTTATGAGGATTGAATGAGTTAGCGCACGTGCTGGTCTAGCCTGGCTGGCAGTGTGAAGATGAACTGTAACTGCTGTCTGGTGCTTGTGCTGTGGCTTAGGGATAATACTCCCCGCCCAATTCTTTTGAAGCATTGCTGGAGTGCTCAGGGTTTTTGTTTTTTGTTTTGTTTTGTTTTTTTTGACATACTGACCTGGCTGACAGTGTACCGCACACACTGATGAGTTCAACTGAGTGAGTCTTTGCATAGGAACGCATCTGTGAAGCATCATCACAGCTACAATAATGAGCAGATCCATCACCCACAAAAGATCCCTCATGCCTCCTGGAGGCCATCCCTTCCGCCTCCTTCTCAGCACCCTACAAACACTCCTCAGATATTTGACATGGCACATTAGGCTGCGGACCCCAGAACTTTTATAATGGGGTGATATAATATGCACTTGGTTTGGGTCTGCCTTGACTCAGCATAACTACTTGAGATTTGACCCTCTTCTCTGTTATTGACATGGCTTTTTAAAAAATACCTTCCCCAGCCCATGGCAAGCAAACATCTCCCTCTTCTCTGGGGTCTTGCTGGGCTTTCTAGTCTGGACTCGTGGTGCTGGGGGTTTCGAACATGTGCATTTTGAGTGTTCTGACACACCCATGTCCCACAGTGTTCAAGTGTATGTGACTCTAAAGCCACAAGGCTTGCCAGGGCACATGCAGCTCTTCCTTATTACACGTGCCCAGGGCTGAGGTATAGCCTGGTTGAAAACCACTGTTCTGAAGTCTTGACACTAATTTCCGAAGGCCATTTGAGCAGTGTCACCAAGGCAGTGCTTGGTGGTGAGAGCGATATTTCATACAGGGGCGGGAGCTTAGCCTGAAACCCCTTATGACACCCTCAAGCTATCGTGGCTAATATAGATTGACCATCTCTAAAGCCAAACTCCTAAGTAATCCAGTTCTGAACATTTTGAGATCCTCTATGACACCACAAGTGTCCGCGCCTGATCTCATGTGCCAGGCTGACACCAACAACATGGACTCATTAAAAACACTATATAAAGTCACTTTCAGATTGTGTTCATAATGTGTATATGAAGCACAAATTTCATGCTTAGATTTGGGCTCCGACCCTCAAGTCATCTCATCATGTATAAGCAAAGATTCCAATATCTGTGGAAAAATCAGAACTCTGAAGAACTCTGGTTCCAAGCTTTTCAGATTAAGGATACTCACACTGAACCTACAAGCTTAATGGCCACATCCAAAAACCCACCTATTTCGTGGATTTATTTCAGCTTTCTAGACACACGTGACCAAAGGACCACTATATGTTGTCCATCAGGAAATACACAAGGGTGTGGCGTCACCTGCCCGCACACTCAGTTCCAGAAAACCACACTCAAGGGGAGGCGGAAATCAATATGGAAAATGAGACACTCGAGTTACCACAGAGGGCTATTTTTGCTTATTCCAAATTGCTCTGTTTCTGAAAGTAGCTATTTTCAGCCAGCCGCTTCCCTGGCTATGTATAGGATGGCTCTGCCATCTAAACACAAGTGGTAAGCGAAAAGAAATCTGCAAATAGGCTTGCACCCCAGGGATAAATCTGGGGCAATTGAAAAGGTGGTGGGAGTTGGTTCTTCCCCAAATACGGAACCACTTCAAATTCCACTCACAGATTGGAACCCATCAAGAAATAAATATCTGTGTAAGCTTGAGGGACACTTTCTAGTAAGTGCTCAGGGTTTAAAAATAGGGATTTCAATGTGTCTGGGGGCCACTCCCAGGGCTCTCCTGCTCTGCCAGCCAGGGACGTGTTTAGAGAGCAGGTGAGGGGAAGCTGACTCTATTTTTAAAGGTTTCTGGTTTTCTGATCATTGCCAGGGACCCTGTGGACAAAAGAGGAGTCCACAGCTCAGAAGGTGGCCTCACACGTTGGTCCAGTGAATCACTCGTCAGTTATTTACTGGTCCTACTGCCCCAAAATACCCCAAATTTGCCTAGTGGGGCTTCGATCCCTTTGCCACAACATGGCCTTAGCTGCCCTTTCTTTTCGCCTTGGCCAGGGCACTTCCTGTTTTCACTAATGTCTCCCACAGTTCATGTTCCCTCCTAAAGCTAGAGAGAGTCTTTCAAGAGTCAACACTGGACTAACCCACCACCCCGATTAACATAAATGGACCGAAAAAAACTTGGAAGCCCGTGATGGCGGACGCCTGTGGGGAAAGGACTGAGGAAGGCCTACAGCTTTCACTGCTCCTGTTTCCATGTGCTTTGGGTTTTATACACCGAGCTTGTATTTCTTTCCACAATTTCCAAAGGTTCTCAAACATTCAATGCGCTTCTTCCTATGCTCCAGGAACTCTTCCTCCTGCCTCAGAGTCCCAAGCAGTAACAATTCCACTTGTCCTCACGCCTTGAGAAGCAGTGGTCACCACAAGTGGACGTTATTGCAGAACTGAGCATTCAGCGGGAGGGTTCTGGGAGGCACAGCTGCCTGAAGATTGGCTGGCAGGTTGTCACTCACTGACAGTGACAAACGTCATTGCACGCAGCTGGTGCCGGGTGCCCTTTGCTGGGAAATGTCGTAGGGATTTAGGCTCTCACAGGGTTCCGTGACTCTGTGATATTCCAGCAGGAATGTAGTTTGAGCCCTGGCCCTCAAGGGGTGTGCTCCAGGAGGCCTCGCCGATCTCCTCTTTCCTTCCTTCCTTCCTTCCTTCCTTCCTTCCTTCCTTCCTTCCTTCCTTCCTTCCTTCCTTCCTTCCTTCTCTCTCTCTCTCTCTCTCTCTCTCTCTCTCTCTCTCCCTCCCTCCCTCCCTCCCTCCCTCCCTCCCTCCCTCCCTCTCTCCCTCCCTCTCTCTTTCTTTCTTTCCTATCTTTAGGTTCTATCCGGCAAATGCAGGACTCAGTCTTGCAGGACTCAGTCTTGCAGGACTCAGTCTTATATGACTTCCCCAGTTTCACATATCCAAAAGGTGTGGACATAAGCAGAGTGTGTGTGTGTGTGTGTGTGTGTGTGTGTGTGTGTGTGTGTGTGTGTGTGTGTGAGAGAGAGAGAGAGAGAGAGAGAGAGAGAGAGAGAGAGAGAGAGAGAGAGAGAGAAGGTGGGATTTGTGGTGAGTCCAATTCCCTATCACAAGTCAAGGGGACAGAGCAGAGCGGACTTTCCCAAGCTTGGCCTTGGGGCTTTGACCATAGTGGCTCGGTTTCACCCCAGCTCTAGGGCACCTTTTCTCCTGGTGGCTTGCTCTCTCTAACTCAATGCCTTAGGTGCAATGTCCCTTCTTGACACTCATTGTTTGACTTCTGGAAGAGAAGCCATACCCAAACAGCTGTCCAGAAGGATGACATATCCTTCTAGCTGTTCTGAGTCTCCGTGAGAAATAAATAGAGAGATGTTGGTCCGATTGGACAGGGGCTTTATGGAGCCTACCTGGTTTCCTGCACTTGCCTAGACGTTTACAAATTGGTTGAACTGTGTTTTTATTTTTTTCCACTACCTCAAGGCCATACCATCTTTCTTTTTAATATACAGACCATGCCTCAAACGGAGTAAGTGCCAATAAATATTTGTTGAATTGATTTTCCTGTTCAGAGACATGGCAGAAAGACCCTCCTGCCTTATGAGCATAATTCTTTAGTTTGACTCTTGTTGAATTTCTTCCTTGTGGATATGGGTCTCATCAACCACTACAGGGAAAGCTCTGAGTCTGAGCTGAGCTCTTTCTGGGTCAACAGTCACAAATGCAACCCAATGCTGAGTTGTGGGGTGTGACAGGAAAGGGACCCCAAGGTTGGGCTATGATTTAGCTCTAGACTGCCCCCCTCCAGCTGATGGGCTTCTGACCTCATCACTGGATCAGTCCACTGATGGGTTTATAATTTGTTGGACAATGGGGATGTGATGGAATCTGGATGGGGGTCCCCTCAGAGGAAGTGGGTTGCTAGGGGCATGCTCCGATCTCTTTCTCTGTTTCCCCTTTCCTTTCTCCCCCCTTCCCCCCTTCCTCTTTCCCAGTAGTGTGCAGCTAAACTTCACTCTCCTTCCCCTCTGTGGAGCTCTGCTTCACGGTTCAGGAACAACAGAAGCAAATGACCAACATCGAAACTCTGAAAACATGAGGCAAAGTCAGTCTTTCTTAAATCAACTCCCTCGGGTGTTTGGTCACAGCAATGGCAAGTGACTGATAGAGAAGCTCAAAAGGAAGCAAGTCCATTCTCACATGGATGGGGGTAACCGTGAGCCAGAGGCGGGAGTCAAGGTAATAGAATCGTGTGTGAAGAAGAGTTTAAGGAATGGAGAACAAAGACAGGTGATCTGCTTCAAGATCAAGCAGGAGAACAACCCGAGTGGCCATGTCAGACACCCTGGGCTTGCATATTATTGTGGTAGAAGCCACCGGGACCCCTTAGCTCTGCCGAGGCCCATCCTCAGTGGAGAAGCCAGGGGGTTCACAGTCACCATGAGGAATAAACAAATAATTTGCAAACACTGTAAGCTGAGAGATGTAATGCAAAAGGAAGAGACGTTAATAGGATTTAAAGACAATCGATACCCTTGAGTAATTCTTTCCAGGTACTCCTCAGTCTTCCTGGCTTTCTCCCTGGTTTGTTCACAGAAACCAGGGCCTCTAAGTTTGACAGGTTCTCAGGATTCATTTGGCACATCTCTGTCACCGTAGGCCAGGAAACTGGCTCAGAGGGTGTGATGGCTATTCTTGGTTGTCACGGTGACTAGATCTGCAATTAACTAAAACCCAAGCAGCTGAGTACACTTGTGAGGGATTTTTTTTCTTAATTAAATCATCTGAAGTGGGAAGACCCATTTTTAATCCAGACCTTTTGAGGTGGGAATAGCCATCTTTAATCTGGGCCATGCCTTCTGCTGGCAGTCTATATAAAGGACATGGAAAAAGGAAATTGGCTCCTCTTTGTCTGCTCCCCCTTTCTCTCGGTGGCAAGTCTATTCCTTCACTGGCATTAGAACTTACTTCTTCAGGACTCTGGTGCATACTGAAGACCAGCTGAGACATCCAGCCTCATGGACTGAAGAACTACAAGATTCTTGGATCTTCCATTGGCAGACAACCATTGCTGGACTAGCTAGATCACAGCCTGTAAGCCATTCTAGTAAATCCCAATTCTATATCTATATCTGTATCTATATCTGCCAGTCTATCTGTCTATCTATCTATCTATCTATCTATCTATCTATCTATCTATCTGTCTGTCTGTCTGTCTGTCTGTCTGTCTGTCTGTCTGTCTGTCTGTCTGTCCGTCCGTCCGTCCGTCCATCCATCCATCCATCCATCCATCCATCCATCCATCCATCCATCCATCTATCTATCTATCTATCTATCTATCTATCTATCTATCTATCTATCTACACACACACACACACACACACACACACACACACACACACACACACATTCTATCAGTTCTGTTCCTCTGTAGAAACTCTAGTCAGGGTTCTCTAAAGGAACAGAATTCATCGAATGAATGAATGCATATGCAGTATGTATTAAAGGGGGATTTGTTATTAGAATGGCTTACAGGTTGTGGTATGGGTAGTCCAACAATGGCTGTTTCCTAGTAGAAAGTTAAGAATCTGGTAGTTGTTCTATTCACAAAGCTGGATGTCTCAGCAGTCCCAATCTGGTGCTGGAGTCCCTGAGGATTCCTAGAAAGCCACTAGTCTCTGGTCTACATTGAAATTCTGAAAAAGTACATCCCAATTCCAATGAAGGAATGCCTCAGCATCAGGATAGATGAACTTGCCAGCAAGAGTGAGAGCAAATAGGCAAAAAACAAAAGTGCCTTTTTATGAGGGCTGCCACCAGAGGTATGGCCCAGATTTAGGGTGTGTTTAGATTGGAACACCTCAAATGATCCAGTCAAGAAGATCCCTCACCCGCATGACCAGCTGTTTGGGCTTTAACTGACTCCAAATGTGTCAAGTTGACAACCAAAATTAGCAGCTATCACATAGTGCTAGCTAAAGTCACACACGACTAATTAAAAAACAAATCAAGTGCCACCCCCCAAATGAAAGGTTCTAACATTGTTTACCTCAGCATGCATGTTTTGCTTTCTTTGTTTTTGCTGTTTTGTTTTTCTTTCATCCCACGCGTCATTTGAATGGCAGTCACATGGTTACTATAGTTAGTGGCATCTGTCATTAACAATTGAATACATGGCAGACACTCTCTCAGCCTTAGCAGTAATACTTCCTCAGCTCAGATGCCTTGAATCTCTGCTACTGCAATCCAGCTGCTCAAGAGATGGATGGCCTTCTGCAAGGCAAGGTGGGAACGTTGGGACCCCTTAGCTCTCTTGGGCAGTACAGCTTGGTCCTTGTGCTGGCTGATATTGGCCATCAGCTTGAGCAGAGGTAGAATCACCTAGGAGAAGAACCTCAGGGCATGTCTGCAAGGCTTTGTGGATTGGGTTAATTGAGATAGGAAGACCCACTCTAAATGTGGGTGGCACCATTCCATGGGGTTCTGTACCAAATAAAAAGTAGAGGAGCTGAGCACCCACATTTGTCTCTTTCTGCTTCCTGACTGGCTGCAATGTGACCAGCTGCCTCACATGCCCGTCACCATGACTGTCACACCCCACTTGAACTGGGACGCCAAAGCCTTCCTTCTCTGATGCACTGTCCGGTATTCCAGAGACAGGGAAAATAACTGATGCAGTCCCACTCTCCCGCGGGGAGTTTCTTTTCCTTCTGCACGTTTACCTATGTACTTCCTGCTTCCTGCTACTTTCCCCTTTTATCTGATGAGTTTAACAGAGCCCTGAGGCACCTCGAGGGCAACCCCTGAGCTTTTCTGGTTGGTCCTGGTCTAGGTAACTGGGGCATACCTGAGAATATGAGGGATTGCTGTAGACCCACATCCATGTACGGCACAAAGACATTACACAGCAGAGGGAAAAGAACTGACTGGAGAATGAACAAACCATGTTCTGTGTGCAGGTTTTTTAAATGGAATAATGAGGATCCCTAAGGAAGGTAGATGGGTGCGCTCTTTCCTACCTGTCCCTTCACGAGTGAGAAGAGGAAGAACAGGCCAAGGGGGCCAGCAAAGGCACAACACCTGGGGTGTTGCTCAGCCACAGAATTGCGGGCTCCCCCCGCCAACACACCTCATTTAGCAGGCTTCCAAACATCACCATCTCCTCAACTGCTGGGAGCTTAATTCTGCTCATCCCCCAAGTCCCCTGTGACCCACCGGTCCAATGTGGTTGCTTCCCCACAGCTGTGCCCTGTGACCCCCATGCCGGGGCTCCCTGCCTGTGCCTGACCATGTCATCTCTGAAATCCTGGCTATTAACTGTGGGGCCACTTGACCTCCCAGATGTCTCCCCTGTACTTTCTGATGGGGAAACCAGCCCCACGATACAATCGTGTCTCCTGATGCTGGCCAGCCTACTCCTGCTTCCCAGGAGCAAGGTCTGATGTCCAAGGCTGATGATGACAGCAACATGCAAGATGTGTTTTCCAAACCACCATAGGCACCACATAAATCTGTGGATGCATACATATGCTAAAAACTGCAGACAATACTGCTAACGACCGAGCGAGCTAGCTAGAGCTGGCTTGGGAACAGGCAGAAGCTACCAGCAATCTCGTTAATGTTAATTTGTGCAGCCAGGCACAGAATGCTGGTGTTAGAGGGCTGCGAATCCCATAAGCTCCCTGGTTGCATTACCATTAAAATAAGTCTCAGTTTCCTCATTTGCAAAATGGGCTTAATTATCTAAATATTTCCCATCCTATTTACCTAACAAGGTTGTTGTATGATCAGAGCACACAAAGCCCCGTGAAACCTGTTCTTAAAACTCTATACATATACCAGACTGTTAGTTCCACAATTAGCAATTGTCTCACTCGGTATAAGTGCTCTTGAACAATAACCCCATCTATGCACACAGGAACTCTCTCTGTAACTCGGAGCTGTGGTTTTTGTGCCAGGAGGCGACCTGGCACCAGCATTATGCTCATTAAGTAATTTATGAGGGTGTGATTGACAGTCTCATCGCTTGGAAGGAGGCAATATTGGGATAATTAATGTGGGCTTCATTCTGTCAAGCATATTTAATTAAGACTTTTCTATTGGTGTGGAAATAAAATGTACTGTAGGAAGTGACCAGTTTGCTTGGGAGATGGAAACACGCAACGACACTAGGTAAGAGATCTCAGATCCTGAGTAGGGCAAGATCAGTTCTTTAGGTTTTCTAAGGGGTCAGCTTCATTCGTGTTACTCCAGAATGTAGAAAGAGGGTCCACAGAGATGTGTCAATGAGAGGAGGTGGGTAGGCCAGGGCCTGGGAGATGGCTCAGAGGGTAAGAATACTTGCATTGAAGGCCTGAGTTAAAATCTCTGGCACCCTTGTAAGAAGCTGGGTGTGGTTGCATGTGAGTCTGTAACCCCAGACCTCTTGGGGGTGGGACAGGAGGACTACTGGGATTTGCTGGGTTCCAGCCTACCGCCAGGTTCTGTCAGAAACCCCTCCTCCAGGGAATAAGACAGGGAGTGGGAGAGCAGAATATGGATGTCTTCTGTTGGCTTCTGCGAATCTGCACAGACACGTGCACATACAACATGTGCATACAACACAATGCACTCTACACTCACTCCCCCACCACCCCCACGTAGAAGAGGTGGGACAGATTTGTGAGAGCTGAGGAACTAGGATGGCAGATGAGCTGCCGGCTGTTCTCTGTGGTCACATCTCATCTTAGCCTGTGGGGCTCTGTAGGCCAAGTTCAAAATAAAGAAAGAGAGGAAGAAAGGCAAGAGAGGGAACGGGAGAGATAGAGGAGGACTAGAGAAAGGGGAGGGAAGACTTGGGACCTCTGCCATTATTCTTCTCTGAGGATTCCTCCCATTGTCAGACCAAGGCTTCCTGCGAACACGGCACAAACCACTCCTGTGGTGGTATTGTGTTCACCAAAATCTTGTGTACTCTAATAAATTTATCTGGGGTCAGAGAACAGACAGCCACTAGATACAAAGGCTAGAAAATGGTGGCACTCACACCTTTAATCCTAGCATTCCAGAGATAGAAATCCCTCTCCATCTCTGTGAGTTCAAGGCCACATTGGAAATAGCCAAGCATGGTGACACACGCCTTTAATCCCAGAAAGCCAGCCTTTAATCCCAGGGAGTGGTGGTAGAAAGCAGAAAGATATATAAGGCGTGAGGACCAGAAACTAGAAGATTTTGGCTGGTTAAGCATTCAGGCTTTTGAGCAGTAATTCAGCTGAGACCCATTCCGGATGAGGACTCAGAGGCCTCCAGTCTGAGGAGACAAGACCAGCTGAGGATCCAGTGAGGTGAGATAGCTGTGGCTTGTTCTGTCTCTCTGATCTACCAGCATGGACCCCAATAACTTGCCTCAGGTTTGATTTTATTAATAAGAACTTTTAAGATTCCTGCTACACACTCCCATCCCAGAGTGGCCTGTGAGCCTCATCTCCTCAGGCCACACATATGTCCTCACTGGACCCGTGTCCTGGTCAAGTCCCTAGCTCTGCAAACCAGCCTCCAGGCAGGATTCTCTTTAACGCAAGGAAGGCAATGGCTTGCTTCATGCTGAGCTGGTTATCATGGATTCTTTGTGTATGGCCTTGACTTAGTTAGGATTTTCATTGCTGTGAAGAGACACCAAGACCACAGCAACTCTTAAAAAGGAAAACACTTAACTGGGGCTGGCTTACAGTTCAGAGCATTAGTTCATCATTGTCATGGCGGGAAGCATGGAAGAGAGCTGAG